>NW_027480446.1:1204884-1807326 GCF_051401765.1 Calliopsis andreniformis
AGGATTGAGGATGAGGGCTGAGGGTTGAGGATAGAGGTTTGAGGACTGAGGACTGAGGACTGAGGATGGAGGATTGAGAATTGAGGATCGAGGATTGAGGATTGAAGATTGAGGATTGGGTATTGAGGATTGTAGAATGAGGATTGAGGATTCAGGATTGAGGATTGAGGATCGAAGACTGAGTATTGAGGATTGAAGACTGACGATTGAGCATTGAGGATTGAGGATTGAGGATTGAGAATTGAGGACAGAGGGCTGAAGATTGAGTATTGGGTATTGAAGATTGAGGATTGATGACTGAGGATTGAGGGTTGACGATGAGGGCTGAGGGTTGAGGAGTGAGGTTTGAGGACTGAAGACTGAGGATTGAGGATTGAGAATTGAGGATTGAGGATTGAGGATTGAAGATTTAGTATTGGGTATTGAGGATTGAAGAATGAGGATTGAAGATTGAGGATTGAGGATCGAGAATTGAGGATTGAGGGTTGAGGATTGAAAATTGAGGATTGGGTATTGAGGATTGAAGAATGAGGATTGAGGCTTGTGGATTGAGGATTGAGGATTGAAGATTGCGTATTGAGTATTGAGGATTGAAGATTGAGGATTGAGGATTGAGGATTGAGGATTGAGGATTGAACATTGAGGATTGGGGACTGAGTGTTGAGGGTTGACTGATGAGGATTGATGTTTGTGGATAGAGATTTGAAGATTGCAGATTCTGTATAGCATATTGAAAACTCTGAACTGAGGATATTCTACTGAGGATTGAGGATTGACAATTGATTGTTGAGGACTGAGGGCCGAAGATTGAGGATTCAGGATTGAGGATTCAGGATTGAGGTTTGAGGACTGAGGATTGAGGATTGAGGATTGAGGATTGAGGATTGAAGATTGAGTATTGTGGATTGAAGACTGGCGATTGAGGATTGAGGATTGAGGATTGAGTATTGAGGATTGAGGATTGAAGATTGAGTATTGAGGATTGAAAATTGAGGATTGAGAATTGAGGATTGAGGGTTGAGGATTGAAAATTGAGGAGTGGGTATTGAGGATTGAAGAATGAGGATTGAGGGTTGAGGATTGAGGATTGAGGATTGAAGATTGCGTATTGAGGATTGAAGATTGACGATTGAGAATTGAGGATTGAGGATTGAGGATTGAATATTGAGGACTGAGTGTTGAGGGTTGAGTGATGAGGATTGATGTTTGTGGATAGAGGTTTGAAGATTACAGATTGAGTATTGAGTATTGAAAACTGTGAATTGAGGATATCCTATTGAGGATTGAGGATTGACAACTGATTGTTGAGGACTGAGGGCCGTAGATTGAGAATTCAGGATTGAGGATTCAGAATTGAGGTTTGAGGACTGAGGATTGAGGATTGAAGATTGAGTATTGAGGATTGAAGATTGAGGATTGAGGATTGAGTAATGAGGATTGAGGATGAGGGCTGAGTGTTGATGATTGAGGTTTGAGGACTCAGGACTGAGGATTGAGGATTGAGAATTGAGAATTGAGGATTGAGGATTGAAGATTGAGCATTGGGTATAGAGGATTGAAGAATGAGGAT
Source organism: Calliopsis andreniformis (assembly GCF_051401765.1). NCBI lineage: Eukaryota > Metazoa > Arthropoda > Insecta > Hymenoptera > Andrenidae > Calliopsis > Calliopsis andreniformis. Next base: position 1,206,455 of record NW_027480446.1, read on the forward strand.
TGGGGATTGAGGATTGAGGATTGCGAATTGAAGATTGAGTATTGAGGATTGAAGACAGGCGACTGAGGATTGAGGTTTGAGGATTGAGGATTGAGGATTGAGAATTGCAGATTGAGTATTGAGGATTGAAGAATGAGGATTGAGGATTGAGGATTGAGGATTGAGGATTGTGGATCGATGATTGAAGATTGAGTATTGAGGATTGAAGAATGAGGATTGAAGATTGAGGATTGAGGATTGAGAATTGAGGATTGAGGGTTGAGGATTGAAAATTGAGGATTGGGTATTGAGGATTGAAGAATGAGGATTGAGGCTTGAGGATTGAGGATTGAGGATTGAAGATTGCGTATTGAGGATTGAAGATTGACGATTGAGGATTGAGGATTGAGGATTGAGGATTGAGGATTGAATATTGAGGACTGAGTGTTGAGGGTTGAGTGATGAGAATTGATGTTTGTGGATAGAGGTTTGAAGATTGCAGATTGAGTATTGAGTATTGAAAACTGTGAATTGAGGATATTCTATTGAGGATTGAGTATTGACAACTGATTGTTGAGGACTGAGGGCCCTAGATTGAGAATTCAGGATTGAGGATTCAGAATTGAGGTTTGAGGACTGAGGATTGAGGATTGAAGATTGAGTATTGAGGATTGAAGATTAAGGATTGAGGATTGAGGATTGAGGATTGAGAATGAGGGCTGAGTGTTGAGGATTGAGGTTTGAGGACTGAGGACTGAGGATTGAGGATTGAGAATTGAGAATTGAGGATTGAGGATTGAAGATTGAGCATTGGGTATTGAGGATTGAAGAATGAGGATTGAGGATTGAGGATTGAGGATTGCGGATTGAAGATTGAGTATTGAGGATTGAAGACAGGCGACTGAGGATTGAGGATTGAGGATTGAGTATTGAGGATTGAGGATTGAAGATTGAGTATTGATGATTGAAGATTGAGGATTGAGGATTGAGGGTTGTGGATTGAGGACGAGGACTGAGGGTTGAGTATTGATGTTTGAAGTGTGAGGATTGAGGATTCAGGATTGAGAATTGAGGATTGAGGAATGAGTATTGAAGATTGAGGATTCGGTATTGAGGATTGAAGAATGAGGTTTGAGGATTGAGGATTGAGGACTGAGAATTGCAGATTGAGTATTGAGGATTGAAGATTGAGGATTGAGGATTGAGGATTGAGGATTGAGGATTGAGGATTGATGATTGAAGATTGAGTATTGAGGATTGAAGTTTGAGGATTGGGGATTGAGGATTGAAGATTGAGGATTCAGGATTGAGGATTCAGAGTTGAGGTTTGTGGACTGAGGATTGAGGATTGATGATTGAATATTGAGGATTGCGGATTGAGGATTGAAGATTGAGGATTGAGGATTGAGGATGAGGGCTGAGGGTTGAGGATAGAGGTTTGAGCACTGAGGACTGAGGAAGGAGGATTGAGAATTGAGGATTGAGGATTGAGGATTGAAGATTGAGGATTGGGTATTGAGGATTGAAGAATGAGGATTGACGATGAGGGCTGAGGGTTGAGGATTGAGGTTTGAGGACTGAAGACTGAGGATTGAGGATTGAGAATTGAGGATTGAGTGTTGAGGATTGAAGATTGAGGATTGGGTATTGAGGTTTGAAGAATGAGGATTGAGGATTGAGTGTTGAGGATGGAGGATTGAAGATTGAGGATTGGGTATTGAGGATTGAAGAATGAGGATTGAGGATTCAGGGTTGAGGATTGAGGATTGAAGACTGAGTGTTGAGGATTGAAGACTGACGATTGAGGATTGAGGATTGAAGATTGACGATTGAGGATTGAGGATTGAGGATTGAGGGTTGAATATTGAGGACTGAGTTTTGAGGGTTGAGTGATGAGGATTGATGTTTGTGGATAGAGGTTTGAAGATTGCAGATTGAGTATTGAGTATTCAAAACTGTGAATTGAGGATATTCTATTGAGGATTGAGGATTGACAACTGATTGTTGAGGACTGAGGGCCGTAGATTGAGAATTCAGGATTGAGGATTCAGAATTGAGGACTGAGAATTGAGGATTGAGGATTGGGGATTGAAGATTGAGTATTGGGTATTGAGGATTGAAGAATGAGGATTGAATATTGAGGATTGAGGATTGAGAATTGAGGATTGAGGATTGAGGATTGAAGATTGAGGATTGGGTTTTGAGGATTGAAGAATGAGGATTGAGGATTGCGGATTGAGGATTGAGGATTGAAGATTGCGTATTGAGGATTGAAGATTGACGATTGAGGATTGAGGATTGAGGATTGAGCATTGAATATTGAGGACTGAGTGTTGAGGGTTGAATGGTGAGAATTGATGTTTGTGGATAGATGTTTGAAGATTGCAGATTGAATATTGAGTATTGAAAGCTGTGAATTGAGGATATTCTATTGAGGATTGAGGGTTGACAACTGATTGTTGATGACTGAGGGCCGTAGATTGAGAGTTCAGGATTGAGGATTCAGAATTGATGTTTAAGGACTGAGGATTGAGGATTGAAGATTGAGTATTGAGGATTGAAGATTGAGGATTGAGGATTGTGGGTTGAGGATTGAGGATGAGGGCTGTGGGTTGAGGGTTGAGGATTGAGGTTTGAGGACTGAGGACTGAGGATTGAGGATTGAGAATTGAGGATTGAGGATTGAAGACTGAGGATTGGGTATTGAGGATTGAAGAATGACGATTGAGGATTGAGGATTGAGGATTGAGGATTGAAGATTGAGTATTGTGGATTGAAGACTGGCGATTGAGGATTGAGGATTGAGGATTGAGTATTGAGTATTGTGTATTGAAGATTGAGTATTGAGGATTGAAGATTGAGGATTGAGGTTTGGGGACTGAGGATTGAGGATTGTGGATTGAGGATTGAGGATGAGGGCTGAGGGTTGAGGGTTGAGGATTGAGGTTTGAGGACTGAGGACTGAGGATTGAGGATTGAGAATTGAGAATTGAGGATTGAGGATTGAAGACTGAGGATTGGGTATTGAGGATTGAAGAATGACGATTGAGGATTGAGGATTGAGGATTGAGGATTGAAGATTGGGTATTGTGGATTGAAGACTGGCGATTGAGGATTGAGGATTGAGGATTGAGTATTGAGTATTGTGTATTGAAGATTGAGTATTGAGGATTGAAGATTGAGGATTGAGGTTTGGGGACTGAGGATTGAGGATTGTGGATTGAGGATTGAGGATGAGGGCTGAGGGTTGAGTGATGAGGATTGATGTTTGTGGATAGAGATTTGAAGATTGCAGATTCTGTATAGCATATTGAAAACTCTGAACTGAGGATATTCTACTGAGGATTGAGGAATGACAATTGATTGTTGAGGACTGAGGGCCGAAGATTGAGGATTCAGGATTGAGGATTCAGGATTGAGGTTTGAGGACTGAGGATTGAGGATTGAGGATTGAGGATTGAGGATTGAAGATTGAGTATTGTGGATTGAAGACTGGCGATTGAGGATTGAGGATTGAGGATTGAGTATTGAGGATTGAGGATTGAAGATTGAGTATTGAGGATTGAAGATTGAGGATTGAGAATTGAGGATTGAGGGTTGAGGATTGAAAATTGAGGAGTGGGTATTGAGGATTGAAGAATGAGGATTGAGGGTTGAGGATTGAGGATTGAGGATTGAAGATTGCGTATTGAGGATTGAAGATTGACGATTGAGAATTGAGGATTGAGGATTGAGGATTGAATATTGAGGACTGAGTGTTGAGGGTTGAGTGATGAGAATTGATGTTTGTGGATAGAGGTTTGAAGATTACAGATTGAGCACTGAGTATTGAAAACTGTGAATTGAGGATATTCTATTGAGGATTGAGTATTGACAACTGGTTGTTGAGGACTGAGGGCCGTAGATTGAGAATTCAGGATTGAGGATTCAGAATTGAGGTTTGAGGACTGAGGATTGAGGATTGAAGATTGAGTATTGAGGATTGAAGATTGAGGATTGAGGATTGAGTAATGAGGATTGAGGATGAGGGCTGAGTGTTGAGGATTGAGGTTTGAGGACTCAGGACTGAGGATTGAGGATTGAGAATTGAGAATTGAGGATTGAGGATTGAAGATTGAGCATTGGGTATTGAGGATTGAAGAATGATGATTGGGGATTGAGGATTGAGGATTGCGAATTGAAGATTGAGTATTGAGGATTGAAGACAGGCGACTGAGGATTGAGGTTTGAGGATTGAGGATTGAGGATTGAGGATTGAATATTGAGGACTGAGTGTTGAGGGTTGAGTGATGAGAATTGATGCTTGTGGATAGAGGTTTGAAGATTGCAGATTGAGTATTGAGTATTCAAAACTGTGAATTGAGGATATTCTATTGAGGATTGAGGATTGACAACTGATTGTTGAGGACTGAGGGCCGTAGATTGAGAATTCAGGATTGAGGATTCAGAAATGAGGTTTGAGGACTGAGGATTGAGGATTGAAGATTGAGTATTGAGGATTGAAGATTGAGGATTGAGGATTGAGGATTGAGGATTGAGGATGAGGGCTGAGTGTTGAGGATTGAGGTTTGAGGACTGAGGACTGAGGATTGAGGATTGAGAATTGAGAATTGAGGATTGAGGATTGAAGATTGAGCATTGGGTATTGAGGATTGAAGAATGAGGATTGAGGATTGAGGATTGAGGATTGCGGATTGAAGATTGAGTATTGAGGATTGAAGACAGGCGACTGAGGATTGAGGATTGAGGATTGAGTATTGAGGATTGAGGATTGAAGATTGAGTATTGATGATTGAAGATTGAGGATTGAGGATTGAGGGTTGTGGATTGAGGACGAGGACTGAGGGTTGAGTATTGATGTTTGAAGTGTGAGGATTGAGGATTCAGGATTGAGAATTGAGGATTGAGGAATGAGTATTGAAGATTGAGGATTCGGTATTGAGGATTGAAGAATGAGGTTTGAGGATTGAGGATTGAGGACTGAGAATTGCAGATTGTGTATTGAGGATTGAAGATTGAGGATTGAGGATTGAGGATTGAGGATTGAGGATTGAGGATTGATGATTGAAGATTGAGTATTGAGGATTGAAGTTTGGGGATTGGGGATTGAGGATTGAAGATTGAGGATTCAGGATTGAGGATTCAGAGTTGAGGTTTGTGGACTGAGGATTGAGGATTGATGATTGAATATTGAGGATTGCGGATTGAGGATTGAAGATTGAGGATTGAGGATTGAGGATGAGGGCTGAGGGTTGAGGATAGAGGTTTGAGCACTGAGGACTGAGGATGGAGGATTGAGAATTGAGGATTGAGGATTGAGGATTGAAGATTGAGGATTGGGTATTGAGGATTGAAGAATGAGGATTGAGGATTCAGGGTTGAGGATTGAGAATTGAAGACTGAGTGTTGAGGATTGAAGACTGACGATTGAGGATTGAGGATTGAGGATGGAGGATTGAGGATTGAGGATTGAGGATTGAGAATTGAGGGCAGAGGGTTGAGGATTGAGTATTGGGGACTGAACATTGAGGATTGAGGACTGAGGATTGTGGATTGACGATGAGGGCTGAGGGTTGAGGATTGAGGTTTGAGGACTGAAGACTGAGGATTGAGGATTGAGAATTCAGGATTGAGTGTTGAGGATTGAAGATTGAGGATTGGGTATTGAGGTTTGAAGAATGAGGATTGAGGATTGAGTGTTGAGGATGGAGGATTGAAGATTGAGCATTGGGTATTGAGGATTGAAGAATGAGGATTGAGGATTCAGGGTTGAGGATTGAGGATTGAAGACTGAGTGTTGAGGATTGAAGACTGACGATTGAGGATTGAGGATTGAAGATTGACGATTGAGGATTGAGGATTGAGGATTGAGGATTGAATATTGAGGACTGAGTGTTGAGGGTTGAGTGATGAGGATTGATGTTTGTGGATAGAGGTTTGAAGATTGCAGATTGAGTATTGAGTATTCAAAACTGTGAATTGAGGATATTCTATTGAGGATTGAGGATTGACAACTGATTGTTGAGGACTGAGGGCCGTAGATTGAGAATTCAGGATTGAGGATTCAGAATTGAGGACTGAGAATTGAGGATTGAGGATTGGGGATTGAAGATTGAGTATTGGTTATTGAGGATTGAAGAATGAGGATTGAATATTGAGGATTGAGGATTGAGAATTGAGGATTGAGGATTGAGGATTGAAGATTGAGGATTGGGTTTTGAGGATTGAAGAATGAGGATTGAGGATTGCGGATTGAGGATTGAGGATTGAAGATTGCGTATTGAGGATTGAAGATTGACGATTGAGGATTGAGGATTGAGGATTGAGCATTGAATATTGAGGACTGAGTGTTGAGGGTTGAATGGTGAGAATTGATGTTTGTGGATAGAGGTTTGAAGATTGCAGATTGAGTATTGAGTATTGAAAGCTGTGAATTGAGGATATTCTATTGAGGATTGAGGATTGACAACTGATTGTTGATGACTGAGGGCCGTAGATTGAGAGTTCAGGATTGAGGATTCAGAATTGATGTTTAAGGACTGAGGATTGAGGATTGAAGATTGAGTATTGAGGATTGAAGATTGAGGATTGAGGATTGTGGATTGAGGATTGAGGATGAGGGCTGAGGGTTGAGGGTTGAGGATTGAGGTTTGAGGACTGAGGACTGAGGATTGAGGATTGAGAATTGAGAATTGAGGATTGAGGATTGAAGACTGAGGATTGGGTATTGAGGATTGAAGAATGACGATTGAGGATTGAGGATTGAGGATTGAGGATTGAAGATTGAGTATTGTGGATTGAAGACTGGCGATTGAGGATTGAGGATTGAGGGTTGAGTATTGAGTATTGTGGATTGAAGATTGAGTATTGAGGATTGAAGATTGAGGATTGAGGTTTGGGGACTGAGGATTGAGGATTGTGGATTGAGGATTGAGGATGAGGGCTGAGGGTTGAGGGTTGAGGATTGAGGTTTGAGGACTGAGGACTGAGGATTGAGGATTGAGAATTGAGAATTGAGGATTGAGGATTGAAGACTGAGGATTGGGTATTGAGGATTGAGGAATGACGATTGAGGATTGAGGATTGAGGATTGAGGATTGAAGATTGGGTATTGTGGATTGAAGACTGGCGATTGAGGATTGAGGATTGAGGATTGAGTATTGAGGATTGTGGATTGAAGATTGAGTATTGAGGATTGAAGATTGAGGATTGAGGTTTGGGGACTGAGGATTGAGGATTGATGATTGAGGATTGAGGATTGAGGATTGAGGATTGAGTATTGAGGATTGAACATTGAGGATTGGGTATCGCGGGTTGAACATTGAGGATTGAGGATTGAGGATAGAGTATTGAGGATTGAGGACTGAAGATTGTATATTGATGATTGAAGATTGAGGATTGAGGATTGAGGGTTGTGGATTGAGGACGAGGACTGAGGGTTGAGTATTGATGTTTGAGGTATGAGGATCGAGGATTGAGGATAGAGATTTGGGGATTGAGGATTGAGGATTGAAGATTGAGGATTGGGTATTGAGGATTGAAGAATGAGGATTGAAGATTGAGGATTGAGGATTGAGGAATGAAGATTGAGGGTTGAGGATTGAGGATTGAGGATTGAGCATTGAGTATTGAGGATTGAAGATTGAGGATTGAGGGTTGAGGATTGAGGATTGAGGATTGAACATTGAGGATTGGGGACTGAGTGTTGAGGGTTGAGTGATGAGAATTGATGTTTGTGGATAGAGATTTGAAGATTGCAGATTCTGTATAGCATATTGAAAACTCTGAACTGAGGATATTCTACTGAGGATTGAGGATTGACAATTGATTGTTGAGGACTGAGGGCCGAAGGTTGAGGATTCAGGATTGAGGATTCAGGATTGAGGTTTGAGGACTGAGGATTGAGGATTGAGGATTGAGGATTGACCATTGAAGATTGAGGATTGGGTATTCAGGATTGAACATTGAGGATTGAGGGATGAGGATTGAGTATTGAGGATTGAGTATTGAATATTGAATATTGATGATTGAAGATTGAGGATTGAGTGTTGTGGACTGAGGACGAGGCCTGAGGGCTGAGTATTGATGTTTGAAGTATGAGGACTGAGGATTCAGGATTGAGAATTGAGGATTGGGGATTCTGTATTGAAGATTGAGGATTCGGTATTGAGGGTTGAAGTATGAGGTTTGAGGATTGAGGATTGAGGATTGAGAATTGCAGATTGAGTATTGAGGATTGAAGAATGAGGATTGAGGATTGAAGACTGAGGATTGGGTATTGAGGATTGTAGAATGAGGATTGAGGATTCAGGATTGAGGATTGAGGATTGAAGACTGAGTATTGAGGATTGAAGACTGACGATTGAGGATTGAGGATTGATAATGGAGGATTGAGGATTGAGGATTGAGGAATGAGAATTGAGGGCAGAGGTTTGAAGATTGAGTATTGGGGACTGAAGATTGAGGATTGAGGACTGAGGATTGAGGATTGACGATGAGGGCTGAGTGTTGAGGATTGAGGTTTGAGGACTGAAGACTGAGGATTGAGGATTGAGAATTGAGGATTGAGTGTTGAGGATTGAAGATTCAGGAGTGGGTATTGAGGTCTGAAGAATGAGGATTGAGGATTGAGGGTTGAGGATTGAGGATTGAGGATTGAGCATTGAGTATTGAGGATTGAAGATTGAGGATTGAGGATTGAGGATTGAGGATTGAGGATTGAACATTGAGGATTGGGGACTGAGTGTTGAGGGTTGACTGATGAGGATTGATGTTTGTGGATAGAGATTTGAAGATTGCAGATTCTGTATAGCATATTGAAAACTCTGAACTGAGGATATTCTACTGAGGATTGAGGATTGACAATTGATTGTTGAGGACTGAGGGCCGAAGATTGAGGATTCAGGATTGAGGATTCAGGATTGAGGTTTGAGGACTGAGGATTGAGGATTGAGGATTGAGGATTGAGGATTGAAGATTGAGTATTGTGGATTGAAGACTGGCGATTGAGGATTGAGGATTGAGGATTGAGTATTGAGGATTGAGGATTGAAGATTGAGTATTGAGGATTGAAAATTGAGGATTGAGAATTGAGGATTGAGGGTTGAGGATTGAAAATTGAGGAGTGGGTATTGAGGATTGAAGAATGAGGATTGAGGGTTGAGGATTGAGGATTGAGGATTGAAGATTGCGTATTGAGGATTGAAGATTGACGATTGAGAATTGAGGATTGAGGATTGAGGATTGAATATTGAGGACTGAGTGTTGAGGGTTGAGTGATGAGGATTGATGTTTGTGGATAGAGGTTTGAAGATTACAGATTGAGTATTGAGTATTGAAAACTGTGAATTGAGGATATCCTATTGAGGATTGAGGATTGACAACTGATTGTTGAGGACTGAGGGCCGTAGATTGAGAATTCAGGATTGAGGATTCAGAATTGAGGTTTGAGGACTGAGGATTGAGGATTGAAGATTGAGTATTGAGGATTGAAGATTGAGGATTGAGGATTGAGTAATGAGGATTGAGGATGAGGGCTGAGTGTTGATGATTGAGGTTTGAGGACTCAGGACTGAGGATTGAGGATTGAGAATTGAGAATTGAGGATTGAGGATTGAAGATTGAGCATTGGGTATTGAGGATTGAAGAATGAGGATTGGGGATTGAGGATTGAGGATTGCGAATTGAAGATTGAGTATTGAGGATTGAAGACAGGCGACTGAGGATTGAGGTTTGAGGATTGAGGATTGAGGATTGAGAATTGCAGATTGAGTATTGAGGATTGAAGAATGAGGATTGAGGATTGAGGATTGAGGATTGAGGATTGTGGATCGATGATTGAAGATTGAGTATTGAGGATTGAAGAATGAGGATTGAAGATTGAGGATTGAGGATTGAGAATTGAGGATTGAGGGTTGAGGATTGAAAATTGAGGATTGGGTATTGAGGATTGAAGAATGAGGATTGAGGCTTGAGGATTGAGGATTGAGGATTGAAGATTGCGTATTGAGGATTGAAGATTGACGATTGAGGATTGAGGATTGAGGATTGAGGATTGAGGATTGAATATTGAGGACTGAGTGTTGAGGGTTGAGTGATGAGAATTGATGTTTGTGGATAGAGGTTTGAAGATTGCAGATTGAGTATTGAGTATTGAAAACTGTGAATTGAGGATATTCTATTGAGGATTGAGTATTGACAACTGATTGTTGAGGACTGAGGGCCCTAGATTGAGAATTCAGGATTGAGGATTCAGAATTGAGGTTTGAGGACTGAGGATTGAGGATTGAAGATTGAGTATTGAGGATTGAAGATTAAGGATTGAGGATTGAGGATTGAGGATTGAGAATGAGGGCTGAGTGTTGAGGATTGAGGTTTGAGGACTGAGGACTGAGGATTGAGGATTGAGAATTGAGAATTGAGGATTGAGGATTGAAGATTGAGCATTGGGTATTGAGGATTGAAGAATGAGGATTGAGGATTGAGGATTGAGGATTGCGGATTGAAGATTGAGTATTGAGGATTGAAGACAGGCGACTGAGGATTGAGGATTGAGGATTGAGTATTGAGGATTGAGGATTGAAGATTGAGTATTGATGATTGAAGATTGAGGATTGAGGATTGAGGGTTGTGGATTGAGGACGAGGACTGAGGGTTGAGTATTGATGTTTGAAGTGTGAGGATTGAGGATTCAGGATTGAGAATTGAGGATTGAGGAATGAGTATTGAAGATTGAGGATTCGGTATTGAGGATTGAAGAATGAGGTTTGAGGATTGAGGATTGAGGACTGAGAATTGCAGATTGAGTATTGAGGATTGAAGATTGAGGATTGAGGATTGAGGATTGAGGATTGAGGATTGAGGATTGATGATTGAAGATTGAGTATTGAGGATTGAAGTTTGAGGATTGGGGATTGAGGATTGAAGATTGAGGATTCAGGATTGAGGATTCAGAGTTGAGGTTTGTGGACTGAGGATTGAGGATTGATGATTGAATATTGAGGATTGCGGATTGAGGATTGAAGATTGAGGATTGAGGATTGAGGATGAGGGCTGAGGGTTGAGGATAGAGGTTTGAGCACTGAGGACTGAGGAAGGAGGATTGAGAATTGAGGATTGAGGATTGAGGATTGAAGATTGAGGATTGGGTATTGAGGATTGAAGAATGAGGATTGACGATGAGGGCTGAGGGTTGAGGATTGAGGTTTGAGGACTGAAGACTGAGGATTGAGGATTGAGAATTGAGGATTGAGTGTTGAGGATTGAAGATTGAGGATTGGGTATTGAGGTTTGAAGAATGAGGATTGAGGATTGAGTGTTGAGGATGGAGGATTGAAGATTGAGGATTGGGTATTGAGGATTGAAGAATGAGGATTGAGGATTCAGGGTTGAGGATTGAGGATTGAAGACTGAGTGTTGAGGATTGAAGACTGACGATTGAGGATTGAGGATTGAAGATTGACGATTGAGTATTGAGGATTGAGGATTGAGGGTTGAATATTGAGGACTGAGTTTTGAGGGTTGAGTGATGAGGATTGATGTTTGTGGATAGAGGTTTGAAGATTGCAGATTGAGTATTGAGTATTCAAAACTGTGAATTGAGGATATTCTATTGAGGATTGAGGATTGACAACTGATTGTTGAGGACTGAGGGCCGTAGATTGAGAATTCAGGATTGAGGATTCAGAATTGAGGACTGAGAATTGAGGATTGAGGATTGGGGATTGAAGATTGAGTATTGGGTATTGAGGATTGAAGAATGAGGATTGAATATTGAGGATTGAGGATTGAGAATTGAGGATTGAGGATTGAGGATTGAAGATTGAGGATTGGGTTTTGAGGATTGAAGAATGAGGATTGAGGATTGCGGATTGAGGATTGAGGATTGAAGATTGCGTATTGAGGATTGAAGATTGACGATTGAGGATTGAGGATTGAGGATTGAGCATTGAATATTGAGGACTGAGTGTTGAGGGTTGAATGGTGAGAATTGATGTTTGTGGATAGATGTTTGAAGATTGCAGATTGAATATTGAGTATTGAAAGCTGTGAATTGAGGATATTCTATTGAGGATTGAGGGTTGACAACTGATTGTTGATGACTGAGGGCCGTAGATTGAGAGTTCAGGATTGAGGATTCAGAATTGATGTTTAAGGACTGAGGATTGAGGATTGAAGATTGAGTATTGAGGATTGAAGATTGAGGATTGAGGATTGTGGGTTGAGGATTGAGGATGAGGGCTGTGGGTTGAGGGTTGAGGATTGAGGTTTGAGGACTGAGGACTGACGATTGAGGATTGAGAATTGAGGATTGAGGATTGAAGACTGAGGATTGGGTATTGAGGATTGAAGAATGACGATTGAGGATTGAGGATTGAGGATTGAGGATTGAAGATTGAGTATTGTGGATTGAAGACTGGCGATTGAGGATTGAGGATTGAGGATTGAGTATTGAGTATTGTGTATTGAAGATTGAGTATTGAGGATTGAAGATTGAGGATTGAGGTTTGGGGACTGAGGATTGAGGATTGTGGATTGAGGATTGAGGATGAGGGCTGAGGGTTGAGGGTTGAGGATTGAGGTTTGAGGACTGAGGACTGAGGATTGAGGATTGAGAATTGAGAATTGAGGATTGAGGATTGAAGACTGAGGATTGGGTATTGAGGATTGAAGAATGACGATTGAGGATTGAGGATTGAGGATTGAGGATTGAAGATTGGGTATTGTGGATTGAAGACTGGCGATTGAGGATTGAGGATTGAGGATTGAGTATTGAGTATTGTGTATTGAAGATTGAGTATTGAGGATTGAAGATTGAGGATTGAGGTTTGGGGACTGAGGATTGAGGATTGTGGATTGAGGATTGAGGATGAGGGCTGAGGGTTGAGTGATGAGGATTGATGTTTGTGGATAGAGATTTGAAGATTGCAGATTCTGTATAGCATATTGAAAACTCTGAACTGAGGATATTCTACTGAGGATTGAGGAATGACAATTGATTGTTGAGGACTGAGGGCCGAAGATTGAGGATTCAGGATTGAGGATTCAGGATTGAGGTTTGAGGACTGAGGATTGAGGATTGAGGATTGAGGATTGAGGATTGAAGATTGAGTATTGTGGATTGAAGACTGGCGATTGAGGATTGAGGATTGAGGATTGAGTATTGAGGATTGAGGATTGAAGATTGAGTATTGAGGATTGAAGATTGAGGATTGAGAATTGAGGATTGAGGGTTGAGGATTGAAAATTGAGGAGTGGGTATTGAGGATTGAAGAATGAGGATTGAGGGTTGAGGATTGAGGATTGAGGATTGAAGATTGCGTATTGAGGATTGAAGATTGACGATTGAGAATTGAGGATTGAGGATTGAGGATTGAATATTGAGGACTGAGTGTTGAGGGTTGAGTGATGAGAATTGATGTTTGTGGATAGAGGTTTGAAGATTACAGATTGAGCACTGAGTATTGAAAACTGTGAATTGAGGATATTCTATTGAGGATTGAGTATTGACAACTGGTTGTTGAGGACTGAGGGCCGTAGATTGAGAATTCAGGATTGAGGATTCAGAATTGAGGTTTGAGGACTGAGGATTGAGGATTGAAGATTGAGTATTGAGGATTGAAGATTGAGGATTGAGGATTGAGTAATGAGGATTGAGGATGAGGGCTGAGTGTTGAGGATTGAGGTTTGAGGACTCAGGACTGAGGATTGAGGATTGAGAATTGAGAATTGAGGATTGAGGATTGAAGATTGAGCATTGGGTATTGAGGATTGAAGAATGATGATTGGGGATTGAGGATTGAGGATTGCGAATTGAAGATTGAGTATTGAGGATTGAAGACAGGCGACTGAGGATTGAGGTTTGAGGATTGAGGATTGAGGATTGAGGATTGAATATTGAGGACTGAGTGTTGAGGGTTGAGTGATGAGAATTGATGCTTGTGGATAGAGGTTTGAAGATTGCAGATTGAGTATTGAGTATTCAAAACTGTGAATTGAGGATATTCTATTGAGGATTGAGGATTGACAACTGATTGTTGAGGACTGAGGGCCGTAGATTGAGAATTCAGGATTGAGGATTCAGAAATGAGGTTTGAGGACTGAGGATTGAGGATTGAAGATTGAGTATTGAGGATTGAAGATTGAGGATTGAGGATTGAGGATTGAGGATTGAGGATGAGGGCTGAGTGTTGAGGATTGAGGTTTGAGGACTGAGGACTGAGGATTGAGGATTGAGAATTGAGAATTGAGGATTGAGGATTGAAGATTGAGCATTGGGTATTGAGGATTGAAGAATGAGGATTGAGGATTGAGGATTGAGGATTGCGGATTGAAGATTGAGTATTGAGGATTGAAGACAGGCGACTGAGGATTGAGGATTGAGGATTGAGTATTGAGGATTGAGGATTGAAGATTGAGTATTGATGATTGAAGATTGAGGATTGAGGATTGAGGGTTGTGGATTGAGGACGAGGACTGAGGGTTGAGTATTGATGTTTGAAGTGTGAGGATTGAGGATTCAGGATTGAGAATTGAGGATTGAGGAATGAGTATTGAAGATTGAGGATTCGGTATTGAGGATTGAAGAATGAGGTTTGAGGATTGAGGATTGAGGACTGAGAATTGCAGATTGTGTATTGAGGATTGAAGATTGAGGATTGAGGATTGAGGATTGAGGATTGAGGATTGAGGATTGATGATTGAAGATTGAGTATTGAGGATTGAAGTTTGGGGATTGGGGATTGAGGATTGAAGATTGAGGATTCAGGATTGAGGATTCAGAGTTGAGGTTTGTGGACTGAGGATTGAGGATTGATGATTGAATATTGAGGATTGCGGATTGAGGATTGAAGATTGAGGATTGAGGATTGAGGATGAGGGCTGAGGGTTGAGGATAGAGGTTTGAGCACTGAGGACTGAGGATGGAGGATTGAGAATTGAGGATTGAGGATTGAGGATTGAAGATTGAGGATTGGGTATTGAGGATTGAAGAATGAGGATTGAGGATTCAGGGTTGAGGATTGAGAATTGAAGACTGAGTGTTGAGGATTGAAGACTGACGATTGAGGATTGAGGATTGAGGATGGAGGATTGAGGATTGAGGATTGAGGATTGAGAATTGAGGGCAGAGGGTTGAGGATTGAGTATTGGGGACTGAACATTGAGGATTGAGGACTGAGGATTGTGGATTGACGATGAGGGCTGAGGGTTGAGGATTGAGGTTTGAGGACTGAAGACTGAGGATTGAGGATTGAGAATTCAGGATTGAGTGTTGAGGATTGAAGATTGAGGATTGGGTATTGAGGTTTGAAGAATGAGGATTGAGGATTGAGTGTTGAGGATGGAGGATTGAAGATTGAGCATTGGGTATTGAGGATTGAAGAATGAGGATTGAGGATTCAGGGTTGAGGATTGAGGATTGAAGACTGAGTGTTGAGGATTGAAGACTGACGATTGAGGATTGAGGATTGAAGATTGACGATTGAGGATTGAGGATTGAGGATTGAGGATTGAATATTGAGGACTGAGTGTTGAGGGTTGAGTGATGAGGATTGATGTTTGTGGATAGAGGTTTGAAGATTGCAGATTGAGTATTGAGTATTCAAAACTGTGAATTGAGGATATTCTATTGAGGATTGAGGATTGACAACTGATTGTTGAGGACTGAGGTCCGTAGATTGAGAATTCAGGATTGAGGATTCAGAATTGAGGACTGAGAATTGAGGATTGAGGATTGGGGATTGAAGATTGAGTATTGGTTATTGAGGATTGAAGAATGAGGATTGAATATTGAGGATTGAGGATTGAGAATTGAGGATTGAGGATTGAGGATTGAAGATTGAGGATTGGGTTTTGAGGATTGAAGAATGAGGATTGAGGATTGCGGATTGAGGATTGAGGATTGAAGATTGCGTATTGAGGATTGAAGATTGACGATTGAGGATTGAGGATTGAGGATTGAGCATTGAATATTGAGGACTGAGTGTTGAGGGTTGAATGGTGAGAATTGATGTTTGTGGATAGAGGTTTGAAGATTGCAGATTGAGTATTGAGTATTGAAAGCTGTGAATTGAGGATATTCTATTGAGGATTGAGGATTGACAACTGATTGTTGATGACTGAGGGCCGTAGATTGAGAGTTCAGGATTGAGGATTCAGAATTGATGTTTAAGGACTGAGGATTGAGGATTGAAGATTGAGTATTGAGGATTGAAGATTGAGGATTGAGGATTGTGGATTGAGGATTGAGGATGAGGGCTGAGGGTTGAGGGTTGAGGATTGAGGTTTGAGGACTGAGGACTGAGGATTGAGGATTGAGAATTGAGAATTGAGGATTGAGGATTGAAGACTGAGGATTGGGTATTGAGGATTGAAGAATGACGATTGAGGATTGAGGATTGAGGATTGAGGATTGAAGATTGAGTATTGTGGATTGAAGACTGGCGATTGAGGATTGAGGATTGAGGGTTGAGTATTGAGTATTGTGGATTGAAGATTGAGTATTGAGGATTGAAGATTGAGGATTGAGGTTTGGGGACTGAGGATTGAGGATTGTGGATTGAGGATTGAGGATGAGGGCTGAGGGTTGAGGGTTGAGGATTGAGGTTTGAGGACTGAGGACTGAGGATTGAGGATTGAGAATTGAGAATTGAGGATTGAGGATTGAAGACTGAGGATTGGGTATTGAGGATTGAAGAATGACGATTGAGGATTGAGGATTGAGGATTGAGGATTGAAGATTGGGTATTGTGGATTGAAGACTGGCGATTGAGGATTGAGGATTGAGGATTGAGTATTGAGGATTGTGGATTGAAGATTGAGTATTGAGGATTGAAGATTGAGGATTGAGGTTTGGGGACTGAGGATTGAGGATTGATGATTGAGGATTGAGGATTGAGGATTGAGGATTGAGTATTGAGGATTGAACATTGAGGATTGGGTATCGCGGGTTGAACATTGAGGATTGAGGATTGAGGATAGAGTATTGAGGATTGAGGACTGAAGATTGTATATTGATGATTGAAGATTGAGGATTGAGGATTGAGGGTTGTGGATTGAGGACGAGGACTGAGGGTTGAGTATTGATGTTTGAGGTATGAGGATCGAGGATTGAGGATAGAGATTTGGGGATTGAGGATTGAGGATTGAAGATTGAGGATTGGGTATTGAGGATTGAAGAATGAGGATTGAAGATTGAGGATTGAGGATTGAGGAATGAAGATTGAGGGTTGAGGATTGAGGATTGAGGATTGAGCATTGAGTATTGAGGATTGAAGATTGAGGATTGAGGGTTGAGGATTGAGGATTGAGGATTGAACATTGAGGATTGGGGACTGAGTGTTGAGGGTTGAGTGATGAGAATTGATGTTTGTGGATAGAGATTTGAAGATTGCAGATTCTGTATACCATATTGAAAACTCTGAACTGAGGATATTCTACTGAGGATTGAGGATTGACAATTGATTGTTGAGGACTGAGGGCCGAAGGTTGAGGATTCAGGATTGAGGATTCAGGATTGAGGTTTGAGGACTGAGGATTGAGGATTGAGGATTGAGGATTGACCATTGAAGATTGAGGATTGGGTATTCAGGATTGAACATTGAGGATTGAGGGATGAGGATTGAGTATTGAGGATTGAGTATTGAATATTGAATATTGATGATTGAAGATTGAGGATTGAGTGTTGTGGACTGAGGTCGAGGCCTGAGGGCTGAGTATTGATGTTTGAAGTATGAGGACTGAGGATTCAGGATTGAGAATTGAGGATTGGGGATTCTGTATTGAAGATTGAGGATTCGGTATTGAGGGTTGAAGTATGAGGTTTGAGGATTGAGGATTGAGGATTGAGAATTGCAGATTGAGTATTGGGGATTGAAGAATGAGGATTGAGGATTGAAGACTGAGGATTGTGTATTGAGGATTGTAGAATGAGGATTGAGGATTCAGGATTGAGGATTGAGGATTGAAGACTGAGTATTGAGGATTGAAGACTGACGATTGAGGATTGAGGATTGATAATGGAGGATTGAGGATTGAGGATTGAGGAATGAGAATTGAGGGCAGAGGTTTGAAGATTGAGTATTGGGGACTGAAGATTGAGGATTGAGGACTGAGGATTGAGGATTGACGATGAGGGCTGAGTGTTGAGGATTGAGGTTTGAGGACTGAAGACTGAGGATTGAGGATTGAGAATTGAGGATTGAGTGTTGAGGATTGAAGATTGAGGAGTGGGTATTGAGGTCTGAAGAATGAGGATTGAGGATTGAGGGTTGAGGATTGAGGATTGAGGATTGAGCATTGAGTATTGAGGATTGAAGATTGAGGATTGAGGATTGAGGATTGAGGATTGAGGATTGAGGATTGAGGATTGAGGATTGAGGATTGTGGATTAATGATTGAAGATTGAGTATTAAGGATTGAAGAATGAGGATTGAAGATTGAGGATTGAGGATTGAGAATTGAGGATTGAGGGTTGAGGATTGAAAATTGAGGATTGGGTATTGAGGATTGAAGAATGAGGATTGAGGCTTGAGGATTGAGGATTGAGGATTGAAGATTGCGTATTGAGGATTGAAGATTGACGATTGAGGATTGAGGATTGAGGATTGAGGATTGAGGATTGAATATTGAGGACTGAGTGTTGAGGGTTGAGTGATGAGAATTGATGTTTGTGGATAGAGGTTTGAAGATTGCAGATTGAGTATTGAGTATTGAAAACTGTGAATTGAGGATATTCTATTGAGGATTGAGTATTGACAACTGATTGTTGAGGACTGAGGGCCCTAGATTGAGAATTCAGGATTGAGGATTCAGAATTGAGGTTTGAGGACTGAGGATTGAGGATTGAAGATTGAGTATTGAGGATTGAAGATTAAGGATTGAGGATTGAGGATTGAGGATTGAGAATGAGGGCTGAGTGTTGAGGATTGAGGTTTGAGGACTGAGGACTGAGGATTGAGGATTGAGAATTGAGAATTGAGGATTGAGGATTGAAGATTGAGCATTGGGTATTGAGGATTGAAGAATGAGGATTGAGGATTGAGGATTGAGGATTGCGGATTGAAGATTGAGTATTGAGGATTGAAGACAGGCGACTGAGGATTGAGGATTGAGGATTGAGTATTGAGGATTGAGGATTGAAGATTGAGTATTGATGATTGAA
Source organism: Calliopsis andreniformis (assembly GCF_051401765.1). Lineage (NCBI taxonomy): Eukaryota > Metazoa > Arthropoda > Insecta > Hymenoptera > Andrenidae > Calliopsis > Calliopsis andreniformis. The sequence continues at coordinate 1,225,596 of NW_027480446.1, forward strand.
GATTGAGGATTGAGGATTGAGGGTTGTGGATTGAGGACGAGGACTGAGGGTTGAGTATTGATGTTTGAAGTGTGAGGATTGAGGATTCAGGATTGAGAATTGAGGATTGAGGAATGAGTATTGAAGATTGAGGATTCGGTATTGAGGATTGAAGAATGAGGTTTGAGGATTGAGGATTGAGGACTGAGAATTGCAGATTGAGTATTGAGGATTGAAGATTGAGGATTGAGGATTGAGGATTGAGGATTGAGGATTGAGGATTGATGATTGAAGATTGAGTATTGAGGATTGAAGTTTGAGGATTAAGGATTGAGGATTGAAGATTGAGGATTCAGGATTGAGGATTCAGAGTTGAGGTTTGTGGACTGAGGATTGAGGATTGATGATTGAATATTGAGGATTGCGGATTGAGGATTGAAGATTGAGGATTGAGGATTGAGGATGAGGGCTGAGGGTTGAGGATAGAGGTTTGAGCACTGAGGACTGAGGAAGGAGGATTGAGAATTGAGGATTGAGGATTGAGGATTGAAGATTGAGGATTGGGTATTGAGGATTGAAGAATGAGGATTGAGGATTCAGGGTTGAGGATTGAGGATTGAAGACTGAGTGTTGAGGATTGAAGACTGACGATTGAGGATTGAGGATTGAGGATGGAGGATTGAGGATTGAGGATTGAGGATTGAGAATTGAGGACAGAGGGTTGAAGATTGAGTATTGGGGACTGAACATTGAGGATTGAGGACTGAGGATTGAGGATTGACGATGAGGGCTGAGGGTTGAGGATTGAGGTTTGAGGACTGAAGACTGAGGATTGAGGATTGAGAATTGAGGATTGAGTGTTGAGGATTGAAGATTGAGGATTGGGTATTGAGGTTTGAAGAATGAGGATTGAGGATTGAGTGTTGAGGATGGAGGATTGAAGATTGAGGATTGGGTATTGAGGATTGAAGAATGAGGATTGAGGATTCAGGGTTGAGGATTGAGGATTGAAGACTGAGTGTTGAGGATTGAAGACTGACGATTGAGGATTGAGGATTGAAGATTGACGATTGAGGATTGAGGATTGAGGATTGAGGGTTGAATATTGAGGACTGAGTTTTGAGGGTTGAGTGATGAGGATTGATGTTTGTGGATAGAGGTTTGAAGATTGCAGATTGAGTATTGAGTATTCAAAACTGTGAATTGAGGATATTCTATTGAGGATTGAGGATTGACAACTGATTGTTGAGGACTGAGGGCCGTAGATTGAGAATTCAGGATTGAGGATTCAGAATTGAGGACTGAGAATTGAGGATTGAGGATTGGGGATTGAAGATTGAGTATTGGGTATTGAGGATTGAAGAATGAGGATTGAATATTGAGGATTGAGGATTGAGAATTGAGGATTGAGGATTGAGGATTGAAGATTGAGGATTGGGTTTTGAGGATTGAAGAATGAGGATTGAGGATTGCGGATTGAGGATTGAGGATTGAAGATTGCGTATTGAGGATTGAAGATTGACGATTGAGGATTGAGGATTGAGGATTGAGCATTGAATATTGAGGACTGAGTGTTGAGGGTTGAATGGTGAGAATTGATGTTTGTGGATAGATGTTTGAAGATTGCAGATTGAATATTGAGTATTGAAAGCTGTGAATTGAGGATATTCTATTGAGGATTGAGGGTTGACAACTGATTGTTGATGACTGAGGGCCGTAGATTGAGAGTTCAGGATTGAGGATTCAGAATTGATGTTTAAGGACTGAGGATTGAGGATTGAAGATTGAGTATTGAGGATTGAAGATTGAGGATTGAGGATTGTGGGTTGAGGATTGAGGATGAGGGCTGTGGGTTGAGGGTTGAGGATTGAGGATTGATGATTGAGGATTGAGGATTGAGGATTGAGGATTGAGTATTGAGGATTGAGGATTGAGGATTGGGTATCGCGGGTTGAACATTGAGGATTGAGGATTGAGGATAGAGTATTGAGGATTGAGGACTGAAGATTGTATATTGATGATTCAAGATTGAGGATTCAGGATTGAGGGTTGTGGATTGAGGACGAGGACTGAGGGTTGAGTATTGATGTTTGAGGTATGAGGATCGAGGATTGAGGATAGAGATTTGGGGATTGAGGATTGAGGATTGAAGATTGAGGATTGGGTATTGAGGATTGAAGAATGAGGATTGAAGATTGAGGATTGAGGATTGAGGAATGAAGATTGAGGGTTGGGGATTGAAGATTGAGGATTGAGCATTGAGTATTGAGGATTGAAGATTGAGGATTGAGGATTGAGGATTGAGGATTGAGGATTGAACATTGAGGATTGGGGACTGAGTGTTGAGGGTTGACTGATGAGGATTGATGTTTGTGGATAGAGATTTGAAGATTGCAGATTCTGTATAGCATATTGAAAACTCTGAACTGAGGATATTCTACTGAGGATTGAGGATTGACAATTGATTGTTGAGGACTGAGGGCCGAAGATTGAGGATTCAGGATTGAGGATTCAGGATTGAGGTTTGAGGACTGAGGATTGAGGATTGAGGATTGAGGATTGAGGATTGAAGATTGAGTATTGTGGATTGAAGACTGGCGATTGAGGATTGAGGATTGAGGATTGAGTATTGAGGATTGAGGATTGAAGATTGAGTATTGAGGATTGAAAATTGAGGATTGAGAATTGAGGATTGAGGGTTGAGGATTGAAAATTGAGGAGTGGGTATTGAGGATTGAAGAATGAGGATTGAGGGTTGAGGATTGAGGATTGAGGATTGAAGATTGCGTATTGAGGATTGAAGATTGACGATTGAGAATTGAGGATTGAGGATTGAGGATTGAATATTGAGGACTGAGTGTTGAGGGTTGAGTGATGAGGATTGATGTTTGTGGATAGAGGTTTGAAGATTACAGATTGAGTATTGAGTATTGAAAACTGTGAATTGAGGATATTCTATTGAGGATTGAGGATTGACAACTGATTGTTGAGGACTGAGGGCCGTAGATTGAGAATTCAGGATTGAGGATTCAGAATTGAGGTTTGAGGACTGAGGATTGAGGATTGAAGATTGAGTATTGAGGATTGAAGATTGAGGATTGAGGATTGAGTAATGAGGATTGAGGATGAGGGCTGAGTGTTGAGGATTGAGGTTTGAGGACTCAGGACTGAGGATTGAGGATTGAGAATTGAGAATTGAGGATTGAGGATTGAAGATTGAGCATTGGGTATTGAGGATTGAAGAATGAGGATTGGGGATTGAGGATTGAGGATTGCGAATTGAAGATTGAGTATTGAGGATTGAAGACAGGCGACTGAGGATTGAGGTTTGAGGATTGAGGATTGAGGATTGAGAATTGCAGATTGAGTATTGAGGATTGAAGAATGAGGATTGAGGATTGAGGATTGAGGATTGAGGATTGTGGATTGATGATTGAAGATTGAGTATTGAGGATTGAAGAATGAGGATTGAAGATTGAGGATTGAAGATTGAGAATTGAGGATTGAGGGTTGAGGATTGAAAATTGAGGATTGGGTATTGAGGATTGAAGAATGAGGATTGAGGCTTGAGGATTGAGGATTGAGGATTGAAGATTGCGTATTGAGGATTGAAGATTGACGATTGAGGATTGAGGATTGAGGATTGAGGATTGAGGATTGAATATTGAGGACTGAGTGTTGAGGGTTGAGTGATGAGAATTGATGTTTGTGGATAGAGGTTTGAAGATTGCAGATTGAGTATTGAGTATTGAAAACTGTGAATTGAGGATATTCTATTGAGGATTGAGTATTGACAACTGATTGTTGAGGACTGAGGGCCGTAGATTGAGAGTTCAGGATTGAGGATTCAGAATTGATGTTTAAGGACTGAGGATTGAGGATTGAGGATTGAGTATTGAGGATTGAAGATTGAGGATTGAGGATTGTGGGTTGAGGATTGAGGATGAGGGCTGTGGGTTGAGGGTTGAGGATTGAGGTTTGAGGACTGAGGACTGAGGATTGAGGATTGAGAATTGAGAATTGAGGATTGAGGATTGAAGACTGAGGATTGGGTATTGAGGATTGAAGAATGACGATTGAGGATTGAGGATTGAGGATTGAGGATTGAAGATTGAGTATTGTGGATTGAAGACTGGCGATTGAGGATTGAGGATTGAGGATTGAGTATTGAGTATTGTGTATTGAAGATTGAGTATTGAGGATTGAAGATTGAGGATTGAGGTTTGGGGACTGAGGATTGAGGATTGTGGATTGAGGATTGAGGATGAGGGCTGAGGGTTGAGGGTTGAGGATTGAGGTTTGAGGACTGAGGACTGAGGATTGAGGATTGAGAATTGAGAATTGAGGATTGAGGATTGAAGACTGAGGATTGGGTATTGAGGATTGAAGAATGACGATTGAGGATTGAGGATTGAGGATTGAGGATTGAAGATTGGGTATTGTGGATTGAAGACTGGCGATTGAGGATTGAGGATTGAGGATTGAGTATTGAGGATTGTGGATTGAAGATTGAGTATTGAGGATTGAAGATTGAGGATTGAGGTTTGGGGACTGAGGATTGAGGATTGATGATTGAGGATTGAGGATTGAGGATTGAGGATTGAGTATTGAGGATTGAACATTGAGGATTGGGTATCGCGGGTTGAACATTGAGGATTGAGGATTGAGGATAGAGTATTGAGGATTGAGGACTGAAGATTGTATATTGATGATTGAAGATTGAGGATTGAGGATTGAGGGTTGTGGATTGAGGACGAGGACTGAGGGTTGAGTATTGATGTTTGAGGTATGAGGATCGAGGATTGAGGATAGAGATTTGGGGATTGAGGATTGAGGATTGAAGATTGAGGATTGGGTATTGAGGATTGAAGAATGAGGATTGAAGATTGAGGATTGAGGATTGAGGAATGAAGATTGAGGGTTGAGGATTGAGGATTGAGGATTGAGCATTGAGTATTGAGGATTGAAGATTGCGGATTGAGGATTGAGGATTGAGGATTGAGGATTGAACATTGAGGATTGGGGACTGAGTGTTGAGGGTTGAGTGATGAGAATTGATGTTTGTGGATAGAGATTTGAAGATTGCAGATTCTGTATAGCATATTGAAAACTCTGAACTGAGGATATTCTACTGAGGATTGAGGATTGACAATTGATTGTTGAGGACTGAGGGCCGAAGGTTGAGGATTCAGGATTGAGGATTCAGGATTGAGGTTTGAGGACTGAGGATTGAGGATTGAGGATTGAGGATTGAGGATTGAAGATTGAGGATTGGGTATTCAGGATTGAACATTGAGGATTGAGGGATGAGGATTGAGTATTGAGGATTGAGTATTGAATATTGAATATTGATGATTGAAGACTGACGATTGAGGATTGAGGATTGAAGATTGACGATTGAGGATTGAGGATTGAGGATTGAGGATTGAATATTGAGGACTGAGTGTTGAGGGTTGAGTGATGAGAATTGATGTTTGTGGATAGAGGTTTGAAGATTGCAGATTGAGTATTGAGTATTCAAAACTGTGAATTGAGGATATTCTATTGAGGATTGAGGATTGACAACTGATTGTTGAGGACTGAGGGCCGTAGATTGAGAATTCAGGATTGAGGAATCAGAATTGAGGTTTGAGGACTGAGGATTGAGGATTGAGGATAGAGGATTGAGGATTGAAGATTAAGGACTGGCGATTGAGGATTGAAGATTGAGGATTCAGGATTGAGGATTCAGAATTGAGGTTTGAGGACTGAGGATTGAGGATTGAAGTTTGAGTATTGAGGATTGAGGGTAGAGGATTGAATATTGAGGATTGAGGAATGAAGATTGAGGTTTGAGGATTGAGGATTGAGGATTGAGGACTGAGAATTGAGGATTGACGATGAGGGCTGAGGGTTGAGGATTGAGGTGTGAGGACTGGGGACAGAGGATTGAGGACTGAGAATTTAGGATTGAGGATTGAGGATTGAAGATTGAGTATTGGGTATTGAGGATTGAAGAATGAGGATTGAATATTGAGGATTGAGGATTGAGAATTGAGGATTGAGGATTGAGGATTGAAGATTGAGGATTGGGTTTTGAGGATTGAAGAATGAGGATTGAGGATTGCGGATTGAGGATTGAGGATTGAAGATTGCGTATTGAGGATTGAAGATTGACGATTGAGGATTGAGGATTGAGGATTGAGCATTGAATATTGAGGACTGAGTGTTGAGGGTTGAATGGTGAGAATTGATGTTTGTGGATAGAGGTTTGAAGATTGCAGATTGAGTATTGAGTATTGAAAGCTGTGAATTGAGGATATTCTATTGAGGAATGAGGATTGACAACTGATTGTTGATGACTTAGGGCCGTAGATTGAGAATCCAGGATTGAGGATTCAGAATTGATGTTTAAGGACTGAGGATTGAGGATTGAAGATTGAGTATTGAGGATTGAAGATTGAGGATTGAGGATTGTGGATTGAGGATTGAGGATGAGGGCTGAGGGTTGAGGGTTGAGGATTGAGGTTTGAGGACTGAGGACTGAGGATTGAGGATTGAGAATTGAGAATTGAGGATTGAGGATTGAAGACTGAGGATTGGGTATTGAGGATTGAAGAATGACGATTGAGGATTGAGGATTGAGGATTGAGGATTGAAGATTGAGTATTGTGGATTGAAGACTGGCGATTGAGGATTGAGGATTGAGGATTGAGTATTGAGGATTGTGGATTGAAGATTGAGTATTGAGGATTGAAGATTGAGGATTGAGGTTTGGGGACTGAGGATTGAGGATTGATGATTGAGGATTGAGGATTGAGGATTGAGGATTGAGTATTGAGGATTGAACATTGAGGATTGGGTATCGCGGGTTGAACATTGAGGATTGAGGATTGAGGATAGAGTATTGAGGATTGAGGACTGAAGATTGTATATTGATGATTCAAGATTGAGGATTGAGGATTGAGGGTTGTGGATTGAGGACGAGGACTGAGGGTTGAGTATTGATGTTTGAGGTATGAGGATCGAGGATTGAGGATAGAGATTTGGGGATTGAGGATTGAGGATTGAAGATTGAGGATTGGGTATAGAGGATTGAAGAATGAGGATTGAAGATTGAGGATTGAGGATTGAGGAATGAAGATTGAGGGTTGAGGATTGAGGATTGAGGATTGAGCATTGAGTATTGAGGATTGAAGATTGAGGATTGAGGATTGAGGATTGAGGATTGAGGATTGAACATTGAGGATTGGGGACTGTGTGTTGAGGGTTGAGTGATGAGAATTGATGTTTGTGGATAGAGATTTGAAGATTGCAGATTCTGTATAGCATATTGAAAACTCTGAACTGAGGATATTCTACTGAGGATTGAGGATTGACAATTGATTGTTGAGGACTGAGGGCCCAAGATTGAGGATTCAGGATTGAAGATTGAGGATTCGGTATTGAGGACTGAAGTATGAGGATTGCGGATTGAGGATTTAGGATTGAGGATTGAGTATTGAGGATTGAACATTGATGATTGGGTATCGCGGATTGAACATTGAGGATTGAGGATTGAGGATTGAGTATTGAGGATTGAGGACTGAAGATTGTATATTGATGATTGAAGATTGAGGATTGAGTATTGAGGGTTGTGGATTGAGGACGAGGACTGAGGTTTGAGTATTGATGTTTGAGGTATGAGGATCGAGGATTGAAGATTGAGTGTTGAGGATTGATGACTGAGGATTGAGGATTGATGATTGAAGATTGAGGATTGAAGATTGAGGATTGGGTATTGAGGATTGAACATTGAGGATTGAGGGATGAGGATTGAGGATTGAGGATTGAGTATAGAATATTGAATATTGACGATTGAAGATTGAGGATTGAGGATTGAGGGTTGTGAATTGAGGACGAGGACTGAGGGTTGAGTATTGATGTTTGAAGTATGAGGATTGAGGATTCAGGATTGAGAATTGAGGATTGGCGATTGAGTATTGAAGATTGAGGATTCGGTATTAAGGGTTGAAGTATGAGGTTTGAGGATTGAGGATTGAGGATTGGGAATTGCAGATTGAGCATTGAGGATTGAAGATTGAGGATTGAGGATTGAGGATTGAGGATTGAGGATTGAGGATTGATGATTGAAGATTGAAGATTGAGTATTGAGGATTGAAGATTGAGGATTGGGTATTGAGGATTGAACATTGAGGATTGAGGGATGAGGATTGAGGATTGAGGATTGAGTATTGAATATTGAATATTGATGATTGAAGATTGAAGATTGAGGATTGAGGGTTGTGGATTGAGGACGAGGACTGAGGGTTGAGTATTTATGTTTGAAGTATGAGGATTGAGAATTCAGGATTGAGAGTTGAGGATTGGGGATTGAGTATTGAAGATTGAGGATTCGGTATTGAGGGTTGAAGTATGTGGTTTGAGGATTGAGGATTGAGGATTGGGAATTGCAGATTGAGTATTGAGGATTGAAGATTGAGGAATGAGGATTGAGGATTGAGGATTGAGGATTGAGGATTGATGATTGAAGATTGAGGATTGGTTATTGAGGTTTGAAGAATGAGGATTAAGGATTGAGGATTCAGGATTGAGGTTTGAGGACTGAGGATTGAGGATTGATGATTGAATATTGAGCATTGCGGATTGAGGATTGAATGTTGAGGATTGAGGATTGAGGATGAGGGCTGAGGGTTGAGGATAGAGGTTTGAGGACTGAGGACTGAGGATGGAGGATTGAGAATTGAGGATCGAGGATTGAGGATTGAGGATAGAGGATTGAAGATTGAGGATTGGTTATTGAGGTTTGAAGAATGAGGATTAAGGATTAAGTGTTGAGGATTGAGGACTGAAGATTGTATATTCATGATGAAGATTGAGGATTGAGGATTGAGGATTGAGGGTTGTGGATTGAGGATTGAGAATTGAGGATTGAGGACTGAGGATTGAAGATTGAGAATGGAGGATTGAGGAGTGAGGATTGAAGATTGGGTATTGAGGATTGAAGACTGACGATTGAGGATTGAGAATTGAGAATTGAGGATTGAGGATTGAAGATTGAGCATTGGGTATTGAGGATTGAAGAATGAGGTTTGAGGATTGAGGATTGAGGGTTGTGGATTGAGGACGAGGACTGAGGGTTGAGTATTGATGTTTGAAGTATGAGGATTGAGGATTCAGGATTGAGAATTGAGGATTGAGGATTGAGTATTGAAGATTGAGGATTCGGCATTGAGGGTTGAAGTATGAGGTTTGAGGATTGATGATTGAGGATTGAGAATTGCAGATTGAGTATTGAGGATCGAAGATTGAGGATTGAGGATTGAGGATTGAGGATTGAGGATTGAGGATTGAGGATTGAGTATTGAGGATTGAGGACTGAAGATTGTATATTGATGATTGAAGATTGAGCATTGAGTATTGAGGGTTGTGGATTGAGGACGAGGACTGAGGTTTGAGTATTGATGTTTGAGGTATGAGGATCGAGGATTGAAGATTGAGTATTGAGGATTGATGATTGAGGATTGAGGATTGATGATTGAAGATTGAGGATTGAAGATTGAGGATTGGGTATTGAGGATTGAACATTGAGGATTGAGGGATGAGGATTGAGGATAGAGGATTGAGTATGGAATATTGAATATTGATGGTTGAAGGTTGAGGATTGAGGACTGAGGATTGAGGATTGACGATGAGGGCTGAGGGTTGAGGATTGAGGTTTGAGGACTGAAGACTGAGGATTGAGGATTGAGAATTGAGGATTGAGGATTGAGGATTGAAGATTTAGTATTGGGTATTGAGGATTGAAGAATGAGGATTGAGGATTGAGGGTTGTGGATTGAGGACGTGGACTGAGGGTTGAGTATTGATGTCTGAAGTATGAGTATCGAGGATTTTAGGATTGAGAATTGGGGATTAAGGATTCAGGATTGACGATTGAGGATTGGGTATTGAGGATTGAAGAATGAGGATTGAAGATTGAGTATTGAGGATTGAAGGTTGAGGATTGAGGTTTGGGGACTGAGGGTTGAGGATTGAGGATTGAGGATTGAGGATTGAGGATTGAGGATTGAGGATTGAGAATTGAGGATTGAGGATTGAGGATTGAGGATTGCAGATTGAGTGTTGAGGATTGAAGATTGAGGATTGAGGATTGAGGATTGAGAATTGAGGATTGAGAATTGAGAATTAAGAATTGAGGATTGAAGATTGAGGATTGGGTATTGAGGATTGAAGAATGAGTATTGAGGATTGAGGATTGAGGATTGAGAATTGAAGATTGAGTATTGAGGATTGAAGACTGGCGATTGAGGATTGAGTATTGAGGATTCAGTATTGAGGATTGAGGATTGAAGATTGAGTATTGAGGATTGAATATTGAGGATTGAGGTTTGGGGACTAAGGGTTGAGGATTGAGGATTGAGGATTGAGGATTGAGGATTGAGGATTGAGGATTGAGAATTGAGGACTGAAGTATGAAGATTGAGGATTGAGTATTGAGGAATGAGGTTGAGGATTGCAGGTTGAGTATTGAGGATTGAAGATTGAGGATTGAGGATTGAGGATTGAGGATTGAGGATTGAGGATTGAGGATTGAGGATTGAAGATTGAGTATTGAGGATTGAAGATTGAGGATTGAATGCTGACGATTGAGGATTGAGGATTGAGGATTGAGAATTGAGAATTGAGGATTGAGGATTGAAGATTGAGGATTGGGTATTGAGGATTGAAGAATGAGTATTGAGGATTGAGGATTGAGGATTGAGGATTGAAGATTGAGTATTGAGGATTGAAGACTGGCGATTGAGGATTGAGTATTGAGGATTGAGTATTGAGGATTGAGGATTGAAGATTGAGTATTGAGGATTGAATATTGAGGATTGAGGTTTGGGGACTGAGGATTGAGGATTGAGGATTGAGGATTGAGGATTGAGGATTGAGGATTGAGTATTGAGGATTGGGCATCGCGGATTGAACATTGAGGATTGAGGATTGAGGCTTGAGTATTGAGGATTGAGGACTGAAGATTGTATATTGATGATGAAGATTGAGGATTGAGGATTGAGGATTGAGGGTTGTGGATTGAGGACGAGGACTGAGGGTTGAGTATTGATGTCTGAGGTATGAGGATCGAGGATTGAGGATTGAGAATTGGGGATTAAGGATTGAGGTTTGAAGATTGAGGATTGGGTATTGAGGATTGAAGAATGAGGATTGAAGGTTGAGTATTGAGGATTGAAGGTTGAGGATTGAGGTTTGAGGACTGAGGACTGAGGATTGAGGATTGAGAATTGAGAATTGAGGATTGAGGATTGTAGACTGAGGATTGGGTATTGAGGATTGAAGAATGACGATTGAGGATTGAGGATTGAGGATTGAGGATTGAAGATTGAGTATTGTGGATTGAAGACTGGCGATTGAGGATTGAGGATTGAGGATTGAGTATTGAGTATTGTGTATTGAAGATTGAGTATTGAGGATTGAAGATTGAGGATTGAGGTTTGGGGACTGAGGATTGAGGATTGTGGATTGAGGATTGAGGATGAGGGCTGAGGGTTGAGGGTTGAGGATTGAGGTTTGAGGACTGAGGACTGAGGATTGAGGATTGAGAATTGAGAATTGAGGATTGAGGATTGAAGACTGAGGATTGGGTATTGAGGATTGAAGAATGACGATTGAGGATTGAGGATTGAGGATTGAGGATTGAAGATTGGGTATTGTGGATTGAAGACTGGCGATTGAGGATTGAGGATTGAGGATTGAGTATTGAGGATTGTGGATTGAAGATTGAGTATTGAGGATTGAAGATTGAGGATTGAGGTTTGGGGACTGAGGATTGAGGATTGATGATTGAGGATTGAGGATTGAGGATTGAGGATTGAGTATTGAGGATTGAACATTGAGGATTGGGTATCGCGGGTTGAACCTTGAGGATTGAGGATTGAGGATAGAGTATTGAGGATTGAGGACTGAAGATTGTATATTGATGATTGAAGATTGAGGATTGAGGATTGAGGGTTGTGGATTGAGGACGAGGACTGAGGGTTGAGTATTGATGTTTGAGGTATGAGGATCGAGGATTGAGGATAGAGATTTGGAGATTGAGGATTGAGGATTGAAGATTGAGGATTGGGTATTGAGGATTGAAGAATGAGGATTGAAGATTGAGGATTGAGGATTGAGGAATGAAGATTGAGGGTTGAGGATTGAGGATTGAGGATTGAGCATTGAGTATTGAGGATTGAAGAATGCGGATTGAGGATTGAGGATTGAGGATTGAGGATTGAACATTGAGGATTGGGGACTGAGTGTTGAGGGTTGAGTGATGAGAATTGATGTTTGTGGATAGAGATTTGAAGATTGCAGATTCTGTATAGCATATTGAAAACTCTGAACTGAGGATATTCTACTGAGGATTGAGGATTGACAATTGATTGTTGAGGACTGAGGGCCGAAGGTTGAGGATTCAGGATTGAGGATTCAGGATTGAGGTTTGAGGACTGAGGATTGAGGATTGAGGATTGAGGATTGAGGATTGAAGATTGAGGATTGGGTATTCAGGATTGAACATTGAGGATTGAGGGATGAGGATTGAGTATTGAGGATTGAGTATTGAATATTGAATATTGATGATTGAAGATTGAGGATTGAGGATTGAGTGTTGTGGACTGAGGACGAGGCCTGAGGGTTGAGTATTGATGTTCGAAGTATGAGGATTGAGGATTCAGGATTGAGAATTGAGGATTGGGGATTCTGTATTGAAGATTGAGGATTCGGTATTGAGGGTTGAAGTATGAGGTTTGAGGATTGAGGATTGAGGATTGAGAATTGCAGATTGAGTATTGAGGATTGAAGACTGAGTGTTGAGGATTGAAGACTGACGATTGAGGATTGAGGATTGAAGATTGACGATTGAGGATTGAGGATTGAGGATTGAGGATTGAATATTGAGGACTGAGTGTTGAGGGTTGAGTGATGAGAATTGATGTTTGTGGATAGAGGTTTGAAGATTGCAGATTGAGTATTGAGTATTCAAAACTGTGAATTGAGGATATTCTATTGAGGATTGAGGATTGACAACTGATTGTTGAGGACTGAGGGCCGTAGATTGAGAATTCAGGATTGAGGAATCAGAATTGAGGTTTGAGGACTGAGGATTGAGGATTGAGGATAGAGGATTGAGGATTGAAGATTAAGGACTGGCGATTGAGGATTGAAGATTGAGGATTCAGGATTGAGGATTCAGAATTGAGGTTTGAGGACTGAGGATTGAGGATTGAGGGTAGAGGATTGAATATTGAGGATTGAGGAATGAAGATTGAGGTTTGAGGATTGAGGATTGAGGATTGAGGACTGAGAATTGAGGATTGACGATGAGGGCTGAGGGTTGAGGATTGAGGTGTGAGGACTGGGGACAGAGGATTGAGGACTGAGAATTTAGGATTGAGGATTGAGGATTGAAGATTGAGTATTGGGTATTGAGGATTGAAGAATGAGGATTGAATATTGAGGATTGAGGATTGAGAATTGAGGATTGAGGATTGAGGATTGAAGATTGAGGATTGGGTTTTGAGGATTGAAGAATGAGGATTGAGGATTGCGGATTGAGGATTGAGGATTGAAGATTGCGTATTGAGGATTGAAGATTGACGATTGAGGATTGAGGATTGAGGATTGAGCATTGAATATTGAGGACTGAGTGTTGAGGGTTGAATGGTGAGAATTGATGTTTGTGGATAGAGGTTTGAAGATTGCAGATTGAGTATTGAGTATTGAAAGCTGTGAATTGAGGATATTCTATTGAGGATTGAGGATTGACAACTGATTGTTGATGACTGAGGGCCGTAGATTGAGAATCCAGGATTGAGAATTCAGAATTGATGTTTAAGGACTGAGGATTGAGGATTGAAGATTGAGTATTGAGGATTGAAGATTGAGGATTGAGGATTGTGGATTGAGGATTGAGGATGAGGGCTGAGGGTTGAGGGTTGAGGATTGAGGTTTGAGGACTGAGGACTGAGGATTGAGGATTGAGAATTGAGAATTGAGGATTGAGGATTGAAGACTGAGGATTGGGTATTGAGGATTGAAGAATGACGATTGAGGATTGAGGATTGAGGATTGAGGATTGAAGATTGAGTATTGTGGATTGAAGACTGGCGATTGAGGATTGAGGATTGAGGATTGAGTATTGAGGATTGCGGATTGAAGATTGAGTATTGAGGATTGAAGATTGAGGATTGAGGTTTGGGGACTGAGGATTGAGGATTGATGATTGAGGATTGAGGATTGAGGATTGAGGATTGAGTATTGAGGATTGAACATTGAGGATTGGGTATCGCGGGTTGAACATTGAGGATTGAGGATTGAGGATAGAGTATTGAGGATTGAGGACTGAAGATTGTATATTGATGATTCAAGATTGAGGATTGAGGATTGAGGGTTGTGGATTGAGGACGAGGACTGAGGGTTGAGTATTGATGTTTGAGGTATGAGGATCGAGGATTGAGGATAGAGATTTGGGGATTGAGGATTGAGGATTGAAGATTGAGGATTGGGTATTGAGGATTGAAGAATGAGGATTGAAGATTGAGGATTGAGGATTGAGGAATGAAGATTGAGGGTTGAGGATTGAGGATTGAGGATTGAGCATTGAGTATTGAGGATTGAAGATTGAGGATTGAGGATTGAGGATTGAGGATTGAGGATTGAACATTGAGGATTGGGGACTGAGTGTTGAGGGTTGAGTGATGAGAATTGATGTTTGTGGATAGAGATTTGAAGATTGCAGATTCTGTATAGCATATTGAAAACTCTGAACTGAGGATATTCTACTGAGGATTGAGGATTGACAATTGATTGTTGAGGACTGAGGGCCGAAGATTGAGGATTCAGGATTGAGGATTCAGGATTGGGGTTTGAGGACTGAGGATTGAGGATTGAGGATTGAGGATTTAGGATTGAAGATTGAGTATTGTGGATTGAAGACTGGCGATTGAGGATTGAGGATTGAGGATTGAGTATTGAGGATTGAGGATTGAAGATTGAGTATTGAGGATTGAAGATTGAGGATTGAGAATTGAGGATTGAGGGTTGAGGATTGAAAATTGAGGAGTGGGTATTGAGGATTGAAGAATGAGGATTGAGGGTTGAGGATTGAGGATTGAGGATTGAAGATTGCGTATTGAGGATTGAAGATTGATGATTGAGAATTGAGGATTGAGGATTGAGGATTGAATATTGAGGACTGAGTGTTGAGGGTTGAGTGATGAGAATTGATGTTTGTGGATAGAGGTTTGAAGATTACAGATTGAGTATTGAGTATTGAAAACTGTGAATTGAGGATATTCTATTGAGGATTGAGGATTGACAACTGATTGTTGAGGACTGAGGGCCGTAGATTGAGAATTCAGGATTGAGGATTCAGAATTGAGGTTTGAGGACTGAGGACTGAGGATTGAAGATTGAGTATTGAGGATTGAAGATTGAGGATTGAGGATTGAGTAATGAGGATTGAGGATGAGGGCTGAGTGCTGAGGATTGAGGTTTGAGGACTCAGGACTGAGGATTGAGGATTCAGAATTGAGAATTGAGGATTGAGGATTGAAGATTGAGCATTGGGTATTGAGGATTGAATTATGAGGATTGGGGATTGAGGATTGAGGATTGCGAATTGAAGATTGAGTATTGAGGATTGAAGACAGGCGACTGAGGATTGAGGGTTGAGGATTGAGGATTGAGGATAGAGAATTGCAGATTGAGTGTTGAGGATTGAAGAATGAGGATTGAGGATTGAGGATTGAGGATTGAGGATTGAGGATTGATGATTGATGATTGAGTATTGAGGATTGAAGATTGAGGATTGGGGATTGAGGATTGAAGATTGAGGATTCAGGATTGAGGATTCAGAATTGAGGTTTGAGGACTGAGGGTTGAGGATTGATGATTGAATATTGAGCATTGCGGATTGAGGATTGAAGGTTGAGCATTGAGGATTGAGGATGAGGGCTGAGGGTTGAGGATAGAGGTTTGAGGACTGAGGACTGAGGATGGAGGATTGAGAATTGAGGATCGAGGATTGAGGATTGAAGACTGAGGATTGGGTATCGCGGGTTGAACATTGAGGATTGAGGATTGAGGATAGAGTATTGAGGATTGAGGACTGAAGATTGTATATTGATGATTCAAGATTGAGGATTGAGGATTGAGGGTTGTGGATTGAGGACGAGGACTGAGGGTTGAGTATTGATGTTTGAGGTATGAGGATCGAGGATTGAGGATAGAGATTTGGGGATTGAGGATTGAGGATTGAAGATTGAGGATTGGGTATAGAGGATTGAAGAATGAGGATTGAAGATTGAGGATTGAGGATTGAGGAATGAAGATTGAGGGTTGAGGATTGAGGATTGAGGATTGAGCATTGAGTATTGAGGATTGAAGATTGAGGATTGAGGATTGAGTATAGAATATTGAATATTGACGATTGAAGATTGAGGATTGAGGATTGAGGGTTGTGGATTGAGGACGAGGACTGAGGGTTGAGTATTGATGTTTGAAGTATGAGGATTGAGGATTCAGGATTGAGAATTGAGGATTGGCGATTGAGTATTGAAGATTGAGGATTCGGTATTAAGGGTTGAAGTATGAGGTTTGAGGATTGAGGATTGAGGATTGGGAATTGCAGATTGAGTATTGAGGATTGAAGATTGAGGATTGAGGATTGAGGATTGAGGATTGAGGATTGAGGATTGATGATTGAAGATTGAAGATTGAGTATTGAGGATTGAAGATTGAGGATTGGGTATTGAGGATTGAACATTGAGGATTGAGGGATGAGGATTGAGGATTGAGGATTGAGTATTGAATATTGAATATTGATGATTGAAGATTGAAGATTGAGGATTGAGGGTTGTGGATTGAGGACGAGGACTGAGGGTTGAGTATTTATGTTTGAAGTATGAGGATTGAGAATTCAGGATTGAGAGTTGAGGATTGGGGATTGAGTATTGAAGATTGAGGATTCGGTATTGAGGGTTGAAGTATGAGGTTTGAGGATTGAGGATTGAGGATTGGGAATTGCAGATTGAGTATTGAGGATTGAAGATTGAGGAATGAGGATTGAGGATTGAGGATTGAGGATTGAGGATTGATGATTGAAGATTGAGTATTGAGGATTGAAGATTGAGGATTGGGGATTGAGGAATGAAGATTGAGGATTCAGGATTGAGGATTCAGGATTGAGGTTTGAGGACTGAGGATTGAGGATTGATGATTGAATATTGAGCATTGCGGATTGAGGATTGAATGTTGAGGATTGAGGATTGAGGATGAGGGCTGAGGGTTGAGGATAGAGGTTTGAGGACTGAGGACTGAGGATGGAGGATTGAGAATTGAGGATCGAGGATTGAGGATTGAGGATAGAGGATTGAAGATTGAGGATTGGTTATTGAGGTTTGAAGAATGAGGATTAAGGATTGAGTGTTGAGGATTGAGGACTGAAGATTGTATATTCATGATGAAGATTGAGGATTGAGGATTGAGGATTGAGGGTTGTGGATTGAGGATTGAGAATTGAGGATTGAGGACTGAGGATTGAAGATTGAGAATGGAGGATTGAGGAGTGAGGATTGAAGATTGGGTATTGAGGATTGAAGACTGACGATTGAGGATTGAGAATTGAGAATTGAGGATTGAGGATTGAAGATTGAGCATTGGGTATTGAGGATTGAAGAATGAGGTTTGAGGATTGAGGATTGAGGGTTGTGGATTGAGGACGAGGACTGAGGGTTGAGTATTGATGTTTGAAGTATGAGGATTGAGGATTCAGGATTGAGAATTGAGGATTGAGGATTGAGTATTGAAGATTGAGGATTCGGCATTGAGGGTTGAAGTATGAGGTTTGAGGATTGATGATTGAGGATTGAGAATTGCAGATTGAGTATTGAGGATCGAAGATTGAGGATTGAGGATTGAGGATTGAGGATTGAGGATTGAGGATTGAGGATTGAGTATTGAGGATTGAGGACTGAAGATTGTATATTGATGATTGAAGATTGAGCATTGAGTATTGAGGGTTGTGGATTGAGGACGAGGACTGAGGTTTGAGTATTGATGTTTGAGGTATGAGGATCGAGGATTGAAGATTGAGTATTGAGGATTGATGATTGAGGATTGAGGATTGATGATTGAAGATTGAGGATTGAAGATTGAGGATTGGGTATTGAGGATTGAACATTGAGGATTGAGGGATGAGGATTGAGGATAGAGGATTGAGTATGGAATATTGAATATTGATGGTTGAAGGTTGAGGATTGAGGACTGAGGATTGAGGATTGACGATGAGGGCTGAGGGTTGAGGATTGAGGTTTGAGGACTGAAGACTGAGGATTGAGGATTGAGAATTGAGGATTGAGGATTGAGGATTGAAGATTTAGTATTGGGTATTGAGGATTGAAGAATGAGGATTGAGGATTGAGGGTTGTGGATTGAGGACGTGGACTGAGGGTTGAGTATTGATGTCTGAAGTATGAGGATCGAGGATTTTAGGATTGAGAATTGGGGATTAAGGATTCAGGATTGACGATTGAGGATTGGGTATTGAGGATTGAAGAATGAGGATTGAAGATTGAGTATTGAGGATTGAAGGTTGAGGATTGAGGTTTGGGGACTGAGGGTTGAGGATTGAGGATTGAGGATTGAGGATTGAGGATTGAGGATTGAGGATTGAGAATTGAGGATTGAGGATTGAGGATTGAGGATTGCAGATTGAGTGTTGAGGATTGAAGATTGAGGATTGAGGATTGAGGATTGAGAATTGAGGATTGAGAATTGAGAATTAAGAATTGAGGATTGAAGATTGAGGATTGGGTATTGAGGATTGAAGAATGAGTATTGAGGATTGAGGATTGAGGATTGAGAATTGAAGATTGAGTATTGAGGATTGAAGACTGGCGATTGAGGATTGAGTATTGAGGATTCAGTATTGAGGATTGAGGATTGAAGATTGAGTATTGAGGATTGAATATTGAGGATTGAGGTTTGGGGACTAAGGGTTGAGGATTGAGGATTGAGGATTGAGGATTGAGGATTGAGGATTGAGGATTGAGAATTGAGGACTGAAGTATGAAGATTGAGGATTGAGTATTGAGGAATGAGGTTGAGGATTGCAGGTTGAGTATTGAGGATTGAAGATTGAGGATTGAGGATTGAGGATTGAGGATTGAGGATTGAGGATTGAGGATTGAAGATTGAGTATTGAGGATTGAAGATTGAGGATTGAATGCTGACGATTGAGGATTGAGAATTGAGGATTGAGAATTGAGAATTGAGGATTGAGGATTGAAGATTGAGGATTGGGTATTGAGGATTGAAGAATGAGTATTGAGGATTGAGGATTGAGGATTGAGGATTGAAGATTGAGTATTGAGGATTGAAGACTGGCGATTGAGGATTGAGTATTGAGGATTGAGTATTGAGGATTGAGGATTGAAGATTGAGTATTGAGGATTGAATATTGAGGATTGAGGTTTGGGGACTGAGGATTGAGGATTGAGGATTGAGGATTGAGGATTGAGGATTGAGGATTGAGTATTGAGGATTGGGCATCGCGGATTGAACATTGAGGATTGAGGATTGAGGCTTGAGTATTGAGGATTGAGGACTGAAGATTGTATATTGATGATGAAGATTGAGGATTGAGGATTGAGGATTGAGGGTTGTGGATTGAGGACGAGGACTGAGGGTTGAGTATTGATGTCTGAGGTATGAGGATCGAGGATTGAGGATTGAGAATTGGGGATTAAGGATTGAGGTTTGAAGATTGAGGATTGGGTATTGAGGATTGAAGAATGAGGATTGAAGGTTGAGTATTGAGGATTGAAGGTTGAGGATTGAGGTTTGGGGACTGAGGGTTGAGGATTGAGGATTGAGGATTGAGGATTGAGGATTGAGGATTGAGAATTGAGGATTGAGGGCTGAGGATTGAAGATTGAGTATTGAGGATTGATTATTGAAGATTGAGTATTGAGGATTGAAGATTGAGGATTGGGGATTGAGGATTGAAGATTGAGGATTCAGGATTGAGGATTCAGAATTGAGGTTTGAGGACTGAGGATTGAGGATTGCGGATTGAGGATTGAAGGTTGAGGATTGATGATTGAGGATGAGGGCTGAGTGTTGAGGATAGAGGTTTGAGGACTGAGGACTGAGGATGGAGGGTTGAGAATTGAGGATCGAGGATTGAGGATTGAAGATTGAGGATTGGGTATTGAGGATTGAAGAATGAGGATTGAGGATTCAGGATTGAGGATTGAGGATTGAAGACTGAGTATTGAGGATTGAAGGCTGACGATTGAGGACTGAGGATTGAGGATT
Source organism: Calliopsis andreniformis (assembly GCF_051401765.1). Lineage (NCBI taxonomy): Eukaryota > Metazoa > Arthropoda > Insecta > Hymenoptera > Andrenidae > Calliopsis > Calliopsis andreniformis. Next base: position 1,245,927 of record NW_027480446.1, read on the forward strand.
GAGTATTGAGGGTTGAGGATTGAGGATTGAGAATTGAGGACAGAGGGTTGAAGATTGAGTATTGGGGATTGAAGATTGAGGACTGAGAACTGAGGATTGAGGATTGACGATGAAGGCTGAGGGTTGAGGATTGAGGTTTGAGGACTGAAGACAGAGGATTGAGGATTGAGGATTGAGGATTGAGGATTGAAGATTTAGTATTGGGTATTGAGGATTGAAGAATGAGGATTGAAGATTGAGGATTGAGGATTGAGAATTGAGGATTGAGGGTTGAGGATTGAAAATTGAGGATTGGGTATTGAGGATTGAAGAATGAGGATTGAGGATTGAGGATTGAGGTTTGAGGACTGAGGATTGCGGATTGAGGACTAAGGATTGAGGATCGAGGATTGAAGGTTGAGGATTGGGTCTTGAGGATTGAACATTGAGGATTGAGGGATGAGGATTGAGGATTGAGGATTGAGGATTGAAGATTGAATATGGATGGTTGAAGTTTGAGGATTGAGTATTGAGGGTTGTGGATTGAGGACAAGGACTGAGGGTTGAGTATTGATGTTTGAAGTATGAGGATTGAGGATTCAGGATTGAGAATCGAGGATTGAGGATTGAGGATTGAAGATTGAGGATTCGGTATTGAGGACTGAAGTATGAGGATTGAGGATTGAGGATTTAGGGTTGAGGATTGAGTATTGAGGATTGAACATTGATGATTGGGTATCGCGGATTGAACATTGAGGATTGAGGATTGAGGATTGAGTATTGAGGATTGAGGACTGAAGGTTGTATATTGATGATTGAAGATTGAGGATTGATTATCGAGGGATGTGGATTGAGGACGAGGACTGAGGGTTGAGTATTGATGTTTGAGTTATGAGGATCGAGGATTGAAGATTGAGTATTGAGGATTGATGATTGAGGATTGAGGATTGATGATTGAAGATTGAGGATTGAAGAATGAGGATTGAAGGTTGAGTATTGAGGATTGAAGGTTGAGGATTGAGGTTTGGGGACTGAGGGTTGAGGATTGAGGATTGAGGATTGAGGATTGAGGATTGAGGATTGAGAATTGAGGATTGAGGGCTGAGGATTGAAGATTGAGTATTGAGGATTGATTATTGAAGATTGAGTATTGAGGATTGAAGATTGAGGATTGGGGATTGAGGATTGAAGATTGAGGATTCAGGATTGAGGATTCAGAATTGAGGTTTGAGGACTGAGGATTGAGGATTGCGGATTGAGGATTGAAGGTTGAGGATTGATGATTGAGGATGAGGGCTGAGTGTTGAGGATAGAGGTTTGAGGACTGAGGACTGAGGATGGAGGGTTGAGAATTGAGGATCGAGGATTGAGGATTGAAGATTGAGGATTGGGTATTGAGGATTGAAGAATGAGGATTGAGGATTCAGGATTGAGGATTGAGGATTGAAGACTGAGTATTGAGGATTGAAGGCTGACGATTGAGGACTGAGGATTGAGGATTGAGTATTGAGGGTTGAGGATTGAGGATTGAGAATTGAGGACAGAGGGTTGAAGATTGAGTATTGGGGATTGAAGATTGAGGACTGAGAACTGAGGATTGAGGATTGACGATGAAGGCTGAGGGTTGAGGATTGAGGTTTGAGGACTGAAGACAGAGGATTGAGGATTGAGGATTGAGGATTGAGGATTGAAGATTTAGTATTGGGTATTGAGGATTGAAGAATGAGGATTGAAGATTGAGGATTGAGGATTGAGAATTGAGGATTGAGGGTTGAGGATTGAAAATTGAGGATTGGGTATTGAGGATTGAAGAATGAGGATTGAGGATTGAGGATTGAGGTTTGAGGACTGAGGATTGCGGATTGAGGACTAAGGATTGAGGATCGAGGATTGAAGGTTGAGGATTGGGTCTTGAGGATTGAACATTGAGGATTGAGGGATGAGGATTGAGGATTGAGGATTGAGGATTGAAGATTGAATATGGATGGTTGAAGTTTGAGGATTGAGTATTGAGGGTTGTGGATTGAGGACAAGGACTGAGGGTTGAGTATTGATGTTTGAAGTATGAGGATTGAGGATTCAGGATTGAGAATCGAGGATTGAGGATTGAGGATTGAAGATTGAGGATTCGGTATTGAGGACTGAAGTATGAGGATTGAGGATTGAGGATTTAGGGTTGAGGATTGAGTATTGAGGATTGAACATTGATGATTGGGTATCGCGGATTGAACATTGAGGATTGAGGATTGAGGATTGAGTATTGAGGATTGAGGACTGAAGGTTGTATATTGATGATTGAAGATTGAGGATTGATTATCGAGGGATGTGGATTGAGGACGAGGACTGAGGTTTGAGTATTGATGTTTGAGTTATGAGGATCGAGGATTGAAGATTGAGTATTGAGGATTGATGATTGAGGATTGAGGATTGATGATTGAAGATTGAGGATTGAAGATTGAGGATTGGGTATTGAGGATTGAACATTGAGGATTGAGGGATGATGATTGAGGATTGAGGATTGAGTATTGAATATTGAATATTGATGATTGAAGATTGAGGATTGAGGATTGAGGGTTGTGGATTGAGGACGAGGACTGAGGGTTGAGTATTGATGTTTGAAGTATGAGGATTGAGGATTCAGGATTGAGAATTGAGGATTGAGGATTGAGTATTGAAGATTGAGGATTCGGTATTGAGGGTTGAAGTATGAGGTTTGAGGATTGTGGGTTGAGGATTGAGAATTGCAGATTGAGTATTGAGGGTTGAAGATTGAGGATTGAGGGTTGAGGATTGAGGATTGAGGATTGAGGATTGATTATTGAAGATTGAGTATTGAGGATTGAAGATTGAGGATTGGGGATTGAAGATTGAGGATTGGGTATTGAGGATTGAAGAATGAGGATTGAGGATTCAGGATTGAGGATTGAGGATTGAAGACTGAGTATTGAGGATTGAAGACTGACGATTGAGTATTGAGGATTGAAGATTGAGGATTGGGGATTGAAGATTGAGGATTGGGTATTGAGGATTGAAGAATGAGGATTGAAGATTGAGGATTGAGGATTGAGAATTGAGGATTGAGTGTTGAGGATTGAAAATTGAGGATTGGGTATTGAGGACTGAAGAATGAGGATTGAGGATTGAGGATTGGGGACTGAGTGTTGAGGGTTGAGTGATGAGAATTGATGTTTGTGGATAGAGATTTGAAGATTGCAGATTGAGTATTGCGTATTGAAAACTCTAAACAGAGGATATTCTATTGACGATTGAGGATTGACAACTGATTGTTGAGGACTGAGGGCCGAAGGTTGAGGATTCAGGATTGAGGATTCAGGATTGAGGTTTGAGGACTGAGGATTGAGGATAGAGGATTGAGGATTGAGGATCGAGGACTGAAGGTTGAGGATTGGGTATTGAGGATTGAACATTGAGGATTGAGGGATGAGGATTGAGGATTGAGGATTGAGGATTGAAGATTGAATATTGATGATTGAAGTTTGAGGATTGATTATTGAGGGTTGTGGATTGAGGACAAGGACTGAGGGTTGAGTATTGATGTTTGAAGTATGAGGATTGAGGATTCAGGATTGAGAATCGAGGATTGAGGATTGAGGATTGAGGATTGAGGATTGGGGATTGAGGATTGAGGATTGAAGATTGAAGATTGGGTATTGCGGATTGAACATTGAGGGTTGAGGATTGAGGATTGAGGATTGAGGATTGAGGATTGAAGATTGAATATTGATGATTGAAGATTGAGGATTGAGGATTGAAGGTTGTGGATTGAGGACGAGATCTGAGGGTTGAGTATTGATGTTTGATGTCTGAGGATTGAGGATTGAGGATTGAGAATTGAGGATTGAGGATTGAGGATTGAAGATTGAGGATTGGGTATTGACGATTGAAGAATGAGGATTGAGGATTGACTATTGAGGATTGAGTATTGAAGATTGAATGCTGACGATTGAGGATTGAGGATTGAGGATTGAGTATTGAGGATTGAGGATTGAAGATTGAGTATTGAGGATTGAAGGTTGAGGATTGAGGTTTGGGGACTATGGGTTGAGGATTGAGGATTGAGGATTGAGGATTGAGGATTGAGGATTGAGGATTGAGAATTGAGGACTGAAGTATGAAGATTGAGGATTGAGTATTGAGGAATGAGGTTGAGGATTGCAGGTTGAGTATTGAGGATTGAAGATTGAGGATTGAGGATTGAGGATTGAGGATTGAGGATTGAGGATTGAGGATTGAAGATTGAGTATTGAGGATTGAAGATTGAGGATTGAATGCTGACGATTGAGGATTGAGAATTGAGGATTGAGAATTGAGAATTGAGGATTGAGAATTGAAGATTGAGGATTGGGTATTGAGGATTGAAGAATGAGTATTGAGGATTGAGGATTGAGGATTGAGGATTGAAGATTGAGTATTGAGGATTGAAGACTGGCGATTGAGGATTGAGTATTGAGGATTGAGTATTGAGGATTGAGGATTGAAGATTGAGTATTGAGGATTGAATATTGAGGATTGAGGTTTGGGGACTGAGGATTGAGGATTGAGGATTGAGGATTGAGGATTGAGGATTGAGGATTGAGTATTGAGGATTGGGTATCGCGGATTGAACATTGAGGATTGAGGATTGGGGCTTGAGTATTGAGGATTGAGGACTGAAGATTGTATATTGATGATGAAGATTGAGGATTGAGGATTGAGGATTGAGGGTTGTGGATTGAGGACGAGGACTGAGGGTTGAGTATTGATGTCTGAGGTATGAGGATCGAGGATTGAGGATTGAGAATTGGGGATTAAGGATTGAGGTTTGAAGATTGAGGATTGGGTATTGAGGATTGAAGAATGAGGATTGAAGGTTGAGTATTGAGGATTGAAGGTTGAGGATTGAGGTTTGGGGACTGAGGGTTGAGGATTGAGGATTGAGGATTGAGGATTGAGGATTGAGGATTGAGAATTGAGGATTGAGGGCTGAGGATTGACGATTGAGTATTGAGGATTGATTATTGAAGATTGAGTATTGAGGATTGAAGATTGAGGATTGGGGATTGAGGATTGAAGATTGAGGATTCAGGATTGAGGATTCAGAATTGAGGTTTGAGGACTGAGGATTGAGGATTGCGGATTGAGGATTGAAGGTTGAGGATTGATGATTGAGGATGAGGGCTGAGTGTTGAGGATAGAGGTTTGAGGACTGAGGACTGAGGATGGAGGGTTGAGAATTGAGGATCGAGGATTGAGGATTGAAGATTGAGGATTAGGTATTGAGGATTGAAGAATGAGGATTGAGGATTCAGGATTGAGGATTGAGGATTGAAGACTGAGTATTGAGGATTGAAGGCTGACGATTGAGGACTGAGGATTGAGGATTGAGTATTGAGGGTTGAGGATTGAGGATTGAGAATTGAGGACAGAGGGTTGAAGATTGAGTATTGGGGATTGAAGATTGAGGACTGAGAACTGAGGATTGAGGATTGACGATGAAGGCTGAGGGTTGAGGATTGAGGTTTGAGGACTGAAGACAGAGGATTGAGGATTGAGAATTGAGGATTGAGGATTGAGGATTGAAGATTTAGTATTGGGTATTGAGGATTGAAGAATGAGGATTGAAGATTGAGGATTGAGGATTGAGAATTGAGGATTGAGGGTTGAGGATTGAAAATTGAGGATTGGGTATTGAGGATTGAAGAATGAGGATTGAGGATTGAGGATTGAGGTTTGAGGACTGAGGATTGCGGATTGAGGACTAAGGATTGAGGATCGAGGATTGAAGGTTGAGGATTGGGTCTTGAGGATTGAACATTGAGGATTGAGGGATGAGGATTGAGGATTGAGGATTGAGGATTGAAGATTGAATATGGATGGTTGAAGTTTGAGGATTGAGTATTGAGGGTTGTGGATTGAGGACAAGGACTGAGGGTTGAGTATTGATGTTTGAAGTATGAGGATTGAGGATTCAGGATTGAGAATCGAGGATTGAGGATTGAGGATTGAAGATTGAGGATTCGGTATTGAGGACTGAAGTATGAGGATTGAGGATTGAGGATTTAGGGTTGAGGATTGAGTATTGAGGATTGAACATTGATGATTGGGTATCGCGGATTGAACATTGAGGATTGAGGATTGAGGATTGAGTATTGAGGATTGAGGACTGAAGGTTGTATATTGATGATTGAAGATTGAGGATTGATTATCGAGGGATGTGGATTGAGGACGAGGACTGAGGTTTGAGTATTGATGTTTGAGTTATGAGGATCGAGGATTGAAGATTGAGTATTGAGGATTGATGATTGAGGATTGAGGATTGATGATTGAAGATTGAGGATTGAAGATTGAGGATTGGGTATTGAGGATTGAACATTGAGGATTGAGGGATGATGATTGAGGATTGAGGATTGAGTATTGAATATTGAATATTGATGATTGAAGATTGAGGATTGAGGATTGAGGGTTGTGGATTGAGGACGAGGACTGAGGGTTGAGTATTGATGTTTGAAGTATGAGGATTGAGGATTCAGGATTGAGAATTGAGGATTGAGGATTGAGTATTGAAGATTGAGGATTCGGTATTGAGGGTTGAAGTATGAGGTTTGAGGATTGAGGGTTGAGGATTGAGAATTGCAGATTGAGTATTGAGGGTTGAAGATTGAGGATTGAGGGTTGAGGATTGAGGATTGAGGATTGAGGATTGATTATTGAAGATTGAGTATTGAGGATTGAAGGTTGAGGATTGGGGATTGAGGATTGAAGATTGAGGATTCAGGATTGAGGATTCAGAATTCAGGTTTGAGGACTGAGGATTGAGGATTGATGATTGAATATTGAGGATTGCGGATTGAGGATTGAAGGTTGAGGATTGATGATTGAGGATGAGGGCTGAGGGTTGAGGATAGAGGTTTGAGGACTGAGGACTGAGGATGGAGGGTTGAGAATTGAGGATCGAGGATTGAGGATTGAAGATTGAGGATTGGGTATTGAGGATTGAAGAATGAGGATTGAGGATTCAGGATTGAGGATTGAGGATTGAAGACTGAGTATTGAGGATTGAAGACTGACGATTGAGGATTGAGGATTGAGGATTGAGTATTGAGGGTTGAGGATTGAGGATTGAGAATTGAGGACAGAGGGTTGAAGATTGAGTATTGGGGATTGAAGATTGAGGATTGAGGACTGAGGATTGAGGATTGACGATGAAGGCTGAGGGTTGAAGATTGAGGTTTGAGGACTGAAGACTGAGGATTGAGGATTGAGAATTGAGGATTGAGGATTGAGGATTGAAGATTTAGTATTGGGTATTGAGGATTGAAGAATGAGGATTGAAGATTGAGGATTGAGGATTGAGAATTGAGGATTGAGGGTTGAGGATTGAAAATTGAGGATTGGGTATTGAGGACTGAAGAATGAGGATTGAGGATTGAGGATTGGGGACTGAGTGTTGAGGGTTGAGTGATGAGAATTGATGTTTGTGGATAGAGATTTGAAGATTGCAGATTGAGTATTGCGTATTGAAAACTCTAAACAGAGGATATTCTATTGAGGATTGAGGATTGACAACTGATTGTTGAGGACTGAGGGCCGAAGGTTGAGGATTCAGGATTGAGGATTCAGGATTGAGGTTTGAGGACTGAGGATTGAGGATAGAGGATTGAGGATTGAGGATCGAGGACTGAAGGTTGAGGATTGGGTATTGAGGATTGAACATTGAGGATTGAGGGATGAGGATTGAGGATTGAGGATTGAGGATTGAAGATTGAATATTGATGATTGAAGTTTGAGGATTGATTATTGAGGGTTGTGGATTGAGGACAAGGACTGAGGGTTGAGTATTGATGTTTGAAGTATGAGGATTGAGGATTCAGGATTGAGAATCGAGGATTGAGGATTGAGGATTGAGGATTGAGGATTGGGGATTGAGGATTGAGGATTGAAGATTGAAGATTGGGTATTGCGGATTGAACATTGAGGGTTGAGGATTGAGGATTGAGGATTGAGGATTGAGGATTGAAGATTGAATATTGATGATTGAAGATTGAGGATTGAGGATTGAAGGTTGTGGATTGAGGACGAGATCTGAGGGTTGAGTATTGATGTTTGATGTCTGAGGATTGAGGATTGAGGATTGAGGATTGAGAATTGAGGATTGAGGATTGAGGATTGAAGATTGAGGATTGGGTATTGACGATTGAGGAATGAGGATTGAGGATTGAGTATTGAAGATTGAGTATTGAAGATTGAATGCTGACGATTGAGGATTGAGGATTGAGGATTGAGTATTGAGGATTGAGGATTGAAGATTGAGTATTGAGGATTGAAGGTTGAGGATTGAGGTTTGGGGACTGAGGGTTGAGGATTGAGGATTGAGGATTGAGGATTGAGGATTGAGAATTGAGGACTGAAGTATGAGGATTGAGGATTGAGTATTGAGGAATGAGGATTGAGGGTTGCAGGTTGAGTATTGAGGATTGAAGATTGAGGATTGAGGATTGAGGATTGAGGATTGGGGATTGAGTATTGAGGATTGAAGATTGAGTATTGAGGATTGAACATTGACGATTGAATGCTGACGATTGAGGATTGAGGATTGAGTATTGAGGATTGAGTATTGAGTATTGAGGATTGAAGATTGAGTATTGATGACTGAAGGTTGAGGATTGAGGTTTGGGAACTGAGGGTTGAGGATTGAGGATTGGGGATTGAGGATTGAGGATTGAGTATAGAGAATTGAGGATTGAGGATTGAGGATTGGGGACTGAGTGTTGAGGGTTGAGTGATGAGAATTGATGTTTGTGGATAGAGATTTGAAGATTGCAGGTTGTGTATTGCGTATTGAAAACTCTGAAGTGAGGATATTCTATTGAGGATTGAGGATTGACAACTGATTGTTGAGGACTGAGGGCCGAAGAATTAGGATTCGGGATTGAGGATTGAGGATTGCAGATTGACTACTGAGGATTGAAGATTGAGGATCGAGGATTGAAGATTGAGGATTGTGTGTTGAGGATTGAAGAATGAGTATTGGAGCTTGATGATTGAGGATTGAGGATTGAAGATTGAGTACTGAGGATTGAAGATTGACGATTGAGGATTGAGGATTGAGGATTGAGGATTGATGATTGAGGATTGAGGATTGAGGGTTGAGGTTTGAATATTGAGGATTGGGGACTGAGTATTGAGGGTTGAGTGATGAGAATTGATGTTTGTGTATAGAGATCTGAAGATTGCAGATTGAGTATTGAGTATTGAAAACTGTGAATTTAGGATATTCTATCGAGGATTGAGGACTGACAACTGATTGTTGAGGACTCAGGGCTGAAGGTTGAGGATTCAGGATTGAGGATTCAGGATAGATGTTTGACGACTGAGGATTGAGGATTGAGAATTGAGTATTGAGGATTGAGGATTGAGGATTGAGGATTGAGTATTGAGGATTGAGGATTGAGGATAGAGGATTGAAGATTGAGGATTGAGGTTTGGGGATTGAGGGTTGTGGATTGAGGACGAGGACTGAGGTTTGAGTATTGATGTTTGAGGTCTGAGGATTGAGGATTGAGGATTGAAGGTTGAATATTGATGATTGAAGATTGAGGATTGGGGACCGAGTGTTGAGGATTGAGTGTTGAAGATTGAGGATTGGGGACTGAGTGTTGAGGGCTGAGTGAGGAGAATTGTTGTTTGTGGATAGAGATTTGAAGATTGCAGATTGAGTATTGAGTAGCGAAAACTGTGAATTGATGATATTCTATTGAGGATTGAGGATTGACAACTGATTATTGAGGACTGAGGGCTGAAGATTGAGGATTCAGGATTGGGGTTCGGGATTGAGGTTTGAGGACTGAGGATTGAGGATTGAAGATTGAGTATTGAGGATTGAATGCTGACGATTGAGGATTGAGGATTGAGGATTGAGGAATGAGGATTGAGGATTGAAGATTGGGTATTGAGGATTGAAGGTAGAGGATTGAGGTTTGGGGACTGAGGGTTGAGGATTGAGGGTTGAGGATTGAGGATTGAGGATTGAGGATTGAGAATTGAGGATTGAGGATTGAGGATTGAAGATTGAGTATTGAGGATTGAAGATTGAGGATTGAGGATCGAGGATTCAAGATTGAGGATTGGGGACTGAGTGTTGAGAGTTGAGTGTTGAGAATTGATGTTTGTGGATGGAGATTTGAAGATTGCAGATTGAGTATTGCGTATTGAAAACTCTGAACTGAGGATATTCTATTGACGATTGAGGATTGACAACTGATTGTTGAGGACTGAGGGCCGAAGATTGAGGATTCAGGATTGAGGATTCAGGATTGAGGTCTGAGGACAGAGGATTGAGGGTTGAGGATTGAGGATTGAGGATGGAGGATTGAAGAGAGAGGACTGAGTGTTGAGGATTGGGTGTTGAGGATTGACGTTTGAGGATTGGGATTTGATTATTGAATATAGTGGATTTAGTATTGAACCATGAGAATTCAGGATATTCTATTGAGTATTGAAAATTGAGGATTGATGGTTGAGGGTTGTGTGTTGAATATTGAGGATTGAGGATTGAGGATTGAGGATTGAAGATTGTGTATTGATGATTGAAGATTGAGGATTGAGGATTGAGGGTTGAGGATTGAGGACGAGGACTGACGGTTGAGGATTGAGGATTGATGATTGAAGATTGAGTATTGAGGATTGAAGATTGAGGATTGAGGATTGAGGATTGAGAGTTGAGAATTGAGGATGGGGACTGAGGGTTGAGGATTGAGGTTTGAGGAATGAGGATTGAGGATTGAAGATTGAGGATTGAGGATTGAGGATTGAGTATTGAATGTTGAGGGTTGATGACTGGGGATTGAGGATTGAGGATTGAGGATTGAGGATTGAGGATTGCAGATTGAGTACTGAGGATTGAAGATTGAGGGTTGAGGATTGAGGATTGAGGATTGAGCATTGAGGATTGAGGATTGAGGATTGAGGATGAGTATTGAGGATTGAAGATTGAGGATTGAGGATTGAGGATTCAGGATCGAGGATTGAGGATTGAGGATTGAGGGTTGAGTGTTGAAGTTTGAGTATTGAATCCTGAGAGTTCAGGATATTCTATTGAGTATTGAGAATTGAGGATTGATGGTTGAGTATTGAGGATTGAGGATTGAGGATTGAGGATTGAGTATTGAGGATTGAGGATTGAGGATTGAGGATTGAAGATTGAATATTGATGATTGAAGATTGAGGATCGAGGATTGAGGGTTGTGGATTGAGGACGAGGACTGAGGGTTGAGTATTGATGTTTGAGGTCTGAGGATGGAGGATTGAGGATTGAGAATTGAGGACTAAGGATTGAGGATTGAAGATTGAGTATTGAGGATTGAAGACTGAGGATTGAGGATTGAGCATTGAGGATTGAGGATTGAAGATTGAGGATTGGCGACTGAGGATAGACGATTGAGGATTGAGTATTGAGGGTTGAGAATTGAGGATTGATTATTGAAGATTGAGTATCGAGGATTGAAGATTGAGGATTGAGGATTGAGGATTGAGGATTGAGGATGAGGGCTAAGGGTTGAGGATTGAGGTTTGAGGACTGAGGACTGAGGATTGAGGATTGAGGATTGCAGATTGAGGATTGAGGATTGAGGGTTGAGGATTGAGGACGAGGACTGACGGTTGAGGATTGAGGTTTGAGGTTTGAGCATTTAGAATTGAGGATTGGCGATTGAGGATGAGGGCTGAGGGTTGAGGATTGAAGTTTGAGGTCTGAGGACTGAGGATTGAGGATTGCAGATTGAGGAATGAGGATTGAGGATTGAGTATTGAGGATTGAAGATTGAGTATTGAGGATTGAAGATTGAGGATTGAGGTCTGAGGATTGAGGATTGAGGACTGAAGATTGAGGATTGGGTGTTGAGGATTGAAGAATGAGGATTGAGGATTGAGGTTTGAGGATTGAGGATTGAAGATTGAGGATTGGGTATTGAGGATTAAAGAATGAGGATTGAAGATTGAGGACTGAGGATTGAGGATTGCAGATTGAGTACTGAGGATTGAAGATTGAGGGTTGAGGATTGAGGATTGAGGATTGAGCATTGAGGATTGAGGATTGAGGATTGAGGATTGAAGACAGAGTATTGAGGATTGGAGATTGAGGATTGGGTATGGAGGATTGAAGAATGAGGATTGAGGAGTGATGATTGAGGATTGAGGATTGAAGATTGAGTATTGAGGATTGAAGCCTGGCGATTGAGGATTGAGGATTGAGGATTGAGGGTTGAGGACGGAGGATTGAAGATTGAGTATTGAGGATTGAAGATTGAGGATTGAGGATTGAGGATTGAGGATTGAGGATTGAAGATTGAGGATTGGGGACTGAGTGTTGAGGGTCGAATGATGAGAATTGATGTTTGTGGATAGAGATTTGAAGATTGCAGATTGAGTATTGAGTATTGAAAACTGTGAATTGATTATATTCTATTGAGGATTGAGTATTGACAACTGATTGTTGAGGACTGAGTTCTGAGGGTTGAGGATTCAGGATTGAGGATTCAGGTTTGAGTTTTGAGGACCGAGGATTGAGGATTGAGGATCGAGGATTGAGGATTGAGAATTGAGGATTGAGGATTGAAGATTGAGGATTGGGTATTGCGGATTGAACATTGAGGGTTGAGGATTGAAGATTGAGGATTGAGGATTGAGGATTCAGGATTGAGGATTGAGGATTGAGGATTGAGGATTGAAGATTGAGTATTGAGGATTGAGGATTGAGGATTCAGGATTGAGGATTGAGGATTGAGGATTGAGTATTGAGGATTGACGATTGATGATTGAGAATTGAGGATTGAGGATTGAGGATTGAGTATTGAGGATTGAAGATTGAGGATTGAGAATTGAGGATTGAGGATAGAGGGTTGAAGATTGAGGATTGGGGACTGAGTGTTGAGGGTTGAGAATTGAGGAATGAGGATTGAGGATTGAAGATTGAGGATTGGGTGTTGATGATTGAAGAATGAGGATTGAGTATTGAGGATTGAGGATTGAGGATTGAAGATTGAAAATCGATGATTGAAGATTCAGGATCGAGGATTGAGGGTAGTGGATTGAGGACGAGGACTGAGGGTTGAGTACTGATGTTTGAGGTCTGAGGATTGAGGATTGAGTATTGAGAATTGAGGATTGAGGATTGAGGACTAAGGATTGAGGATTGAAGATTGAGTATTGAGGATTGAAGATTGAGGATTGAGGATTGAGCATTGAGGATTGAGGATTGAAGATTGACGATTGAATATTGATGATTGAAGATTGAAGATCGAGGATTGAGGGTTGTGGATTGAGGACGAGGACTGAGGGTTGAGTATTGATGTTTGAGGTCTGAGGATGGAGGATTGAGGATTGAGAATTGAGGATTGAGGATTGAGGACTAAGGATTGAGGATTGAGGATTGAGTATTGAGGATTGAAGATTGAGGATTGAGGATTGAGCATTGAGGATTGAGGATTGAAGATTGAGGATTGGGTGTTGAGGATTGAAGAATGAGGATTGAGGATTGAGGATTGAGGATTGAGGATTGAGGATTGAAGATTGAGTATTGAGTATTGAAGATTGAGGATTGAGGTCTGAGGATTGCGGATTGAGGATTGAAGATTGAGGATTGGGTGTTGAGGATTGAAGAATGAGGATTGAGGATTGAGGATTGAGGATTGAGGATTGAAGATTGAGGATTTGGTATTGAGGATTGAAGAATGAGTATTGAGGATTGAGGACTGAGGATTGAGGATTGCAGATTGAGTACTGAGGATTGAAGATTGAGGGTTGAGGATTGAGGATTGAGGATTGAGCATTGAGGATTGAGGATTGAGGATTGAGGATGAGTATTGAGGATTGAAGATTGAGGATTGAGGGTTGAGGATTCAGGATCGAGGATTGAGGATTGAGGATTGAGGGTTGGGTGTTGAAGTTTGAGTATTGAATCCTGAGAGTTCAGGATATTCTATTGAGTATTGAGAATTGAGGATTGATGGTTGAGTATTGAGGATTGAGGATTGAGGATTGAGGATTGAGTATTGAGGATTGAGGATTGAGGATTGAAGATTGAATATTGATGATTGAAGATTGAGGATCGAGGATTGAGGGTTGTGGATTGAGGACGAGGACTGAGGGATCAGTATTGATGTTTGAGGTCTGAGGATGGAGGATTGGGGATTGAGAATTGAGGACTAAGGATTGAGGATTGAAGATTGAGTATTGAGGATTGAAGACTGAGGATTGAGGATTGAGCATTGAGGATTGAGGATTGAAGATTGAGGATTGGCGACTGAGGATAGGCGATTGAGGATTGAGTATTGAGGGTTGAGAATTGAGGATTGATTATTGAAGATTGAGTATTGAGGATTGAAGATTGAGGATTGAGGATTGAGGATTGAGGATTGAGGATGAGGGCCGAGGGTTGAGGATTGAGGTTTGAGGACTGAGGACTGAGGATTGAGGATTGAGAATTGAGGATTGAGGATTGAGGATTGAGGATTGAAGATTGAATATTGATGATTGAAGATTGAGGATCGAGGATTGAGGGTTGTGGATTGAGAACGAGGACTGAGGGTTGAGTATTGATGTCTTAGGTCTGAGGATTGAGGATTGAGTATTGAGAATTGAGGATTGAGGATTGAAGAATGAGGATTGGGTATTGCGGATTGAACATTGAGGGTTGAGGATTGAAGATTGAGGATTGAGGATTGAGTATTCAGGATTGAGGATTGAGGATTGAGGATTGAAGATTGAGAATTGAGGATTGATTATTGGAGATTGAGTATCGAGGATTGAAGATTGAGGATTGAGGAATGAGGATTGAGGATTGAGGATGAGGGCTAAGGGTTGAGGACTGAGGTTTGAGGACTGAGGACTGAGGATTGAGGATTTAGGATTGCAGATTGAGGATTGAGGATTGAGGAATGAAGATTGAGGATTGGGTATTGAGGATTGTAGAATGAGGTTTGAGGATTGAGGATTGAGGATTGAAGATTGAGGATTGGGGACTGGGTGTTGAGGGTTGAGAATTAAGGATTGAGGATTGAGGATTGAAGATTGAGGATTGGGTGTTGATGATTGAAGAATGAGGATTGAGTATTGAGGATTGAGGATTGAGGATTGAAGATTGAATTTCGATGATTGAAGATTGAGGATCGATGATTGAGGGTTGTGGATTGAGGACGAGGACTGAGGGTTGAGTATTGATGTTTGAGGTCTGAGGATTGAGGATTGAGTATTGAGAATTGAGGATTGAGGATTGAGGATTGAGGATTGAGGATTGGGGATTGAAGACTGGGTATTGAGGATTGAAGATTGAGGATTGGGTATTGAGGATTGTAGAATGAGGTTTGAGGATTGAGGATTGAGGTTTGTTGATTGAAGATTGAGTATTGAGGATTGATGACTGACGATTGAGGATTGAGGATTGAGGATTGAGGATTGAGGATTGAAGATTGAGTATTGAGGATTGAAAATTGAGGATTGAGGATTGAGGATTCAGGATTGAGGATTGAGGATTGAGGATTGAGTATTGAGGATTGAAGATTGAGGATTGAGAATTGAGGATTGAGGATTGAGTATTGAAGATTGAGGTTTGGGGACAGTGTGTTGAGGGTTGAGAATTGAGGATTGAGGATTGAGGATTGAAGATTGAGGATTGGGTATTGATGATTGAAGAATGAGGATTGAGTATTGAGGATTGAGGATTGAGGATTGAAGATTGAATATCGATGATTGAAGATTGAGGATCGAGGATTGAGGGTTGTGGATTGAGGACGAGGACTGAGGGTTGAGTATTGATGTTCGAGATCTGAGGATTGAGGATTGAGTACTGAGAATTGAGGATTGAGGAATGAGGATTGAGGACTGAGGATTGGGGATTGAAGACTGAGTATTGAGGATTGAAGATTGAGGATTGAGGATTGAGGATACAGGATCGAGGATTGAGGATTGGGGATTGAGGGTTGAGTGTTGAGGTTTGAGTATTGAATCCTGAGAGTTCAGGATATTCTATTGAGTATTGAGAATTGACGATTGATGATTGAGTATTGAGGATTGAGGATTGAGGATTGAGGATTGAGTATTGAGGATTGAGGATTGAGGATTGACGATTGAGGATTGAGTATTGAGGATTGAGAATTGAGGATTGATTATTGAAGATTGAGTATTGAGGATTGAAGATTGAGGATTGAGGATTGAGGATTGAGGATTGAGGATGAGGGCCGAGGGTTGAGGATTGAAGTTTGAGGACTGAGGACTGAGGATTGAGGACTGAGGACTGAGGATTGAGGATTGAGGATTGCAGATTGAGGATTGAGGATTGAGGATTGAAGATTGAGGATTGGGTATTGAGGATTGTAGAATGAGGTTTGAGGATTGAGGATTGAGGATTGAGGATTGAAGATTGAGGATTGGGGACTGGGTGTTGAGGGTTGAGAATTAAGGATTGAGGATTGAGGATTGAAGATTGAGGATTGGGTGTTGATGATCGAAGAATGAGGATTGAGTATTGAGGATTGAGGATTGAGGATTGAAGATTGAATATCGATGATTGAAGATTGAGGATCGATGATTGAGGGTTGTGGATTGAGGACGAGGACTGAGGGTTGAGTATTGATGTTTGAGGTCTGAGGATTGAGGATTGAGTATTGAGAATTGAGGATTGAGGATTGAGGATTGAGGATTGAGGATTGGGGTTTGAAGACTGAGTATTGAGGATTGAAGATTGAGGATTGGGTATTGAGGATTGTAGAATGAGGTTTGAGGATTGAGGATTGAGGTTTGAGGCTTGAAGATTGAGTATTGAGGATTGATGACTGACGATTGAGGATTGAGGATTGAGGATTGAGGATTGAGGATTGAAGATTGAGTATTGAGGATTGAAAATTGAGGATTGAGGATTGAGGATTCAGGATTGAGGATTGAGGATTGAGGATTGAGTATTGAGGATTGAAGATTGAGGATTGAGAATTGAGGATTGAGGATTGGGGATTGACGATTGTGGATTGGGGACTGAGTCTTGAGGGTTGAGAATTGAGGATTGAAGATTGAGGATTGAAGATTGAGGATTGGGTATTGATGATTGAAGAATGAGGATTGAGTATTGAGGATTGAGGATTGAGGATTGAAGATTGAATATCGATGATTGAAGATTGAGGATCGAGGATTGAGGGTTGTGGATTGAGGACGAGGACTGAGGGTTGAGTATTGATGTTCGAGATCTGAGGATTGAGGATTGAGTACTGAGAATTGAGGATTGAAGTTTGAGGATTGAGGATTGAGGGTTGTGGACTGAGGGCGTGGACTGAGGGTCGAGTATTGATGTTTGAGGTCTGAGGATTGACGATTGAGGATTGAGGTTTGAGGACAGAGGACTGAGGATTGAGGATTGAGAATTGATAATTGACGATTGAGGTTTGAAGATTCAGGATTGGGTATTGAGGATTGAAGATTGAGGATTGTGGATTGAGGATTGAGTGTTGAGGATTGAGAGTTGAAGATTGAGTATTGGGGATTGAAGGTTGTGTATTGAGGTTTGAGGATTGAGGACTGAGGATTGAGGATTGAGGATTGAGGGTTGAAGATTGAGTATTGAGGATTGAGGATTGAAGAATGAGGATTGGGTATTGAGGATTGAAGAATGAGGAGTGCGGATTGAGTATTGAGTACTGAGGATTGAAGATTGAGTATTGAGGATTGAGTATTGAGGGTTGAGGATTGAGGTTTGAGGACTGAGGACTGAGGATTGAGGATTGAGTATTGAGGATTGCGGAGTGAGAATTGAAGATTGAGGATTGGGTATTGAGGATTGACGAATGAGGATTGAGGATTGAGGATTGGGTATTGAGGATTGAAGAATGAGGATTGATGATTGAGGATTGAGGATTGAGGATTGAAGATTGAGTACTGAGGATTGAAGATTTAAGATTGAGGATTGAGGATTGAGTATTGAGGATTGAGTATCGAGGATTGAGGATTGCAGATGGAGGACTGAGGATTGAGGATTGAGGATTGAGCATTGAGGATTGAAGATTGAGGACTGGGGAATGAGGATTGAAGATTAAGTATTAAGGACTGAGGATTGGGGCTTGAGGATCTAGGATTGGAGATTGATTATTGAGGATTGAAGATTGAGGATTGAGGACTGAGGATTGAGGATTGAGGATTGAGGATTGAGGATTGAGGGTTGAGGATTGAGAATTGAGGATTGAGGATTGAGGACTGAAGATTGAGGATTGGGTGTTGAGGATTGAAGAATGAGGATTGAGGATTGAGGATTGAGGATTGAGGATTGAGGATTGAGGTTTGAAGATTGAGTATTGAGTATTGAAAATTGAGGATTGAGGTCTGAGGATTGAGGATTGAGGATTGAGGATTGAGGATTCGAAGATTGAGTATTGAGGATTGAGGATTGAGGATTGAGGATTGAGGATTGAAGATTGAGGATTGAGGATTGAGGATTGAGGATTGAGGATGAGGGCTAAGTGTTGAGGATTGAGGTTTGAGGACCGAGGACTGAGGCTTGAGGATTGAGGATTGAGAATTGAGGATTGAGGATTGAGGATGTGGGCTGAGGGTTGAGGATTGAGGTTTGAGGTCTGAGTATTGAAGATTGAGGATTAGGTATTGAGGATTGAAGAATGAGGATTGGGTATTGAGGATTGAAGAATGAGGATTGAGGATTGAGGACTGAGGATTGAGGATTGAAGACTGATTATCGAGGATTGAATATTGAGGATTGAGGATTGAGGATTGAGGATTGAGGATTGAGGACTGAGTATTGAAGATTGAGCATTGAGGATTGAAGATTGAGGATTGAGGATTGAGGATTGAGGATTGAGGATTGAAGATTGAGGATTGGGGATTGAGGATTGACGATTGAGGATTGAGTATTGAGGATTGAGAATTGAGGATTGATTATTGAAGATTGAGTATTGAGGATTGAGAATTGAGGATTGAGTATTGAGGATTGAGTATCGAGGATTGAGGATTGCAGATGGAGGACTGAGGATTGAGGATTGAGGATTGAGCATTGAGGATTGAAGATTGAGGACTGGGGAATGAGGATTGAAGATTAAGTATTAAGGACTGAGGATTGGGGCTTGAGGATCTAGGATTGGAGATTGATTATTGAGGATTGAAGATTGAGGATTGAGGACTGAGGATTGAGGATTGAGGATTGAGGATTGAGGATTGAGGGTTGAGGATTGAGAATTGAGGATTGAGGATTGAGGACTGAAGATTGAGGATTGGGTGTTGAGGATTGAAGAATGAGGATTGAGGATTGAGGATTGAGGATTGAGGATTGAGGATTGAGGTTTGAAGATTGAGTATTGAGTATTGAAAATTGAGGATTGAGGTCTGAGGATTGAGGATTGAGGATTGAGGATTGAGGATTCGAAGATTGAGTATTGAGGATTGAGGATTGAGGATTGAGGATTGAGGATTGAAGATTGAGGATTGAGGATTGAGGATTGAGGATTGAGGATGAGGGCTAAGTGTTGAGGATTGAGGTTTGAGGACCGAGGACTGAGGCTTGAGGATTGAGGATTGAGAATTGAGGATTGAGGATTGAGGATGTGGGCTGAGGGTTGAGGATTGAGGTTTGAGGTCTGAGTATTGAAGATTGAGGATTAGGTATTGAGGATTGAAGAATGAGGATTGGGTATTGAGGATTGAAGAATGAGGATTGAGGATTGAGGACTGAGGATTGAGGATTGAAGACTGATTATCGAGGATTGAATATTGAGGATTGAGGATTGAGGATTGAGGATTGAGGATTGAGGACTGAGTATTGAAGATTGAGCATTGAGGATTGAAGATTGAGGATTGAGGATTGAGGATTGAGGATTGAGGATTGAAGATTGAGGATTGGGGATTGAGGATTGACGATTGAGGATTGAGTATTGAGGATTGAGAATTGAGGATTGATTATTGAAGATTGAGTATTGAGGATTGAGAATTGAGGATTGTGGATTGAGGATTGAGTATTGAGGATTGAGGATTGAGGATTGAAGATTGAATATTGATGATTGAATATTGAGGATCGAGGATTGAGTGTTGTGGATTGAGGACGAGGACTGATGGTTGAGTATTGATGTTTGAGGTCTGAGGATTGAGGATTGAGGATTGAGAATTGAGGATTGAGGATTGAGGACTGAAGATTGAGGATTGGGTGTTGAGGATTGAAGAATGAGGATTGAGGATTGAGGATTGAGGATTGAGGATTGAGGATTGAAGATTGAGTATTGAGTATTGAAGATTGAGGATTGAGGTCTGAGGATTGAGGATTGAGGATTGAGGATTGAGGATTGAAGATTAAGTATTGAGGATTGAGTATTGAGGATTGAGGATTGAGGATTGAAGATTGAGGATTGAGGACTGAGGATTGAGGATTGAAGACTGATTATCGAGGATTGAATATTGAGGATTGAGGATTGAGGATTGAGGATTGAGGATTGAGGACTGAGTATTGAAGATTGAGCATTGAGGATTGAAGATTGAGGATTGAGGATTGAGGATTGAGGATTGAGGATTGAAGATTGAGGATTGGGGATTGAGGATTGACGATTGAGGATTGAGTATTGAGGATTGAGAATTGAGGATTGATTATTGAAGATTGAGTATTGAGGATTGATAATTGAAGATTGAGTATTGAGGATTGAAGATTGAGGATTGAGGATTGAGGATTGAGGATTGAGGATTGAGGATTCAGGATCGAGGATTGAGGATTGAGTATTGAGGGCTAAGGGTTGAGGATTGAGGTTTGAGGACTGAGGACTGAGGATTGAGGATTGAGGATTGCAGATTTAGTATTGAGGATTGAGGATTGAAGATTGAGGATTGGGAATTGAGGATTGTAGAATGAGGTTTGAGGATTGATGATTGAGGATTGAGGATTGAAGATTGAGTATTGAGGATAGAAGACTGACGATTGAGCATTGAGAATTGAGGATTGAGGATTGAGGATTGAAGATTGAGTATTGAGGATTGAAAATAGAGGATTGAGGATTGAGGATTCAGGGTTGAGGATTGAGGACTGAGGATTGAGTATTGAGGATTGAAGATTGAGGATTGAGAATTGAGGATTGAGGATTGAGGATTGAAGATTGAGGATAGGGGACTGAGTGTTGAGGGTTGAGAATTGAGGATTGAGGATTGAGGATTGAAGATTGAGGATTGGGTATTGATGATTGAAGTATGAGGATTGAGTATTGAGGATTGAGGATTGAGGATTGAAGATTGAATATCGATGTTTGAAGATTGAGGATCGAGGATTGATGGTTGTGGATTGAGGACGAGGACTGAGGGTTGAGTATTGATGTTTGAGGTCTGAGGATTGAGGATTGAGTATTGAGAATTGAGGATTGAGGATTGAGGATTGAGGATTGAGGATTGGGTATTGAGGGTTGAAGAATGAGGATTGAGGATTGAGGATTGAGGATTGAGGATTGAGGATTGAAGATTGAGTATTGAGGATTGAAGACTGACGATTGAGGATTGAGAATTGAGGATTGAGGATTGAGGATTGAAGATTGAGTATTGAGGATTGAAAATTGAGGATTGAGGATTGAGGATTCAGGATTGAGGATTGAGGATTGAGGATTGAGTATTGAGTATTGAACATTGAGGATTGAGAATTGAGGATTGAGGATAGAGGATTGAAGATTGAGGATTGGGGACTGAGTGTTGAGGGTTGAGAATTAAGGATTGAGGATTGAGGATTGAAGATTGAGGATTGGGTATTGATGATTGAAGAATGAGGATTGAGTTTTGAGGATTGAGGATTGAGGATTGAAGATTGAATATCGATGATTGAAGATTGAGGATCGAGGATTGAGGGTTGTGGATTGAGGACGAGGACTGAGGGTTGAGTATTGATGTTCGAGGTCTGAGGATTGAGGGTTGAGTATTGAGAATTGACGATTGAGGATTGAGGATTGAGGATTGAGGATTGGGGACTGAAGACTGAGTATTGAGGATTGAAGGTTGAGGATTGAGGATTGAGGATTCAGGATCGAGGATTGAGGATTGAGGATTGAGGATTGAGGGTTGAGTGTTGAGGTTTGAGTATTGAATCCTGAGAATTCAGGATATTCTATTGAGTATTGAGAATTGACGATTGATGGTTGAGTATTGAGGATTGAGGATTGAGGAATGAGGATTGAGTATTGAGGATTGAGGATTGAGGATTGACGATTGAATATTGATGATTAAAGATTGAGGATCGAGGATTGAGGGTTGTGGATTGAGGACGAGGACTGAGGGTTGAGTATTGATGTTTGAGGTCTGAGGATGGAGGATTGAGGATTGAGAATTGAGGATTGAGGATTGAGGACTAAGGATTGAGGATTGAAGAATGAGAATTGAGGACTGAAGATTGAGGATTGAGTATTGAGCATTGAGGATTGAGGGTTGAATGTTGACGATTGGGTGTTGAGGATTGAAGAATGAGGATTGAGGATTGAGGATTGAGGATTGAGGATTGAGGATTGAAGATTGAGTATTGAGTATTGAAGATTGAGGATTGAGGTCTGAGGATTGAGGATTGAGGATTGAAGATTGAGGATTGGGTGTTGAGGATTGAAGAATGAGGATTGAGGATTGAGGATTGAGGATTGAGGATTGAAGATTGAGGATTGGGTATTGAGGATTGAAGAATGAGTATTGAGGATTGAGGACTGAGGATAGGGGATTGCAGATTGAGTACTGAGGATTGAAAATTGAGGGTTGAGGATTGAGGATTGAGTATTGAGCATTGAGGATTGAGGATTCAGGATTGAGGATTGGTATTGAGGATTGAAGATTGAGGATTGAGGATTGAGGATTCAGGATCGAGGATTGAGGATTGAGGATTGAGGGTTGAGTGTTGAGGTTTGAGTATTGAATCCTGAGAGTTCAGGATATTCTATTGAGTATTGAGAATTGAGGATTGATGGTTGAGTATTGAGGATCGAGGATTGAAGGTTGTGGATTGAGTACTGAGGATTGAAAATTGAGGGTTGAGGATTGAGAATTGAGGATTGAGCATTGAGGATTGAAGATTGTGGATTGAGTATTGAGCATTGAGGATTGAGGATTGAAGATTGAGGATTGGGTGTTGAGGATTGAAGAATGAGGATTGAGGATTGAGGATTGAGGATTGAGGATTGAAGATTGAGTATTGAGGATTGAAGATTGAGGATTGAGGTCTGAGGATTGTGGATTGAGGATTGAAGATTGAGGATTGGGTGTTGAGGGTTGAAGAATGAGGATTGAGGATTGAGGATTGAGGATTGGGGATTGAAGACTGAGTATTGAGGATTGAAGATTGAGGATTGAGGATTGAGGATTCAGGATCGAGGATTGAGGATTGAGGGTTGAGGGTTGAGTGTTGAGGTTTGAGTATTGAATCCTGAGAATTCAGGATATTCTATTGAGTACGGAGAATTGAGGATTGATGGTTGAGTATTGAGGATTGAGGATTGAGGATTGAGGATTGAGTATTGAGGATTGAGGATTGAGGATTGAAGATTGAATATTGATGATTGAAGATTGAGGATCGAGGATTGAGTGTTGTGGATTGAGGACGAGGACTGAGGGTTGAGGATTGATGTTTGAGGTCTGAGGATGGAGGATTGAGGATTGAGAATTGAGGATTGAGGATTGAGGATTGAAGATTGAGGATTAGGTATTGAGGATTGAAGAATGAGGATTGGGTATTGAGGATTGAAGAATGAGGATTGAGGATTGAGGACTGAGGATTGAGGATTGAAGACTGATTATCGAGGATTGAATATTGAGGATTGAGGATTGAGGATTGAGGATTGAGGATTGAGGACTGAGTATTGAAGATTGAGCATTGAGGATTGAAGATTGAGGATTGAGGATTGAGGATTGAGGATTGAGGATTGAAGATTGAGGATTGGGGATTGAGGATTGACGATTGAGGATTGAGTATTGAGGATTGAGAATTGAGGATTGATTATTGAAGATTGAGTATTGAGGATTGAGAATTGAGGATTGAGTATTGAGGATTGAGTATCGAGGATTGAGGATTGCAGATGGAGGACTGAGGATTGAGGATTGAGGATTGAGCATTGAGGATTGAAGATTGAGGACTGGGGAATGAGGATTGAAGATTAAGTATTAAGGACTGAGGATTGGGGCTTGAGGATCTAGGATTGGAGATTGATTATTGAGGATTGAAGATTGAGGATTGAGGACTGAGGATTGAGGATTGAGGATTGAGGATTGAGGATTGAGGGTTGAGGATTGAGAATTGAGGATTGAGGATTGAGGACTGAAGATTGAGGATTGGGTGTTGAGGATTGAAGAATGAGGATTGAGGATTGAGGATTGAGGATTGAGGATTGAGGATTGAGGTTTGAAGATTGAGTATTGAGTATTGAAAATTGAGGATTGAGGTCTGAGGATTGAGGATTGAGGATTGAGGATTGAGGATTCGAAGATTGAGTATTGAGGATTGAGGATTGAGGATTGAGGATTGAGGATTGAAGATTGAGGATTGAGGATTGAGGATTGAGGATTGAGGATGAGGGCTAAGTGTTGAGGATTGAGGTTTGAGGACCGAGGACTGAGGCTTGAGGATTGAGGATTGAGAATTGAGGATTGAGGATTGAGGATGTGGGCTGAGGGTTGAGGATTGAGGTTTGAGGTCTGAGTATTGAAGATTGAGGATTAGGTATTGAGGATTGAAGAATGAGGATTGGGTATTGAGGATTGAAGAATGAGGATTGAGGATTGAGGACTGAGGATTGAGGATTGAAGACTGATTATCGAGGATTGAATATTGAGGATTGAGGATTGAGGATTGAGGATTGAGGATTGAGGACTGAGTATTGAAGATTGAGCATTGAGGATTGAAGATTGAGGATTGAGGATTGAGGATTGAGGATTGAGGATTGAAGATTGAGGATTGGGGATTGAGGATTGACGATTGAGGATTGAGTATTGAGGATTGAGAATTGAGGATTGATTATTGAAGATTGAGTATTGAGGATTGAGAATTGAGGATTGTGGATTGAGGATTGAGTATTGAGGATTGAGGATTGAGGATTGAAGATTGAATATTGATGATTGAATATTGAGGATCGAGGATTGAGTGTTGTGGATTGAGGACGAGGACTGATGGTTGAGTATTGATGTTTGAGGTCTGAGGATTGAGGATTGAGGATTGAGAATTGAGGATTGAGGATTGAGGACTGAAGATTGAGGATTGGGTGTTGAGGATTGAAGAATGAGGATTGAGGATTGAGGATTGAGGATTGAGGATTGAGGATTGAAGATTGAGTATTGAGTATTGAAGATTGAGGATTGAGGTCTGAGGATTGAGGATTGAGGATTGAGGATTGAGGATTGAAGATTAAGTATTGAGGATTGAGTATTGAGGATTGAGGATTGAGGATTGAAGATTGAGGATTGAGGACTGAGGATTGAGGATTGAAGACTGATTATCGAGGATTGAATATTGAGGATTGAGGATTGAGGATTGAGGATTGAGGATTGAGGACTGAGTATTGAAGATTGAGCATTGAGGATTGAAGATTGAGGATTGAGGATTGAGGATTGAGGATTGAGGATTGAAGATTGAGGATTGGGGATTGAGGATTGACGATTGAGGATTGAGTATTGAGGATTGAGAATTGAGGATTGATTATTGAAGATTGAGTATTGAGGATTGATAATTGAAGATTGAGTATTGAGGATTGAAGATTGAGGATTGAGGATTGAGGATTGAGGATTGAGGATTGAGGATTCAGGATCGAGGATTGAGGATTGAGTATTGAGGGCTAAGGGTTGAGGATTGAGGTTTGAGGACTGAGGACTGAGGATTGAGGATTGAGGATTGCAGATTTAGTATTGAGGATTGAGGATTGAAGATTGAGGATTGGGAATTGAGGATTGTAGAATGAGGTTTGAGGATTGATGATTGAGGATTGAGGATTGAAGATTGAGTATTGAGGATAGAAGACTGACGATTGAGCATTGAGAATTGAGGATTGAGGATTGAGGATTGAAGATTGAGTATTGAGGATTGAAAATAGAGGATTGAGGATTGAGGATTCAGGGTTGAGGATTGAGGACTGAGGATTGAGTATTGAGGATTGAAGATTGAGGATTGAGAATTGAGGATTGAGGATTGAGGATTGAAGATTGAGGATAGGGGACTGAGTGTTGAGGGTTGAGAATTGAGGATTGAGGATTGAGGATTGAAGATTGAGGATTGGGTATTGATGATTGAAGTATGAGGATTGAGTATTGAGGATTGAGGATTGAGGATTGAAGATTGAATATCGATGTTTGAAGATTGAGGATCGAGGATTGATGGTTGTGGATTGAGGACGAGGACTGAGGGTTGAGTATTGATGTTTGAGGTCTGAGGATTGAGGATTGAGTATTGAGAATTGAGGATTGAGGATTGAGGATTGAGGATTGAGGATTGGGTATTGAGGGTTGAAGAATGAGGATTGAGGATTGAGGATTGAGGATTGAGGATTGAGGATTGAAGATTGAGTATTGAGGATTGAAGACTGACGATTGAGGATTGAGAATTGAGGATTGAGGATTGAGGATTGAAGATTGAGTATTGAGGATTGAAAATTGAGGATTGAGGATTGAGGATTCAGGATTGAGGATTGAGGATTGAGGATTGAGTATTGAGTATTGAACATTGAGGATTGAGAATTGAGGATTGAGGATAGAGGATTGAAGATTGAGGATTGGGGACTGAGTGTTGAGGGTTGAGAATTAAGGATTGAGGATTGAGGATTGAAGATTGAGGATTGGGTATTGATGATTGAAGAATGAGGATTGAGTTTTGAGGATTGAGGATTGAGGATTGAAGATTGAATATCGATGATTGAAGATTGAGGATCGAGGATTGAGGGTTGTGGATTGAGGACGAGGACTGAGGGTTGAGTATTGATGTTCGAGGTCTGAGGATTGAGGGTTGAGTATTGAGAATTGACGATTGAGGATTGAGGATTGAGGATTGAGGATTGGGGACTGAAGACTGAGTATTGAGGATTGAAGGTTGAGGATTGAGGATTGAGGATTCAGGATCGAGGATTGAGGATTGAGGATTGAGGATTGAGGGTTGAGTGTTGAGGTTTGAGTATTGAATCCTGAGAATTCAGGATATTCTATTGAGTATTGAGAATTGACGATTGATGGTTGAGTATTGAGGATTGAGGATTGAGGAATGAGGATTGAGTATTGAGGATTGAGGATTGAGGATTGACGATTGAATATTGATGATTAAAGATTGAGGATCGAGGATTGAGGGTTGTGGATTGAGGACGAGGACTGAGGGTTGAGTATTGATGTTTGAGGTCTGAGGATGGAGGATTGAGGATTGAGAATTGAGGATTGAGGATTGAGGACTAAGGATTGAGGATTGAAGAATGAGAATTGAGGACTGAAGATTGAGGATTGAGTATTGAGCATTGAGGATTGAGGGTTGAATGTTGACGATTGGGTGTTGAGGATTGAAGAATGAGGATTGAGGATTGAGGATTGAGGATTGAGGATTGAGGATTGAAGATTGAGTATTGAGTATTGAAGATTGAGGATTGAGGTCTGAGGATTGAGGATTGAGGATTGAAGATTGAGGATTGGGTGTTGAGGATTGAAGAATGAGGATTGAGGATTGAGGATTGAGGATTGAGGATTGAAGATTGAGGATTGGGTATTGAGGATTGAAGAATGAGTATTGAGGATTGAGGACTGAGGATAGGGGATTGCAGATTGAGTACTGAGGATTGAAAATTGTGGGTTGAGGATTGAGGATTGAGTATTGAGCATTGAGGATTGAGGATTCAGGATTGAGGATTGGTATTGAGGATTGAAGATTGAGGATTGAGGATTGAGGATTCAGGATCGAGGATTGAGGATTGAGGATTGAGGGTTGAGTGTTGAGGTTTGAGTATTGAATCCTGAGAGTTCAGGATATTCTATTGAGTATTGAGAATTGAGGATTGATGGTTGAGTATTGAGGATCGAGGATTGAAGGTTGTGGATTGAGTACTGAGGATTGAAAATTGAGGGTTGAGGATTGAGAATTGAGGATTGAGCATTGAGGATTGAAGATTGTGGATTGAGTATTGAGCATTGAGGATTGAGGATTGAAGATTGAGGATTGGGTGTTGAGGATTGAAGAATGAGGATTGAGGATTGAGGATTGAGGATTGAGGATTGAAGATTGAGTATTGAGGATTGAAGATTGAGGATTGAGGTCTGAGGATTGTGGATTGAGGATTGAAGATTGAGGATTGGGTGTTGAGGGTTGAAGAATGAGGATTGAGGATTGAGGATTGAGGATTGGGGATTGAAGACTGAGTATTGAGGATTGAAGATTGAGGATTGAGGATTGAGGATTCAGGATCGAGGATTGAGGATTGAGGGTTGAGGGTTGAGTGTTGAGGTTTGAGTATTGAATCCTGAGAATTCAGGATATTCTATTGAGTACGGAGAATTGAGGATTGATGGTTGAGTATTGAGGATTGAGGATTGAGGATTGAGGATTGAGTATTGAGGATTGAGGATTGAGGATTGAAGATTGAATATTGATGATTGAAGATTGAGGATCGAGGATTGAGTGTTGTGGATTGAGGACGAGGACTGAGGGTTGAGGATTGATGTTTGAGGTCTGAGGATGGAGGATTGAGGATTGAGAATTGAGGATTGAGGATTGAGGATTGAAGATTGAGGATTGGGTGTTGAGGATTGAAGAATGAGGATTGAGGATTGAGGATTGAGGATTGAGGATCGAAGATTGAGTATTGAGGATTGAAGATTGAGGATTGAGGTCTGACGATTGAGGATTGAGGATTGAAGATTGAGGATTGAGGAACGAGAATCCAGGATTGAGGATTGCGGACTGAGGATTGACGATTGAGTATTGAAGATTGAGGATTGACAACTTATTGTTGAGGACAGAGGGCTGAAGATTGAGGATGCAGGATTGAGGATTCAGAATTGATGGTTGAGGACTGAGGACTGAGGATTGAGGATTGAGGATTGAGAATTTAGGATTGAGGATTGAGGATTGAAGATTGAGGATTGGGTATTGAGGATTGAAGAATGAGGATTGAGGATTGAGGATTGAGGATTGAGGATTGAGGTTTGAAGATTGAGGTTTGGGGATTGAGGATTGAAGATTGAGTATTGGAGATTGAAGATTGAGGATTGAGTATTGAGTATTGAAGATTGAGGATTTGGGACTGAGGATTGATGATTGTGGATTGAGGATGAGTGCTGAGGGTTGAGGATTGAGGTTTGAGGTCTGAGGACTGAGGATTGAGGATTGATAATTGAGGATTGATTGTTGAAGATTGAACATTAAGGATTGGCTTTGAGGATTGAAGAATGAGGATTGAGGAGTGAGGATTGAGGATTGAGGATTGAAGATTGAGTATTGAGGATTGAAGCCTGACGATTGAGGATTGAGGATTGAGGATTGAGGATTGAGGATGGAGGATTGAAGATTGAGTATTGAGGATTGAAAATTGAGGATTGAGGAATGAGGATTGAGGGTTGAGTGTTGAGGTTTGAGTATTGAATCCTGAGAATTCAGGATATTCTATTGAGTATTGAGAATTAAAGATTGATGGATGAGTATTGAGGATTGAGGATTGTGGATTGAGGATTGAGTATTGAGGATTGAGGATTGAGGATTGAAGATTGAATATTGATGATTGAAGATTGAGGATCGAGGATTGAGGGTTGTGGATTGAGGACGAGGACTGATGGTTGAGTATTGATGTTTGAGGTCTGAGGATTGAGGATTGAGGATTGAGAATTGAGGATTGAGGATTGAGGATTGATGATTGAGGATTGGGTGTTGAGGATTGAAGAATGAGGATTGAGGATTGAGGATTGAGGATTGAAGATTGAGTATTGAGTATTGAAGATTGAGGATTGAGGTCTGAGGGTTGAAGATTGAGGATTGAAGATTGAGGATTGGATGTTGGGGATTGAAGAATGAGGATTGAGTATTGAGGATGAGGATTGAGGATTGAAGATTGAGGATTGGGTATTGAGGATTGAGGAATGAGGGTTGAGGATTGAGGACTGAGGACTGAGGATTGCAGAAGGAGTACTGAGGATTGATGATTGAGGCTTGAGGATTGAGGATTGAGGATTGAGTGTTGAGGATTGAGGATTGAGGATTGAGGATGAGTATTGAGGATTGAAGCCTGGCGATTGAGGATTGAGGATTGAGGATTGAGGATTGAGAATGGAGGATTGAAGATTGAGTATTGAGGATTGAAGATTGAGGATTGAGGATTGAGGATTGAGGATTGAGGATTGAAGATTGAGGATTGGGGACTGAGTGTTGAGGGTTGAATGATGAGAATTGACGTTTGTGGATAGAGATTTGAAGATTGCAGATTGAGTATTGAGTATTGAAATCTGTGAATTGATTATATTCTATTGAGGATTGAGAATTGACAACTGAATGTTGAGGACTGAGTTCTGAAGGTTGAGGATTCAGGATTGAGTATTCAGGTTTGAGTTTTGAGGACTGAGGATTGAGGATTGTGGATCGAGGATTGAGGATTGAGGATAGAGGATTGAGGATTGAAGATTGAGGCTAGGGTATTGCGGATTGAACATTGAGGATTGAGGATTGAGGACTGAAGATTGAATATTGATGATTGAAGATTGAGGATTGAGGATTGATGGTTGTGGATTGAGGACGAGGACTGAGGGCTGTGTATTGATGTTTGAGGTCTGAGGGTTGAGGATTCAGGATTGAGGATTGAGGATTGAGGATTGAGGATTGAGGATTGAAGTTTGAGTATTGAGGATTGAAGATTGAGGATTGAGGATTGAGGATTGAGGATTGAGGATTGAAGATTGAGTATTGAGGATTGAAGATTGAGGATTGAGGATTGAGGATTGAGGATTGAGGATGGGGGCTGAGGGTTGAGGATTGAGGTTTGAGGACTGAGGACTGAGGACTGAGGATAGAGGATTGAGAATTGAGGATTGAGGATTGAGGATTGAAGATTGAGGATTGGGTATTGAGGATTGAAGATTGATGGTTGAGGATAGAGGATTCAGGATCGAGGAATGAGGATTGAGGATTGAGGGTTGAGTGTTGAGGTTTGAGTATTGAATCCTGAGAATTCAGGATATTCTATTGACTACGGAGAATTGAGGATTGATGGTTGAGTATTGAGGATTGAGGATTGAGGATTGAGGATTGAGTATTGAGGATTGAGGATTGAGGATTGAAAATTGAATATTGATGATAGAAGATTGAGGATCGAGGATTGAGGGTTGTGGATTGAGGACGAGGACTGAGCGTTGAGGATTGATGTTTGAGGTCTGAGGATGCAGGATTGAGGATTGAGAATTGAGGATTGAGGATTGAGGATTGAAGATTGAGGATTGGGTGTTGAGGATTGAAGAATGAGGATTGAGGATTGAGGATTGAGGATTGAAGATTGAAGATTGAGTATTGAGGATTGAAGATTGAGGATTGAGGTCTGAGGATTGAGGATTGAGGATTGAAGATTGAGGATTGGGTATTGAGGATTGAAGAATGAGGATTGAGGATTGAAGTTTGAGGATTGAGGATTGAAGATTGAGGATTGAAGATTGAGGATTGGGTGTTGAGGGTTGAAGAATGAGGATTGAGGATTGAGGATTGAGGATTGAGGATTGAAGATTGAGTATTGAGGATTGAAGATTGAGGATTGAGGTCTGAGGATTGAGGATTGAGGATTGAAGATTGAGGATTGGGTATTGAGGATTGAAGAATGAGGATTGAGGATTGAAGTTTGAGGATTGAGGATTGAAGATTGAGGATTGGGTATTGAGGATTGAAGAATGAGGATTGAGGATTGAGGACTGGGGATTGAGGATTGCAGATTGAGTACTGAGGATTGAAGATTGAGTGTTGAGGATTGAGGATTGAGGAATGAGGATTGAGAATGGAGGATTGAAGATTGAGTATTGAGGATTGAAGATTGAGGATTGAGGATTGAGTACTGAGGATTGAGGATTGAAGATTGAGGATTGGGGACTGAGTGTTGAGGGTTGACTGATGAGAATTGACGTTTGTGGATAGAGATTTGAAGATTGCAGATTGAGTATTGAGTATTGAAAACTGTGAATTGATTATATTCTATTGAGTATTGAGAATTGACAACTGATTGTTGAGGACTGAGTTCTGAAGGTTGAGGATTCAGGTTTGAGTATTCAGGTTTGAGTTTTGAGGACTGAGGATTGAGCATTGAGGATTGAGGATTGAGAATTGAGAATTGAGGATGAGGACTGAGGGTTGAGGATTGAGGATTGAGGAACGAGAATCCAGGATTGAGGATTGAGGACTGAGGATTGACGATTGAGTATTGAAGATTGAGGATTGACAACATATTGTTGAGGACAGAGGGCTGAAGATTGAGGATGCAGGATTGAGGATTCAGAGTTGATGGTTGAGGACTGAGGACTGAGGATTGAGGATTGATGATTGAGGATTGAAGATTGAATATCGATGATTGAAGATTGAGGATCGAGGATTGAGGGTTGTGGATTGAGGACGAGGACTGAGGGTTGAGTATTAATGCTTGAGGTCTGAGGATTGAGGATTGAGTATTGAGAATTGAGGATTGAGGATTGAGGATTGAGTATTAAGGATTGGGGATTGAAGACTGAGTATTGAGGATTGAAGATTGAGGACTGAGGATTGAGGATTCAGGATCTAGGATTGAGGATTGAGGATTGAGGGTTGAGTGTTGAGGTTTGAGTATTGAATCCTGAGAATTCAGGATATTCTATTGAGTATTGAGAATTGAGGATTGATGGTTGAGTATTGAGGATTGAGGATCGAGGATTGAGGATTGAGTATTGAGGATTGAGGATTGAGGATTGAAGATTGAATATTGGTGATTGAAGATTGAGGATCGAGGATTGAGTGTTGTGGCTTGAGGACGAGGACTGAGGGTTGAGTATTGATGTTTGAGGTCTGAGGATGGAGGATTGAGGATTGAGAATTGAGGATTGAGGATTGAGGACTAAGGATTGAGGATTGAAGATTGAGTATTGAGGATTGAAGATTGAGGATTGAGGATTGAGCATTGAGGATTGAGGATTGAAGATTGAGGATTGGCGACTGAGTATAGACGATTGAGGATTGAGTATTGAGGATTGAGAATTGAGGATTGATTATTGAAGATTGAGTATTGAGGATTGACGATTGAGGATTGAGAATGGAGGATTGAAGATTGAGTATTGAGGATTGAAGATTGAGGATTGAGGATTGAGTATTGAGGATTGAGGATTGAAGATTCAGGATTGGGGACTGAGTGTTGAGGGTTGACTGATGAGAATTGACGTTTGTGGATAGAGATTTGAAGATTGAAGATTGAGTATTGAGTATTGAAAACTGTGAATTGATTATATTCTATTGAGTATTGAGAGTTGACAACTGATTGTTGAGGACTGAGTTCTGAAGGTTGAGGATTCAGGTTTGAGTATTCAGGTTTGAGTTTTGAGGACTGAGGATTGAGGATTGAGGATCGAGGATTGAGGATTGAGGATCGAGGATTGAGGATGGAGGATAGAGGATTGAGTATTGAAGATTGAGGATAGGGTATTGCGGATTGAACATTGAGGATTGAGGATTGAGGACTGAAGATTGAATATTGATGATTGAAGATTGAGGATTGAGGATTGATGGTTGTGGATTGAGGACGAGGACTGAGGGCTGTGTATTGATGTTTGAGGTCTGAGGGTTGAGGATTCAGGATTGAGGATTCAGGTTTGAGCTTTGAGGACTGAGGATTGAGGATTGAGGATCGAGGATTGAGGATTGAGGATTGAGGATTGAGGATTGAGGACTGAAGATTGAATATTGATGATTGAACATTGAGGATCGAGGATTGAGTGTTGTGGATTGAGGACGAGGTCTGAGGGTTGAGTATTGATGTTTGAGGTCTGAGGATTGAGGATTGAGTATTGAGAATTGAGGATTGAGGATTGAGGATTGAAGATTGAGGATTGGGTGTTGAGGAATGATGAATGAGGATTGAAGATTGAGGACTGAGGATTGAGGATTGAGGTTTGAGGACTGAAGATTGAATATTGAAGATTGAAGATTGAGCATTGAGGATTGATGGTTGTGGATTGAGGACGAGGACTGAGGGTTGAGTATTGATGTTTGAGGTCTGAGGATTGAGGATTGAGTATTGAGAATTGAGGATTGAGGATTGAGGATTGAGGATTGAGGATTGGGTATTGAGGGTTGAAGAATGAGGATTGAGGATTGAGGATTGAGGATTGAGGATTGAGGATTGAAGATTGAGTATTGAGGATTGAAGACTGACGATTGAGGATTGAGAATTGAGGATTGAGGATTGAGGATTGAAGATTGAGTATTGAGGATTGAAAATTGAGGATTGAGGATTGAGGATTCAGGATTGAGGATTGAGGATTGAGGATTGAGTATTGAGGATTGAACATTGAGGATTGAGAATTGAGGATTGAGGATAGAGGATTGAAGATTGAGGATTGGGGACTGAGTGTTGAGGGTTGAGAATTGAGGATTGAGGATTGAGGATTGAAGATTGAGGATTGGGTATTGATGATTGAAGAATGAGGATTGAGTATTGAGGATTGAGGATTGAGGATTGAAGATTGAATATCGATGATTGAAGATTGAGGATCGAGGATTGAGGGTTGTGGATTGAGGACGAGGACTGAGGGTTGAGTATTGATGTTCGAGGTCTGAGGATTGAGGATTGAGTATTGAGAATTGAGGATTGAGGATTGAGGATTGAGGATTGAGGATTGGGGACTGAAGACTGAGTATTGAGGCTTGAAGATTGAGGATTGAGGATTGAGGATTCAGGATCGAGGATTGAGGATTGAGGATTGAGGATTGAGGGTTGAGTGTTGAGGTTTGAGTATTGAATCCTGAGAATTCAGGATATTCTATTGAGTATTGAGAATTGACGATTGATGGTTGAGTATTGAGGATTGAGGATTGAGGATTGAGGATTGAGTATTGAGGATTGAGGATTGAGGATTGACGATTGAATATTGATGATTAAAGATTGAGGATCGAGGATTGAGGGTTGTGGATTGAGGACGAGGACTGAGGGTTGAGTATTGATGTTTGAGGTCTGAGGATGGAGGATTGAGGATTGAGAATTGAGGATTGAGGATTGAGGACTAAGGATTGAGGATTGAAGATTGAGAATTGAGGATTGAAGATTGTGGATTGAGTATTGAGCATTGAGGATTGAGGGTTGAATGTTGACGATTGGGTGTTGAGGATTGAAGAATGAGGATTGAGGATTGAGGATTGAGGATTGAGGATTGAGGATTGAAGAGTGAGTATTGAGTATTGAAGAATGAGGATTGTGGTCTGAGGATTGAGGATTGAGGATTGAAGATTGAGGATTGGGTGTTGAGGATTGAAGAATGAGGATTGAGGATAGAGGATTGAGCATTGAGGATTGAAGATTGAGGATTGGGTATTGAGGATTGAAGAATGAGTATTGAGGATTGAGGACTGAGGATAGGGGATTGCAGATTGAGTACTGAGGATTGAAAATTGAGGGTTGAGGATTGAGGATTGAGTATTGAGCATTGAGGATTGAGGATTCAGGATTGAGGATTGGTATTGAGGATTGAAGATTGAGGATTGAGGATTGAGGATTCAGGATCGAGGATTGAGGATTGAGGATTGAGGGTTGAGTGTTGAGGTTTGAGTATTGAATCCTGAGAGTTCAGGATATTCTATTGAGTATTGAGAATTGAGGATTGATGGTTGAGTATTGAGGATTGAGGATTGAGGATTGAGGATTGAGTATTGAGGATTGAGGATTGGGGATTGAAGATTGAATATTGATGACTGAAGATTGAGGATCGAGGATTGAAGGTTGTGGATTGAGTACTGAGGATTGAAAATTGAGGGTTGAGGATTGAGGATTGAGGATTGAGCATTGAGGATTGAAGATTGTGGATTGAGTATTGAGCATTGAGGATTGAGGATTGAAGATTGAGGATTGGGTGTTGAGGATTGAAGAATGAGGATTGAGGATTGAGGATTGAGGATTGAGGATTGAAGATTGAGTATTGAGGATTGAAGATTGAGGATTGAGGTCTGAGGATTGTGGATTGAAGATTGGAGATTGAGGATTGGGTGTTGAGGGTTGAAGAATGAGGATTGAGGATTGAGGATTGAGGATTGGGGATTGAAGACTGAGTATTGAGGATTGAAGATTGAGGATTGAGGATTGAGGATTCAGGATCGAGGATTGAGGATTGAGGATTGAGGGTTGAGTGTTGAGGTTTGAGTATTGAATCCTGAGAATTCAGGATATTCTATTGAGTACGGAGAATTGAGGATTGATGGTTGAGTATTGAGGATTGAGGATTGAGGATTGAGGATTGAGTATTGAGGATTGAGGATTGAGGATTGAAGATTGAATATTGATGATTGAAGATTGAGGATCGAGGATTGAGTGTTGTGGATTGAGGACGAGGACTGAGGGTTGAGGATTGAGGATTGATGATTGAGGATTGGGTGTTGAAGATTGAAGAATGAGGATTGAGGATTGAGGATTGAGGATTGAAGATTGAGTATTGAGTATTGAAGATTGAGGATTGAGGTCTGAGGGTTGAAGATTGAGGATTGAAGATTGAGGATTGGATGTTGGGGATTGAAGAATGAGGATTGAGTATTGAGGATGAGGATTGAGGATTGAAGATTGAGGATTGGGTATTGAGGATTGAGGAATGAGGGTTGAGGATTGAGGACTGAGGACTGAGGATTGCAGAAGGAGTACTGAGGATTGATGATTGAGGCTTGAGGATTGAGGATTGAGGATTGAGTGTTGAGGATTGAGGATTGAGGATTGAGGATGAGTATTGAGGATTGAAGCCTGGCGATTGAGGATTGAGGATTGAGGATTGAGGATTGAGAATGGAGGATTGAAGATTGAGTATTGAGGATTGAAGATTGAGGATTGAGGATTGAGGATTGAGGATTGAGGATTGAAGATTGAGGATTGGGGACTGAGTGTTGAGGGTTGAATGATGAGAATTGACGTTTGTGGATAGAGATTTGAAGATTGCAGATTGAGTATTGAGTATTGAAATCTGTGAATTGATTATATTCTATTGAGGATTGAGAATTGACAACTGAATGTTGAGGACTGAGTTCTGAAGGTTGAGGATTCAGGATTGAGTATTCAGGTTTGAGTTTTGAGGACTGAGGATTGAGGATTGTGGATCGAGGATTGAGGATTGAGGATAGAGGATTGAGGATTGAAGATTGAGGCTAGGGTATTGCGGATTGAACATTGAGGATTGAGGATTGAGGACTGAAGATTGAATATTGATGATTGAAGATTGAGGATTGAGGATTGATGGTTGTGGATTGAGGACGAGGACTGAGGGCTGTGTATTGATGTTTGAGGTCTGAGGGTTGAGGATTCAGGATTGAGGATTGAGGATTGAGGATTGAGGATTGAGGATTGAAGTTTGAGTATTGAGGATTGAAGATTGAGGATTGAGGATTGAGGATTGAGGATTGAGGATTGAAGATTGAGTATTGAGGATTGAAGATTGAGGATTGAGGATTGAGGATTGAGGATTGAGGATGGGGGCTGAGGGTTGAGGATTGAGGTTTGAGGACTGAGGACTGAGGACTGAGGATAGAGGATTGAGAATTGAGGATTGAGGATTGAGGATTGAAGATTGAGGATTGGGTATTGAGGATTGAAGATTGATGGTTGAGGATAGAGGATTCAGGATCGAGGAATGAGGATTGAGGATTGAGGGTTGAGTGTTGAGGTTTGAGTATTGAATCCTGAGAATTCAGGATATTCTATTGACTACGGAGAATTGAGGATTGATGGTTGAGTATTGAGGATTGAGGATTGAGGATTGAGGATTGAGTATTGAGGATTGAGGATTGAGGATTGAAAATTGAATATTGATGATAGAAGATTGAGGATCGAGGATTGAGGGTTGTGGATTGAGGACGAGGACTGAGCGTTGAGGATTGATGTTTGAGGTCTGAGGATGCAGGATTGAGGATTGAGAATTGAGGATTGAGGATTGAGGATTGAAGATTGAGGATTGGGTGTTGAGGATTGAAGAATGAGGATTGAGGATTGAGGATTGAGGATTGAAGATTGAAGATTGAGTATTGAGGATTGAAGATTGAGGATTGAGGTCTGAGGATTGAGGATTGAGGATTGAAGATTGAGGATTGGGTATTGAGGATTGAAGAATGAGGATTGAGGATTGAAGTTTGAGGATTGAGGATTGAAGATTGAGGATTGAAGATTGAGGATTGGGTGTTGAGGGTTGAAGAATGAGGATTGAGGATTGAGGATTGAGGATTGAGGATTGAAGATTGAGTATTGAGGATTGAAGATTGAGGATTGAGGTCTGAGGATTGAGGGTTGAGTGTTGAGGTTTGAGTATTGAATCCTGAGAATTCAGGATATTCTATTGAGTATTGAGAATTGAGGATTGATGGTTGAGTATTGAGGATTGAGGATCGAGGATTGAGGATTGAGTATTGAGGATTGAGGATTGAGGATTGAAGATTGAATATTGGTGATTGAAGATTGAGGATCGAGGATTGAGTGTTGTGGCTTGAGGACGAGGACTGAGGGTTGAGTATTGATGTTTGAGGTCTGAGGATGGAGGATTGAGGATTGAGAATTGAGGATTGAGGATTGAGGACTAAGGATTGAGGATTGAAGATTGAGTATTGAGGATTGAAGATTGAGGATTGAGGATTGAGCATTGAGGATTGAGGATTGAAGATTGAGGATTGGCGACTGAGTATAGACGATTGAGGATTGAGTATTGAGGATTGAGAATTGAGGATTGATTATTGAAGATTGAGTATTGAGGATTGAAGATTGAGGATTGAGAATGGAGGATTGAAGATTGAGTATTGAGGATTGAAGATTGAGGATTGAGGATTGAGTATTGAGGATTGAGGATTGAAGATTCAGGATTGGGGACTGAGTGTTGAGGGTTGACTGATGAGAATTGACGTTTGTGGATAGAGATTTGAAGATTGCAGATTGAGTATTGAGTATTGAAAACTGTGAATTGATTATATTCTATTGAGTATTGAGAGTTGACAACTGATTGTTGAGGACTGAGTTCTGAAGGTTGAGGATTCAGGTTTGAGTATTCAGGTTTGAGTTTTGAGGACTGAGGATTGAGGATTGAGGATCGAGGATTGAGGATTGAGGATCGAGGATTGAGGATGGAGGATAGAGGATTGAGTATTGAAGATTGAGGATAGGGTATTGCGGATTGAACATTGAGGATTGAGGATTGAGGACTGAAGATTGAATATTGATGATTGAAGATTGAGGATTGAGGATTGATGGTTGTGGATTGAGGACGAGGACTGAGGGCTGTGTATTGATGTTTGAGGTCTGAGGGTTGAGGATTCAGGATTGAGGATTCAGGTTTGAGCTTTGAGGACTGAGGATTGAGGATTGAGGATCGAGGATTGAGGATTGAGAATTGAGGATTGAGGATTGAGGACTGAAGATTGAATATTGATGATTGAACATTGAGGATCGAGGATTGAGTGTTGTGGATTGAGGACGAGGTCTGAGGGTTGAGTATTGATGTTTGAGGTCTGAGGATTGAGGATTGAGTATTGAGAATTGAGGATTGAGGATTGAGGATTGAAGATTGAGGATTGGGTGTTGAGGAATGATGAATGAGGATTGAAGATTGAGGACTGAGGATTGAGGATTGAGGTTTGAGTACTGAAGATTGAATATTGAAGATTGAAGATTGAGCATTGAGGATTGATGGTTGTGGATTGAGGACGAGGACTGAGGGTTGAGTATTGATGTTTGAGGTCTGAGGATTGAGGATTGAGTATTGAGAATTGAGGATTGAGGATTGAGGATTGAGGATTGAGGATTGGGTATTGAGGGTTGAAGAATGAGGATTGAGGATTGAGGATTGAGGATTGAGGATTGAGGATTGAAGATTGAGTATTGAGGATTGAAGACTGACGATTGAGGATTGAGAATTGAGGATTGAGGATTGAGGATTGAAGATTGAGTATTGAGGATTGAAAATTGAGGATTGAGGATTGAGGATTCAGGATTGAGGATTGAGGATTGAGGATTGAGTATTGAGGATTGAACATTGAGTATTGAGAATTGAGGATTGAGGATAGAGGATTGAAGATTGAGGATTGGGGACTGAGTGTTGAGGGTTGAGAATTGAGGATTGAGGATTGAGGATTGAAGATTGAGGATTGGGTATTGATGATTGAAGAATGAGGATTGAGTATTGAGGATTGAGGATTGAGGATTGAAGATTGAATATCGATGATTGAAGATTGAGGATCGAGGATTGAGGGTTGTGGATTGAGGACGAGGACTGAGGGTTGAGTATTGATGTTCGAGGTCTGAGGATTGAGGATTGAGTATTGAGAATTGAGGATTGAGGATTGAGGATTGAGGATTGAGGATTGGGGACTGAAGACTGAGTATTGAGGCTTGAAGATTGAGGATTGAGGATTGAGGATTCAGGATCGAGGATTGAGGATTGAGGATTGAGGATTGAGGGTTGAGTGTTGAGGTTTGAGTATTGAATCCTGAGAATTCAGGATATTCTATTGAGTATTGAGAATTGACGATTGATGGTTGAGTATTGAGGATTGAGGATTGAGGATTGAGGATTGAGTATTGAGGATTGAGGATTGAGGATTGACTATTGAATATTGATGATTAAAGATTGAGGATCGAGGATTGAGGGTTGTGGATTGAGGACGAGGACTGAGGGTTGAGTATTGATGTTTGAGGTCTGAGGATGGAGGATTGAGGATTGAGAATTGAGGATTGAGGATTGAGGACTAAGGATTGAGGATTGAAGATTGAGAATTGAGGATTGAAGATTGTGGATTGAGTATTGAGCATTGAGGATTGAGGGTTGAATGTTGACGATTGGGTGTTGAGGATTGAAGAATGAGGATTGAGGATTGAGGATTGAGGATTGAGGATTGAGGATTGAAGAGTGAGTATTGAGTATTGAAGATTGAGGATTGTGGTCTGAGGATTGAGGATTGAGGATTGAAGATTGAGGATTGGGTGTTGAGGATTGAAGAATGAGGATTGAGGATAGAGGATTGAGGATTGAGGATTGAAGATTGAGGATTGGGTATTGAGGATTGAAGAATGAGTATTGAGGATTGAGGACTGAGGATAGGGGATTGCAGATTGAGTACTGAGGATTGAAAATTGAGGGTTGAGGATTGAGGATTGAGTATTGAGCATTGAGGATTGAGGATTCAGGATTGAGGATTGGTATTGAGGATTGAAGATTGAGGATTGAGGATTGAGGATTCAGGATCGAGGATTGAGGATTGAGGATTGAGGGTTGAGTGTTGAGGTTTGAGTATTGAATCCTGAGAGTTCAGGATATTCTATTGAGTATTGAGAATTGAGGATTGATGGCTGAGTATTGAGGATTGAGGATTGAGGATTGAGGATTGAGTATTGAGGATTGAGGATTGGGGATTGAAGATTGAATATTGATGATTGAAGATTGAGGATCGAGGATTGAAGGTTGTGGATTGAGTACTGAGGATTGAAAATTGAGGGTTGAGGATTGAGGATTGAGGATTGAGCATTGAGGATTGAAGATTGTGGATTGAGTATTGAGCATTGAGGATTGAGGATTGAAGATTGAGGATTGGGTGTTGAGGATTGAAGAATGAGGATTGAGGATTGAGGATTGAGGATTGAGGATTGAAGATTGAGTATTGAGGATTGAAGATTGAGGATTGAGGTCTGAGGATTGTGGATTGAGGATTGGAGATTGAGGATTGGGTGTTGAGGGTTGAAGAATGAGGATTGAGGATTGAGGATTGAGGATTGGGGATTGAAGACTGAGTATTGAGGATTGAAGATTGAGGATTGAGGATTGAGGATTCAGGATCGAGGATTGAGGATTGAGGATTGAGGGTTGAGTGTTGAGGTTTGAGTATTGAATCCTGAGAATTCAGGATATTCTATTGAGTACGGAGAATTGAGGATTGATGGTTGAGTATTGAGGATTGAGGATTGAGGATTGAGGATTGAGTATTGAGGATTGAGGATTGAGGATTGAAGATTGAATATTGATGATTGAAGATTGAGGATCGAGGATTGAGTGTTGTGGATTGAGGACGAGGACTGAGGGTTGAGGATTGATGTTTGAGGTCTGAGGATGGAGGATTGAGGATTGAGAATTGAGGATTGAGGATTGAGGATTGAAGATTGAGGATTGGGTGTTGAGGATTGAAGAATGAGGATTGAGGATTGAGGATTGAGGATTGAGGATCGAAGATTGAGTATTGAGGATTGAAGATTGAGGATTGAGGTCTGAGGATTGAGGATTGAGGGTTGAGTGTTGAGGTTTGAGTATTGAATCCTGAGAATTCAGGATATTCTATTGAGTACGGAGAATTGAGGATTGATGGTTGAGTATTGAGGATTGAGGATTGAGGATTGAGGATTGAGTATTGAGGATTGAGGATTGAGGATTGAAGATTGAATATTGATGATTGAAGATTGAGGATCGAGGATTGAGTGTTGTGGATTGAGGACGAGGACTGAGGGTTGAGGATTGATGTTTGAGGTCTGAGGATGGAGGATTGAGGATTGAGAATTGAGGATTGAGGATTGAGGATTGAAGATTGAGGATTGGGTGTTGAGGATTGAAGAATGAGGATTGAGGATTGAGGATTGAGGATTGAGGATCGAAGATTGAGTATTGAGGATTGAAGATTGAGGATTGAGGTCTGAGGATTGAGGATTGAGGATTGAAGATTGAGGATTGAGGAACGAGAATCCAGGATTGAGGATTGAGGACTGAGGATTGAAGATTGAGTATTGAAGATTGAGGATTGACAACTTATTGTTGAGGACAGAGGGCTGAAGATTGAGGATGCAGGATTGAGGATTCAGAATTGATGGTTGAGGACTGAGGACTGAGGATTGAGGATTGAGGATTGAGAATTTAGGATTGAGGATTGAGGATTGAAGATTGAGGATTGGGTATTGAGGATTGAAGAATGAGGATTGAGGATTGAGGATTGAGGATTGAGGTTTGAAGATTGAGGTTTGGGGATTGAGGATTGAAGATTGAGTATTGGGGATTGAAGATTGAGGATTGAGTATTGAGTATTGAAGATTGAGGATTTGGGACTGAGGATTGATGATTGAGGATTGAGGATGAGTGCTGAGGGTTGAGGATTGAGGTTTGAGGTCTGAGGACTGAGGATTGAGGATTGATAATTGAGGATTGATTGTTGAAGATTGAACATTGAGGATTGGCTTTGAGGATTGAAGAATGAGGATTGAGGAGTGAGGATTGAGGATTGAGGATTGAAGATTGAGTATTGAGGATTGAAGCCTGACGGTTGAGGATTGAGGATTGAGGATTGAGGATTGAGGATGGAGGATTGAAGATTGAGTATTGAGGATTGAAAATTGAGGATTGAGGATTGAGGATTGAGGGTTGAGTGTTGAGGTTTGAGTATTGAATCCTGAGAATTCAGGATATTCTATTGAGTATTGAGAATTGAGGATTGATGGATGAGTATTGAGGATTGAGGATTGTGGATTGAGGATTGAGTATTGAGGATTGAGGATTGAGGATTGAAGATTGAATATTGATGATTGAAGATTGAGGATCGAGGATTGAGTGTTGTGGATTGAGGACGAGGACTGATGGTTGAGTATTGATGTTTGAGGTCTGAGGATTGAGGATTGAGGATTGAGAATTGAGGATTGAGGGTTGAGGATTGATGATTGAGGATTGGGTGTTGAGGATTGAAGAATGAGGATTGAGGATTGAGGATTGAGGATTGAAGATTGAGTATTGAGTATTGAAGATTGAGGATTGAGGTCTGAGGGTTGAAGATTGAGGATTGAAGATTGAGGATTGGGTGTTGAGGATTGAAGAATGAGGATTGAGGATTGAGGGTTGAGGATTGAGGATTGAGGATTGAGGATGAGTATTGAGGATTGAAGCCTGGCGATTGAGGATTGAGGATTGAGGACTGAGGATTGAGAATGGAGGATTGAAGATTGAGGATTGAGG
Source organism: Calliopsis andreniformis (assembly GCF_051401765.1). Taxonomy (NCBI): domain Eukaryota; kingdom Metazoa; phylum Arthropoda; class Insecta; order Hymenoptera; family Andrenidae; genus Calliopsis; species Calliopsis andreniformis. Next base: position 1,290,027 of record NW_027480446.1, read on the forward strand.
ACTGAGGATTGAGGATTGAGGATTGAAGATTGAGTATTGAGGATTGAAGATTGAGGATTGAGGATTGAGGATTGAGGATTGAGGATGAGGGCTGAGGGTTGAGGATTGAGGTTTGAGGACTGAGGACTGAGGACTGAGGATAGAGGATTGAGAATTGAGGATTGAGGATTGAGGATTGAAGATTGAGGATTGGGTATTGAGGATTGAAGATTGATGATTGAGGATTGAGGAGATTGATTATTGAGGATTGAAGTTTGAGGGTTGAGGATTGAGGATTGAGAATTGAGAATTGGGGATGAGGACTGAGGGTTGAGGATTGAGGATTGAGGATCGGGAATTGAGGATTGAGGATTGAGGACTGAGGATTGACGATTGAGTATTGAAGATTGAGGATTGACAACTGATTGTTGAGGACAGAGGGCTGAAGGTTGAGGATGCAGGATTGAGGATTCAGGATTGATGGTTGAGGACTGAGGACTGAGGATTGAGGACTGAGGATTGAGGATTGAGGATTGGGGATTGAGGATTGAAAATTGAGTATTGGGAATTGAAGATTGAGGATTGAGGATTGAGTATTGAAGATTGAGGATTTGGGACTGAGGATTGATGATTGAGGATTGATGATTGAGGATTGAGGATTGAGGATTGAGGGTTGAGGATTGAAGATTGAAGATTGAGGATTGAGGATTAAAGATTGAGGATTGAGGATTGAGGATTGAGGATTGAGGATTGAGGATTGAAGATTGTATATCGATGATTGAAGATAGAGGATTGAGCATTGAGGGTTGTGGATTGAGGATCTAGGATTGGAGATTGATTATTGATGATTCAAGATTGAGGATTGAGGATTGAGGATTGAGAATTGAGAATTGAGGATGAGGACTGAGGGTTGAGGATTGAGGATTGAGGAACGAGAATCGAGGATTGAGGATTGAGGACTGAGGATTGACGATTGAGTATTGAAGATTGAGGATTGACAACTTATTATTGAGGACAGAGGGCTGAAGATTGAGGATGCAGGATTGAGGATTCAGAATTGATGGTTGAGGACTGACGACTGAGGATTGAGGATTGAGGATAGTGGATTGAGGATTGAGGATTGAGGATTGAAGATTGAGGATTGGGTATTGAGGATTGAACATTGAGGATTGAGGATTGAGGATTGAGGATTGAATATTGCAGATTGAGTGTTGAGGATTGAAGATTAAGGATTGAGGTTTGAGGATTGAGGATTGAGGACTGAGGATTGAGGATTGAAGATTGAGTATTGAGGATTGAAGATTGAGGATTGAGGTCTGAGGATTGAGGACTGAAGATTGAAGATTGAGGATTGGGTGTTGAGGATTGAAGAATGAGGATTGAGGATTGAGGATTGAGGATTGAGGATTGAAGATTGAGTATTGAGGATTGAAGATTGAGGATTGAGGTCTGAGGATTGTGGATTGAGGATTGGAGATTGAGGATTGGGTGTTGAGGGTTGAAGAATGAGGATTGAGGATTGAGGATTGAGGATTGGGGATTGAAGACTGAGTATTGAGGATTGAAGATTGAGGATTGAGGATTGAGGATTCAGGATCGAGGATTGAGGATTGAGGATTGAGGGTTGAGTGTTGAGGTTTGAGTATTGAATCCTGAGAATTCAGGATATTCTATTGAGTACGGAGAATTGAGGATTGATGGTTGAGTATTGAGGATTGAGGATTGAGGATTGAGGATTGAGTATTGAGGATTGAGGATTGAGGATTGAAGATTGAATATTGATGATTGAAGATTGAGGATCGAGGATTGAGTGTTGTGGATTGAGGACGAGGACTGAGGGTTGAGGATTGATGTTTGAGGTCTGAGGATGGAGGATTGAGGATTGAGAATTGAGGATTGAGGATTGAGGATTGAAGATTGAGGATTGGGTGTTGAGGATTGAAGAATGAGGATTGAGGATTGAGGATTGAGGATTGAGGATCGAAGATTGAGTATTGAGGATTGAAGATTGAGGATTGAGGTCTGAGGATTGAGGATTGAGGATTGAAGATTGAGGATTGAGGAACGAGAATCCAGGATTGAGGATTGAGGACTGAGGATTGAAGATTGAGTATTGAAGATTGAGGATTGACAACTTATTGTTGAGGACAGAGGGCTGAAGATTGAGGATGCAGTATTGAGGATTCAGAATTGATGGTTGAGGACTGAGGACTGAGGATTGAGGATTGAGGATTGAGAATTTAGGATTGAGGATTGAGGATTGAAGATTGAGGATTGGGTATTGAGGATTGAAGAATGAGGATTGAGGATTGAGGATTTAGGATTGAGGTTTGAAGATTGAGGTTTGGGGATTGAGGATTGAAGATTGAGTATTGGGGATTGAAGATTGAGGATTGAGTATTGAGTATTGAAGATTGAGGATTTGGGACTGAGGATTGATGATTGAGGATTGAGGATGAGTGCTGAGGGTTGAGGATTGAGGTTTGAGGTCTGAGGACTGAGGATTGAGGATTGATAATTGAGGATTGATTGTTGAAGATTGAACATTGAGGATTGGCTTTGAGGATTGAAGAATGAGGATTGAGGAGTGAGGATTGAGGATTGAGGATTGAAGATTGAGTATTGAGGATTGAAGCCTGACGGTTGAGGATTGAGGATTGAGGATTGAGGATTGAGGATGGAGGATTGAAGATTGAGTATTGAGGATTGAAAATTGAGGATTGAGGATTGAGGATTGAGGGTTGAGTGTTGAGGTTTGAGTATTGAATCCTGAGAATTCAGGATATTCTATTGAGTATTGAGAATTGAGGATTGATGGATGAGTATTGAGGATTGAGGATTGTGGATTGAGGATTGAGTATTGAGGATTGAGGATTGAGGATTGAAGATTGAATATTGATGATTGAAGATTGAGGATCGAGGATTGAGTGTTGTGGATTGAGGACGAGGACTGATGGTTGAGTATTGATGTTTGAGGTCTGAGGATTGAGGATTGAGGATTGAGAATTGAGGATTGAGGGTTGAGGATTGATGATTGAGGATTGGGTGTTGAGGATTGAAGAATGAGGATTGAGGATTGAGGATTGAGGATTGAAGATTGAGTATTGAGTATTGAAGATTGAGGATTGAGGTCTGAGGGTTGAAGATTGAGGATTGAAGATTGAGGATTGGGTGTTGAGGATTGAAGAATGAGGATTGAGGATTGAGGGTTGAGGATTGAGGATTGAGGATTGAGGATGAGTATTGAGGATTGAAGCCTGGCGATTGAGGATTGAGGATTGAGGACTGAGGATTGAGAATGGAGGATTGAAGATTGAGGATTGAGGACTGAGGATTGAGGATTGAGGATTGAAGATTGAGTATTGAGGATTGAAGATTGAGGATTGAGGATTGAGGATTGAGGATTGAGGATGAGGGCTGAGGGTTGAGGATTGAGGTTTGAGGACTGAGGACTGAGGACTGAGGATAGAGGATTGAGAATTGAGGATTGAGGATTGAGGATTGAAGATTGAGGATTGGGTATTGAGGATTGAAGATTGATGATTGAGGATTGAGGAGATTGATTATTGAGGATTGAAGTTTGAGGGTTGAGGATTGAGGATTGAGAATTGAGAATTGGGGATGAGGACTGAGGGTTGAGGATTGAGGATTGAGGATCGGGAATTGAGGATTGAGGATTGAGGACTGAGGATTGACGATTGAGTATTGAAGATTGAGGATTGACAACTGATTGTTGAGGACAGAGGGCTGAAGGTTGAGGATGCAGGATTGAGGATTCAGGATTGATGGTTGAGGACTGAGGACTGAGGATTGAGGACTGAGGATTGAGGATTGAGGATTGGGGATTGAGGATTGAAAATTGAGTATTGGGAATTGAAGATTGAGGATTGAGGATTGAGTATTGAAGATTGAGGATTTGGGACTGAGGATTGATGATTGAGGATTGATGATTGAGGATTGAGGATTGAGGATTGAGGGTTGAGGATTGAAGATTGAAGATTGAGGATTGAGGATTAAAGATTGAGGATTGAGGATTGAGGATTGAGGATTGAGGATTGAGGATTGAAGATTGTATATCGATGATTGAAGATAGAGGATTGAGCATTGAGGGTTGTGGATTGAGGATCTAGGATTGGAGATTGATTATTGATGATTCAAGATTGAGGATTGAGGATTGAGGATTGAGAATTGAGAATTGAGGATGAGGACTGAGGGTTGAGGATTGAGGATTGAGGAACGAGAATCGAGGATTGAGGATTGAGGACTGAGGATTGACGATTGAGTATTGAAGATTGAGGATTGACAACTTATTATTGAGGACAGAGGGCTGAAGATTGAGGATGCAGGATTGAGGATTCAGAATTGATGGTTGAGGACTGACGACTGAGGATTGAGGATTGAGGATAGTGGATTGAGGATTGAGGATTGAGGATTGAAGATTGAGGATTGGGTATTGAGGATTGAACATTGAGGATTGAGGATTGAGGATTGAGGATTGAATATTGCAGATTGAGTGTTGAGGATTGAAGATTAAGGATTGAGGTTTGAGGATTGAGGATTGAGGACTGAGGATTGAGGATTGAAGATTGAGTATTGAGGATTGAAGATTGAGGATTGAGGTCTGAGGATTGAGGACTGAAGATTGAAGATTGAGGATTGGGTGTTGAGGATTGAAGAATGAGGATTGAGGATTGAGGATTGAGGATTGAGGATTGAAGATTGAGTATTGAGGATTGAAGATTGAGGATTGAGGTCTGAGGATTGTGGATTGAGGATTGGAGATTGAGGATTGGGTGTTGAGGGTTGAAGAATGAGGATTGAGGATTGAGGATTGAGGATTGGGGATTGAAGACTGAGTATTGAGGATTGAAGATTGAGGATTGAGGATTGAGGATTCAGGATCGAGGATTGAGGATTGAGGATTGAGGGTTGAGTGTTGAGGTTTGAGTATTGAATCCTGAGAATTCAGGATATTCTATTGAGTACGGAGAATTGAGGATTGATGGTTGAGTATTGAGGATTGAGGATTGAGGATTGAGGATTGAGTATTGAGGATTGAGGATTGAGGATTGAAGATTGAATATTGATGATTGAAGATTGAGGATCGAGGATTGAGTGTTGTGGATTGAGGACGAGGACTGAGGGTTGAGGATTGATGTTTGAGGTCTGAGGATGGAGGATTGAGGATTGAGAATTGAGGATTGAGGATTGAGGATTGAAGATTGAGGATTGGGTGTTGTGGATTGAAGAATGAGGATTGAGGATTGAGGATTGAGGATTGAGGATCGAAGATTGAGTATTGAGGATTGAAGATTGAGGATTGAGGTCTGAGGATTGAGGATTGAGGATTGAAGATTGAGGATTGAGGAACGAGAATCCAGGATTGAGGATTGAGGACTGAGGATTGAAGATTGAGTATTGAAGATTGAGGATTGACAACTTATTGTTGAGGACAGAGGGCTGAAGATTGAGGATGCAGGATTGAGGATTCAGAATTGATGGTTGAGGACTGAGGACTGAGGATTGAGGATTGAGGATTGAGAATTTAGGATTGAGGATTGAGGATTGAAGATTGAGGATTGGGTATTGAGGATTGAAGAATGAGGATTGAGGATTGAGGATTGAGGATTGAGGTTTGAAGATTGAGGTTTGGGGATTGAGGATTGAAGATTGAGTATTGGGGATTGAAGATTGAGGATTGAGTATTGAGTATTGAAGATTGAGGATTTGGGACTGAGGATTGATGATTGAGGATTGAGGATGAGTGCTGAGGGTTGAGGATTGAGGTTTGAGGTCTGAGGACTGAGGATTGAGGATTGATAATTGAGGATTGATTGTTGAAGATTGAACATTGAGGATTGGCTTTGAGGATTGAAGAATGAGGATTGAGGAGTGAGGATTGAGGATTGAGGATTGAAGATTGAGTATTGAGGATTGAAGCCTGACGGTTGAGGATTGAGGATTGAGGATTGAGGATTGAGGATGGAGGATTGAAGATTGAGTATTGAGGATTGAAAATTGAGGATTGAGGATTGAGGATTGAGGGTTGAGTGTTGAGGTTTGAGTATTGAATCCTGAGAATTCAGGATATTCTATTGAGTATTGAGAATTGAGGATTGATGGATGAGTATTCAGGATTGAGGATTGTGGATTGAGGATTGAGTATTGAGGATTGAGGATTGAGGATTGAAGATTGAATATTGATGATTGAAGATTGAGGATCGAGGATTGAGTGTTGTGGATTGAGGACGAGGACTGATGGTTGAGTATTGATGTTTGAGGTCTGAGGATTGAGGATTGAGGATTGAGAATTGAGGATTGAGGGTTGAGGATTGATGATTGAGGATTGGGTGTTGAGGATTGAAGAATGAGGATTGAGGATTGAGGATTGAGGATTGAAGATTGAGTATTGAGTATTGAAGATTGAGGATTGAGGTCTGAGGGTTGAAGATTGAGGATTGAAGATTGAGGATTGGGTGTTGAGGATTGAAGAATGAGGATTGAGGATTGAGGGTTGAGGATTGAGGATTGAGGATTGAGGATGAGTATTGAGGATTGAAGCCTGGCGATTGAGGATTGAGGATTGAGGACTGAGGATTGAGAATGGAGGATTGAAGATTGAGGATTGAGGACTGAGGATTGAGGATTGAGGATTGAAGATTGAGTATTGAGGATTGAAGATTGAGGATTGAGGATTGAGGATTGAGGATTGAGGATGAGGGCTGAGGGTTGAGGATTGAGGTTTGAGGACTGAGGACTGAGGACTGAGGATAGAGGATTGAGAATTGAGGATTGAGGATTGAGGATTGAAGATTGAGGATTGGGTATTGAGGATTGAAGATTGATGATTGAGGATTGAGGAGATTGATTATTGAGGATTGAAGTTTGAGGGTTGAGGATTGAGGATTGAGAATTGAGAATTGGGGATGAGGACTGAGGGTTGAGGATTGAGGATTGAGGATCGGGAATTGAGGATTGAGGATTGAGGACTGAGGATTGACGATTGAGTATTGAAGATTGAGGATTGACAACTGATTGTTGAGGACAGAGGGCTGAAGTTTGAGGATGCAGGATTGAGGATTCAGGATTGATGGTTGAGGACTGAGGACTGAGGATTGAGGACTGAGGATTGAGGATTGAGGATTGGGGATTGAGGATTGAAAATTGAGTATTGGGAATTGAAGATTGAGGATTGAGGATTGAGTATTGAAGATTGAGGATTTGGGACTGAGGATTGATGATTGAGGATTGATGATTGAGGATTGAGGATTGAGGATTGAGGGTTGAGGATTGAAGATTGAAGATTGAGGATTGAGGATTAAAGATTGAGGATTGAGGATTGAGGATTGAGGATTGAGGATTGAGGATTGAAGATTGTATATCGATGATTGAAGATAGAGGATTGAGCATTGAGGGTTGTGGATTGAGGATCTAGGATTGGAGATTGATTATTGATGATTCAAGATTGAGGATTGAGGATTGAGGATTGAGAATTGAGAATTGAGGATGAGGACTGAGGGTTGAGGATTGAGGATTGAGGAACGAGAATCGAGGATTGAGGATTGAGGACTGAGGATTGACGATTGAGTATTGAAGATTGAGGATTGACAACTTATTATTGAGGACAGAGGGCTGAAGATTGAGGATGCAGGATTGAGGATTCAGAATTGATGGTTGAGGACTGACGACTGAGGATTGAGGATTGAGGATAGTGGATTGAGGATTGAGGATTGAGGATTGAAGATTGAGGATTGGGTATTGAGGATTGAACATTGAGGATTGAGGATTGAGGATTGAGGATTGAATATTGCAGATTGAGTGTTGAGGATTGAAGATTAAGGATTGAGGTTTGAGGATTGAGGATTGAGGACTGAGGATTGAGGATTGAAGATTGAGTATTGAGGATTGAAGATTGAGGATTGAGGATTGAGAATTGAGGATTGAGGATGAGGGCTGAGGGTTGAGGATTGAGGTTAGAGGACTGAGGACTGAGGATTGAGGATTGAGCATTGAGGATTGAAGATTGTGGATTGAGTATTGAGCATTGAGGGTTGAGGATTGAAGATTGAGGATTGGGTGTTGAGGATTGAAGAATGAGGATTGAGGATTGAGGATTGAGGATTGAGGATTGAAGATTGAGTATTGAGGATTGAAGATTGAGGATTGAGGTCTGAGGATTGAGGACTGAAGATTGAAGATTGAGGATTGGGTGTTGAGGGTTGAAGAATGAGGATTGAGGATTGAGGATTGAGGATTGGGGATTGAAGACTGTGTATTGAGGATTGAAGATTGAGGATTGAGGATTGAGGATTCAGGATCGAGGATTGAGGAATGAGGATTGAGGGTTGAGTGTTGAGGTTTGAGTATTGAATCCTGAGAATTCAGGATATTCTATTGAGTACGGAGAATGGAGGATTGATGGTTGAGTGTTGAGGATTGAGGATTGAGGATTGAGGATTGAGTATTGAGGATTGAGGATTGAGGATTGAAGATTGAATATTGATGATTGAAGATTGAGGATCGAGGATTGAGGGTTGTGGATTGAGGACGAGGACTGAGGGTCGAGGATTGATGTTTGAGGTCTGAGGATGGAGGATTGAGGATTGAGGAGTGAGGATTGAGGATTGAGGATTGAAGATTGAGTATTGAGGATTGAAGATTGAGGATTGAGGATTGAGGATTGAGGATTGAGGATTGAAGATTGAGGATTGGGGACTGAGTGTTGAGGGTTGAATGATGAGAATTGACGTTTGTGGATAGAGATTTGAAGATTGCTGATTGAGTATTGAGTATTGAAATCTGTGAATTGATTATATTCTATTGAGGATTGGGAATTGACAACTGATTGTTGAGGACTGAGTTCTGAAGGTTGAGGTTTCAGGATTGAGTATTCAGGTTTGAGTTTTGAGGACTGAGGATTGAGGATTGTGGATCGAGGATTGAGGATTGAGGATAGAGGATTGAGGATTGAGGATAGAGGATAGGGTATTGCGGATTGAACATTGAGGATTGAGGATTGAGGACTGAAGATTGAATATTGATGATTGAAGATTGAGGATTGAGGATTGATGGTTGTGGATTGAGGACGAGGACTGAGGGCTGTGTATTGATGTTTGAGGTCTGAGGGTTGAGGATTCAGGATTGAGGATTGAGGATTGAGGATTGAGGATTGAGGATTGAAGTTTGAGTATTGAGGATTGAAGATTGAGGATTGAGGATTGAGGATTGAGGATTGAGGATTGAAGATTGAGTATTGAGGATTGAAGATTGAGGATTGAGGATTGAGGATTGAGGATTGAGGATGAGGGCTCAGGGTTGAGGATTGAGGTTTGAGGACTGAGGACTGAGGACTGAGGATAGAGGATTGAGAATTGAGGATTGAGGATTGAGGATTGAAGATTGAGGATTGGGTACTGAGGATTGAAGATTGATGATTGAGGATTGAGGACTGAGGATTGAGGATCTAGGATTGGAGATTGATTATTGAGGATTGAAGATTGAGGGTTGAGGATTGAGGATCGAGAATTGAGAACTGGGGATGAGGACTGAGAGTTGAGGATTGAGGATTGAGGATCGGGAATTGAGGATTGAGGATTGAGGACTGAGGATTGACGATTGAGTATTGAAGATTGAGGATTGACAACTGATTGTTGAGGACAGAGGGCTGAAGATTGAGGACGCAGGATTGAGGATTCAGGATTGATGGTTGAGGACTGACGACTGAGGGTTGAGGATTGAGGATTGTTGATTGAGGATTGAGGATTGAGGATTGAAGATTGAGGATTGGGTATTGAGGATTGAACATTGAGGATTGAGGATTGAGGATTGAGGATTGAATATTGCAGATTGAGTGTTGGGGATTGAAGATTGAGGATTGAGGTTTGAGGATTGAGGATTGAGGACTGAGGATTGAGGATTGAAGATTGAGTATTGAGGATTGAAGATTGAGGATTAAGGATTGAGAATTGAGGATTGAGGATGAGGGCTGAGGGTTGAGGATTGAGGTTAGAGGACTGAGGACTGAGGATTGAGGATTGAGAATTTAGGATTGAGGATTGAGGATTGAAGATTGAGGATTGGGTATTGAGGATTGAAGAATGAGGATTGAGGATTGAGGATTGAGGATTGAGGTTTGAAGATCGAGGTTTGGGGATTGAGGATTGAAGATTGAATATTGATGATTGAAGATTGAGGATTGAGGATTGATGGTTGTGGATTGAGGACGAGGACTGAGGGCTGTGTATTGATGTTTGAGGTCTGAGGGTTGAGGATTCAGGATTGAGGATTGAGGATTGAGGATTGAGGATTGAGGATTGAAGTTTGAGTATTGAGGATTGAAGATTGAGGATTGAGGATTGAGGATTGAGGATTGAGGATTGAAGATTGAGTATTGAGGATTGAAGATTGAGGATTGAGGATTGAGGATTGAGGATTGAGGATGAGGGCTGAGGGTTGAGGATTGAGGTTTGAGGACTGAGGACTGAGGACTGAGGATAGAGGATTGAGAATTGAGGATTGAGGATTGAGGATTGAAGATTGAGGATTGGGTATTGAGGATTGAAGATTGATGATTGAGGATTGAGGACTGAGGATTGAGGATCTAGGATTGGAGATTGATTATTGAGGATTGAAGTTTGAGGGTTGAGGATTGAGGATTGAGAATTGAGAATTGGGGATGAGGACTGAGGGTTGAGGATTGAGGATTGAGGATCGGGAATTGAGGATTGAGGATTGAGGACTGAGGATTGACGATTGAGTATTGAAGATTGAGGATTGACAACTGATTGTTGAGGACAGAGGGCTGAAGATTGAGGATGCAGGATTGAGGATTCAGGATTGATGGTTGAGGACTGAGGACTGAGGATTGAGGACTGAGGATTGAGGATTGAGGATTGGGGATTGAGGATTGAAAATTGAGTATTGGGAATTGAAGATTGAGGATTGAGGATTGAGTATTGAAGATTGAGGATTTGGGACTGAGGATTGATGATTGAGGATTGATGATTGAGGATTGAGGATTGAGGATTGAGGGTTGAGGATTGAAGATTGAAGATTGAGGATTGTGGATTAAAGATTGAGGATTGAGGATTGAGGATTGAGGATTGAGGATTGAGGATTGAGGATTGAAGATTGTATATCGATGATTGAAGATAGAGGATTGAGCATTGAGGGTTGTGGATTGAGGATTTAGGATTGGAGATTGATTATTGATGATTCAAGATTGAGGATTGAGGATTGAGGATTGAGAATTGAGAATTGAGGATGAGGACTGAGGGTTGAGGATTGAGCATTGAGGAACGAGAATCGAGGATTGAGGATTGAGGACTGAGGATTGACGATTGAGTATTGAAGATTGAGGATTGACAACTTATTATTGAGGACAGAGGGCTGAAGATTGAGGATGCAGGATTGAGGATTCAGTATTGATGGTTGAGGACTGACGACTGAGGATTGAGGATTGAGGATAGTGGATTGAGGATTGAGGATTGAGGATAGTGGATTGAGGATTGAGGATTGAGGATTGAAGATCGAGGATTGGGTATTGAGGATTGAACATTGAGGATTGAGGATTGAGGATTGAGGATTGAATATTGCAGATTGAGTGTTGAGGATTGAAGATTGAGGATTGAGGTTTGAGGATTGAGGATTGAGGACTGAGGATTGAGGATTGAAGATTGAGTATTGAGGATTGAAGATTGAGGATTGAGGATTGAGAATTGAGGATTGAGGATGAGGGCTGAGGGTTGAGGATTGAGGTTAGAGGACTGAGGACTGAGGATTGAGGATTGAGCATTGAGGATTGAAGATTGTGGATTGAGTATTGAGCATTGAGGATTGAGGATTGAAGATTGAGGATTGGGTGTTGAGGATTGAAGAATGAGGATTGAGGATTGAGGATTGAGGATTGAAGATTGAGTATTGAGGATTGAAGATTGAGGATTGAGGTCTGAGGATTGAGGACTGAAGATTGAAGATTGAGGATTGGGTGTTGAGGGTTGAAGAATGAGGATTGAGGATTGAGGATTGAGGATTGGGGATTGAAGACTGTGTATTGAGGATTGAAGATTGAGGATTGAGGATTGAGGATTCAGGATCGAGGATTGAGGAATGAGGATTGAGGGTTGAGTGTTGAGGTTTGAGTATTGAATCCTGAGAATTCAGGATATTCTATTCAGTACGGAGAATTGAGGATTGATGGTTGAGTATTGAGGATTGAGGATTGAGGATTGAGGATTGAGTATTGAGGATTGAGGATTGAGGATTGAAGATTGAATATTGATGATTGAAGATTGAGGATCGAGGATTGCGGGTTGTGGATTGAGGACGAGGACTGATGGTTGAGTATTGATGTTTGAGGTCTGAGGATTGAGGATTGAGGATTGAGAATTGAGGATTGAGGATTGAGGATTGATGATTGAGGATTGGGTGTTGAGGATTGAAGAATGAGGATTGAGGATTGAAGATTGAGGATTGAGGTCTGAGTGTTGAGGATTGAGGATTGAAGATTGAGGATTGGGTGTTGAGGATTGAAGAATGAGGATTGAGGATTGAGGATGAGGATTGAGGATTGAAGATTGAGGATTGGGTATTGAGGATTGAAGAATGAGGATTGAGGATTGAGGACTGAGGACTGAGGATTGCAGAAGGATGACTGAGGATTGATGATTGAGGGTTGAGGATTGAGGATTGAGGATTGAGGGTTGAGGATTGAGGATTGAAGATTGAGGATGAGTATTGAGGATTGAAGCCTGGCGATTGAGGATTGAGGATTGAGGATTGAGGATTGAGAATGGAGGATTGAAGATTGAGTATTGAGGATTGAAGATTGAGGATTGAGGATTGAGGATTGAGGATTGAGGATTGAAGATTGAGGATTGGGGACTGAGTGTTGAGGGTTGAATGATGAGAATTGACGTTTGTGGATAGAGATTTGAAGATTGCAGATTGAGTATTGAGTATTGAAATCTGTGAATTGATTATATTCTATTGAGGATTGAGAATTGACAGCTGATTGTTGAGGGCTGAGTTCTGAAGGTTGAGGATTCAGGATTGAGTATTCAGGTTTGAGTTTTGAGGACTGAGGATTGAGGATTGTGGATCGAGGATTGAGGATTGAGGATAGAGGATTGAGGATTGAAGATTGAGGATAGGGTATTGCGGATTGAACATTGAGGATTGCGGATTGAGGACTGAAGATTGAATATTGATGATTGAAGATTGAGGATTGAGGATTGATGGTTGTGGATTGAGGACGAGGACTGAGGGCTGTGTATTGATGTTTGAGGTCTGAGGGTTGAGGATTCAGGATTGAGGATTGAGGATTGAGGATTGAGGATTGAGGATTGAAGTTTGAGTATTGAGCATTGAAGATTGAGGATTGAGGATTGAGGATTGAGGATTGAGGATGAGGGCTGAGGGTTGAGGATTGAGGTTTGAGGGCTGAGGACTGAGGACTGAGGATAGAGGATTGAGAATTGAGGATTGAGGATTGAGGATTGAAGATTGAGGATTGGGTATTGAGGATTGAAGATTGATGATTGAGGATTGAGGACTGAGGATTGAGGATCTAGGATTGGAGATTGATTATTGAGGATTGAAGATTGAGGGTTGAGGATTGAGGATTGAGAATTGAGAATTGGGGATGAGGACTGAGGGTTGAGGATTGAGGATTGAGGATCGGGAATTGAGGATTGAGGATTGAGGACTGAGGATTGACGATTGAGTATTGAAGATTGAGGATTGACAACTTATTGTTGAGGACAGAGGGCTGAAGATTGAGGATGCAGGATTGTGGATTCAGAATTGATGGTTGAGGACTGAGGACTGTGGATTGGGGATTGAGGATTGTGGATTGAGGATTGAGGATTGAGGATTGAAGATTGAGGATTGGGTATTGAGGATTGAACATTGAGGATTGAGGATTGAGGTTTGAGGATTGAATATTGTGGATTGAGTATTGAACCATGAGAATTCAGGATATTCTATTGAGTACTGGGAATTGAGGATTGATGGTTGAGGGCTGTGCGTTGATTATTGAGGATTGAGGATTGAGGATTAAGGATTGAGGATTGAGGATTGAGTATTCAGAATTGAGGATTGAGTATTGAATATTGAGTATTGAGGATTGAAGATTGAGGATTGAGGATTGAGGATTGAAGATTGAGGACTGAGCGTTGAGTGTTGAGTCACGAGGATTGTAGTTTGTGGATTGAGATTTGAAGATTGAAGAATGGGGATTGAGTATTGAAAACTGTGAATTGAGGATATTCTATTGAGGATTGAGGATTGACAATTAATTGTTGAGGACTGAGCGCTGAAGATTGAGGATTCAGGATTGAGGATTCAGGATTGAAGTTTGAGGACTGAGGATTGAGGGTTGAGGATTGAGGTTTGAGGATTGACGCTTGAGGACTGAGGATTGAGGATGGAGGATTGAAGAGAGAGTACTGAGTGATGAGAATTGAGTTTTGAGAAATGATGTTTGAGGATTGAGATTTGATTATTGAATATTGTGGATTGAGTATTGAAACATGAGAATACATGATATTCTATTGAGTATTGAGAATTGAGGGTTGCTGGTTGAGTATTGAGTATTGATGGTTGAGGGTTGTGCGTTGATTATTGAGGATTGAGGATTGAGGATTGAGGATTGATGATTGAGGATTGAAGATTGAGTATTGATGATTGAAGATTGAGGATTGAGGATCGAGGATTGAGGATTGAGGATTCAGGATTGAGGATTGAGGATTGAAGATTGAGGATTGAGGATTGAAGATTGAGGATTGAGGATTAAAGATTGAGAATTGAGGACTGAGGATTGAGGATTGAGGATTGAGGATTGAAGATTGAATAGCGATGATTGAAGATTGAGGATTGAGGATTGAGGGTTGTGGATTGAGGATCTATGATTGGAGATTGATTATTGAGGATTCAAGATTGAGGATTGAGGATTGAGGATTGAGAATTGAGAATTGAGGATGAGGACTGAGGGTTGAGGATTGAGGATTGAGGAACGAGAATCGAGGATTGAGGATTGAGGACTGAGGATTGACGATTGAGTATTGAAGACTGAGGATTGACAACTTATTGTTGAGGACAGAGGGCTGAAGATTGAGGATGCGGGATTGTGGATTCAGAATTGATGGTTGAGGACTGAGGACTGTGGATTGGGGATTGAGGATTGTGGATTGAGGATTGAGGATTGAGGATTGAAGATTGAGGATTGGGTATTGTGGATTGAACATTGAGGATTGAGGATTGAGGTTTGAGGATTGAATATTGCAGATTGAGTGTTGAGGATTGAAGATTGAGGATTGAGGATCTAGGGTTGAGTATTGAGTATTGAATGTTGACGGTCGAGGATTGAGGATTGGGGATTGAGGATTGAGGATTGAGGATTGTGGATTGAAGATTGAGTATCGAGGATTGAAGGTTGATGATTGGGGCTTGAGGATTGAGGATTGAGGATTGAGGATTGAGAATTGAGAATTGAGGGTGAGGACTGAGGGCTGAGGATTGAGGATTGAGGAACGAGAATCGAGGATTGAGGATTGAGGACTGAGGATTGAGGACTGAGGATTGAGGATTGAGGATTGAGGATTGATGATTGGGGATTGAGGATTGAAGATTGAGTATTGGGGATTGAAGATTGAGGATTGAGGATTGAGTATTGAAGATTGAGGATTTGGGACTGAGGATTGATTATTGAGGATTGATGATTCAGGATTGAGGATTGAGGATTGAGGATTGAGGATTGAAGGTTGAGGATTGGGTATTGAGGATTGAAGAATGAGGATTGAGGATTGAGGATTGAGGATTGAGGATTGAGGATTGAGGATTGAGGATTGAAGATTGAGTATTGAGGATTGAAGACTGACGATTGAGGATTGAGGATTGAGGATTGAGGATTGAAGATTGAGTATTGAGGATTCAAAGTTGAGGATTGAGGATTGAGGATTGAGGATTGAAGTTTGAGTATTGAGGATTGAAGATTGAGGATTGAGGATTGAGGATTGAGGATTGAAGATTGAGGATTGAGGATTGAGGATTGTGGATTGAGGATTGAAGATTGAGTATTGAGGATTGAAGATTGAGGACTGAGGATTGAGGATTGAGGATTGAGGATGAGGGCTGAGGGTTGAGGATTGAGGTTTGAGGACTGAGGACTGAGGACTGAGGATAGAGGATTGAGAATTAAGGATTGAGGATTGAGGATTGAAGATTGAGGATTGGGTATTGAGGATTGAAGATTGATGATTGAGGATTGAGGACTGAGGATTGAGGATCTAGGATTGGAGATTGATTATTGAGGATTGAAGATTGAGGGTTGAGGATTGAGGATTGAGAATTGAGAACTGGGGATGAGGACTGAGTGTTGAGGATTGAGGATTGAGGATCGGGAATTGAGGATTGAGGATTGAGGACTGAGGATTTACGATTGAGTATTGAAGATTGAGGATTGACAACTGATTGTTGAGGACAGAGGGCTGAAGATTGAGGATGCAGGATTGAGGATTCAGGATTGATGGTTGAGGACTGACGACTGAGGGTTGAGGATTGAGGATTGTGGATTGAGGATTGAGGATTGAGGATTGAAGATTGATGATTGGGTATTGAGGATTGAACATTGAGGATTGAGGATTGAGGATTGAGGATTGAATATTGCAGGTTGAGTGTTGAGAATTGAGGATTGAGGATGAGGGCTGAGGGTTGAGGATTGAGGTTAGAGGACTGAGGACTGAGGATTGAGGATTGAGAATTTAGGATTGTGGATTGAGTATTGAGGATTGAGGATTGAAGATTGAGGATTGGGTATTGAGGATTGAACATTGAGGATTGAGGATTGAGGATTGAGGATTGAATATTGCAGATTGAGTGTTGAGGATTGAAGATTGAGGATTGAGGTTTGAGGATTGAGGATTGAGGACTGAGGACTGAGGATTGAGGATTGAAGATTGAGTATTGAGGATTGAAGATTGAGGATTGAGGATTGAGAATTGAGGATTGAGGATGAGGGCTGAGGGTTGAGGATTGAGGTTAGAGGACTGAGGACTGAGGATTGAGGATTGAGCATTGAGGATTGAAGATTGTGGATTGAGTATTGAGCATTGAGGATTGAGGATTGAAGATTGAGGATTGGGTGTTGAGGATTGAAGAATGAGGATTGAGGATTGAGGATTGAGGATTGAGGATTGAAGATTGAGTATTGAGGATTGAAGATTGAGGATTGAGGTCTGAGGATTGAGGACTGAAGATTGAAGATTGAGGATTGGGTGTTGAGGGTTGAAGAATGAGGATTGAGGATTGAGGATTGAGGATTGGGGATTGAAGACTGTGTATTGAGGATTGAAGATTGAGGATTGAGGATTGAGGATTCAGGATCGAGGATTGAGGAATGAGGATTGAGGGTTGAGTGTTGAGGTTTGAGTATTGAATCCTGAGAATTCAGGATATTCTATTGAGTACGGAGAATTGAGGATTGATGGTTGAGTATTGAGGATTGAGGATTGAGGATTGAGGATTGAGTATTGAGGATTGAGGATTGAGGATTGAAGATTGAATAGTGATGATTGAAGATTGAGGATCGAGAATTGAGGGTTGTGGATTGAGGACGAGGACTGAGGGTTGAGGATTGATGTTTGAGGTCTGAGGATGGAGGATTGAGGATTGAGGAGTGAGGATTGAGGATTGAGGATTGAGGATTGAAGATTGAGTATTGAGGATTGAAGCCTGACGATTGAGTATTGAGGATTGAGGATTGAGGATTGAGGATGGAGGATTGAAGATTGAGTATTGAGGATTGAAAATTGAGGATTGAGGATTGAGGATTGAGGATTAAGGGTTGAGTGTTGAGGTTTGAGTATTGAATCCTGAGAATTCAGGATATTCTATTGAGTATTGAGAATTGAGGATTGATGGATGAGTATTGAGGATTGAGGATTGTGGATTGAGGATTGAGTATTGAGGATTGAAGATTGAGGATTGAGGTCTGAGGATTGAGGATTGAGGATTGAAGATTGAGGATTGGGTGTTGAGGATTGAAGAATGAGGATTGAGGATTGAGGTTTGAGGATTGAGGATTGAAGATTGAGGATTGGGTATTGAGGATTGAAGAATGAGGATTGAGGATTGAGGACTGGGGATTGAGGATTGCAGATTGAGTACTGAGGATTGAAGATTGAGTGATGAGGATTGAGGATTGAGGATTGAGCATTGAGTATTGAGGACTGAGGATTGAGGATTGAGGATTGAAGATTGAGGATTGGAGACTGAGTGTTGAGGGTTGAGTGGTGAGTGTTGGTGTTTGTGGATAGAAATTTGAAGATTGCAGATTGAGTATTGAGTATTGAAAACTGTGAATTGATGATATTCTATTGAGGATTGAGGATTGACATCTGATTGTTCAGGACTGAGGTCTGAAGATTGTGGATTCAGGATTGAGTATTCAGGATTGAGGCTTCATGGCTGAGGATTGAGGATTGAGGATTGAGGCATGAGGATTGAGGATTGGGGATTGAAGATTGAGGATTGAGGATTGAGGATGAGTGCTGAGGGTTGAGGGTTGAGGTTTGAGGTCTGAGGACTGAGGATTGAGGATTGAGAATTGAGGATTGATGGTTGAAGATTGAACATTGAGTATTGGGTATTGAGGATTGAAGAATGAGGATTGAGGAGTGAGGATTGAGGATTGAGGATTGAAGATTGAGTATTGAGGATTGAAGCCTGACGATTGAGGATTGAGGATTGAGGATTGAGGATTGAGGATGGAGGATTGAAGATTGAGTATTGAGGATTGAATATTGAGGATTGAGGATTGAGGATTGAGGATTGAGGGTTGAGGTTTGAGTATTGAATCCTGAGAATTCAGGATATTCTATTGAGTATTGAGAATTGAGGATTGATGGATCAGTATTGAGGATTGAGGATTGTGGATTGAGGATTGAGTATTGAGGATTGAGGATTGAGGATTGAAGATTGAATATTGATGATTGAAGATTGAGGATCGAGGATTGCGGGTTGTGGATTGAGGACGAGGACTGATGGTTGAGTATTGATGTTTGAGGTCTGAGGATTGAGGATTGAGGATTGAGAATTGAGGATTGAGGATTGAGGATTTATGATTGAGGATTGGGTGTTGAGGATTGAAGAATGAGGATTGAGGATTGAAGATTGAGGATTGAGGTCTGAGTGTTGAGGATTGAGGATTGAAGATTGAGGATTGGGTGTTGAGGATTGAAGAATGAGGATTGAGGATTGAGGATGAGGATTGAGGATTGAAGATTGAGGATTGGGTATTGAGGATTGAAGAATGAGGATTGAGGATTGAGGACTGAGGACTGAGGATGGCAGAAGGAGTACTGAGGATTGATGATAGAGGGTTGAGGATTGAGGATTGAAGATTGAGGATTGAGGATTGAGGATTGAAGATTGAGGACTGAGCGTTGAGTGTTGAGTCACGAGGATTGTAGTTTGTGGATTGAGATTTGAAGATTGAAGAATGGGGATTGAGTATTGAAAACTGTGAATTGAGGATATTCTATTGAGGATTGAGGATTGACAATTAATTGTTGAGGACTGAGCGCTGAAGATTGAGGATTCAGGATTGAGGATTCAGGATTGAAGTTTGAGGACTGAGGATTGAGGGTTGAGGATTGAGGTTTGAGGATTGACGCTTGAGGACTGAGGATTGAGGATGGAGGATTGAAGAGAGAGTACTGAGTGATGAGAATTGAGTTTTGAGAAATGATGTTTGAGGATTGAGATTTGATTATTGAATATTGTGGATTGAGTATTGAAACATGAGAATACATGATATTCTATTGAGTATTGAGAATTGAGGGTTGCTGGTTGAGTATTGAGTATTGATGGTTGAGGGTTGTGCGTTGATTATTGAGGATTGAGGATTGAGGATTGAGGATTGATGATTGAGGATTGAAGATTGAGTATTGATGATTGAAGATTGAGGATTGAGGATCGAGGATTGAGGATTGAGGATTCAGGATTGAGGATTGAGGATTGAAGATTGAGGATTGAGGATTGAAGATTGAGGATTGAGGATTAAAGATTGAGAATTGAGGACTGAGGATTGAGGATTGAGGATTGAGGATTGAAGATTGAATAGCGATGATTGAAGATTGAGGATTGAGGATTGAGGGTTGTGGATTGAGGATCTATGATTGGAGATTGATTATTGAGGATTCAAGATTGAGGATTGAGGATTGAGGATTGAGAATTGAGAATTGAGGATGAGGACTGAGGGTTGAGGATTGAGGATTGAGGAACGAGAATCGAGGATTGAGGATTGAGGACTGAGGATTGACGATTGAGTATTGAAGACTGAGGATTGACAACTTATTGTTGAGGACAGAGGGCTGAAGATTGAGGATGCGGGATTGTGGATTCAGAATTGATGGTTGAGGACTGAGGACTGTGGATTGGGGATTGAGGATTGTGGATTGAGGATTGAGGATTGAGGATTGAAGATTGAGGATTGGGTATTGAGGATTGAACATTGAGGATTGAGGATTGAGGTTTGAGGATTGAATATTGCAGATTGAGTGTTGAGGATTGAAGATTGAGGATTGAGGATCTAGGGTTGAGTATTGAGTATTGAATGTTGACGGTCGAGGATTGAGGATTGGGGATTGAGGATTGAGGATTGAGGATTGTGGATTGAAGATTGAGTATCGAGGATTGAAGGTTGATGATTGGGGCTTGAGGATTGAGGATTGAGGATTGAGGATTGAGAATTGAGAATTGAGGGTGAGGACTGAGGGCTGAGGATTGAGGATTGAGGAACGAGAATCGAGGATTGAGGATTGAGGACTGAGGATTGAGGACTGAGGATTGAGGATTGAGGATTGAGGATTGATGATTGGGGATTGAGGATTGAAGATTGAGTATTGGGGATTGAAGATTGAGGATTGAGGATTGAGTATTGAAGATTGAGGATTTGGGACTGAGGATTGATTATTGAGGATTGATGATTCAGGATTGAGGATTGAGGATTGAGGATTGAGGATTGAAGGTTGAGGATTGGGTATTGAGGATTGAAGAATGAGGATTGAGGATTGAGGATTGAGGATTGAGGATTGAGGATTGAGGATTGAGGATTGAAGATTGAGTATTGAGGATTGAAGACTGACGATTGAGGATTGAGGATTGAGGATTGAGGATTGAAGATTGAGTATTGAGGATTCAAAGTTGAGGATTGAGGATTGAGGATTGAGGATTGAAGTTTGAGTATTGAGGATTGAAGATTGAGGATTGAGGATTGAGGATTGAGGATTGAAGATTGAGGATTGAGGATTGAGGATTGTGGATTGAGGATTGAAGATTGAGTATTGAGGATTGAAGATTGAGGACTGAGGATTGAGGATTGAGGATTGAGGATGAGGGCTGAGGGTTGAGGATTGAGGTTTGAGGACTGAGGACTGAGGACTGAGGATAGAGGATTGAGAATTAAGGATTGAGGATTGAGGATTGAAGATTGAGGATTGGGTATTGAGGATTGAAGATTGATGATTGAGGATTGAGGACTGAGGATTGAGGATCTAGGATTGGAGATTGATTATTGAGGATTGAAGATTGAGGGTTGAGGATTGAGGATTGAGAATTGAGAACTGGGGATGAGGACTGAGTGTTGAGGATTGAGGATTGAGGATCGGGAATTGAGGATTGAGGATTGAGGACTGAGGATTTACGATTGAGTATTGAAGATTGAGGATTGACAACTGATTGTTGAGGACAGAGGGCTGAAGATTGAGGATGCAGGATTGAGGATTCAGGATTGATGGTTGAGGACTGACGACTGAGGGTTGAGGATTGAGGATTGTGGATTGAGGATTGAGGATTGAGGATTGAAGATTGATGATTGGGTATTGAGGATTGAACATTGAGGATTGAGGATTGAGGATTGAGGATTGAATATTGCAGGTTGAGTGTTGAGAATTGAGGATTGAGGATGAGGGCTGAGGGTTGAGGATTGAGGTTAGAGGACTGAGGACTGAGGATTGAGGATTGAGAATTTAGGATTGTGGATTGAGTATTGAGGATTGAGGATTGAAGATTGAGGATTGGGTATTGAGGATTGAACATTGAGGATTGAGGATTGAGGATTGAGGATTGAATATTGCAGATTGAGTGTTGAGGATTGAAGATTGAGGATTGAGGTTTGAGGATTGAGGATTGAGGACTGAGGACTGAGGATTGAGGATTGAAGATTGAGTATTGAGGATTGAAGATTGAGGATTGAGGATTGAGAATTGAGGATTGAGGATGAGGGCTGAGGGTTGAGGATTGAGGTTAGAGGACTGAGGACTGAGGATTGAGGATTGAGCATTGAGGATTGAAGATTGTGGATTGAGTATTGAGCATTGAGGATTGAGGATTGAAGATTGAGGATTGGGTGTTGAGGATTGAAGAATGAGGATTGAGGATTGAGGATTGAGGATTGAGGATTGAAGATTGAGTATTGAGGATTGAAGATTGAGGATTGAGGTCTGAGGATTGAGGACTGAAGATTGAAGATTGAGGATTGGGGACTGAGTGTTGAGGGTTGAATGATGAGACTTGACGTTTGTGGATAGAGATTTGGAGATTGCAGATTGAGTATTGAGTATTGAAATCTGTGAATTGATTATATTCTATTGAGGACTGAGAATTGTCAACTGATTGTTGAGGACTGAGTTCTGAAGGTTGAGGATTCAGGTTTGAGTATTCAGGTTTGAGTTTTGAGGACTGAGGATTGAGGATTGTGGATCGAGGATTGAGGATTGAGGATAGAGGATTGAAGATTGAGGATTGAGGATAGGGTATTGCGGATTGAACATTGAGGATTGAGGATTGAGGACTGAAGATTGAATATTGATGATTGAAGATTGAGGATTGAGGATTGATGGTTGTGGATTGAGGACGAGGACTGAGGGCTGTGTATTGATGTTTGAGGTCTGAGGGTTGAGGATTCAGGATTGAGGATTGAGGATTGAGGATTGAGGATTGAGGATTGAAGTTTGAGTATTGAGGATTGAAGATTGAGGATTGAGGATTGAGGATTGTGGATTGAGGATCGAAGATTGAGTATTGAGGATTGAAGATTGAGGATTGACAACTGATTGTTGAGGACAGAGGGCTGAAGATTGAGGATGCAGGATTGAGGATTCAGGATTGATGGTTGAGGACTGACGACTGAGGGTTGAGGATTGAGGATTGTGGATTGAGGATTGAGGATTGAGGATTGAAGATTGAGGATTGGGTATTGAGGATTGAACATTGAGGATTGAGGATTGAGGATTGAGGATTGAATATTGCAGATTGAGTGTTGAGGATTGAAGATTGAGGATTGAGGTTTGAGGATTGAGGATTGAGGACTGAGGATTGAGGATTGAAGATTGAGTATTGAGGATTGAAGGTTGAGGATTGAGGATTGAGAATTGAGGATTGAGGATGAGGGCTGAGGGTTGAGGATTGAGGTTAGAGGACTGAGGACTGAGGATTGAGGATTGAGAATTTAGGATTGAGGATTGAGGATTGAAGATTGAGGATTGGGTATTGAGGATTGAAGAATGAGGATTGAGGATTGAGGATTGAGGATTGAGGTTTGAAGATTGAGGTTTGGGGATTGAGGATTGAAGATTGAATATTGATGATTGAAGATTGAGGATTGAGGATTGATGGTTGTGGATTGAGGACGAGGACTGAGGGCTGTGTATTGATGTTTGAGGTCTGAGGGTTGAGGATTCAGGATTGAGGATTGAGGATTGAGGATTGAGGATTGAGGATTGAAGTTTGAGTATTGAGGATTGAAGATTGAGGATTGAGGATTGAGGATTGAGGATTGAGGATTGAAGATTGAGTATTGAGGATTGAAGATTGAGGATTGAGGATTGAGGATTGAGGATTGAGGATGAGGGCTGAGGGTTGAGGATTGAGGTTTGAGGACTGAGGACTGAGGACTGAGGATAGAGGATTGAGAATTGAGGATTGAGTATTGAGGATTGAAGATTGAGGATTGGGTATTGAGGATTGAAGATTGATGATTGAGGATTGAGGACTGAGGATTGAGGATCTAGGATTGGAGATTGATTATTGAGGATTGAAGTTTGAGGGTTGAGGATTGAGGATTGAGAATTGAGAATTGGGGATGAGGACTGAGGGTTGAGGATTGAGGATTGAGGATCGGGAATTGAAGATTGAGGATTGAGGACTGAGGACTGAGGATTGAGGATTGAAGATTGAGGATTGGGTGTTGAGGATTGAGGATTGTGGATTGAGGATTGAGTATTGAGGATTGAAGATTGAGGATTGAGGTCTGAGGATTGAGGATTGAGGATTGAAGATTGAGGATTGGGTGTTGAGGATTGAAGAATGAGGATTGAGGATTGAGGTTTGAGGATTGAGGATTGAAGATTGAGGATTGGGTATTGAGGATTGAAGAATGAGGATTGAGGATTGAGGACTGAGGACTGAGGATTGCAGAAGGAGTACTGAGGATTGATGATTGAGGGTTGAGGATTGAGGATTGAGGATTGAGGGTTGAGGATTGAGGATTGAGGATTGAGGATGAGTATTGAGGATTGAAGCCTGGCGATTGAGGATTGAGGATTGAGGATTGAGGATTGAGAATGGAGGATTGAAGATTGAGTATTGAGGATTGAAGATTGAGGATTGAGGATTGAGGATTGAGGATTGAGGATTGAAGATTGAGGATTGGGGACTGAGTGTCGAGGGTTGAATGATGAGAATTGACGTTTGTGGATAGAGATTTGAAGATTGCAGATTGAGTATTGAGTATTGAAATCTGTGAATTGATTATATTCTGTTGAGGATTGAGAATTGACAACTGATTGTTGAGGGCTGAGTTCTGAAGGTTGAGGATTCAGGATTGAGTATTCAGGTTTGAGTTTTGAGGACTGAGGATTGAGGATTGTGGATCGAGGATTGAGGATTGAGGATAGAGGATTGAGGATTGAAGATTGAGAATAGGGTATTGCGGATTGAACATTGAGGATTGAGGATTGAGGACTGAAGATTGAATATTGATGATTGAAGATTGAGGATTGAGGATTGATGGTTGTGGATTGAGGACGAGGACTGAGGGCTGTGTATTGATGTCTGAGGTCTGAGGGTTGAGGATTCAGGATTGAGGATTGAGGATTGAGGATTGAGGATTGAGGATTGAAGTTTGAGTATTGAGGATTGAAGATTGAGGATTGAGGATTGAGGATTGAGGATTGAGGATTGAGGATTGAAGATTGAGTATTGAGGATTGAAGATTGAGGATTGAGGATTGAGGATTGAGGATTGAGGATGAGGGCTGAGGGTTGAGGATTGAGGTTTGAGGGCTGAGGACTGAGGACTGAGGATAGAGGATTGAGAATTGAGGATTGAGGATTGAGGATTGAAGATTGAGGATTGGGTATTGAGGATTGAAGATTGATGATTGAGGATTGAGGACTGAGGATTGAGGATCTAGGATTGGAGATTGATTATTGAGGATTGAAGATTGAGGGTTGAGGATTGAGGATTGAGAATTGAGAATTGGGGATGAGGACTGAGGGTTGAGGATTGAGGATTGAGGATCGGGAATTGAGGATTGAGGATTGAGGACTGAGGATTGACGATTGAGTATTGAAGATTGAGGATTGACAACTGATTGTTGAGGACAGAGGGCTGAAGATTGAGGATTCAGGATTGATGGTTGAGGACTGAGGACTGAGGATTGAGGATTGAGGATTGAGGATTGAGGATTGGGGATTGAGGATTGAAAATTGAGTATTGGGAATTGAAGATTGAGGATTGAGGATTGAGTATTGAAGATTGAGGATTTGGGACTGAGGATTGATGATTGAGGATTGATGATTGAGGATTGAGGATTGAGGGTTGAGGGTTGAGGATTGAAGATTGAAGATTGAGGATTCAGGATTAAAGATTGAGGATCGAGGATTGAGGATTGAGGATTGAGGATTGAGGATTGAAAATTGAATATCGGTGATTGAAGATTGAGGATTGAGCATTGAGGGTTGTGGATTGAGGATCTAGGATTGGAGATTGATTATTGAGGATTCAAGATTGAGGATTGAGGATTGAGGATTGAGAATTGAGAATTGAGGATGAGGACTGAGGGTTGAGGATTGAGGATTGTAGGGAACGAGAATCGAGGATTGAGGATTGAGGACTGAGGATTGACGATTGAGTATTGAAGATTGAGGATTGACAACCTAGTATTGAGGACAGAGGGCTGAAGATTGAGGATGCAGGATTGAGGATTCAAGAATTGATGGTTGAGGATTGAGGATTGCGGATTGAGGATTGAGGATTGAAGATTGAGGATTGGGGACTGAGTGTTGAGGGTTGAGTGATGAGGAATTGATGTTTGTGGATAGAGGACTTGAAGATTGCAGGTTGAGTATTGAGTATTGAAAACTGTGAATTGATGATATTCTATTGAGGATTGAGGATTGACGTCTGATAGTTGAGGTCTGATGTCTGAAGACTGAGGATTCAGGATTGTGGATTCAGGATTGAGGTTTGAGGACTTGAGGATTGAGGATTGAAAATTGAGGATAGAGGATTGAGGATTGAGAATTGAGGATTGAGGATTGAAGTTTGAGTATTGAGGATTGAAGATTGAGGATTGAGGATTGAGGATTGTGGATTGAGGATTGAAGATTGAGGATTGGGGATTGAGGACTGACGATTGAGGATTGAGTATTGAGGATTGAGAATTGAGGATTGAGGATTGAAGATTGAGTATTGAGGATTGAAGATTGAGGATTGAGGATTGAGGATTGAGGATTGAGGATGAGAGCTGAGGGTTGAGGATTGAGGTTTGAGGCCTGAGGACTGAGGATTGAGGATTGAGAATTGAGGATTGAAGATTGGGGATTGAGGATTGAGGATTGGGTATTGAGGATTGAAGATTGATGATTGAGGATTGAGGACTGAGGATTGAGGATCTAGGATTGGAGATTGATTATTGAGGATTGAAGATTGAGGGTTGAGGATTGAGGATTAGATGAGAATTGAGGAATTGGGGATGAGGACTGAGGGTTGAGGATTGAGGATTGAGGATCGGGAATTGAGGATTGAGGATTGAGGACTGAGGATTGACGATTGAGTATTGAAGATTGAGGATTGACAACTGATTGTTGAGGACAGAGGGCTGAAGATTGAGGATTCAGGATTGATGGTTGAGGACTGAGGACTGAGGATTGAGGATTGAGGATTGAGGATTGAGGATTGGGGATTGAGGATTGAAAATTGAGTATTGGGAATTGAAGATTGAGGATTGAGGATTGAGTATTGAAGATTGAGGATTTGGGACTGAGGATTGATGATTGAGGATTGATGATTGAGGATTGAGGATTGAGGGTTGAGGGTTGAGGATTGAAGATTGAAGATTGAGGATTCAGGATTAAAGATTGAGGATCGAGGATTGAGGATTGAGGATTGAGGATTGAGGATTGAAAATTGAATATCGGTGATTGAAGATTGAGGATTGAGCATTGAGGGTTGTGGATTGAGGGATCTAGGATTGGAGATTGAATTATTGAGGATTCAAGATTGAGGATTGAGGATTGAGTGATTGAGAATTGAGAATTGAGGATGAGGACTGAGGGTTGAGGATTGAGGATTGAGGAACGAGAATCGAGGATTGAGGATTGAGGACTGAGGATTGACGATTGAGTATTGAAGATTGAGGATTGACAACCTAGTATTGAGGACAGAGGGCTGAAGATTGAGGGATGCAGGATTGAGGATTCAGAATTGATGGTTGAGGATTGAGGATTGCGGATTGAGGATTGAGGATTGAAGATTGAGGATTGGGGACTGAGTGTTGAGGGTTGAGTGATGAGAATTGATGTTTGTGGATAGAGACTTGAAGATTGCAGGTTGAGTATTGAGTATTGAAAACTGTGAATTGATGATATTCTATTGAGATTGAGGATTGACGTCTGATAGTTGAGGTCTGATGTCTGAAGACTGAGGATTCAGGATTGTGGATTCAGGATTGAGGTTTGAGGACTGAGGATTGAGGATTGAAAATTGAGGATAGAGGATTGAGGATTGAGAATTGAGGATTGAGGATTGAAGTTTGAGTATTGAGGATTGAAGATTGAGGATTGAGGATTGAGGATTGAGGATTGAGGATTGAAGATTGAGGATTGGGGATTGAGGACTGACGATTGAGGATTGAGTATTGAGGATTGAGAATTGAGGATTGAGGATTGAAGATTGAGTATTGAGGATTGAAGATTGAGGATTGAGGATTGAGGATTGAGGATTGAGGATGAGAGCTGAGGGTTGAGGATTGAGGTTTGAGGCCTGAGGACTGAGGATTGAGGATTGAGAATTGAGGATTGAAGATTGGGGATTGAGGATTGAGGATTGGGTATTGAGGATTGAAGATTGATGATTGAGGATTGAGGACTGAGGATTGAGGATCTAGGATTGGAGATTGATTATTGAGGATTGAAGATTGAGGGTTGAGGATTGAGGATTGAGAATTGAGAATTGGGGATGAGGACTGAGGGTTGAGGATTGAGGATTGAGGATCGGGAATTGAGGATTGAGGATTGAGGACTGAGGATTGACGATTGAGTATTGAAGATTGAGGATTGACAACTGATTGTTGAGGACAGAGGGCTGAAGATTGAGGATTCAGGATTGATGGTTGAGGACTGAGGACTGAGGATTGAGGATTGAGGATTGAGGATTGAGGATTGGGGATTGAGGATTGAAAATTGAGTATTGGGAATTGAAGATTGAGGATTGAGGATTGAGTATTGAAGATTGAGGATTTGGGACTGAGGATTGATGATTGAGGATTGATGATTGAGGATTGAGGATTGAGGGTTGAGGGTTGAGGATTGAAGATTGAAGATTGAGGATTCAGGATTAAAGATTGAGGATCGAGGATTGAGGATTGAGGATTGAGGATTGAGGATTGAAAATTGAATATCGGTGATTGAAGATTGAGGATTGAGCATTGAGGGTTGTGGATTGAGGATCTAGGATTGGAGATTGATTATTGAGGATTCAAGATTGAGGATTGAGGATTGAGGATTGAGAATTGAGAATTGAGGATGAGGACTGAGGGTTGAGGATTGAGGATTGAGGAACGAGAATCGAGGATTGAGGATTGAGGACTGAGGATTGACGATTGAGTATTGAAGATTGAGGATTGACAACCTAGTATTGAGGACAGAGGGCTGAAGATTGAGGATGCAGGATTGAGGATTCAGAATTGATGGTTGAGGATTGAGGATTGCGGATTGAGGATTGAGGATTGAAGATTGAGGATTGGGGACTGAGTGTTGAGGGTTGAGTGATGAGAATTGATGTTTGTGGATAGAGACTTGAAGATTGCAGGTTGAGTATTGAGTATTGAAAACTGTGAATTGATGATATTCTATTGAGGATTGAGGATTGACGTCTGATAGTTGAGGTCTGATGTCTGAAGACTGAGGATTCAGGATTGTGGATTCAGGATTGAGGTTTGAGGACTGAGGATTGAGGATTGAAAATTGAGGATAGAGGATTGAGGATTGAGAATTGAGGATTGAGGATTGAAGTTTGAGTATTGAGGATTGAAGATTGAGGATTGAGGATTGAGGATTGAGGATTGAGGATTGAAGATTGAGGATTGGGGATTGAGGACTGACGATTGAGGATTGAGTATTGAGGATTGAGAATTGAGGAATGATTATTGAAAATTGAGTATTGAGGATTGAAGATTGGGCATTGAGGATTGAGGATTGAGGATTGAGGATGAGAGCTGAGGGTTGAGGATTGAGGTTTGAGGCCTGAGGACTGAGGATTGAGGATTGAGAATTGAGGATTGAAGATTGGGGATTGAGGATTGAGGATTGAGGATTGAAGATTGAGGATTGGGGATTGAGGACTGACGATTGAGGATTGAGTATTGAGGATTGAGAATTGAGGAATGATTATTGAAGATTGAGTATTGAGGATTGAAGATTGGGGATTGAGGATTGAGGATTGAGGATTGAGGATTGAGGACGAGGGCTGAGGGTTGAGGATTGAGGTTTGAGGACTGAGGATTGAATATTGAGTATTAAGGATTGAAGATAGAGGATTGAGGATTGAGTGTTGAGGATTGAGGACGAGGACTGGCGGTTGAGGATTGAGGTTTGAGGATTGAGGATTCAGGATTGAGGACTGAGGATTGAGGATTGAGGATTGAGCATTGAGGATTGAAGATTGAGTACTGGGGATTGAGGATTGAAGATTGAGGATTAAGGATTGAGGATTGGGGATTGAGGATCTAGGATTGGAGAATGATTATTGAGGATTCAAGATTGAGGATTGAGGATTGAGGATTGAGAATTGAGAATTGAGGATGAGGACTGAGGGTTGAGGATTGAGGATTGAGGAACGAGAATCCAGGATTGAGGATTGAGGACAGAGGATTGACGATTGAGTATTGAAGATTGAGGATTGACAACTTATTGTTGAGGACAGAGGGCTGAAGATTGAGGATGCAGGATTGAGGATTCAGAATTGATGGTTGAGGACTGAGGACTGAGGATTGAAGATTGATGATTGAGGATTGAGGACTGAGGATTGAGGATCTAGGATTGGAGATTGATTATTGAGGATTGAAGTTTGAGGGTTGAGGATTGAGGATTGAGAATTGAGAATTGGGGATGAGGACTGAGGGTTGAGGATTGAGGATTGAGGATCGGGAATTGAAGATTGAGGATTGAGGACTGAGGACTGAGGATTGAGGATTGAAGATTGAGGATTGGGTGTTGAGGATTGAGGATTGTGGATTGAGGATTGAGTATTGAGGATTGAAGATTGAGGATTGAGGTCTGAGGATTGAGGATTGAGGATTGAAGATTGAGGATTGGGTGTTGAGGATTGAAGAATGAGGATTGAGGATTGAGGTTTGAGGATTGAGGATTGAAGATTGAGGATTGGGTATTGAGGATTGAAGAATGAGGATTGAGGATTGAGGACTGAGGACTGAGGATTGCAGAAGGAGTACTGAGGATTGATGATTGAGGGTTGAGGATTGAGGATTGAGGATTGAGGGTTGAGGATTGAGGATTGAGGATTGAGGATGAGTATTGAGGATTGAAGCCTGGCGATTGAGGATTGAGGATTGAGGATTGAGGATTGAGAATGGAGGATTGAAGATTGAGTATTGAGGATTGAAGATTGAGGATTGAGGATTGAGGATTGAGGATTGAGGATTGAAGATTGAGGATTGGGGACTGAGTGTCGAGGGTTGAATGATGAGAATTGACGTTTGTGGATAGAGATTTGAAGATTGCAGATTGAGTATTGAGTATTGAAATCTGTGAATTGATTATATTCTGTTGAGGATTGAGAATTGACAACTGATTGTTGAGGGCTGAGTTCTGAAGGTTGAGGATTCAGGATTGAGTATTCAGGTTGAGTTTTGAGGACTGAGGATTGAGGATTGTGGATCGAGGATTGAGGATTGAGGATAGAGGATTGAGGATTGAAGATTGAGAATAGGGTATTGCGGATTGAACATTGAGGATTGAGGATTGAGGACTGAAGATTGAATATTGATGATTGAAGATTGAGGATTGAGGATTGATGGTTGTGGATTGAGGACGAGGACTGAGGGCTGTGTATTGATGTCTGAGGTCTGAGGGTTGAGGATTCAGGATTGAGGATTGAGGATTGAGGATTGAGGATTGAGGATTGAAGTTTGAGTATTGAGGATTGAAGATTGAGGATTGAGGATTGAGGATTGAGGATTGAGGATTGAGGATTGAAGATTGAGTATTGAGGATTGAAGATTGAGGATTGAGGATTGAGGATTGAGGATTGAGGATGAGGCTGAGGGTTGAGGATTGAGGTTTGAGGGCTGAGGACTGAGGACTGAGGATAGAGGATTGAGAATTGAGGATTGAGGATTGAGGATTGAAGATTGAGGATTGGGTATTGAGGATTGAAGATTGATGATTGAGGATTGAGGACTGAGGATTGAGGATCTAGGATTGGAGATTGATTATTGAGGATTGAAGATTGAGGGTTGAGGATTGAGGATTGAGAATTGAGAATTGGGGATGAGGACTGAGGGTTGAGGATTGAGGATTGAGGATCGGGAATTGAGGATTGAGGATTGAGGACTGAGGATTGACGATTGAGTATTGAAGATTGAGGATTGACAACTGATTGTTGAGGACAGAGGGCTGAAGATTGAGGATTCAGGATTGATGGTTGAGGACTGAGGACTGAGGATTGAGGATTGAGGATTGAGGATTGAGGATTGGGGATTGAGGATTGAAAATTGAGTATTGGGAATTGAAGATTGAGGATTGAGGATTGAGTATTGAAGATTGAGGATTTGGGACTGAGGATTGATGATTGAGGATTGATGATTGAGGATTGAGGATTGAGGGTTGAGGGTTGAGGATTGAAGATTGAAGATTGAGGATTCAGGATTAAAGATTGAGGATCGAGGATTGAGGATTGAGGATTGAGGATTGAGGATTGAAAATTGAATATCGGTGATTGAAGATTGAGGATTGAGCATTGAGGGTTGTGGATTGAGGATCTAGGATTGGAGATTGATTATTGAGGATTCAAGATTGAGGATTGAGGATTGAGGATTGAGAATTGAGAATTGAGGATGAGGACTGAGGGTTGAGGATTGAGGATTGAGGAACGAGAATCGAGGATTGAGGATTGAGGACTGAGGATTGACGATTGAGTATTGAAGATTGAGGATTGACAACCTAGTATTGAGGACAGAGGGCTGAAGATTGAGGATGCAGGATTGAGGATTCAGAATTGATGGTTGAGGATTGAGGATTGCGGATTGAGGATTGAGGATTGAAGATTGAGGATTGGGGACTGAGTGTTGAGGGTTGAGTGATGAGAATTGATGTTTGTGGATAGAGACTTGAAGATTGCAGGTTGAGTATTGAGTATTGAAAACTGTGAATTGATGATATTCTATTGAGGATTGAGGATTGACGTCTGATAGTTGAGGTCTGATGTCTGAAGACTGAGGATTCAGGATTGTGGATTCAGGATTGAGGTTTGAGGACTGAGGATTGAGGATTGAAAATTGAGGATAGAGGATTGAGGATTGAGAATTGAGGATTGAGGATTGAAGTTTGAGTATTGAGGATTGAAGATTGAGGATTGAGGATTGAGGATTGAGGATTGAGGATTGAAGATTGAGGATTGGGGATTGAGGACTGACGATTGAGGATTGAGTATTGAGGATTGAGAATTGAGGAATGATTATTGAAAATTGAGTATTGAGGATTGAAGATTGGGCATTGAGGATTGAGGATTGAGGATTGAGGATGAGAGCTGAGGGTTGAGGATTGAGGTTTGAGGCCTGAGGACTGAGGATTGAGGATTGAGAATTGAGGATTGAAGATTGGGGATTGAGGATTGAGGATTGAGGATTGAAGATTGAGGATTGGGGATTGAGGACTGACGATTGAGGATTGAGTATTGAGGATTGAGAATTGAGGAATGATTATTGAAGATTGAGTATTGAGGATTGAAGATTGGGGATTGAGGATTGAGGATTGAGGATTGAGGACGAGGGCTGAGGGTTGAGGATTGAGGTTTGAGGACTGAGGATTGAATATTGAGTATTGAGGATTGAAGATAGAGGATTGAGGATTGAGTGTTGAGGATTGAGGACGAGGACTGGCGGTTGAGGATTGAGGTTTGAGGATTGAGGATTCAGGATTGAGGACTGAGGATTGAGGATTGAGGATTGAGCATTGAGGATTGAAGATTGAGTACTGGGGATTGAGGATTGAAGATTGAGGATTAAGGATTGAGGATTGGGGATTGAGGATCTAGGATTGGAGAATGATTATTGAGGATTCAAGATTGAGGATTGAGGATTGAGGATTGAGAATTGAGAATTGAGGATGAGGACTGAGGGTTGAGGATTGAGGATTGAGGAACGAGAATCCAGGATTGAGGATTGAGGACAGAGGATTGACGATTGAGTATTGAAGATTGAGGATTGACAACTTATTGTTGAGGACAGAGGGCTGAAGATTGAGGATGCAGGATTGAGGATTCAGAATTGATGGTTGAGGACTGAGGACTGAGGATTGAGGATTGAGGATTGTGGATTGAGGATTGAGGATTGAGGATTGAAGATAGAGGATTGGGGATTGAGGATTGAATATTGAGGATTGAGGATTGAGGATTGAGGATTGAATATTGCAGATTGAGTGTTGAGGATTGAAGATTCAGGATTGAGGTTTGAGGATTGAGGATTGAGGACTGAGGATTGAGGATTGAAGATTGAGTATTGAGGATTGAAGATTGAGGATTGAGGATTGAGAATTGAGGATTGAGGATGAGGACTGAGGGTTGAGGATTGAGGTTAGAGGACTGAGGACTGAGGATTGGGGATTGAGAAATTAGGATTGAGGATTGAGGATTGAAGATTGAGGATTGGGTATTGAGGATTGAAGAATGAGGATTGAGGATTGAGGACTGAGGATTGAGGATTGAGGATTGAGGATTGAGGATTGAGGATCGAAGTTTGAGTATTGAGGATTGAAGATTCAGGATTGAGGATTGAGGATTGAGGATTGAGGATTGAAGATTGAGTATTGAGGATTGAAGATTGAGGATTGAGGATTGAGGATTGAGGATTGAGGATGAGGGCTGAGGGTTGAGGATTGAGGTTTGAGGGCTGAGGACTGAGGACTGAGGATAGAGGATTGAGAATTGAGGATTGAGGATTGAGGATTGAAGATTGAGGATTGGGTATTGAGGATTGAAGATTGATGATTGAGGATTGAGGACTGAAGATTGAGGATTGACAACTGATTGTTGAGGACAGAGGGCTGAAGATTGAGGATGCAGGATTGAGGATTCAGGATTCATGGTTGAGGACTGAGGACTGAGGATTGAGGATTGAGGATTGAGGATTGAGGATTTGGGATTGAGGATTGAAGATTGAGTATTGGGGATTGAAGATTGAGGATTGAGGATTGAGTATTGAAGATTGAGGATTTGGGACTGAGGATTGATGATTGCGGATTGATGATTGAGGATTGAGGTTTGAGGATTGAGGGTTGAGGATTGAAGATCGAGGATTGGGTATTGAGGATTGAAGAATGAGGATTGAGGACTGAGGATTGATGATTGAGGATTGAAGATTGAGGATTGAGGATTGAAGATTGAGTATTGAGGATTGAAGACTGACGATTGAGGATTGAGGATTGAGGATTGAGGATTGAGGATTGAAGATTGAGTATTGAGGATTGAAAATTGAGGATTGAGGATTGAGGATAAGGATTGAGGATTGAGGATTGATGATTGAAGTTTGAGTGTTGAGGGTTGAAGATTGAGGATTGAGGATTGAGGATTGAGGATTGAGGATTGAAGATTGAGGATTGGGGATTGAGGACTGACGATTGAGGATTGAGTATTGAGGATTGAGGATTGAGGATTGAAGATTGAGGATTGGGTATTGAGGATTGAAGAATGAGGATTGAGGATTGAGGACTGAGGATTGAGGTTTGAAGATTGAGGATTGGGGATTGAGGATTGAGGATTGAGTATTGGGGATTGA
Organism: Calliopsis andreniformis; assembly: GCF_051401765.1. NCBI lineage: Eukaryota > Metazoa > Arthropoda > Insecta > Hymenoptera > Andrenidae > Calliopsis > Calliopsis andreniformis. The sequence goes on from NW_027480446.1 coordinate 1,325,581, forward strand.
AGATTGAGGATTGAGGATTGAGTATTGAAGATTGAGGATTTGGGACTTACTATTGAAGTTTGAGGATTGAGGATTGGGGATTGACGCTTGAGGATTGAGGATTGAGGATGGAGGATTGAAGAGAGAGGACTGAGTGTTGAGGATTGTGTTTTGAGAATTGATGTTTGAGGGTTGAGATTTGATTATTGAATATTGTGGATTGAGTATTGAACCATGAGAATTCAGGATATTCTATTGAGTACTGGGAATTGAGGATTGATGGTTGAGGGCTGTGCGTTGATTATTGAGGATTGAGGATTGAGGATTAAGGATTGAGGATTGAGGATTGAGTATTCAGAATTGAGGATTGAGTATTGAATATTGAGTATTGAGGATTGAAGATTGAGGATTGAGGATTGAGGATTGAAGATTGAGGACTGAGCGTTGAGTGTTGAGTCATGAGGATTGTAGTTTGTGGATTGAGATTTGAAGATTGAAGTATGGGGATTGAGTATTGAAAACTGTGAATTGAGGATATTCTATTGAGGACTGAGGATTGAGGATGGAGGATTGAAGAGAGAGTACTGAGTGATGAGGACTGTGTGTTGAGAATTGATGTTTGAGGATTGAGATTTGATTATTGATTATTGTGGATTGAGTATTGAAACATGAGAATACAGGATATTCTATTGAGTATTGAGAATTGAGGGTTGATGGTTGATTATTGAGTATTGATGGCTGAGGGTTGTGCGTTGATTATTGAGGATTGAGGATTGAGGATTGAGGATTGATGATTGAGGATTGAAGATTGAGTATTGATGATTGAAGATTGAGGATTGAGGATCGAGGATTGAGGATTGAGGATTCAGGATTGAGGATTGAGGACTGAGGATTGACGATTGAGTATTGAAGACTGAGGATTGACAACTTATTGTTGAGGACAGAGGGCTGAAGATTGAGGATGCAGGATTGTGGATTCAGAATTGATGGTTGAGGACTGAGGACTGTGGATTGAGGATTGAGGATTGTGGATTGAGGATTGAGGATTGAGGTTTGAAGATTGAGGATTGGGTATTGAGGATTGAACATTGAGGATTGAGGATTGAGGTTTGAGGATTGAATATTGCAGATTGAGTGTTGAGGATTGAAGATTGAGGATTGAGGATCTAGGGTTGAGTATTGAGTATTGAATGTTGACGGTCGAGGATTGAGGATTGGGGATTGAGGATAGAGGATTGAGGATTGTGGATTGAAGATTGAGTATCGAGGATTGAAGGTTGATGATTGGGGCTTGAGGATTGAGGATTGAGGATTGAGGATTGAGAATTGAGAATTGAGGATGAGGACTGAGGATTGATTATTGAGGATTGATGATTCAGGATTGAGGATTGAGGATTGAGGATTGAGGATTGAAGGTTGAGGATTGGGTATTGAGGATTGAAGAATGAGGATTGAGGATTGAGGATTGAGGATTGAGGATTGAGGATTGAGGATTGAGGATTGAGGATTGAAGATTGATTATTGAGGATTGAAGACTGACGATTGAGTATTGAGGATTGAGGATTGAGGATTGAAGATTGAGTATTGAGGATTGAAAGTTGAGGATTGAGGATTGAGGATTGAGGATTGAAGTTTGAGTATTGAGGATTGATGATTGAGGATTGAGGATTGAGGATTGAGGATTGAGGATTGAGGATTGAAGATTGAGAATTGGGGATTGAGAACTGACGATTGAGGATTGAGTATTGAGGATTGAGAATTGAGGAATGATTATTGAAGATTGAGTATTGAGGATTGAAGATTGGGGATTGAGGATTGAGGATTGAGGATTGAGGATGAGGGCTGAGGGTTGAGGATTGAGGATTGAGGAACGAGAATCGAGGATTGAGGATTGAGGACTGAGGATTGAGGACTGAGGATTGAGGATTGAGGATTGAGGATTGATGATTGGGGATTGAGGATTGAAGTTTGAGTATTCAGGATTGAAGATTGAGGATTGAGGATTGAGGATTGAGGATTGAGGATTGAAGATTGAGGATTGGGGATTGAGGACTGACGATTGAGGATTGAGTATTGAGGATTGAGAATTGAGGAATGATTATTGAAGATTGAGTATTGAGGATTGAAGATTGGGGTTGAGGATTGAGGATTGAGGATTGAGGATTGATGATTGGGGATTGAGGATTGAAGTTTGAGGATTGAAGATTGAGGATTGAGAATCGAGGATTGAGGATTGAAGATAGAGGATTGAGGATTGAGTGTTGAGGATTGAGGACGAGGACTGACGGTTGAGGATTGAGGTTTGAGGATTGAGGATTCAGGATTGAGGACTGAGGATTGAGGATTGAGGATTGAGCATTGAGGATTGAAGATTGAGTACTGGGGATTGAGGATTGAAGATTGAGGATTAAGGATTGAGGATTGGGGATTGAGGATCTAGGATTGGAGAATGATTATTGAGGATTCAAGATTGAGGATTGAGGATTGAGGATTGAGAATTGAGAATTGAGGATGAGGACTGAGGGTTGAGGATTGAGGATTGAGGAACGAGAATCGAGGATTGAGGATTGAGGACTGAGGATTGACGATTGAGTATTGAAGATTGAGGATTGACAACTTATTGTTGAGGACAGAGGGCTGAAGATTGAGGATGCAGGATTGAGGATTCAGAATTGATGGTTGAGGACTGAGGATTGAGGATTGAGGATTGAGTATTGAGTATTGAAGCTTGAGGATTGAGGTCTGAGGATTGAGGATTGAGGATTGAAGATTGAGGATTGGGTGCTGAGGATTGAAGAATGAGTATTGAGGATTGAGGATTGAGGATTGAGGATTGAAGATTGAGGATTGGGTATTGAGGATTGAAGAATGAGTATTGAGGATTGAGGACTGAGGATTGAGGATTGCAGATTGAGTACTGAGGATTGAAGATTGAGGGTTGAGGATTGAGGTTTGAGGATTGAGCATTGAAGATTGAGGATTGAGGATTGAGGATGAGTATTGAGGATTGAAGATTGAGGATTGAGGATTGAGGATTCAGGATCGAGGATTGAGGATTGAGGATTGAGGGTTGAGTGTTGAGGTTTGAGTATTGAATCCTGAGAATTCAGGATATTCTATTGAGTATTGAGAATTGACGATTGATGATTGAGTATTGATGATTGAGGATTGAGGATTGAGGATTGAGTATTGAGGATTGAGGATTGAGGATTGAGGATTGAATATTGATGATTGAATATTGAGGATCGAGGATTGAGTGTTGTTGATTGAGGACGACGACTGAGGGTTGAGTATTGATGTTTGAGGTCTGAGGATGGAGGATTAGGGATTGAGAATTGAGAATTGAGGATTGAGGATTGAGGACTAAGGATTGAGGATTGAAGATTGCGTATTGAGGATTGAAGGTTGAGGATTGAGGATTGAGCATTGAGGATTGAGGATTGAAGATTGAGGATTGGGTGTTGAGGATTGAAGAATGAGGATTGAGGATTGAGGATTGAGGATTGAGGATTGAGGATTGAAGATTGAGTATTGAGTATTGAAGATTGAGGATTGAGGTCTGAGGATTGAGGATTGAGTATTGAAGATTGAGGATTGGGTGTTGAGGATTGAAGAATGAGTATTGAGGATTGAGGATTGAGGATTGAGGATTGAAGATTGAGGATTGGGTATTGAGGATTGAAGAATGAGTATTGAGGATTGAGGACTGAGGATTGAGGATTGCAGATTGAGTACTGAGGATTGAAGATTGAGGGTTGAGGATTGAGGATTGAGGATTGAGCATTGAAGATTGAGGATTGAGGATTGAGGATGAGTATTGAGGATTGAAGATTGAGGACTGAGGATTCAGGATTCAGGATCGAGGATTGTGGATTGAGGATTGAGGGTTGAGTGTTGAAGTTTGAGTATTGAATCCTGAGAGTTCAGGATATTCTATTGAGTAATGACAATTGAGGATTGATGGTTTTGTATTGAGGATTGAGGATTGAGGATTGACGATTGAGTATTGAGGATAGAGAATTGAGGATTGAAGGTTGAATATTGATGATTGAAGATTGAGGATCGAGGATTGAGGGCTGTGGATTGAGGACGAGGACTGAGGGTTGAGTATTGATGTTTGAGGTCTGAGGATGGAGGATTGAGGATTGAGAATTGAGGACTAAGGATTGAGGATTGAAGATTGAGTATTGAGCATTGAAGACTGAGGGTTGAGGATTGAGCATTGAGGATTGAGGATTGAAGATTGAGGATTGGCGGCTGAGGATAGACGATTGAGGATTGAGTATTGAGGGTTGAGAATTGAGGATTGATTATTGAAGATTGAGTATTGAGGATTGAAGATTGAGGATTGAGGATTGAGGATTGAGGATTGAGGATGAGGGCCGAGGGTTGAGGATTGAGGTTTGAGGACTGAGGACTGAGGATTGAGGATTGAGAATTGAGGATTGAGGATTGAGGATTGAAGATTGAGGATTGGGAATTGATGATTGAAGAATGAGGATTGAGTATTGAGGATTGAGGATTGCGGATTGAAGATTGAATATCGATGATTGAAGATTGAGGATCGAGGATTGACGGTGGTGGATTGAGGACGAGGACTGAGGGTTGAGTATTGATGCTTGAGGTCTGAGGATTGAGGATTGAGTATTGAGAATTGAGGATTGAGGATTGAGGATTGAAGATTGAGGATTGGGTGTTGAGGATTGAAGAATGAGGATTGAGGATTGAGGATTGAGGACTGAGGATAGGGGATTGCAGATTGAGTACTGAGGATTGAAGATTGAGGGTTGAGGATTGAGGATTGAGGATTGAGCATTGAGGATTGAGGATTGAGGATTGAGGATGAGTATTGAGGATTGAAGATTGAGGATTGAGGATTGAGGATTCAGGATCGAGGATTGAGGATTGAGGACTGAGGGTTGAGTGTTGAGGTTTGAGTATTGAATCCTGAGAGTTCAGGATATTCTATTGAGTATTGAGAATTGAGGATTGATGGTTGAGTATTGAGGATAGAGGATTGAGGATTGAGGATTGAGGATTGAGTATTGAGGATTGAGGATTGAGGATTGAAGATTGAATATTGATGATTGAAGGTTGAGGATCGAGGATTGGGGGTTGTGGATTGAGGACGAGGACTGTGGGTTGAGGATTGATGTTTGAGGTCTGAGGATGGAGGATTGAGGAATGAGAATTGAGGATTGAGGATTGATGATTGAAGATTGAGGATTGGGTGTTGAGGATTGCAGAATGAGGATTGAGGATTGAGGATTGAGGATTGAGGATTGAAGATTGAGTATTGAGGATTGAAGATTGAGGATTGAGGTCTGAGGATTGAGGACTGGGGATTGAGGATTGCAGATTGAGTACTGAGGATTGAAGGTTGAGTGTTGAGGATTGAGGATTGAGGATTGAGCATTGAGGATTGAGGATTGAGTATTGAGGATGAGTATTGTGGATTGAAGATTGAGGATTGAGGATTGAAAATTGAGGATTGAGGATTGAGGACTGAGGATTGAGGGTTGAGTGTTGAGGTTTGAGTATTGAATCCTGAGAATTCAGGATATTCTATTGAGTATTGAGGATTGAGGATTGATGGTTGAGTATTGGGGATTGAGGATTGTGGATTGAGGATTGAGTATTGAGGATTGAGGATTGAGGATTGAAGATTGAATATTGATAATTGAAGATTGAGGATCGAGGATTGAGGGTTGTGGATTGAGGACGAGGACTGATGGTTGAGTATTGATGTTTGAGGTCTGAGGATTGAGGATTGAGGATTGACAATTGAGGGTTGAGGATTGAGGATTGAAGATTGAGGATTGGGTGTTGAGGATTGAAGAATGAGGATTGAGGATTGAGGATTGAGGATTGAGGATTGAGGATTGGCGACTGAGGATAGACGATTGAGGATTGAGTATTGAGGATTGATAATTGAGGATTGATTATTGAAGATTGAGTATTGATGATTGATGATTGAGGATTGAGGATTGAGGATTGAGGATTGAGGATGAGGGCCGAGGTTTGAGGATTGAGGTTTGAGGACTGAGGACTGAGGATTGAGGATTGAGAATTGAGGATTGAGGATTGAGGATTGAAGATTGAGGATTGGGTATTGATGATTGAAGAATGAGGATTGAGTATTGAGGATTGAAGGTTGAGGATTGAAGATTGAATATCGATGATTGAAGATTGAGGATCGAGGATTGAGGGTTGTGGATTGAGGACGAGGACTGAGGGTTCAGTATTGATGCTTGAGGTCTGAGGATTGAGGATTGAGTATTGAGAATTGAGGGTTGAGGATTGAGGATTGAGGATTGAGGTTTGGGGATTGAAGACTGAGTATTGAGGACTGAAGATTGAGGATTGAGGATTGAGGATTCAGGATCGAGGATTGAGGATTGAGGATTGAGGGTTGAGTGTTGAGGTTTGAGTATTGAATCCTGAGAATTCAGGATATTCTATTGAGTATTGAGAATTGAGGATTGATGGTTGAGTATTGAGGATTGAGGATTGAGGATTGAGGATTGAGTATTGAGGATTGAGGATTGAGGATTGAAGATTGAATATTGGTGATTGAAGATTGAGGATCGAGGATTGAGGGTTGTGGATTGAGGACGAGGACTGAGGGTTGAGTATTGATGTTTGAGGTCTGAGGATGGAGGATTGAGGATTGAGGATTGAGGATTGAGGACTGAAGATTGAATATTGATGATTGAAGATTGAGGATCGAGGATTGAGTGTTGTGGATTGAGGACGAGGACTGAGTGTTGAGTATTGATGTTTGAGGTCTGAGGATTGAGGATTGAGTATTGAGAATTGAGGGTTGAGGATTGAGGATTGAAGATTGAGGATTGGGTGTTGAGGATTGAAGAATGAGGATTGAAGATAGAGGACTGAGGATTGAGGATTGAGCTTTGAGGACTGAAGACTGAATATTGATGACTGAAGATTGAGCATTGAGGATTGATGGTTGTGGATTGAGGACGAGGACTGTGGGTTGAGTATTGATGATTGAGGTCTGAGGATTGAGGATTGGGTATTGAGGATTGAGGATTGAAGATTGAGTGTTGAGGAATGAAGATTCAGGATTGAGGATTGAAGATTGAGTATTCAGGATTCAAGATTGAGGATTGAGGATTCAGGATCGAGGATTGAGGATTGAGGATTGAGGGTTGAGTGTTGAGGTTTGAGTATTGAATCCTGAGAGTTCAGGATATTCTATTGAGTATTGAGAATTGAGGATTGATGGTTGAGTATTGAGGATTGAGGATTGAGGATTGAGGATTGAGTATTGAGGATTGAGGATTGAGGATTGAAGATTGAATATTCATGATTGAAGATTGAGGATCGAGGATTGAGGGTTGTGTATTGAGGACGTGGACTGTGGGTTGAGGATTGATGTTTGAGGTCTCAGGATGGAGGATTCAGGATTGAGAATTGAGGATTGAGGATGGAGGTTTGAGGATTGAGGATTGAAGATTGAGGATTGGGTATTGAGGATTGAAGAATGACGATTGAGGATTGAGGACTGGGGATTGAGGATTGCAGATTGAGTACTGAGGATTGAAGGTTGAGTGTTGAGAATTGAGGATTGAGGATTGAGCATTGAGTATTGAGGATTGAGGATTGAGGATTGAGGATTGAAGATTGAGGATTGGGGACTGAGTGTTGAGGGTTGAGTGGTGAGAGTTGATGTTTGTGGATAGAAATTTGAAGATTGCAGATTGAGTATTGAGTATTGAAAACTGTGAATTGATGATATTCTATTGAGGATTGAGGATTGACATCTGATTGTTCAGGTCTGAGGTCTGAAGATTGTGGATTCAGGATTGAGTATTCAGGATTGAGGCTTCATGACTGAGGATTGAGGATTGAGGATTGAGGCATGAGGATTGAGGATTGGGGATTGAAGATTGAGGATTGAGGACTGAGGATTAGTGCTGAGGGTTGAGGATTGAGGTTTGAGGTCTGAGGACTGAGGATTGAGGACTGAGAATTGAGGACCGAGGGTTGAAGATTGAACATTGAGGATTGGGTATTGAGGATTGAAGAATGAGGATTGAGGAGTGAGGATTGAGGATTGTGGATTGAAGATTGAGTATTGAGGATTGAAGCCTGGCGATTGAGGATTGAGGATTGAGGATTGAGGATTGAGGATGGAGGATTGAAGATTGAGTATCGAGGATTGAAAATTGAGGATTGAGGATTGAGGATTGAGGATTGAGGGTTGAGTGTTGAGGTTTGAGTATTGAATCCTGAGAATTCAGGATATTCTATTGAGTATTGAGAATTGAGTATTGATGGATGAGTATTGAGGATTGAGGATTGTGGATTGAGGATTGAGTATTGAGGATTGAGGATTGAGGATTGAAGATTGAATATTGATGATTGAAGATTGAGGATCGAGGATTGAGGGTTGTGGATTGAGGACGAGGACTGATGGTTGAGTATTGATGTTTGAGGTCTGAGGATTGAGGATTGAGTATTGAGAATTGAGGATTGAGGATTGAGGATTGAAGATTGAGGATTGAGTGTTGAGGATTGAAGATTGAGGATTGAGGTTTGAGGATTGAGGATTGAGGACTGAGGATTGAGGATTGAAGATTGAGTATTGAGGATTGATGATTGAGGATTGAGGATTGGGAATTGAGGATTGAGGATTGAAGTTTGAGTATTGAGGATTGAAGATTGAGGATTGAGGATTGAGGATTGAGGATTGAGGATTGAAGATTGAGGATTGGGTATTGAGGATTGAAGAATGATGTTTGAGGATTGAGGATTGAGGATTGAGGATCTAGGATTGGAGATTGATTATTGAGGATTGAAGATTGAGGATTGAGGATTGACGATTGAGAATTGAGAATTGGGGATGAGGACTGAGGGTTGACGATTGAGGATTGAGGATCGGGAATTGAGGATTGAAGATTGAGAATTGAGGATTGAGGATTGAGGATTGAGGATTGAAGATTGAGGATTGGGGATTGAGGACTGACGATTGAGGATTGAGTATTGAGGATTGAGGATTGAGGATTGACTATTGAAGATTGAGTATTGAGGATTGAAGATTGAGGATTGAGGATTGAGGATTGAGGATTGAGGATGAGGGCTGAGGGTTGAGGTTTGAGGTTTGAGGACTGAGGACTGAGGATTGAGGACTGAGAATTGAGGATTGAGGATTGAGGATTGAAGATTGAGGATTGGGTATTGAGGATTGAAGAATGAGGATTGAGGATTGAGGATTGAGGATTGAGGATTGAAGATTGAGAATTGAGGATCGAGGATTGAGGATTGAATATTGAGTATTGAGGATTGAAGATAGAGGATTGAGGATTGAGGGTTGAGGATTGAGGACGAGGACTGACGGTTGAGGATTGAGGTTTGAGGATTGAGGATTCAGGATTGAGGACTGAGGATTGAGGATTGAGAATTGAGCATTGAGGATTGAAGATTGAGGACTGAGGATTGAGGATTGAGAATTGAGCATTGAGGATTGAAGATTGAGGACTGGGGATTGAGGATTGAAGATTGAGGATTAAGGATTGAGGATTGGCGATTGAGGATCTAGGATTGGAGATTGATTATTGAGGATTCAAGATTGAGGATTGAGGATTGAGGATTGAGAATTGAGAATTGAGGATGAGGACTCAGGGTTGAGGATTGAGGATTGAGGAACGAGAATCGATGGTTGAGGATTGAGGACTGAGGATTGACGATTGAGTATTGAAGATTGAGGATTGACAACTGATTGTTGAGGACAGAGGGCTGAAGATTGAGGATGCAGGATTGAGATTCAGAATTGATTGTTGAGGACTGAGGACTGAGGATTGAGGATTGAAAATTGAGATTGAGGATTGAAGATTGAGGATTGAGGATTGAGAATTGAGGATTGAAGAATGAGGATTGAGGATTGAGGATTGAGGATTGAGGTTTGTAGATTGAGTATTGAGGATTGAAGATTGAGGATTGAGGATTAAGCATTGAAGAGTGAGGATTTGGGACTGAGGATTGAAGATTGAGGATTGATGATTGAGGATTGAGGATTGAGGATTGAGGATTGAGGATTGAAGATTGAGGATTGGGTATTGAGGATTGAAGAATGAGGATTGAGGATTGGGGATTGAGGATTGAGGATTGAAGATTGAGTATTGAGGATTGAATGTTGACGGTTGAGGGTTGAGTATTGAGGATTGAGGATTGAGGATTGGGTATTGAATATTGAGAATTGAGGATTGAAGATTGATGATTGGGGATTGAGGATTGAGGATTGAGGATTGAAGATTGAGGATTGAAGATTGATTATTGAGGATTGAAGGTTGAGGATTGAGTATTGCGGATTGAGGATTGAGGATTGAAGATTGAGGATTGGGGACTGAGTGTTGAGGGTTGAGTGATGAGAATTGATGTTTGTGGATAGAGACTTGAAGATTGCAGGTTGAGTATTGAGTATTGAAAACTGTGAATTGATGATATTCTATTGAGGATTGAGGATTGACATCTGATAGTTGAGGTCTGATGTCTGAAGACTGAGGATTCAGGGTTGAGGATTCAGGATTGAGGTTTGAGGACTGAGGATTGAGGATTGAAAATTGAGGATAGAGGATTGAGGATTGAGGATTGAGGATTGAGGATTGAAGTTTGAGTATTGAGGATTGAAGATTGAGGATTGAGGATTGAGGATTGAGGATTGAGGATTGAAGATTGAGGATTGGGGATTGAGGACTGACGATTGAGGATTGAGTATTGAGGATTGAGAATTGAGGAATGATTATTGAAAATTGAGTATTGAGGATTGAAGATTGGGGATTGAGGATTGAGGATTGAGGATTGAGGATGAGAGCTGAGGGTTGAGGATTGAGGTTTGAGGCCTGAGGACTGAGGATTGAGGATTGAGAATTGAGGATTGAGGATTGAGGATTGAAGATTGAGGATTGGGTATTGAGGATTGAAGAATGAGGATTGAGGATTGAGGATTGAGGATTGAGGATTGAAGATTGAGTATTGAGGATCGAGGATTGAGGATTGAATATTGAGTATTGAGGATTGAAATAGAGGACTGAGGATTGAGGGTTGAGTATTGAGGACGAGGACTGACGGTTGATTATTGAGGTTTGAGGATTGAGGATTCAGGATTGAGGACTGAGGATTGAGGATTGAGGATTGAGGATTGAAGATTGAGTATTGATAACTGAAGATTGAGGATTGAGGATTGAGGATTGAGGATTGAGGATTGAGGATTGAAGATTTAGGATTGAGGATTGATGTTTGAGGATTGAGGATTGAAGATTGAGGATTGAGGATTAAAGGTTGAGGATTGAGGATTGAGGATTGAGGATTGAGGATTGAGGATTGAAGATTGAATATCGATGATTGAAGATTGAGGATTGAGGATTGAGGGTTGTGGATTGAGGATCTAGGATTGGAGATTGATTATTGAGGATTCAAGATTGAGCATTGAGTATTGAGGATTGAGAATTGAGAATTGAGGATGAGGACTGAGGGTTGAGGATTGACAACTTATTGTTGAGGACAGAGGGCTGAAGATTGAGGATGCAGGATTGAGGATTCAGAATTGATGGTTGAGGACTGAGGACTGAGGAGTGAGGATTGAGGATTGTGGATTGAGGATTGAGGATTGAGGATTGAAGATTGAGGATTGGGTATTGAGGATTGAACATTGAGGATTGAGAATTGAGGTTGGAGGATTGAATATTGCAGATTGAGTGTTGAGGATTGAAGATTTAGGATTGAGGTTTGAGGATTGAGGATTGAGGACTGAGGATTGAGGATTGAAGATTGAGTATTGAGGATTGAAGATTGAGGATTGAGGATTGAGGATTGAAGATTGAATATCGATGATTGAAGATTGAGGATTGAGGATTGAGGGTTGTGGATTGAGGATCTAGGATTGGAGATTGATTATTGAGGATTCAAGATTGAGGATTGAGGATTGAGGATTGAGGACTGAGGATTGACGATTGAGTATTGAAGATTGAGGATTGACAACTTATTGTTGAGGACAGAGGGCTGAAGATTGAGGATGCAGGATTGAGGATTCAGAATTGATGGTTGAGGACTGAGGACTGAGGATTGAGGATTGAGGATTGTGGATTGAGGATTGAGGATTGAGGATTGAAGATTGAGGATTGGGTATTGAGGATTGAACATTGAGGATTGAGGATTGAGGTTTGAGGATTGAATATTGCAGATTGAGTGTTGAGGATTGAAGGTTGAGGATTGAGGTTTGAGGATTGAGGATTGAGGACTGAGGATTGAGGATTGAAGATTGAGTATTGAGGATTGAAGATTGAGGATTGAGGATTGAGAATTGAGGATTGAGGATGATGGCTGAGGGTTGAGGATTGAGGTTAGAGGACTGAGGACTGAGGATTGAGGATTGAGAATTTAGGATTGAGGATTGAAGATTGAGGATTGGGTTTTGAGGATTGAAGAATGAGGATTGAGGATTGAGGATTGAGGATTGAGGTTTGAAGATTGAGGATTGGGGATTGAGGATTGAAGATTGAGTATTGGGGATTGAAGATTGAGGATTGAGTATTGAGTATTGAAGATTGAGGATTTGGGACTGAGGATTGATGATTGAGGATTGATGATTGAGGATTGAGGATTGAGGATTGAGGATTGAGGATTGAAGATTGTGTATTGAGGATTGAAAACTGAGGATTGAGGATTGAGGATTGAGGATTGAGTATTGAGGATTGAGGATTGAAGTTTGAGTATTGAAGATTGAAGATTGAGGATTGAGGATTGAGGATTGAGGATTGAGGATTGAAGATTGAGGATTGGGGATTGAGGACTGACGTTTGAGTACTGAGAACTGAGGATTGAGGATTGAAGATTGAGGATTGGGGATTGAGGACTGACGATTGAGGATTGGGTATTGAGGATTGAAGAATGAGGATTGAGGATTGAGGATTGAGGATTGAAGATTGAGGATTGAGGATTGAGGATTGAGGATTGAGGATTGAAGATTGAGGATTGGGGATTGAGGACTGACGTTTGAGGACTGAGAACTGAGGATTGAGGATTGAAGATTGAGGATTGGGGATTGAGGGCTGACGATTGAGGATTGGGTATTGAGGATTGAAGAATGAGGATTGAGGATTGAGGATTGAGGATTGAGGATTGAAGATTGAGGATTGAGGATCGAGGACTGAGAATTGAGGATTGAGGATTGAGGATTGAAGATTGAATATTGAGTATTGAAGATTGAGGATTTGGGACTGAGGATTGATGATTGAGGATTGATGATTGAGGATTGAGGATTGAGGATTGAGGATTGAGGATTGAAGATTGTGTATTGAGGATTGAAAACTGAGGATTGAGGATTGAGGATTGAGGATTGAGGATTGAAGTTTGAGTATTGAAGATTGAAGATTGAGGATTGAGGATTGAGGATTGAGGATTGAGGATTGAAGATTGAGGATTGGGGATTGAGGATTGATGATCGAGGGTTGAGGATTGAATATTGAGTATTGAGGATTGAAGATAGAGGACTGAGGATTGAGGGTTGAGGATTGAGGACGAGGACTGACGGTTGAGGATTGAGGTTTGAGGATTGAGGATTCAGGATTGAGGACTGAGGATTGAGGATTGAGGCTTGACGATTGAAGATTGAGTATTGAGGATTGAAGATTGAGGATTGAGGATCGAGGATTGAGGATTGAGGATTGAGGATTGAGGATTGAGGATTGAAGATTGAGGATTGAGGATTGAAGATTGAGGATTGAGGATTAAAGATTGAGGATTGAGGATTGAGGATTGAGGATTGAGGATTGAGGACTGGGGATTGAGGATTGCAGATTGAGTACTGAGGATTGAAGATTGAGTGTTGAGGATTGAGGATTGAGGATTGAGGATTGAGAATGGAGGATTGAAGATTGAGTATTGAGGATTGAAGATTGAGGATTGAGGATTGAGTACTGAGGATTGAGGATTGAAGATTGAGGATTGGGGACTGAGTATTGAGGGTTGACTGATGAGAATTGACGTTTGTGGATAGAGATTTGAAGATTGCAGATTGAGTATTGAGTATTGAAAACTGTGAATTGATTATATTCTATTGAGTATTGAGTATTGACAACTGATTGTTGAGGACTGAGTTCTGAGGGTTGAGGATTCAGGTTTGAGTATTCAGGTTTGAGTTTTGAGGACTGAGGATTGAGGATTGAGGATCGAGGATTGAGGATTGAGGATCGAGGATTGAGGATTGAGGATAGAGGATTGAGGATTGAAGATTGAGGATAGGGTATTGCGGATTGAACATTGAGGATTGAGGATTGAGGACTGAAGATTGAATATTGATGATTGAAGATTGAGGATTGAGGATTGATGGTTGTGGATTGAGGACGAGGACTGAGGGCTGTGTATTGATGTTTGAGGTCTGAGGGTTGAGGATTCAGGATTGAGGATTCAGGTTTGAGCTTTGAGGACTGAGGATTGAGGATTGAGGATCGAGGATTGAGGATTGAGGATTGAGGATTGAGGATTGAAGATTGAGGATTGGGTATTGCGGATTGAACATTGAGGGTTGAGGATTGAGGATTGAGGATTGAGGATTGAGGACTGAAGATTGAATATTGATGATTGAACATTGAGGATCGAGGATTGAGTGTTGTGGATTGAGGACGAGGACTGAGGGTTGAGTATTGATGTTTGAGGTCTGAGGATTGAGGATTGAGTATTGAGAATTGAGGATTGAGGATTGAGGATTGAAGATTGAGGATTGGGTGTTGAGGATTGAAGAATGAGGATTGAAGATTGAGGTCTGAGGATTGAGGATTGAGGTTTGAGGACTGAAGATTGAATATTGATGATTGAAGATTGAGCATTGAGGATTGATGGTTGTGGATTGAGGACGAGGACTGAGGGTTGAGTATTGATGTTTGAGGTCTGAGGATTGAGGATTGAGTATTGAGAATTGAGGATTGAGGATTGAGGATTGAGGATTGAGGATTGGGTATTGAGGGTTGAAGAATGAGGATTGAGGATTGAGGATTGAGGATTGAGGATTGAGGATTGAAGATTGAGTATTGAGGATTGAAGACTGACGATTGAGGATTGAGAATTGAGGATTGAGGATTGAGGATTGAAGATTGAGTATTGAGGATTGAAAATTGAGGATTGAGGATTGAGGATTCAGGATTGAGGATTGAGGATTGAGGATTGAGGATTGAGTATTGAGGATTGAAGATTGAGGATTGAGAATTGAGGATTGAGGATTGAGGATTGAAGATTGAGGATTGGGGACTGAGTGTTGAGGGTTGAGAATTGAGGATTGAGGATTGAGGATTGAAGACTGAGGATTGGGTATTGATGATTGAAGAATGAGGATTGAGTATTGAGGATTGAGGATTGAGGATTGAACATTGAATATCGATGATTGAAGATTGAGGATCGAGGATTGAGGGTTGTGGATTGAGGACGAGGACTGAGGGTTGAGTATTGAAGTTCGTGGTCTGAGGATTGAGGATTGAGTATTGAGAATTGAGGATTGAGGATTGAGGATTGAGGATTGAGGATTGGGGACTGAAGACTGAGTATTGAGGATTGAAGATTGAGGATTGAGGATTCAGGATTCAGGATCGAGGATTGAGGATTGAGGATTGAGGGTTGAGTGTTGAGGTTTGAGTATTGAATCCTGAGAATTCAGGATATTCTATTGAGTATTGAGAATTGACGATTGATGGTTGAGTATTGAGGATTGAGGATTGAGGATTGAGGATTGAGTATTGAGGATTGAGGATTGAGGATTGACGATTGAATATTGATGATTAAAGATTGAGGATCGAGGATTGAGGGTTGTGGATTGAGGACGAGGACTGAGGGTTGAGTATTGATGTTTGAGGTCTGAGGATGGAGGATTGAGGATTGAGAATTGAGGATTGAGTATTGAGGACTAAGGATTGAGGATTGAAGATTGAGAATTGAGGATTGAAGATTGAGGATTGAGTATTGAGCATTGAGGATTGAGGATTGAAGATTGACGATTGGGTGTTGAGGATTGAAGAATGAGGATTGAGGATTGAGGATTGAGGACTGAGGATTGACGATCGAGTATTGAAGATTGAGGATTGACAACTTATTGTTGAGGACAGAGGGCTGAAGATTGAGGATGCAGGATTGAGGATTCAGAATTGATGGTTGAGGACTGAGGACTGAGGATTGAGGATTGAGGATTGTGGATTGAGGATTGAGGATTGAGGATTGAAGATTGAGGATTGGGTATTGAAGATTGAACATTGAGGATTGAGGATTGAGGTTTGAGGATTGAATATTGCAGATTGAGTGTTGAGGATTGAAGATTGAGGATTGAGGATCTAGGGTTGAGTATTGAGGATTGAATGTTGACGGTCGAGGATTGAGGATTGGGGATTGTGGATTGAGGATTGAGGATTGAGGATTGAGGATTGAGTATCGAGGATTGAAGGTTGATGATTGGGGCTTGAGGATTGAGGATTGATGATTGAGGATTGAGGATTGAGGATTGAGGATTGAGGATTGAAGATTGTGTATTGAGGATTGAAAACTGAGGATTGAGGATTGAGGATTGAGGATTGAGGATTGAAGTTTGAGTATTGAAGATTGAAGATTGAGGATTGAGGATTGAGGATTGAGGATTGAGGATTGAAGATTGAGGATTGGGGATTGAGGACTGACGTTTGAGTACTGAGAACTGAGGATTGAGGATTGAAGATTGAGGATTGGGGATTGAGGACTGACGATTGAGGATTGGGTATTGAGGATTGAAGAATGAGGATTGAGGATTGAGGATTGAGGATTGAAGATTGAGGATTGAGTATTGAGCATTGAGGATTGAGGATTGAAGATTGACGATTGGGTGTTGAGGATTGAAGAATGAGGATTGAGGACTGACGTTTGAGTACTGAGAACTGAGGATTGAGGATTGAAGATTGAGGATTGGGGATTGAGGACTGACGATTGAGGATTGGGTATTGAGGATTGAAGAATGAGGATTGAGGATTGAGGATTGAGGATTGAAGATTGAGGATTCAGGATTGAGGATTGCTGATTGAGGATTGATGATTGAGGATTGAGGATTGAGGATTGAAGATTGAGGATTGGGTGTTGAGGATTGAAGAATGAGGATTGAGGATTGAGGATTGAGGACTGAGGATAGGGGATTGCAGATTGAGTACTGAGGATTGAAGATTGAGGGTTGAGGATTGAGGATTGAGGATTGAGCATTGAGGATTGAGGATTGAGGATTGAGGATGAGTATTGAGGATTGAAGATTGAGGATTGAGGATTGAGGATTCAGGATCGAGGATTGAGGATTGAGGACTGAGGGTTGAGTGTTGAGGTTTGAGTATTGAATCCTGAGCGTTCAGGATATTCTATTGAGTATTGAGAATTGAGGATTGATGGTTGAGTATTGAGGATAGAGGATTGAGGATTGAGGATTGAGGATTGAGTATTGAGGATTGAGGATTGAGGATTGAAGATTGAATATTGATGATTGAAGGTTGAGGATCGAGGATTGGGGGTTGTGGATTGAGGACGAGGACTGTGGGTTGAGGATTGATGTTTGAGGTCTGAGGATGGAGGATTGAGGAATGAGAATTGAGGATTGAGGATTGATGATTGAAGATTGAGGATTGGGTGTTGAGGATTGCAGAATGAGGATTGAGGATTGAGGATTGAGGATTGAGGATTGAAGATTGAGTATTGAGGATTGAAGATTGAGGATTGAGGTCTGAGGATTGAGGACTGGGGATTGAGGATTGCAGATTGAGTACTGAGGATTGAAGGTTGAGTGTTGAGGATTGAGGATTGAGGATTGAGCATTGAGGATTGAGGATTGAGTATTGAGGATGAGTATTGAGGATTGAAGATTGAGGATTGAGGATTGAAAATTGAGGATTGAGGATTGAGGACTGAGGATTGAGGGTTGAGTGTTGAGGTTTGAGTATTGAATCCTGAGAATTCAGGATATTCTATTGAGTATTGAGGATTGAGGATTGATGGTTGAGTATTGGGGATTGAGGATTGTGGATTGAGGATTGAGTATTGAGGATTGAGGATTGAGGATTGAAGATTGAATATTGATAATTGAAGATTGAGGATCGAGGATTGAGGGTTGTGGATTGAGGACGAGGACTGATGGTTGAGTATTGATGTTTGAGGTCTGAGGATTGAGGATTGAGGATTGACAATTGAGGGTTGAGGATTGAGGATTGAAGATTGAGGATTGGGTGTTGAGGATTGAAGAATGAGGATTGAGGATTGAGGATTGAGGATTGAGGATTGAGGATTGGCGACTGAGGATAGACGATTGAGGATTGAGTATTGAGGATTGATAATTGAGGATTGATTATTGAAGATTGAGTATTGATGATTGATGATTGAGGATTGAGGATTGAGGATTGAGGATTGAGGATGAGGGCCGAGGTTTGAGGATTGAGGTTTGAGGACTGAGGACTGAGGATTGAGGATTGAGAATTGAGGATTGAGGATTGAGGATTGAAGATTGAGGATTGGGTATTGATGATTGAAGAATGAGGATTGAGTATTGAGGATTGAAGGTTGAGGATTGAAGATTGAATATCGATGATTGAAGATTGAGGATCGAGGATTGAGGGTTGTGGATTGAGGACGAGGACTGAGGGTTCAGTATTGATGCTTGAGGTCTGAGGATTGAGGATTGAGTATTGAGAATTGAGGGTTGAGGATTGAGGATTGAGGATTGAGGTTTGGGGATTGAAGACAGAGTATTGAGGACTGAAGATTGAGGATTGAGGATTGAGGATTCAGGATCGAGGATTGAGGATTGAGGATTGAGGGTTGAGTGTTGAGGTTTGAGTATTGAATCCTGAGAATTCAGGATATTCTATTGAGTATTGAGAATTGAGGATTGATGGTTGAGTATTGAGGATTGAGGATTGAGGATTGAGGATTGAGTATTGAGGATTGAGGATTGAGGATTGAAGATTGAATATTGGTGATTGAAGATTGAGGATCGAGGATTGAGGGTTGTGGATTGAGGACGAGGACTGAGGGTTGAGTATTGATGTTTGAGGTCTGAGGATGGAGGATTGAGGATTGAGGATTGAGGATTGAGGACTGAAGATTGAATATTGATGATTGAAGATTGAGGATCGAGGATTGAGTGTTGTGGATTGAGGACGAGGACTGAGTGTTGAGTATTGATGTTTGAGGTCTGAGGATTGAGGATTGAGTATTGAGAATTGAGGGTTGAGGATTGAGGATTGAAGATTGAGGATTGGGTGTTGAGGATTGAAGAATGAGGATTGAAGATAGAGGACTGAGGATTGAGGACTGAGCTTTGAGGACTGAAGACTGAATATTGATGATTGAAGATTGAGCATTGAGGATTGATGGTTGTGGATTGAGGACGAGGACTGTGGGTTGAGTATTGATGATTGAGGTCTGAGGATTGAGGATTGGGTATTGAGGATTGAGGATTGAAGATTGAGTGTTGAGGAATGAAGATTCAGGATTGAGGATTGAAGATTGAGTATTCAGGATTCAAGATTGAGGATTGAGGATTCAGGATCGAGGATTGAGGATTGAGGATTGAGGGTTGAGTGTTGAGGTTTGAGTATTGAATCCTGAGAGTTCAGGATATTCTATTGAGTATTGAGAATTGAGGATTGATGGTTGAGTATTGAGGATTGAGGATTGAGGATTGAGGATTGAGTATTGAGG
The DNA here is from genome assembly GCF_051401765.1 of Calliopsis andreniformis. NCBI lineage: Eukaryota > Metazoa > Arthropoda > Insecta > Hymenoptera > Andrenidae > Calliopsis > Calliopsis andreniformis. Next base: position 1,345,267 of record NW_027480446.1, read on the forward strand.
ATTGAGGATTGAGGATTGAAGATTGAATATTCATGATTGAAGATTGAGGATCGAGGATTGAGGGTTGTGTATTGAGGACGTGGACTGTGGGTTGAGGATTGATGTTTGAGGTCTCAGGATGGAGGATTCAGGATTGAGAATTGAGGATTGAGGATGGAGGTTTGAGGATTGAGGATTGAAGATTGAGGATTGGGTATTGAGGATTGAAGAATGACGATTGAGGATTGAGGACTGGGGATTGAGGATTGCAGATTGAGTACTGAGGATTGAAGGTTGAGTGTTGAGAATTGAGGATTGAGGATTGAGCATTGAGTATTGAGGATTGAGGATTGAGGATTGAGGATTGAAGATTGAGGATTGGGGACTGAGTGTTGAGGGTTGAGTGGTGAGAGTTGATGTTTGTGGATAGAAATTTGAAGATTGCAGATTGAGTATTGAGTATTGAAAACTGTGAATTGATGATATTCTATTGAGGATTGAGGATTGACATCTGATTGTTCAGGTCTGAGGTCTGAAGATTGTGGATTCAGGATTGAGTATTCAGGATTGAGGCTTCATGACTGAGGATTGAGGATTGAGGATTGAGGCATGAGGATTGAGGATTGGGGATTGAAGATTGAGGATTGAGGACTGAGGATTAGTGCTGAGGGTTGAGGATTGAGGTTTGAGGTCTGAGGACTGAGGATTGAGGACTGAGAATTGAGGACCGAGGGTTGAAGATTGAACATTGAGGATTGGGTATTGAGGATTGAAGAATGAGGATTGAGGAGTGAGGATTGAGGATTGTGGATTGAAGATTGAGTATTGAGGATTGAAGCCTGGCGATTGAGGATTGAGGATTGAGGATTGAGGATTGAGGATGGAGGATTGAAGATTGAGTATCGAGGATTGAAAATTGAGGATTGAGGATTGAGGATTGAGGATTGAGGGTTGAGTGTTGAGGTTTGAGTATTGAATCCTGAGAATTCAGGATATTCTATTGAGTATTGAGAATTGAGTATTGATGGATGAGTATTGAGGATTGAGGATTGTGGATTGAGGATTGAGTATTGAGGATTGAGGATTGAGGATTGAAGATTGAATATTGATGATTGAAGATTGAGGATCGAGGATTGAGGGTTGTGGATTGAGGACGAGGACTGATGGTTGAGTATTGATGTTTGAGGTCTGAGGATTGAGGATTGAGTATTGAGAATTGAGGATTGAGGATTGAGGATTGAAGATTGAGGATTGAGTGTTGAGGATTGAAGATTGAGGATTGAGGTTTGAGGATTGAGGATTGAGGACTGAGGATTGAGGATTGAAGATTGAGTATTGAGGATTGATGATTGAGGATTGAGGATTGGGAATTGAGGATTGAGGATTGAAGTTTGAGTATTGAGGATTGAAGATTGAGGAATGAGGATTGAGGATTGAGGATTGAGGATTGAAGATTGAGGATTGGGTATTGAGGATTGAAGAATGATGTTTGAGGATTGAGGATTGAGGATTGAGGATCTAGGATTGGAGATTGATTATTGAGGATTGAAGATTGAGGATTGAGGATTGACGATTGAGAATTGAGAATTGGGGATGAGGACTGAGGGTTGACGATTGAGGATTGAGGATCGGGAATTGAGGATTGAAGATTGAGAATTGAGGATTGAGGATTGAGGATTGAGGATTGAAGATTGAGGATTGGGGATTGAGTACTGACGATTGAGGATTGAGTATTGAGGATTGAGGATTGAGGATTGACTATTGAAGATTGAGTATTGAGGATTGAAGATTGAGGATTGAGGATTGAGGATTGAGGATTGAGGATGAGGGCTGAGGGTTGAGGTTTGAGGTTTGAGGACTGAGGACTGAGGATTGATGACTGAGAATTGAGGATTGAGGATTGAGGATTGAAGATTGAGGATTGGGTATTGAGGATTGAAGAATGAGGATTGAGGATTGAGGATTGAGGATTGAGGATTGAAGATTGAGAATTGAGGATCGAGGATTGAGGATTGAATATTGAGTATTGAGGATTGAAGATAGAGGATTGAGGATTGAGGGTTGAGGATTGAGTATTGAATATTGAGTATTGAGGATTGAAGATTGATGATTGGGGATTGAGGATTGAGGATTGAGGATTGAAGATTGAGGATTGAAGATTGATTATTGAGGATTGAAGGTTGAGGATTGAGTATTGCGGATTGAGGATTGAGGATTGAAGATTGAGGATTGGGGACTGAGTGTTGAGGGTTGAGTGATGAGAATTGATGTTTGTGGATAGAGACTTGAAGATTGCAGGTTGAGTATTGAGTATTGAAAACTGTGAATTGATGATATTCTATTGAGGATTGAGGATTGACATCTGATAGTTGAGGTCTGATGTCTGAAGACTGAGGATTCAGGGTTGAGGATTCAGGATTGAGGTTTGAGGACTGAGGATTGAGGATTGAAAATTGAGGATAGAGGATTGAGGATTGAGGATTGAGGATTGAGGATTGAAGTTTGAGTATTGAGGATTGAAGATTGAGGATTGAGGATTGAGGATTGAGGATTGAGGATTGAAGATTGAGGATTGGGGATTGAGGACTGACGATTGAGGATTGAGTATTGAGGATTGAGAATTGAGGAATGATTATTGAAAATTGAGTATTGAGGATTGAAGATTGGGGATTGAGGATTGAGGATTGAGGATTGAGGATGAGAGCTGAGGGTTGAGGATTGAGGTTTGAGGCCTGAGGACTGAGGATTGAGGATTGAGAATTGAGGATTGAGGATTGAGGATTGAAGATTGAGGATTGGGTATTGAGGATTGAAGAATGAGGATTGAGGATTGAGGATTGAGGATTGAGGATTGAAGATTGAGTATTGAGGATCGAGGATTGAGGATTGAATATTGAGTATTGAGGATTGAAATAGAGGACTGAGGATTGAGGGTTGAGTATTGAGGACGAGGACTGACGGTTGATTATTGAGGTTTGAGGATTGAGGATTCAGGATTGAGGACTGAGGATTGAGGATTGAGGATTGAGGATTGAAGATTGAGTACTGATAACTGAAGATTGAGGATTGAGGATTGAGGATTGAGGATTGAGGATTGAAGATTCAGGATTGAGGATTGATGTTTGAGGATTGAGGATTGAAGATTGAGGATTGAGGATTAAAGGTTGAGGATTGAGGATTGAGGATTGAGGATTGAGGATTGAGGATTGAAGATTGAATATCGATGATTGAAGATTGAGGATTGAGGATTGAGGGTTGTGGATTGAGGATCTAGGATTGGAGATTGATTATTGAGGATTCAAGATTGAGCATTGAGTATTGAGGATTGAGAATTGAGAATTGAGGATGAGGACTGAGGGTTGAGGATTGACAACTTATTAATGAGGACAGAGGGCTGAAGATTGAGGATGCAGGATTGAGGATTCAGAATTGATGGTTGAGGACTGAGGACTGAGGAGTGAGGATTGAGGATTGTGGATTGAGGATTGAGGATTGAGGATTGAAGATTGAGGATTGGGTATTGAGGATTGAACATTGAGGATTGAGAATTGAGGTTGGAGGATTGAATATTGCAGATTGAGTGTTGAGGATTGAAGATTTAGGATTGAGGTTTGAGGATTGAGGATTGAGGACTGAGGATTGAGGATTGAAGATTGAGTATTGAGGATTGAAGATTGAGGATTGAGGATTGAGGATTGAAGATTGAATATCGATGATTGAAGATTGAGGATTGAGGATTGAGGGTTGTGGATTGAGGATCTAGGATTGGAGATTGATTATTGAGGATTCAAGATTGAGGATTGAGGATTGAGGATTGAGGACTGAGGATTGACGATTGAGTATTGAAGATTGAGGATTGACAACTTATTGTTGAGGACAGAGGGCTGAAGATTGAGGATGCAGGATTGAGGATTCAGAATTGATGGTTGAGGACTGAGGACTGAGGATTGAGGATTGAGGATTGTGGATTGAGGATTGAGGATTGAGGATTGAAGATTGAGGATTGGGTATTGAGGATTGAACATTGAGGATTGAGGATTGAGGTTTGAGGATTGAATATTGCAGATTGAGTGTTGAGGATTGAAGGTTGAGGATTGAGGTTTGAGGATTGAGGATTGAGGACTGAGGATTGAGGATTGAAGATTGAGTATTGAGGATTGAAGATTGAGGATTGAGGATTGAGAATTGAGGATTGAGGATGATGGCTGAGGGTTGAGGATTGAGGTTAGAGGACTGAGGACTGAGGATTGAGGATTGAGAATTTAGGATTGAGGATTGAGGATTGAAGATTGAGGATTGGGTTTTGAGGATTGAAGAATGAGGATTGAGGATTGAGGATTGAGGATTGAGGTTTGAAGATTGAGGATTGGGGATTGAGGATTGAAGATTGAGTATTGGGGATTGAAGATTGAGGATTGAGTATTGAGTATTGAAGATTGAGGATTTGGGACTGAGGATTGATGATTGAGGATTGATGATTGAGGATTGAGGATTGAGGATTGAGGATTGAGGATTGAAGATTGTGTATTGAGGATTGAAAACTGAGGATTGAGGATTGAGGATTGAGGATTGAGTATTGAGGATTGAGGATTGAAGTTTGAGTATTGAAGATTGAAGATTGAGGATTGAGGATTGAGGATTGAGGATTGAGGATTGAAGATTGAGGATTGGGGATTGAGGACTGACGTTTGAGTACTGAGAACTGAGGATTGAGGATTGAAGATTGAGGATTGGGGATTGAGGACTGACGATTGAGGATTGGGTATTGAGGATTGAAGAATGAGGATTGAGGATTGAGGATTGAGGATTGAAGATTGAGGATTGAGGATTGAGGATTGAGGATTGAGGATTGAAGGTTGAGGATTGGGGATTGAGGACTGACGTTTGAGGACTGAGAACTGAGGATTGAGGATTGAAGATTGAGGATTGGGGATTGAGGTCTGAGGATTGAGGATTGAGTATTGAGAATTGAGGATTGAGGATTGAGGATTGAAGATTGAGGATTGGGTGTTGAGGATTGAAGAATGAGGATTGAAGATTGAGGTCTGAGGATTGAGGATTGAGGTTTGAGGACTGAAGATTGAATATTGATGATTGAAGATTGAGCATTGAGGATTGATGGTTGTGGATTGAGGACGAGGACTGAGGGTTGAGTATTGATGTTTGAGGTCTGAGGATTGAGGATTGAGTATTGAGAATTGAGGATTGAGGATTGAGGATTGAGGATTGAGGATTGGGTATTGAGGGTTGAAGAATGAGGATTGAGGATTGAGGATTGAGGATTGAGGATTGAGGATTGAAGATTGAGTATTGAGGATTGAAGACTGACGATTGAGGATTGAGAATTGAGGATTGAGGATTGAGGATTGAAGATTGAGTATTGAGGATTGAAAATTGAGGATTGAGGATTGAGGATTCAGGATTGAGGATTGAGGATTGAGGATTGAGTATTGAGGATTGAAGATTGAGGATTGAGAATTGAGGATTGAGGATTGAGGATTGAAGATTGAGGATTGGGGACTGAGTGTTGAGGGTTGAGAATTGAGGATTGACGATTGAGGATTGAAGACTGAGGATTGGGTATTGATGATTGAAGAATGAGGATTGAGTATTGAGGCTTGAGGATTGAGGATTGAACATTGAATATCGATGATTGAAGATTGAGGATCGAGGATTGAGGGTTGTGGATTGAGGACGAGGACTGAGGGTTGAGTATTGAAGTTCGTGGTCTGAGGATTGAGGATTGAGTATTGAGAATTGAGGATTGAGGATTGAGGATTGAGGATTGAGGATTGGGGACTGAAGACTGAGTATTGAGGATTGAAGATTGAGGATTGAGGATTCAGGATTCAGGATCGAGGATTGAGGATTGAGGATTGAGGGTTGAGTGTTGAGGTTTGAGTATTGAATCCTGAGAATTCAGGATATTCTATTGAGTATTGAGAATTGACGATTGATGGTTGAGTATTGAGGATTGAGGATTGAGGATTGAGGATTGAGTATTGAGGATTGAGGATTGAGGATTGACGATTGAATATTGATGATTAAAGATTGAGGATCGAGGATTGAGGGTTGTGGATTGAGGACGAGGACTGAGGGTTGAGTATTGATGTTTGAGGTCTGAGGATGGAGGATTGAGGATTGAGAATTGAGGATTGAGTGTTGAGGACTAAGGATTGAGGATTGAAGATTGAGAATTGAGGATTGAAGATTGAGGATTGAGTATTGAGCATTGAGGATTGAGGATTGAAGATTGACGATTGGGTGTTGAGGATTGAAGAATGAGGATTGAGGATTGAGGATTGAGGACTGAGGATTGACGATTGAGTATTGAAGATTGAGGATTGACAACTTATTGTTGAGGACAGAGGGCTGAAGATTGAGGATGCAGGATTGAGGATTCAGAATTGATGGTTGAGGACTGAGGACTGAGGATTGAGGATTGAGGATTGTGGATTGAGGATTGAGGATTGAGGATTGAAGATTGAGGATTGGGTATTGAAGATTGAACATTGAGGATTGAGGATTGAGGTTTGAGGATTGAATATTGCAGATTGAGTGTTGAGGATTGAAGATTGAGGATTGAGGATCTAGGGTTGAGTATTGAGGATTGAATGTTGACGGTCGAGGATTGAGGATTGGGGATTGTGGATTGAGGATTGAGGATTGAGGATTGAGGATTGAGGATTGAAGATTGAGTATTGAGGATCGAGGGTTGAGGATTGAATATTGAGTATTGAGGATTGAAGATAGAGGACTGAGGATTGAGGGTTGAGGATTGAGGACGAGGACTGACGGTTGAGGATTGAGGTTTGAGGATTGAGGATTCAGGATTGAGGACTGAGGATTGAGGATTGAGGCTTGACGATTGAAGATTGAGTATTGAGGATTGAAGATTGAGGATTGAGGATCGAGGATTGAGGATTGAGGATTGAGGATTGAGGATTGAGGATTGAAGATTGAGGATTGAGGATTGAAGATTGAGGATTGAGGATTAAAGATTGAGGATTGAGGATTGAGGATTGAGGATTGAAGATCGAATATCGATGATTGAAGATTGAGGATTAAGGATTGAGGGTTGTGGATTGAGGATCTAGGATTGGAGATTGATTATTGAGGATTCAAGATTGAGGATTGAGGATTGAGGATTGAGAATTGAGAATTGAGGATGAGGACTGAGCGTTGAGGATTGAGGATTGAGGAACGAGAATCGAGGATTGAGGATTGAGGACTGAGGATTGACGATTGAGTATTGAAGATTGAGGATTGACAACTTATTGTTGAGGACAGAGGGCTGAAGATTGAGGATGCAGGATTGAGGATTCAGAATTGATGGTTGAGGACTGAGGACTGAGGATTGAGGATTGAGGATTGTGGATTGAGGATTGAGGATTGAGGATTGAAGATTGAGGATTGGGTATTAAAGATTGAACATTGAGGATTGAGGATTGAGGTTTGAGGATTAAATATTGCAGATTGAGTGTTGAGGATTGAAGATTGAGGATTGAGGATCTAGGGTTGAGTATTGAGGATTGAATGTTGACGGTCGAGGATTGAGGATTGGGGATTGTGGATTGAGGATTGAGGATTGAGGATTGAGGATTGAGTATCGAGGATTGAAGGTTGATGATTGGGGCTTGAGGATTGAGGATTGAGGATTGAGGATTGAGAATTGAGAATTGAGGATGAGGACTGAGGGTTGAGGATTGAGGATTGAGGAACGAGAATCGAGGATTGAGGATTGAGGACTGAGGATTGAGGACTGAGGATTGAGGATTGAGGATTGAGGATTGATGATTGGGGATTGAGGATTGAAGATTGAGTATTGGGGATTGAAGATTGAGGATTGAAGATTGAGTATTGAGGATTGAAGATTGAGGATTGAGGTCTGAGGATTGAGGATTGAGGATTGAAGATTGAGGATTGGGTATTGAGCATTGAAGAATGAGGATTGAGGATTGAAGTTTGAGGATTGAGGATTGAAGATTGAGGATTGGGTATTGAGGATTGAGGAATGAGGATTGAGGATTGAGGACTGGGGATTGAGGATTGCAGATTGAGTACTGAGGATTGAAGATTGAGTGTTGAGGATTGAGGATTGAGGATTGAGGATTGAGAATGGAGGATTGAAGATTGAGTATTGAGGATTGAAGATTGAGGATTGAGGATTGAGTACTGAGGATTGAGGATTGAAGATTGAGGATTGGGGACTGAGTGTTGAGGGTTGACTGATGAGAATTGACGTTTGTGGATAGAGATTTGAAGATTGCAGATTGAGTATTGAGTATTGAAAACTGTGAATTGATTATATTCTATTGAGTATTGAGAATTGACAACTGATTGTTGAGGACTGAGTTCTGAAGGTTGAGGATTCAGGTTTGAGTATTCAGGTTTGAGTTTTGAGGACTGAGGATTGAGGATTGAGGATCGAGGATTGAGGATTGAGGATCGAGGATTGAGGATTGAGGATAGAGGATTGAGGATTGAAGATTGAGGATAGGGTATTGCGGATTGAACATTGAGGATTGAGGATTGAGGACTGAAGATTGAATATTGATGATTGAAGATTGAGGATTGAGGATTGATGGTTGTGGATTGAGGACGAGGACTGAGGGCTGTGTATTGATGTTTGAGGTCTGAGGGTTGAGGATTCAGGATTGAGGATTCAGGTTTGAGCTTTGAGGACTGAGGATTGAGGATTGAGGATCGAGGATTGAGGATTGAGGATTGAGGATTGAGGATTGAAGATTGAGGATTGGGTATTGCGGATTGAACATTGAGGGTTGAGGATTGAGGATTGAGGATTGAGGATTGAGGACTGAAGATTGAATATTGATGATTGAACATTGAGGATCGAGGATTGAGTGTTGTGGATTGAGGACGAGGACTGAGGGTTGAGTATTGATGTTTGAGGTCTGAGGATTGAGGATTGAGTATTGAGAATTGAGGATTGAGGATTGAGGATTGAAGATTGAGGATTGGGTGTTGAGGATTGAAGAATGAGGATTGAAGATTGAGGTCTGAGGATTGAGGATTGAGGTTTGAAGATTGAGTATTGAGGATTGAAGACTGACGATTGAGGATTGAGAATTGAGGATTGAGGATTGAGGATTGAAGATTGAGTATTGAGGATTGAAAATTGAGGATTGAGGATTGAGGATTCAGGATTGAGGATTGAGGATTGAGGATTGAGTATTGAGGATTGAAGATTGAGGATTGAGAATTGAGGATTGAGGATTGAGGATTGAAGATTGAGGATTGGGGACTGAGTGTTGAGCGTTGAGAATTGAGGATTGAGGATTGAGGATTGAAGACTGAGGATTGGGTATTGATGATTGAAGAATGAGGATTGAGTATTGAGGATTGAGGATTGAGGATTGAACATTGAATATCGATGATTGAAGATTGAGGATCGAGGATTGAGGGTTGTGGATTGAGGACGAGGACTGAGGGTTGAGTATTGAAGTTCGTGGTCTGAGGATTGAGGATTGAGTATTGAGAATTGAGGATTGAGGATTGAGGATTGAGGATTGAGGATTGGGGACTGAAGACTGAGTATTGAGGATTGAAGATTGAGGATTGAGGATTCAGGATTCAGGATCGAGGATTGAGGATTGAGGATTGAGGGTTGAGTGTTGAGGTTTGAGTATTGAATCCTGAGAATTCAGGATATTCTATTGAGTATTGAGAATTGACGATTGATGGTTGAGTATTGAGGATTGAGGATTGAGGATTGAGGATTGAGTATTGAGGATTGAGGATTGAGGATTGACGATTGAATATTGATGATTAAAGATTGAGGATCGAGGATTGAGGGTTGTGGATTGAGGACGAGGACTGAGGGTTGAGTATTGATGTTTGAGGTCTGAGGATGGAGGATTGAGGATTGAGAATTGAGGATTGAGTATTGAGGACTAAGGATTGAGGATTGAAGATTGAGAATTGAGGATTGAAGATTGAGGATTGAGTATTGAGCATTGAGGATTGAGGATTGAAGATTGACGATTGGGTGTTGAGGATTGAAGAATGAGGATTGAGGATTGAGGATTGAGGATTGAGGATTGAGGATTGAAGATTGAGTATTGAGTATTGAAGATTGAGGATTGAGGTCTGAGGATTGAGGATTGAGGATTGAAGATTGAGGATTGGGTGTTGAGGATTGAAGAATGAGGATTGAGGATTGAGGATTGAGGATTGAGGATTGAAGATTGAGGATTGGGTATTGAGGATTGAAGAATGAGTACTGAGGATTGAGGACTGAGGATAGGGGATTGCAGATTGAGTACTGAGGATTGAAAATTGAGGGTTGAGGATTGAGGATTGAGGATTGAGCATTGAGGATTGAGGATTGAGGATTGAGTATTGAGGATTGAGGATTGAGGATTGATGATTGAATATTGATGATTGAAGATTGAGGATCGAGGATTGAGGGTTGTGGATTGAGGATGAGGACTGAGGGTTGAGGATTGATGTTTGAGGTCTGAGGATGGAGGATTGAGGATTGAGAATTGAGGATTGAGGATTGAGGATTGAAGATTGAGGATTGGGTGTTGAGGATTGAAGAATGAGGATTGAGAATTGAGGATTGAGGAATGAGGATTGAAGATTGAGTATTGAGGATTGAAGATTGAGGATTGAGGTCTGAGGATTGAGGATTGAGGATTGAAGATTGAGGATTGGGTGTTGAGGGTTGAAGAATGAGGATTGAGGATTGAGGTTTGAGGATTGAGGATTGAAGATTGAGGTTTGGGTATTGAGGATTGAAGAATGAGGATTGAGGATTGAGGACTGGGGATTGAGGATTGCAGATTGAGTACTGAGGATTGAAGATTGAGTGTTGAGGATTGAGGATTGAGGATTGAGCATTGAGTATTGAGGATTGAGGATTGAGGATTGAGAATTGAAGATTGAGGATTGGAGACTGAGTGTTGAGGGTTGAGTGGTGAGTGTTGATGTTTGTGGATAGAAATTTGAAGATTGCAGATTGAGTATTGAGTATTGAAAACTGTGAATTGATGATATTCTATTGAGGATTGAGGATTGACATCTGATTGTTCAGGCCTGAGGTCTGAAGATTGTGGATTCAGGATTGAGTATTCAGGATTGAGTCTTCATGGCTGAGGATTGAGGATTGAGGATTGAGGCATGAGGATTGAGGATTGGGGATTGAAGATTGAGGATTGAGGATTGAGGATGAGAGCTGAGGGTTGAGGATTGAGGTTTGAGGTCTGAGGACTGAGGATTGAGGATTGAGAATTGAGGATTGATGGTTGAAGATTGAACATTGAGTATTGGGTATTGAGGATTGAAGAATGAGGATTGAGGAGTGAGGATTGAGGATTGAGGATTGAAGATTGAGTATTGAGGATTGAAGCCTGACGATTGAGGATTGAGGTTTGAGGATTGAGGATTGAGGATGGAGGATTGAAGATTGAGTATTGAGAATTGAAAATTGAGGATTGAGGATTGAGGATTGAGGATTGAGGGTTGAGTGTTGAGGTTTGAGTATTGAATCCTGAGAATTCAGGATATTCTATTGAGTATTGAGAATTGAGGATTGATGGATGAGTATTGAGGATTGAGGATTGTGGATTGAGGATTGAGTATTGAGGATTGAGGATTGAGGATTGAAGATTGAATATTGATGATTGAAGATTGAGGATCGAGGATTGAGGGTTGTGGATTGAGGACGAGGACTGATGGTTGAGTATTGATGTTTGAGGTCTGAGGATTGAGGATTGAGGATTGAGAATTGAGGATTGAGGATTGAGGATTGATGATTGAGGATTGGGTGTTGAGGATTGAAGAATGAGGATTGGGGATTGAGGATTGATGATTGAAGATTGAGTATTGTGTATTGAAGATTGAGGATTGAGGTCTGAGGGTTGAAGATTGAGGATTGAAGATTGAGGATTGGGTGTTGAGGATTGAAGAATGAGGATTGAGGATTGAGGATGAGGATTGAGGATTGAAGATTGAGGATTGGGTATTGAGGATTGAAGAATGAGGATTGAGGATTGAGGACTGAGGACTGAGGATTGCAGAAGGATTACTGAGGATTAATGATTGAGGGTTGAGGATTGAGGATTGAGGATTGAGGGTTGAGTTTTGAGGACTGAGGATTGAGGATTGTGGATCGAGGATTGAGGATTGAGGATAGAGGATTGAGGATTGAAGATTGAGGATAGGGTATTGCGGATTGAACATTGAGGATTGAGGATTGAGGACTGAAGATTGAATATTGATGATTGAAGATTGAGGATTGAGGATTGATGGTTGTGGATTGAGGACGAGGACTGAGGGCTGTGTATTGATGTTTGAGGTCTGAGGGTTGAGGATTCAGGATTGAGGATTGAGGATTGAGGAATGAGGATTGAGGATTGAAGTTTGAGTATTGAGGATTGAAGATTGAGGATTGAAGATCGGGAATTGAGGATTGAGGATTGAGGACTGAGGATTGACGATTGAGTATTGATGATTGAGGATTGATGATTGAGGATTGAGGATTGAGGATTGAGGGTTGAGGATTGAAGATTGAAGATTGAGGATTGAGGATTAAAGATTGAGGATTGAGGATTGAGGATTGAGGATTGAGGATTGAGGATTGAAGATTGAATATCGATGATTGAAGATAGAGGATTGAGCATTGAGGGTTGTGGATTGAGGATCTAGGATTGGAGATCGATTATTGATGATTCAAGATTGAGGATTGAGGATTGAGGATTGAGAATTGAGAATTGAGGATGAGGACTGAGGGTTGAGGATTGAGGATTGAGGAACGAGAATCGAGGATTGAGGATTGAGGACTGAGGATTGACGATTGAGTATTGAAGATTGAGGATTGACAACTTATTATTGAGGACAGAGGGCTGAAGATTGAGGATGCAGGATTGAGGATTCAGAATTGATGGTTGAGGACTGACGACTGAGGATTGAGGATTGAGGATTGTGGATTGAGGATTGAGGATTGAGGATTGAAGATTGAGGATTGGGTATTGAGGATTGAACATTGAGGATTGAGGATTGAGGATTGAGGATTGAATATTGCAGATTGAGTGTTGAGGATTGAAGATTGAGGATTGAGGTTTGAGGATTGAGGATTGAGGACTGAGGATTGAGGATAGAAGATTGAGTATTGAGGATTGAAGATTGAGGATTGAGGATTGAGAATTGAGGATTGAGGATTGAGGATTGAGGATTGAGGATTGGGTATTGAGGGTTGAAGAATGAGGATTGAGGATTGAGGATTGAGGATTGAGGATTGAGGATTGAGTATTGAGCGTTGAGGATTGAGGATTGAAGATTGAGGATTGGGTGTTGAGGATTGAAGAATGAGGATTGAGGATTGAGGATTGAGGATTGAGGATTGAAGATTGAGTATTGAGGATTGAAGATTGAGGATTGAGGTCTGAGGATTGAGGACTGAAGATTGAAGATTGAGGATTGGGTGCTGAGGGTTGAAGAATGAGGATTGAGGATTGAGGATTGAGGATTGGGGATTGAAGACTGAGTATTGAGGATTGAAGATTGAGGATTGAGGATTGAGGATTCAGGATCGAGGATTGAGGAATGAGGATTGAGGGTTGAGTGTTGAGGTTTGAGTATTGAATCCTGAGAATTCAGGATATTCTATTGAGTACGGAGAATTGAGGATTGATGGTTGAGTATTGAGGATTGAGGATTGAGGATTGAGGATTGAGTATTGAGGATTGAGGATTGAGGATTGAAGATTGAATATTGATGATTGAAGATTGAGAATCGAGGATTGAGGGTTGTGGATTGAGGACGAGGACTGAGGGTTGAGGATTGATGTTTGAGGTCTGAGGATGGAGGATTGAGGATTGAGGAGTGAGGATTGAGGATTGAGGATTGAAGATTGAGTATTGAGGATTGAAGCCTGACGATTGAGGATTGAGGATTGAGGATTGAGGATGGAGGATTGAAGATTGAGTATTGAGGATTGAAAATTGAGGATTGAGGATTGAGGATTGAGGATTGAGGGTTGAGTGTTGAGGTTTGAGTATTGAATCCTGCGAATTCAGGGTATTCTATTGAGTATTGAGAATTGAGGATTGATGGATGAGTATTGAGGATTGAGGATTGTGGATTGAGGATTGAGTATTGAGGATTGAAGATTGAGGATTGAGGTCTGAGGATTGAGGATTGAGGATTGAAGATTGAGGATTGGGTGTTGAGGATTGAAGAATGAGGATTGAGGATTGAGGTTTGAGGATTGAGGATTGAAGATTGAGGATTGGGTATTGAGGATTGAAGAATGAGGATTGAGGATTGAGGACTGGGGATTGAGGATTGCAGATTGAGTACTGAGGATTGAAGATTGAGTGATGAGGATTGAGGATCGAGGATTGAGCATTGAGTATTGAGGATTGAGGATTGAGGATTGAGGATTGAAGATTGAGGATTGGAGACTGAGTGTTGAGGGTTGAGTGGTGAGTGTTGATGTTTGTGGATAGAAATTTGAAGATTGCAGATTGAGTATTGAGTATTGAAAACTGTGAATTGATGATATTCTATTGAGGATTGAGGATTGACATCTGATTGTTCAGGTCTGAGGTCTGAAGATTGTGGATTCAGGATTGAGTATTCAGGATTGAGGCTTCATGGCTGAGGATTGAGGATTGAGGATTGAGGCATGAGGTTTGAGGATTGGGGATTGAAGATTGAGGATTGAGGATTGAGGATGAGTGCTGAGGGTTGAGGATTGAGGTTTGAGGTCTGAGGACTGAGGATTGAGGATTGAGAATTGAGGATTGATGGATGAAGATTGAACATTGAGTATTGGGTATTGAGGATTGAAGAATGAGGATTGAGGAGTGAGGATTGAGGATTGAGTATTGAAGATTGAGTATTGAGGATTGAAGCCTGACGATTGAGGATTGAGGATTGAGGATTGAGGATTGAGGATGGAGGATTGAAGATTGAGTATTGAGGATTGAAAATTGAGGATTGAGGATTGAGGATTGAGGATTGAGGGTTGAGGTTTGAGTATTGAATCCTGAGAATTCAGGATATTCTATTGAGTATTGAGAATTGAGGATTGATGGATGAGTATTGAGGATTGAGGATTGTGGATTGAGGATTGAGTATTGAGGATTGAGGATTGAGGATTGAAGATTGAATATTGATGATTGAAGATTGAGGATCGAGGATTGAGGGTTGTGGATTGAGGACGAGGACTGATGGTAGAGTATTGATGTTTGAGGTCTGAGGATTGAGGATTGAGGATTGAGAATTGAGGATTGAGGATTGAGGATTGATGATTGAGGATTGGGTGTTGAGGATTGAAGAATGAGGATTGGGGATTGAGGATTGATGATTGAAGATTGAGTATTGTGTATTGAAGATTGAGGATTGAGGTCTGAGGGTTGAAGATTGAGGATTGAAGATTGAGGATTGGGTGTTGAGGATTGAAGAATGAGGATTGAGGATTGAGGATGAGGATTGAGGATTGAAGATTGAGGATTGGGTATTGAGGATTGAAGAATGAGGATTGAGGATTGAGGACTGAGGACTGAGGATTGCAGAAGGATTACTGAGGATTAATGATTGAGGGTTGAGGATTGAGGATTGAGGATTGAGGGTTGAGTTTTGAGGACTGAGGATTGAGGATTGTGGATCGAGGATTGAGGATTGAGGATAGAGGATTGAGGATTGAAGATTGAGGATAGGGTATTGCGGATTGAACATTGAGGATTGAGGATTGAGGACTGAAGATTGAATATTGATGATTGAAGATTGAGGATTGAGGATTGATGGTTGTGGATTGAGGACGAGGACTGAGGGCTGTGTATTGATGTTTGAGGTCTGAGGGTTGAGGATTCAGGATTGAGGATTGAGGATTGAGGATTGAGGATTGAGGATTGAAGTTTGAGTATTGAGGATTGAAGATTGAGGATTGAAGATCGGGAATTGAGGATTGAGGATTGAGGACTGAGGATTGACGATTGAGTATTGATGATTGAGGATTGATGATTGAGGATTGAGGATTGAGGATTGAGGGTTGAGGATTGAAGATTGAAGATTGAGGATTGAGGATTAAAGATTGAGGATTGAGGATTGAGAATTGAGGATTGAGGATTGAGGATTGAAGATTGAATATCGATGATTGAAGATAGAGGATTGAGCATTGAGGGTTGTGGATTGAGGATCTAGGATTGGAGATTGATTATTGATGATTCAAGATTGAGGATTGAGGATTGAGGATTGAGAATTGAGAATTGAGGATGAGGACTGAGGGTTGAGGATTGAGGATTGAGGAACGAGAATCGAGGATTGAGGATTGAGGACTGAGGATTGACGATTGAGTATTGAAGATTGAGGATTGACAACTTATTATTGAGGACAGAGGGCTGAAGATTGAGGATGCAGGATTGAGGATTCAGAATTGATGGTTGAGGACTGACGACTGAGGATTGAGGATTGAGGATTGTGGATTGAGGATTGAGGATTGAGGATTGAAGATTGAGGATTGGGTATTGAGGATTGAACATTGAGGATTGAGGATTGAGGATTGAGGATTGAGGATTGAATATTGCAGATTGAGTGTTGAGGATTGAAGATTGAGGATTGAGGTTTGAGGATTGAGGATTGAGGACTGAGGATTGAGGATAGAAGATTGAGTATTGAGGATTGAAGATTGAGGATTGAGGATTGAGAATTGAGGATTGAGGATGAGGGCTGAGGGTTGAGGATTGAGGTTAGAGGACTGAGGACTGAGGATTGAGGATTGAGCATTGAGGATTGAAGATTGTGGATTGAGTATTGAGCGTTGAGGATTGAGGATTGAAGATTGAGGATTGGGTGTTGAGGATTGAAGAATGAGGATTGAGGATTGAGGATTGAGGATTGAGGATTGAAGATTGAGTATTGAGGATTGAAGATTGAGGATTGAGGTCTGAGGATTGAGGACTGAAGATTGAAGATTGAGGATTGGGTGCTGAGGGTTGAAGAATGAGGATTGAGGATTGAGGATTGAGGATTGGGGATTGAAGACTGAGTATTGAGGATTGAAGATTGAGGATTGAGGATTGAGGATTCAGGATCGAGGATTGAGGAATGAGGATTGAGGGTTGAGTGTTGAGGTTTGAGTATTGAATCCTGAGAATTCAGGATATTCTATTGAGTACGGAGAATTGAGGATTGATGGTTGAGTATTGAGGATTGAGGATTGAGGATTGAGGATTGAGTATTGAGGATTGAGGATTGAGGATTGAAGATTGAATATTGATGATTGAAGATTGAGAATCGAGGATTGAGGGTTGTGGATTGAGGACGAGGACTGAGGGTTGAGGATTGATGTTTGAGGTCTGAGGATGGAGGATTGAGGATTGAGGAGTGAGGATTGAGGATTGAGGATTGAAGATTGAGTATTGAGGATTGAAGCCTGACAATTGAGGATTGAGGATTGAGGATTGAGGATGGAGGATTGAAGATTGAGTATTGAGGATTGAAAATTGAGGATTGAGGATTGAGGATTGAGGATTGAGGGTTGAGTGTTGAGGTTTGAGTATTGAATCCTGCGAATTCAGGGTATTCTATTGAGTATTGAGAATTGAGGATTGATGGATGAGTATTGAGGATTGAGGATTGTGGATTGAGGATTGAGTATTGAGGATTGAAGATTGAGGATTGAGGTCTGAGGATTGAGGATTGAGGATTGAAGATTGAGGATTGGGTGTTGAGGATTGAAGAATGAGGATTGAGGATTGAGGTTTGAGGATTGAGGATTGAAGATTGAGGATTGGGTATTGAGGATTGAAGAATGAGGATTGAGGATTGAGGACTGGGGATTGAGGATTGCAGATTGAGTACTGAGGATTGAAGATTGAGTGATGAGGATTGAGGATCGAGGATTGAGCATTGAGTATTGAGGATTGAGGATTGAGGATTGAGGATTGAAGATTGAGGATTGGAGACTGAGTGTTGAGGGTTGAGTGGTGAGTGTTGATGTTTGTGGATAGAAATTTGAAGATTGCAGATTGAGTATTGAGTATTGAAAACTGTGAATTGATGATATTCTATTGAGGATTGAGGATTGACATCTGATTGTTCAGGTCTGAGGTCTGAAGATTGTGGATTCAGGATTGAGTATTCAGGATTGAGGCTTCATGGCTGAGGATTGAGGATTGAGGATTGAGGCATGAGGTTTGAGGATTGGGGATTGAAGATTGAGGATTGAGGATTGAGGATGAGTGCTGAGGGTTGAGGATTGAGGTTTGAGGTCTGAGGACTGAGGATTGAGGATTGAGAATTGAGGATTGATGGATGAAGATTGAACATTGAGTATTGGGTATTGAGGATTGAAGAATGACGATTGAGGATTGTGGATTGAGGATTGAGGATTGAGGATTGAGGATGGAGGATTGAAGATTGAGTATTGAGGATTGAAAATTGAGGATTGAGGATTGAGGATTGAGGATTGAGGGTTGAGGTTTGAGTATTGAATCCTGAGAATTCAGGATATTCTATTGAGTATTGAGAATTGAGGATTGATGGATGAGTATTGAGGATTGAGGATTGTGGATTGAGGATTGAGTATTGAGGATTGAGGATTGAGGATTGAAGATTGAATATTGATGATTGAAGATTGAGGATCGAGGATTGAGGGTTGTGGATTGAGGACGAGGACTGATGGTTGAGTATTGATGTTTGAGGTCTGAGGATTGAGGATTGAGGATTGAGAATTGAGGATTGAGGATTGAGGATTGATGATTGAGGATTGGGTGTTGAGGATTGAAGAATGAGGATTGAGGATTGAAGATTGAGGATTGAGGTCTGAGTGTTGAGGATTGAGGATTGAAGGTTGAGGATTGGGTGTTGAGGATTGAAGAATGAGGATTGAGGATTGAGGATGAGGATTGAGGATTGAAGATTGAGGATTGGGTATTGAGCATTGAAGAATGAGGATTGAGGATTGAGGACTGAGGACTGAGGATTGCAGAAGGAGTACTGAGGATTGATGATTGAGGGTTGAGGATTGAGGATTGAGGATTGAGGGTTGAGGATTGAGGATTGAGGATTGAGGATGAGTATTGAGGATTGAAGCCTGGCGATTGAGGATTGAGGATTGAGGATTGAGGATTGAGAATGGAGGATTGAAGATTGAGTATTGAGGATTGAAGATTGAGGATTGAGGATTGAGGATTGAGGATTGAGGATTGAAGATTGAGGATTGGGGACTGAGTGTTGAGGGTTGAATGATGAGAATTGACGTTTGTGGATAGAGATTTGAAGATTGCAGATTGAGTATTGAGTATTGAAATCTGTGAATTGATTATATTCTATTGAGGATTGAGAATTGACAACTGATTGTTGAGGGCTGAGTTCTGAAGGTTGAGGATTCAGGATTGAGTATTCAGGTTTGAGTTTTGAGGACTGAGGATTGAGGATTGTGGATCGAGGATTGAGGATTGAGGATAGAGGATTGAGGATTGAAGATTGAGGATAGGGTATTGCGGATTGAACATTGAGGATTGAGGATTGAGGACTGAGGATTGAGGATCTAGGATTGGAGATTGATTATTGAGGATTGAATATTGAGGGTTGAGGATTGAGGATTGAGTATTGAGAATTGGGGATGAGGACTGAGGGTTGAGGATTGAGGATTGAGGATCGGGAATTGAGGATTGAGGATTGAGGACTGAGGATTGACGATTGAGTATTGAAGATTGAGGATTGACAACTGATTGTTGAGGACAGAGGGCTGAAGATTGAGGATTCAGGATTGATGGTTGAGGACTGAGGACTGAGGATTGAGGATTGAGGATTGAGGATTGAGGATTGGGGATTGAGGATTGAAAATTGAGTATTGGGAATTGAAGATTGAGGATTGGGGATTGAGTATTGAAGATTGAGGATTTGGGACTGAGGATTGATGATTGAGGATTGATGATTGAGGATTGAGGATTGAGGATCTAGGATTGGAGATTGATTATTGAGGATTCAAGATTGAGGATTAAGGATTGAGGATTGAGAATTGAGAATTGAGGATGAGGACTGAGGGTTGAGGATTGAGGATTGAGGAACGAGAATCGAGGATTGAGGATTGAGGACTGAGGATTGACGACTGAGTATTGAAGATTGAGGATTGACAACTTAGTATTGAGGACAGAGGGCTGAAGATTGAGGATGCAGGATTGAGGATTCAGAATTGATGGTTGAGGACTGACGACTGAGGATTGAGGATTGAGGATTGTGGATTGAGGATTGAGGATTGAGGATTGAAGATTGAGGATTGGGTATTGAGGATTGAACATTGAGGATTGAGGATTGAGGATTGAGGATTGAATATTGCAGATTGAGTGTTGAGGATTGAAGATTGAGGATTGAGGTTTGAGGATTGAGGATTGAGGACTGAGGATTGAGGATTGAAGATTGAGTATTGAGGATTGAAGATTGAGGATTGAGGATTGAGAGTTGAGGATTGAGGATGAGGGCTGAGGGTTGAGGATTGAGGTTAGAGGACTGAGGACTGAAGATTGAGGATTGAGAATTTAGGATTGAGGATTGAGGATTGAAGATTGAGGATTGGGTATTGAGGATTGAAGAATGAGGATTGAGGATTGAGGATTGAGGATTGAGGTTTGAAGATTGAGGTTTGGGGATTGAAGCCTGACGATTGAGGATTGAGGATTGAAGATTGAGGATTGAGGATGGAGGATTGAAGATTGAGTATTGAGGATTGAAAATTGAGGATTGAGGATTGAGGATTGAGGATTGTGGGTTGAGTGTTGAGGTTTGAGTATTGAATCCTGAGAATTCAGGATATTCTATTGAGTATTGAGAATTGAGGATTGATGGATGAGTATTGAGGATTGAGGATGGTGGATTGAGGATTGAGTATTGAGGATTGAGGATTGAGGATTGAAGATTGAATATTGATGATTGAAGATTGAGGATCGAGGATTGAGGGTTGTGGATTGAGGACGAGGACTGATGGTTGAGTATTGATGTTTGAGGTCTGAGGATTGAGGATTGAGGATTGAGAATTGAGGATTGAGGATTGAGGATTGAAGATTGAGGATTGGGTGTTGAGGATTGAAGGATGAGGATTGAGGATTGAAGAATGAGGATTGAGGATTGAGGGTTGAGGATTGAGGATTGAAGATTGAGGATTGGGTATTGAGGATTGAAGGATGAGGATTGAGGATTGAGGACTGAGGATTGAGGATTGCAGAAGGAGTACTGAGGATTGAAGATTGAGGGTTGAGGATTGAGGATTGAGGATTGAGCGTTGAGGATTGAGGATTGAGGATTGAGTATGAGTATTGAGGATTGAAGCCTGGCGATTGAGGATTGAGGATTGAGGATTGAGGATTGAGAATGGAGGATTGAAGATTGAGTATTGAGGATTGAAGATTGAGGATTGAGGATTGAGGATTGAGGATTGAGGATTGAAGATTGAGGATCGGGGACTGAGTGTTGAGTGTTGAATGATGAGACTTGACGTTTGTGGATAGAGATTTGAAGATTGCAGATTGAGTATTGAGTATTGAAATCTGTGAATTGATTATATTCTATTGAGGACTGAGAATTGTCAACTGATTGTTGAGGACTGAGTTCTGAAGGTTGAGGATTCAGGTCTGAGTATTCAGGTTTGAGTTTTGAGGACTGAGGATTGAGGATTGAGGATCTAGGATTGAGGATTGAGGATAGAGGATTGAGGATTGAAGATTGAGGATAGGGTATTGCGGATTGAACATTGAGGATTGAGGATTGAGGACTGAAGATTGAGGATTGACAACTGATTGATGAGGACAGAGGGCTGAAGTTTGAGGATGCAGGATTGAGGATTCAGGATTCATGGTTGAGGACTGAGGACTGAGGATTGAGGATTGAGGATTGAGGATTGAGGATTTGGGATTGAGGATTGAAGATTGAGTATTGGGGATTGAAGATTGAGGATTGAGGATTGAGTATTGAAGATTGAGGATTTGGGACTGAGGATTGATGATTGCGGATTGATGATTGAGGATTGAGGTTTGAGGATAGAGGGTTGAGGATTGAAGACTGAGGATTGGGTATTGAGGATTGAAGAATGAGGATTGAGGACTGAGGATTGATGATTGAGGATTGAAGATTGAGGATTGAGGATTGAAGATTGAGTATTGAGGATTGAAGACTGACGATTGAGGATTGAGGATTGAGGATTGAGGATTGAGGACAGAAGATTGAGTATTGAGGATTGAAAATTGAGGATTGAGGATTGAGGATTGAGGATTGAGGATTGAGGATTGAGGATTGAGGATTGAAGTTTGAGTGTTGAGGATTGAAGATTGAGGATTGAGGATTGAGGATTGAGGATTGAGGATTGAAGATTGAGGATTGGGGATTGAGGACTGACGATTGAGGATTGAGTATTGAGGATTGAGAATTGAGGATTGACTATTGAAGATTGAGTATTGAGGATTGAAGATTGAGGATTGAGGATTGAGGATTGAGGATTGAGGATGAGGGCTGAGGGTTGAGGTTTGAGGTTTGAGGACTGAGGACTGAGGATTGAGGACTGAGAATTGAGGATTGAGGATTGAGGATTGAAGATTGAGGATTGGGTATTGAGGATTGAAGAATGAGGATTGAGGATTGAGGATTGAGGATTGAGGATTGAAGATTGAGAATTGAGGATCGAGGATTGAGGATTGAATATTCAGTATTGAGGATTGAAGATAGAGGATTGAGGATTGTGGGTTGAGGATTGAGGACGAGGACTGACGGTTGAGGATTGAGGTTTGAGGATTGAGGATTCAGGATTGAGGACTGAGGATTGAGGATTGAGGATTGAGCATTGAGGATTGAAGATTGAGGACTGAGGATTGAGGATTGAGAATTGAGCATTGAGGATTGAAGATTGAGGACTGGGGATTGAGGATTGAAGATTGAGGATTAAGGATTGAGGATTGGCGATTGAGGATCTAGGATTGGAGATTGATTATTGAGGATTCAAGGTTGAGGATGAGGATTGAGGATTGAGAATTGAGAATTGAGAATTGAGGATGAGGACTGAGGGTTGAGGATTGAGGATTGAGGAACGAGAATCGATGATTGAGGATTGAGGACTGAGGATTGACGATTGAGTATTGAAGATTGAGGATTGACAACTGATTGTTGAGGACAGAGGGCTGAAGATTGAGGATGCAGGATTGAGATTCAGAATTGATTGTTGAGGACTGAGGACTGAGGATTGAGGATTGAAAATTGAGATTGAGGATTGAAGATTGAGGATTGAGGATTGAGGACTGAGGACTGAGGATTGCAGAAGGAGTACTGAGGATTGATGATTGAGGGTTGAGGATTGAGGATTGAGGATTGAGGGTTGAGGATTGAGGATTGAGGATTGAGGATGAGTATTGAGGATTGAAGCCTGGCGATTGAGGATTGAGGATTGAGGATTGAGGATTGAGAATGGAGGATTGAAGATTGGGTATTGAGGATTGAAGATTGAGGATTGAGGATTGAGGATTGAGGATTGAGGATTGAAGATTGAGGATTGGGGACTGAGTGTTGAGGGTTGAATGATGAGAATTGACGTTTGTGGATAGAGATTTGAAGATTGCAGATTGAGTATTGAGTATTGAAATCTGTGAATTGATTATATTCTATAGAGGATTGAGAATTGACAACTGATTGTTGAGGGCTGAGTTCTGAAGGTTGAGGATTCAGGATTGAGTATTCAGGTTTGAGTTTTGAGGACTGAGGATTGAGGATTGTGGATCGAGGATTGAGGATTGAGGATAGAGGATTGAGGATTGAAGATTGAGGATAGGGTATTGCGGATTGAACATTGAGGATTGAGGATTGAGGACTGAAGATTGAATATTGATGATTGAAGATTGAGGATTGAGGATTGATGGTTGTGGATTGAGGACGAGGACTGAGGGCTGTGTATTGATGTTTGAGGTCTGAGGGTTGAGGATTCAGGATTGAGGATTGAGGATTGAGGATTGAGGATTGAGGATTGAAGTTTGAGTATTGAGGATTGAAGATTGAGCATTGAGGATTGAGGATTGAGGATTGAGGATTGAAGATTGAGTATTGAGGATTGAAGATTGAGGATTGAGGATTGAGGATTGAGGATTGAGGATGAGGGCTGAGGGTTGAGGATTGAGGTTTGAGGGCTGAGGACTGAGGACTGAGGATAGAGGATTGAGAATTGATGATTGAGGATTGAGGATTGAAGATTGAGTATTGGGTATTGAGGATTGAAGATTGATGATTGAGGATTGAGGACTGAGGATTGAGGATCTAGGATTGGAGATTGATTATTGAGGATTGAAGATTGAGGGTTGAGGATTGAGGATTGAGAATTGAGAATTGGGGATGAGGGCTGAGGGTTGAGGATTGAGGATTGAGGATCGGGAATTGAGGATTGAGGATTGAGGACTGAGGATTGACGATTGAGTATTGAAGATTGAGGATTGACAACTGATTGTTGAGGACAGAGGGCTGAAGATTGAGGATTCAGGATTGATGGTTGAGGACTGAGGACTGAGGATTGAGGATTGAGGATTGAGGATTGAGGATTGGGGATTGAGGATTGAAAATTGAGTATTGGGAATTGAAGATTGAGGATTGAGGATTGAGTATTGAAGATTGAGGATTTGGGACTGAGGATTGATGATTGAGGATTGATGATTGAGGATTGAGGATTGAGGATTGAGGGTTGAGGATTGAAGATTGAAGATTGAGGATTCAGGATTAAAGATTGAGGATTGAGGATTGAGGATTGAGGATTGAGGATTGAGGATTGAAGATTGAATATCGATGATTGAAGATTGAGGATTGAGCATTGAGGGTTGTGGATTGAGGATCTAGGATTGGAGATTGATTATTGAGGATTCAAGATTGAGGATTGAGGATTGAGGATTGAGAATTGAGAATTGAGGATGAGGACTGAGGGTTGAGGATTGAGGATTGAGGAACGAGAATCGAGGATTGAGGATTGAGGACTGAGGATTGACGATTGAGTATTGAAGATTGAGGATTGACAACTTAGTATTGAGGACAGAGGGCTGAAGATTGAGGATGCATGATTGAGGATTCAGAATTGATGGTTGAGGACTGACGACTGAGGATTGAGGATTGAGGATTGTGGATTGAGGATTGAGGATTGAGGATTGAAGATTGAGGATTGGGTATTGAGGATTGAACATTGAGGATTGAGGATTGAGGATTGAGGATTGAATATTGCAGATTGAGTGTTGAGGATTGAAGATTGAGGATTGAGGTTTGAGGATTGAGGATTGAGGACTGAGGATTGAGGATTGAAGATTGAGTATTGAGGATTGAACATTGAGGATTGAGGATTGAGAATTGAGGATTGAGGATGAGGGCTGAGGGTTGAGGATTGAGGTTAGAGGACTGAGGACTGAAGATTGAGGATTGAGAATTTAGGATTGAGGATTGAGGATTGAAGATTGAGGATTGGGTATTGAGGATTGAAGAATGAGGATTGAGGATTGAGGATTGAGGATTGAGGTTTGAAGATTGAGGTTTGCGGATTGAAGCCTGACGATTGAGGATTGAGGATTGAAGATTGAGGATTGAGGATGGAGGATTGAAGATTGAGTATTGAGGATTGAAAATTGAGGATTGAGGATTGAGGATTGAGGATTGTGGGTTGAGTGTTGAGGTTTGAGTATTGAATCCTGAGAATTCAGGATATTCTATTGAGTATTGAGAATTGAGGATTGATGGATGAGTATTGAGGATTGAGGACTGTGGATTGAGGATTGAGTATTGAGGATTGAGGATTGAGGATTGAAGATTGAATATTGATGATTGAAGATTGAGGATCGAGGATTGAGGGTTGTGGATTGAGGACGAGGACTGATGGTTGAGTATTGATGTTTGAGGTCTGAGGATTGAGGATTGAGGATTGAGAATTGAGGATTGAGGATTGAGGATTGAAGATTGAGGATTGGGTGTTGAGGATTGAAGAATGAGGATTGAGGATTGAGGATTGAGGATTGAAGATTGAGTATTGAGTATTGAAGATTGAGGATTGAGGTCTGAGGATTGAGGATTGAGGATTGAAGATTGAGGATTGGGTGTTGAGGATTGAAGAATGAGGATTGAGGATTGAGGGTTGAGGATTGAGGATTGAAGATTGGGGATTGGGTATTGAGGATTGAAGGATGAGAATTGAGGATTGAGGACTGAGAATTGAGGATTGCAGAAGGAGTACTGAGGATTGAAGATTGAGGGTTGAGGATTGAGGAATGAGGATTGAGCGTTGAGGATTGAGGATTGAGGATTGAGGATGAGTATTGAGGATTGAAGCCTGGCGATTGAGGATTGAGGATTGAGGATTGAGGATTGAGAATGGAGGATTGAAGATTGAGTATTGAGGATTGAAGATTGAGGATTGAGGATTGAGGATTGAGGATTGAGGATTGAAGATTGAGGATTGAGGATTGAAGATTGAGTATTGAGGATTGAAGACTGACGATTGAGGATTGAGGATTGAGGATTGAGGATTGAGGACAGAAGATTGAGTATTGAGGATTGAAAATTGAGGATTGAGGATTGAGGATTGAGGATTGAGGATTGAGGATTGAGGATTGAGGATTGAAGTTTGAGTGTTGAGGATTGAAGATTGAGGATTGAGGATTGAGGATTGAGGATTGAGGATTGAAGATTGAGGATTGGGGATTGAGGACTGACGATTGAGGATTGAGTATTGAGGATTGAGAATTGAGGATTGACTATTGAAGATTGAGTATTGAGGATTGAAGATTGAGGATTGAGGATTGAGGATTGAGGATTGAGGATGAGGGCTGAGGGTTGAGGTTTGAGGTTTGAGGACTGAGGACTGAGGATTGAGGACTGAGAATTGAGGATTGAGGATTGAGGATTGAAGATTGAGGATTGGGTATTGAGGATTGAAGAATGAGGATTGAGGATTGAGGATTGTGGGTTGAGGATTGAGGACGAGGACTGACGGTTGAGGATTGAGGTTTGAGGATTGAGGATTCAGGATTGAGGACTGAGGATTGAGGATTGAGGATTGAGCATTGAGGATTGAAGATTGAGGACTGAGGATTGAGGATTGAGAATTGAGCATTGAGGATTGAAGATTGAGGACTGGGGATTGAGGATTGAAGATTGAGGATTAAGGATTGAGGATTGGCGATTGAGGATCTAGGATTGGAGATTGATTATTGAGGATTCAAGATTGAGGATTGAGGATTGAGGATTGAGAATTGAGAATTGAGAATTGAGGATGAGGACTGAGGGTTGAGGATTGAGGATTGAGGAACGAGAATCGATGATTGAGGATTGAGGACTGAGGATTGACGATTGAGTATTGAAGATTGAGGATTGACAACTGATTGTTGAGGACAGAGGGCTGAAGATTGAGGATGCAGGATTGAGATTCAGAATTGATTGTTGAGGACTGAGGACTGAGGATTGAGGATTGAAAATTGAGATTGAGGATTGAAGATTGAGGATTGAGGATTGAGGACTGAGGACTGAGGATTGCAGAAGGAGTACTGAGGATTGATGATTGAGGGTTGAGGATTGAGGATTGAGGATTGAGGGTTGAGGATTGAGGATTGAGGATTGAGGATGAGTATTGAGGATTGAAGCCTGGCGATTGAGGATTGAGGATTGAGGATTGAGGATTGA
The DNA here is from genome assembly GCF_051401765.1 of Calliopsis andreniformis. Classification (NCBI taxonomy): domain Eukaryota; kingdom Metazoa; phylum Arthropoda; class Insecta; order Hymenoptera; family Andrenidae; genus Calliopsis; species Calliopsis andreniformis. The sequence continues at coordinate 1,372,894 of NW_027480446.1, forward strand.
GTATTGAGGATTGAAGATTGAGGATTGAGGATTGAGGATTGAGAATTAAGAATTGAGGATGAGGACTGAGGTTTGAGGATTGAGGATTGAGGAACGAGAATCGAGGATTGAGGATTGAGGACTGAGGATTGACGATTGAGTATTGAAGATTGAGGATTGACAACTTAGTATTGAGGACAGAGGGCTGAAGATTGAGGATGCATGATTGAGGATTCAGAATTGATGGTTGAGGACTGACGACTGAGGATTGAGGATTGAGGATTGTGGATTGAGGATTGAGGATTGAGGATTGAAGATTGAGGATTGGGTATTGAGGATTGAACATTGAGGATTGAGGATTGAGGATTGAGGATTGAATATTGCAGATTGAGTGTTGAGGATTGAAGATTGAGGATTGAGGTTTGAGGATTGAGGATTGAGGACTGAGGATTGAGGATTGAAGATTGAGTATTGAGGATTGAAGATTGAGGATTGAGGATTGAGAATTGAGGATTGAGGATGAGGGCTGAGGGTTGAGGATTGAGGTTAGAGGACTGAGGACTGAAGATTGAGGATTGAGAATTTAGGATTGAGGATTGAGGATTGAAGATTGAGGATTGGGTATTGAGGATTGAAGAATGAGGATTGAGGATTGAGGATTGAGGATTGAGGTTTGAAGATTGAGGTTTGCGGATTGAAGCCTGACGATTGAGGATTGAGGATTGAAGATTGAGGATTGAGGATGGAGGATTGAAGATTGAGTATTGAGGATTGAAAATTGAGGATTGAGGATTGAGGATTGAGGATTGTGGGTTGAGTGTTGAGGTTTGAGTATTGAATCCTGAGAATTCAGGATATTCTATTGAGTATTGAGAATTGAGGATTGATGGATGAGTATTGAGGATTGAGGATTGTGGATTGAGGATTGAGTATTGAGGATTGAGGATTGAGGATTGAAGATTGAATATTGATGATTGAAGATTGAGGATCGAGGATTGAGGGTTGTGGATTGAGGACGCGGACTGATGGTTGAGTATTGATGTTTGAGGTCTGAGGATTGAGGATTGAGGATTGAGAATTGAGGATTGAGGATTGAGGATTGAAGATTGAGGATTGGGTGTTGAGGATTGAAGAATGAGGATTGAGGATTGAGGATTGAGGATTGAAGATTGAGTATTGAGTATTGAAGATTGAGGATTGAGGTCTGAGGATTGAGGATTGAGGATTGAAGATTGAGGATTGGGTGTTGGGGATTGAAGAATGAGGATTGAGGATTGAGGGTTGAGGATTGAGGATTCAAGATTGAGGATTGGGTATTGAGGATTGAAGGATGAGAATTGAGGATTGAGGACTGAGAATTGAGGATTGCAGAAGGAGTACTGAGGATTGAAGATTGAGGGTTGAGGATTGAGGAATGAGGATTGAGCGTTGAGGATTGAGGATTGAGGATTGAGGATGAGTATTGAGGATTGAAGCCTGGCGATTGAGGATTGAGGATTGAGGATTGAGGATTGAGAATGGAGGATTGAAGATTGAGTATTGAGGATTGAAGATTGAGGATTGAGGATTGAGGATTGAGGATTGAGGATTGAAGATTGAGGATCGGGGACTGAGTGTTGAGGGTTGAATGATGAGACTTGACGTTTGTGGATAGAGATTTGAAGATTGCAGATTGAGTATTGAGTATTGAAATCTGTGAACTGATTATATTCTATTGAGGACTGAGAATTGTCAACTGATTGTTGAGGACTGAGTTCTGAAGGTTGAGGATTCAGGTCTGAGTATTCAGGTTTGAGTTTTGAGGACTGAGGATTGAGGATTGAGGATCGAGGATTGAGGACTGAGAATTGAGGATTGAGGATTGAGGATTGAAGATTGAGGATTGGGTATTGAGGATTGAAGAATGAGGATTGAGGATTGAGGATTGAGGATTGAGGATTGAAGATTGAGAATTGAGGATCGAGGATTGAGGATTGAATATTCAGTATTGAGGATTGAAGATAGAGGATTGAGGATTGTGGGTTGAGGATTGAGGACGAGGACTGACGGTTGAGGATTGAGGTTTGAGGATTGAGGATTCAGGATTGAGGACTGAGGATTGAGGATTGAGGATTGAGCATTGAGGATTGAAGATTGAGGACTGAGGATTGAGGATTGAGAATTGAGCATTGAGGATTGAAGATTGAGGACTGGGGATTGAGGATTGAAGATTGAGGATTAAGGATTGAGGATTGGCGATTGAGGATCTAGGATTGGAGATTGATTATTGAGGATTCAAGATTGAGGATTGAGGATTGAGGATTGAGAATTGAGAATTGAGAATTGAGGATGAGGACTGAGGGTTGAGGATTGAGGATTGAGGAACGAGAATCGATGATTGAGGATTGAGGACTGAGGATTGACGATTGAGTATTGAAGATTGAGGATTGACAACTGATTGTTGAGGACAGAGGGCTGAAGATTGAGGATGCAGGATTGAGATTCAGAATTGATTGTTGAGGACTGAGGACTGAGGATTGAGGATTGAAAATTGAGATTGAGGATTGAAGATTGAGGATTGAACATTGAGGATTGAGGATTGAGGATTGAGGATTGAATATTGCAGATTGAGTGTTGAGGATTGAAGATTGAGGATTGAGGTTTGAGGATTGAGGATTGAGGACTGAGGATTGAGGATTGAAGATTGAGTATTGAGGATTGAAGATTGAGGATTGAGGATTGAGAATTGAGGATTGAGGATGAGGGCTGAGGGTTGAGGATTGAGGTTAGAGGACTGAGGACTGAAGATTGAGGATTGAGAATTTAGGATTGAGGATTGAGGATTGAAGATTGAGGATTGGGTACTGAGGATTGAAGAATGAGGATTGAGGATTGAGGATTGAGGATTGAGGTTTGAAGATTGAGGTTTGCGGATTGAAGCCTGACGATTGAGGATTGAGGATTGAAGATTGAGGATTGAGGATGGAGGATTGAAGATTGAGTATTGAGGATTGAAAATTGAGGATTGAGGATTGAGGATTGAGGATTGTGGGTTGAGTGTTGAGGTTTGAGTATTGAATCCTGAGAATTCAGGATATTCTATTGAGTATTGAGAATTGAGGATTGATGGATGAGTATTGAGGATTGAGGATTGTGGATTGAGGATTGAGTATTGAGGATTGAGGATTGAGGATTGAAGATTGAATATTGATGATTGAAGATTGAGGATCGAGGATTGAGGGTTGTGGATTGAGGACGAGGACTGATGGTTGAGTATTGATGTTTGAGGTCTGAGGATTGAGGATTGAGGATTGAGAATTGAGGATTGAGGATTGAGGATTGAAGATTGAGGATTGGGTGTTGAGGATTGAAGAATGAGGATTGAGGATTGAGGATTGAGGATTGAAGATTGAGTATTGAGTATTGAAGATTGAGGATTGAGGTCTGAGGATTGAGGATTGAGGATTGAAGATTGAGGATTGGGTGTTGAGGATTGAAGAATGAGGATTGAGGATTGAGGGTTGAGGATTGAGGATTGAAGATTGAGGATTGGGTATTGAGGATTGAAGGATGAGGATTGAGGATTGAGGACTGAGGATTGAGGATTGCAGAAGGAGTACTGAGGATTGAAGATTGAGGGTTGAGGATTGAGGATTGAGGATTGAGCGTTGAGGATTGAGGATTGAGGATTGAGGATGAGTATTGAGGATTGAAGCCTGGCGATTGAGGATTGAGGATTGAGGATTGAGGATTGAGAATGGAGGATTGAAGATTGAGGATAGGGTATTGCGGATTGAACATTGAGGATTGAGGATTGAGGACTGAAGATTGAGGATTGACAACTGATTGTTGAGGACAGAGGGCTGAAGATTGAGGATGCAGGATTGAGGATTCAGGATTCATGGTTGAGGACTGAGGACTGAGGATTGAGGATTGAGGATTGAGGATTGAGGATTTGGGATTGAGGATTGAAGATTGAGTATTGGGGATTGAAGATTGAGGATTGAGGATTGAGTATTGAAGATTGAGGATTTGGGACTGAGGATTGATGATTGCGGATTGATGATTGAGGATTGAGGTTTGAGGATTGAGGGTTGAGGATTGAAGACTGAGGATTGGGTATTGAGGATTGAAGAATGAGGATTGAGGACTGAGGATTGATGATTGAGGATTGAAGATTGAGGATTGAGGATTGAAGATTGAGTATTGAGGATTGAAGACTGACGATTGAGGATTGAGGATTGAGGATTGAGGATTGAGGATTGAAGATTGAGTATTGAGGATTGAAAATTGAGGATTGAGGATTGAGGATTGAGGATTGAGGATTGAGGATTGAGGATTGAAGTTTGAGTGTTGAGGATTGAAGATTGAGGATTGAGGATGGAGGATTGAGGATTGAGGATTGAAGATTGAGGATTGGGGATTGAGGACTGACGATTGAGGATTGAGTATTGAGGATTGAGAATTGAGGATTGACTATTGAAGATTGAGTATTGAGGATTGAAGATTGAGGATTGAGGATTGAGGATTGAGGATTGAGGATGAGGGCTGAGGGTTGAGGTTTGAGGTTTGAGGACTGAGGACTGAGGATTGAGGACTGAGAATTGAGGATTGAGGATTGAGGATTGAAGATTGAGGATTGGGTATTGAGGATTGAAGAATGAGGATTGAGGATTGAGGATTGAGGATTGAGGATTGAAGATTGAGAATTGAGGATCGAGGATTGAGGATTGAATATTGAGTATTGAGGATTGAAGATAGAGGATTGAGGATTGAGGGTTGAGGATTGAGGACGAGGACTGACGGTTGAGGATTGAGGTTTGAGGATTGAGGATTCAGGATTGAGGACTGAGGATTGAGGATTGAGGATTGAGCATTGAGGATTGAAGATTGAGGACTGAGGATTGAGGATTGAGAATTGAGCATTGAGGATTGAAGATTGAGGACTGGGGATTGAGGATTGAAGATTGAGGATTAAGGATTGAGGATTGGCGATTGAGGATCTAGGATTGGAGATTGATTATTGAGGATTCAAGATTGAGGATTGAGGATTGAGGATTGAGAATTGAGAATTGAGAATTGAGGATGAGGACTGAGGGTTGAGGATTGAGGATTGAGGAACGAGAATCGATGATTGAGGATTGAGGACTGAGGATTGACGATTGAGTATTGAAGATTGAGGATTGACAACTGATTGTTGAGGACAGAGGGCTGAAGATTGAGGATGCAGGATTGAGATTCAGAATTGATTGTTGAGGACTGAGGACTGAGGATTGAGGATTGAAAATTGAGATTGAGGATTGAAGATTGAGGATTGAGGATTGAGAATTGAGGATTGAAGAATGAGGATTGAGGATTGAGGATTGAGGATTGAGGTTTGAAGATTGAGTATTGAGGATTGAAGATTGAGGATTGAGGATTGAGCATTGAAGATTGAGGATTTGGGACTGAGGATTGAAGATTGAGGATTGATGATTGAGGATTGAGGATTGAGGATTGAGGATTGAGGATTGAAGGTTGAGGATTGGGTATTGAGGATTGAAGAATGAGGATTGAGGATTGGGGATTGAGGATTGAGGATTGAAGACTGAGTATTGAGGATTGAATGTTGACGGTTGAGGGTTGAGTATTGAGGATTGAGGATTGAGGATTGAGTATTGAATATTGAGTTTTGAGGATTGAAGATTGATGATTGGGGATTGAGGATTGAGGATTGAGGATTGAAGATTGTGGATTGAAGATTGATTATTGAGGATTGAAGGTTGAGGATTGAGGATTGCGGATTGAGGATTGAGGATTGAATATTGAGGATTGGGGACTGAGTGTTGAGGGTTGAGTGATGAGAATTTATGTTTGTGGATAGAGACTTGAAGATTGCAGGTTGAGTATTGAGTATTGAAAACTGTGAATTGATGATATTCTATTGAGGATTGAGGATTGACGACTGATAGTTGAGGTCTGATGTCTGAAGACTGAGGATTCAGGATTGAGGATACAGGATTGAGGTTTGAGGACTGAGGATTGAGGATTGAAAATTGAGGATAGAGGATTGAGGATTGAGGATTGAGGATTGAGGATTTAAGTTTGAGTATTGAGGATTGAACATTGAGGATTGAGGATTGAGGATTGAGGATTGAGGATTGAAGATTGAGGATTGGGGATTGAGGACTGACGATTGAGGATTGAGTATTGAGGATTGAGAATTGAGGAATGATTATTGAAAATTGAGTATTGAGGATTGAAGATTGGGCATTGAGGATTGAGGATTGAGGATTGAGGATGAGAGCTGAGGGTTGAGGGTTGAGGTTTGAGGCCTGAGGACTGAGGATTGAGGATTGAGAATTGAGGATTGAGGATTGAGGATTGAGGATTGAGGATTGAGGATTGAAGATTGAGGATTGGGGATTGAGGACTGACGATTGAGGGTTGAGTATTGAGGATTGAGAATTGAGGAATGATTATTGAAGATTGAGTATTGAGGATTGAAGATTGGGGATTGAGGATTGAGGATTGAGGATTGAGGACGAGGGCTGAGGGTTGAGGATTGAGGTTTGAGGACTGAGGATTGAATATTGAGTATTGAGGATTGAAGATAGAGGATTGAGGATTGAGTGTTGAGGATTGAGGACGAGGACTGGCGGTTGAGGATTGAGGTTTGAGGATTGAGGATTCAGGATTGAGGACTGAGGATTGAGGATTGAGGATTGAGCATTGAGGATTGAAGATTGAGTACTGGGGATTGAGGATTGAAGATTGAGGATTAAGGATTGAGGATTGGGGATTGAGGATCTATGATTGGAGAATGATTATTGAGGATTCAAGATTGAGGATTGAGGATTGAGGATTGACAATTGAGAATTGAGGATGAGGACTGAGGGTTGAGGATTGAGGATTGAGGAACGAGAATCGAGGATTGAGGATTGAGGACAGAGGATTGACGATTGAGTATTGAAGATTGAGGATTGACAACTTATTGTTGAGGACAGAGGGCTGAAGATTGAGGATGCAGGATTGAGGATTCAGAATTGATGGTTGAGGACTGAGGACTGAGGATTGAGGATTTAGGATTGTGGATTGAGGATTGAGGATTGAGGATTGAATATTGAGGATTGAGGATTGAGGATTGAGGATTGAATATTGCGGATTGAGTGTTGAGGATTGAAGATTCAGGATTGAGGTTTGAGGATTGAGGACTGAGGACTGAGGATAGAGGATTGAAGATTGAGTATTGAGGATTGAAGATTGAGGATTGAGGATTGAGAATTGAGGATTGAGGATGAGGACTGAGGGTTGAGGATTGAGGTTAGAGGACTGAGGACTGAGGATTGGGGATTGAGAAATTAGGATTGAGGATTGAGGATTGAAGATTGAGGATTGGGTATTGAGGATTGAAGAATGAGGATTGAGGATTGAGTACTGAGGATTGAGGTTTGAAGATTGAGGATTGGGGATTGAGGATTGAGGATTGAGTATTGGGGATTGAAGATTGAGGATTGAGGATTGAGTATTGAAGACTGAGGATTTGGGACTTACTATTGAGGTTTGAGGATTGAGGATTGAGGATTGACGCTTGGGGATTGGGGATTGAGGATGGAGGATTGAAGAGAGAGGACTGAGTGTTGAGGATTGTGTTTTGAGAATTGATGTTTGAGGGTTGAGATTTGATTATTGAATATTGTGGATTGTGTATTGAACCATGAGAATTCAGGATATTCTATTGAGTACTGGGAATTGAGGATTGATGGTTGAGGGCTGTGCGTTGATTATTGAGGATTGAGGATTGAGGATTAAGGATTGAGGATTGAGGATTGAGTATTCAGAATTGAGGATTGAGGATTGAATTTTGAGTATTGAGGATTGAAGATTGAGGATTGAGGATTGAGAATTGAGAATTGAGGATGAGGACTGTGGGTTGACGATTGAGGTTTGAGGAATGTGGATTGAGGATTGAGGATTGAGGACTGTGGATTGAGAATTGAGGACTGAGGATTGAAGATTGAGTATTGAGGATTGAATATTGAGGATAGAGGATTGAGGATTGAAGATTGAGGACTGAGTGTTGAGGGTTGATTGATGAGAATTGATGTTTGTGGATTGAGATTTGAAGATGGAAGATTGGGGATTGAGTATTGAAAACTGTGAATCGAGGATATTCTATTGAGGATTGAGGATTGACTATTGGTTGTTGAGGACTGAGGGCTGAAGCTTGAGGATTCAGGATTGAGGATTCGGGATTGAGGTTTGAGGACTGAGGATTGAGTGTTGAGGGTTGAGGATTGAGCATTGACGCTTGCGGTTTGAAGGTTGAGGATGGAGGTTTGAAGAGCGTGGACTGAGTGTTGAGGATTGAGTGTTGAGAATTGATGTTTGAGGATTGAGATTTGATTATTGAATATGGTGTATTGAGTATTGAACCATGAGAATTGAGGATATACTATTGAGTATTGAGAATTGATTATTGATGATTGAGGATTGAGGATTCAGGATTGAAGATTGGCGACTGTGGATTGAAGATTGAGTACTGAGGATTGAAGATTGAGGATTGAGGATTGAGGGTTGAGGATTGAGGATTGAGGATTGAGGATTGAGGATTGAGGGTTGAGGATTGAGGATTGAGGATTGAGGATTGAGGATTGAGGATTGAAGATTGAGTATTGAGGATTGAAGATTGAGGACTGAGGATTGAGGATTGAGGATTGAAGATTGAGGATTGGGTATTGAGGATTGAAGGATGAGGATTGAGGATTAAGGATTGAGGATTGAGGATGGAAGATTGAGTACTGAGGATTGAAGATTGAGTATTGAGGATTGAATATTGAGGATTGGGCATTGAGGATTGAACATTGAGGATTGAGGGTTGAGGATTGAGCATTGAGGATTGAGGATTGAAGATTGAATATTGATGATTGAAGATTGAGGATTGAGGATTGAGCGTTGTGGATTGAGGACGAGGACTGAGGGTTGAGTATTGATGTTTGAAGTCTGAGGATTGAGGGTTGAGGATTGAGAATTGAGGATTCAGGATTGAGGATTGACGATTGAGGATTCGGTATTGTGGATTGAAGAATGAGGATCTAGGATTGAGGATTGATGATTGAGGATTGCAGATGGAGTATTGAGGATTGAAGATTGAGGACTGAGGATTGAGGATTGAGGATTGAGTATTGAGGATTGAGGATTGGGGATTGAAGATTGAGTATTCAGGATTCAAGATTGAGGATTGAGGATTGAGTATTGAGGATTGAGGATTGAAGATTGAGGATTGGGGATTGAGGATTGACGATTGAGGATTGAGTATTGAGGATTGAGAATTGAGGATTGTGGATTGAAGATTGAGTATTGAAGATTGAAGATTGAGGATTGGGGATTGAGGATTGACGATTGAGTATTGAGGATTGAGGATTGAGAATTGAGGATTGAGGATTGAGGATTGAAGATTGAGTATTGAGGATTGAAGATTGAGGACTGAGGATTGAGGATTGAAGATTGAGGACTGAGTGTTGAGGATTGAGAATTGAGAATTGAGGATGAGAACTGTGGGTTGACGATTGAGGTTTGAGGAATGAGGATTGAGGATTGAGGACTGAGTGTTGAGGGTTGAGTGATGAGAATTGATGTTTGTGGATTGAGATTTGAAGATTGAAGATTGGGGATTGAGTATTGAAAACTGTGAGTTGAGGATATTCCATTGAGGATTGAGGATTGGCTATTGAGGATTGAGGATTGAGGATTGAGGATTGAGGATTGAGGATTGAGGGTTGTGGAATGAGGACGATGACTGAGGGTTGAGTATTGATGTTTGAGGTCTGAGGATTGAGGATTGAGAATTGAGGATTGAGGATAGAGGATTGAAGATTGAGGATTGGGTATTGAGGATTGAAGAATGAGGATTGAGGTTTGACGATTGAGGATTGAGGATTGAAGATTGAGTATTGAGGATTGAAGATTGAGGATTGAGGAATGAGGATTGAAGATTGAGGATTTGGGACTGAGGATAGAAGATTGAGGATTGAGGATTGAGGATTGACGATTGAGGATGGAGGATTGAGGATTGAGGATTGAGGTTAGAGGACTGAGGACTGAAGATTGAGGATTGAGAATTTAGGATTGAGGATTGAGGATTGAAGATTGAGGATTGGGTATTGAGGATTGAAGAATGAGGATTGAGGATTGAGGATTGAGGATTGAGGTTTGAAGATTGAGGTTTGCGGATTGAAGCCTGACGATTGAGGATTGAGGATTGAAGATTGAGGATTGAGGATGGAGGATTGAAGATTGAGTATTGAGGATTGAAAATTGAGGATTGAGGATTGAGGATTGAGGATTGTGGGTTGAGTGTTGAGGTTTGAGTATTGAATCCTGAGAATTCAGGATATTCTATTGAGTATTGAGAATTGAGGATTGATGGATGAGTATTGAGGATTGAGGATTGTGGATTGAGGATTGAGTATTGAGGATTGAGGATTGAGGATTGAAGATTGAATATTGATGATTGAAGATTGAGGATCGAGGATTGAGGGTTGTGGATTGAGGACGCGGACTGATGGTTGAGTATTGATGTTTGAGGTCTGAGGATTGAGGATTGAGGATTGAGAATTGAGGATTGAGGATTGAGGATTGAAGATTGAGGATTGGGTGTTGAGGATTGAAGAATGAGGATTGAGGATTGAGGATTGAGGATTGAAGATTGAGTATTGAGTATTGAAGATTGAGGATTGAGGTCTGAGGATTGAGGATTGAGGATTGAAGATTGAGGATTGGGTGTTGGGGATTGAAGAATGAGGATTGAGGATTGAGGGTTGAGGATTGAGGATTCAAGATTGAGGATTGGGTATTGAGGATTGAAGGATGAGAATTGAGGATTGAGGACTGAGAATTGAGGATTGCAGAAGGAGTACTGAGGATTGAAGATTGAGGGTTGAGGATTGAGGAATGAGGATTGAGCGTTGAGGATTGAGGATTGAGGATTGAGGATGAGTATTGAGGATTGAAGCCTGGCGATTGAGGATTGAGGATTGAGGATTGAGGATTGAGAATGGAGGATTGAAGATTGAGTATTGAGGATTGAAGATTGAGGATTGAGGATTGAGGATTGAGGATTGAGGATTGAAGATTGAGGATCGGGGACTGAGTGTTGAGGGTTGAATGATGAGACTTGACGTTTGTGGATAGAGATTTGAAGATTGCAGATTGAGTATTGAGTATTGAAATCTGTGAACTGATTATATTCTATTGAGGACTGAGAATTGTCAACTGATTGTTGAGGACTGAGTTCTGAAGGTTGAGGATTCAGGTCTGAGTATTCAGGTTTGAGTTTTGAGGACTGAGGATTGAGGATTGAGGATCGAGGATTGAGGACTGAGAATTGAGGATTGAGGATTGAGGATTGAAGATTGAGGATTGGGTATTGAGGATTGAAGAATGAGGATTGAGGATTGAGGATTGAGGATTGAGGATTGAAGATTGAGAATTGAGGATCGAGGATTGAGGATTGAATATTCAGTATTGAGGATTGAAGATAGAGGATTGAGGATTGTGGGTTGAGGATTGAGGACGAGGACTGACGGTTGAGGATTGAGGTTTGAGGATTGAGGATTCAGGATTGAGGACTGAGGATTGAGGATTGAGGATTGAGCATTGAGGATTGAAGATTGAGGACTGAGGATTGAGGATTGAGAATTGAGCATTGAGGATTGAAGATTGAGGACTGGGGATTGAGGATTGAAGATTGAGGATTAAGGATTGAGGATTGGCGATTGAGGATCTAGGATTGGAGATTGATTATTGAGGATTCAAGATTGAGGATTGAGGATTGAGGATTGAGAATTGAGAATTGAGAATTGAGGATGAGGACTGAGGGTTGAGGATTGAGGATTGAGGAACGAGAATCGATGATTGAGGATTGAGGACTGAGGATTGACGATTGAGTATTGAAGATTGAGGATTGACAACTGATTGTTGAGGACAGAGGGCTGAAGATTGAGGATGCAGGATTGAGATTCAGAATTGATTGTTGAGGACTGAGGACTGAGGATTGAGGATTGAAAATTGAGATTGAGGATTGAAGATTGAGGATTGAACATTGAGGATTGAGGATTGAGGATTGAGGATTGAATATTGCAGATTGAGTGTTGAGGATTGAAGATTGAGGATTGAGGTTTGAGGATTGAGGATTGAGGACTGAGGATTGAGGATTGAAGATTGAGTATTGAGGATTGAAGATTGAGGATTGAGGATTGAGAATTGAGGATTGAGGATGAGGGCTGAGGGTTGAGGATTGAGGTTAGAGGACTGAGGACTGAAGATTGAGGATTGAGAATTTAGGATTGAGGATTGAGGATTGAAGATTGAGGATTGGGTACTGAGGATTGAAGAATGAGGATTGAGGATTGAGGATTGAGGATTGAGGTTTGAAGATTGAGGTTTGCGGATTGAAGCCTGACGATTGAGGATTGAGGATTGAAGATTGAGGATTGAGGATGGAGGATTGAAGATTGAGTATTGAGGATTGAAAATTGAGGATTGAGGATTGAGGATTGAGGATTGTGGGTTGAGTGTTGAGGTTTGAGTATTGAATCCTGAGAATTCAGGATATTCTATTGAGTATTGAGAATTGAGGATTGATGGATGAGTATTGAGGATTGAGGATTGTGGATTGAGGATTGAGTATTGAGGATTGAGGATTGAGGATTGAAGATTGAATATTGATGATTGAAGATTGAGGATCGAGGATTGAGGGTTGTGGATTGAGGACGAGGACTGATGGTTGAGTATTGATGTTTGAGGTCTGAGGATTGAGGATTGAGGATTGAGAATTGAGGATTGAGGATTGAGGATTGAAGATTGAGGATTGGGTGTTGAGGATTGAAGAATGAGGATTGAGGATTGAGGATTGAGGATTGAAGATTGAGTATTGAGTATTGAAGATTGAGGATTGAGGTCTGAGGATTGAGGATTGAGGATTGAAGATTGAGGATTGGGTGTTGAGGATTGAAGAATGAGGATTGAGGATTGAGGGTTGAGGATTGAGGATTGAAGATTGAGGATTGGGTATTGAGGATTGAAGGATGAGGATTGAGGATTGAGGACTGAGGATTGAGGATTGCAGAAGGAGTACTGAGGATTGAAGATTGAGGGTTGAGGATTGAGGATTGAGGATTGAGGATTGAGCGTTGAGGATTGAGGATTGAGGATTGAGGATGAGTATTGAGGATTGAAGCCTGGCGATTGAGGATTGAGGATTGAGGATTGAGGATTGAGAATGGAGGATTGAAGATTGAGGATAGGGTATTGCGGATTGAACATTGAGGATTGAGGATTGAGGACTGAAGATTGAGGATTGACAACTGATTGTTGAGGACAGAGGGCTGAAGATTGAGGATGCAGGATTGAGGATTCAGGATTCATGGTTGAGGACTGAGGACTGAGGATTGAGGATTGAGGATTGAGGATTGAGGATTTGGGATTGAGGATTGAAGATTGAGTATTGGGGATTGAAGATTGAGGATTGAGGATTGAGTATTGAAGATTGAGGATTTGGGACTGAGGATTGATGATTGCGGATTGATGATTGAGGATTGAGGTTTGAGGATTGAGGGTTGAGGATTGAAGACTGAGGATTGGGTATTGAGGATTGAAGAATGAGGATTGAGGACTGAGGATTGATGATTGAGGATTGAAGATTGAGGATTGAGGATTGAAGATTGAGTATTGAGGATTGAAGACTGACGATTGAGGATTGAGGATTGAGGATTGAGGATTGAGGATTGAAGATTGAGTATTGAGGATTGAAAATTGAGGATTGAGGATTGAGGATTGAGGATTGAGGATTGAGGATTGAGGATTGAAGTTTGAGTGTTGAGGATTGAAGATTGAGGATTGAGGATGGAGGATTGAGGATTGAGGATTGAAGATTGAGGATTGGGGATTGAGGACTGACGATTGAGGATTGAGTATTGAGGATTGAGAATTGAGGATTGACTATTGAAGATTGAGTATTGAGGATTGAAGATTGAGGATTGAGGATTGAGGATTGAGGATTGAGGATGAGGGCTGAGGGTTGAGGTTTGAGGTTTGAGGACTGAGGACTGAGGATTGAGGACTGAGAATTGAGGATTGAGGATTGAGGATTGAAGATTGAGGATTGGGTATTGAGGATTGAAGAATGAGGATTGAGGATTGAGGATTGAGGATTGAGGATTGAAGATTGAGAATTGAGGATCGAGGATTGAGGATTGAATATTGAGTATTGAGGATTGAAGATAGAGGATTGAGGATTGAGGGTTGAGGATTGAGGACGAGGACTGACGGTTGAGGATTGAGGTTTGAGGATTGAGGATTCAGGATTGAGGACTGAGGATTGAGGATTGAGGATTGAGCATTGAGGATTGAAGATTGAGGACTGAGGATTGAGGATTGAGAATTGAGCATTGAGGATTGAAGATTGAGGACTGGGGATTGAGGATTGAAGATTGAGGATTAAGGATTGAGGATTGGCGATTGAGGATCTAGGATTGGAGATTGATTATTGAGGATTCAAGATTGAGGATTGAGGATTGAGGATTGAGAATTGAGAATTGAGAATTGAGGATGAGGACTGAGGGTTGAGGATTGAGGATTGAGGAACGAGAATCGATGATTGAGGATTGAGGACTGAGGATTGACGATTGAGTATTGAAGATTGAGGATTGACAACTGATTGTTGAGGACAGAGGGCTGAAGATTGAGGATGCAGGATTGAGATTCAGAATTGATTGTTGAGGACTGAGGACTGAGGATTGAGGATTGAAAATTGAGATTGAGGATTGAAGATTGAGGATTGAGGATTGAGAATTGAGGATTGAAGAATGAGGATTGAGGATTGAGGATTGAGGATTGAGGTTTGAAGATTGAGTATTGAGGATTGAAGATTGAGGATTGAGGATTGAGCATTGAAGATTGAGGATTTGGGACTGAGGATTGAAGATTGAGGATTGATGATTGAGGATTGAGGATTGAGGATTGAGGATTGAGGATTGAAGGTTGAGGATTGGGTATTGAGGATTGAAGAATGAGGATTGAGGATTGGGGATTGAGGATTGAGGATTGAAGACTGAGTATTGAGGATTGAATGTTGACGGTTGAGGGTTGAGTATTGAGGATTGAGGATTGAGGATTGAGTATTGAATATTGAGTTTTGAGGATTGAAGATTGATGATTGGGGATTGAGGATTGAGGATTGAGGATTGAAGATTGTGGATTGAAGATTGATTATTGAGGATTGAAGGTTGAGGATTGAGGATTGAATATTGAGGATTGGGGACTGAGTGTTGAGGGTTGAGTGATGAGAATTTATGTTTGTGGATAGAGACTTGAAGATTGCAGGTTGAGTATTGAGTATTGAAAACTGTGAATTGATGATATTCTATTGAGGATTGAGGATTGACGACTGATAGTTGAGGTCTGATGTCTGAAGACTGAGGATTCAGGATTGAGGATACAGGATTGAGGTTTGAGGACTGAGGATTGAGGATTGAAAATTGAGGATAGAGGATTGAGGATTGAGGATTGAGGATTGAGGATTTAAGTTTGAGTATTGAGGATTGAACATTGAGGATTGAGGATTGAGGATTGAGGATTGAGGATTGAAGATTGAGGATTGGGGATTGAGGACTGACGATTGAGGATTGAGTATTGAGGATTGAGAATTGAGGAATGATTATTGAAAATTGAGTATTGAGGATTGAAGATTGGGCATTGAGGATTGAGGATTGAGGATTGAGGATGAGAGCTGAGGGTTGAGGGTTGAGGTTTGAGGCCTGAGGACTGAGGATTGAGGATTGAGAATTGAGGATTGAGGATTGAGGATTGAGGATTGAGGATTGAGGATTGAAGATTGAGGATTGGGGATTGAGGACTGACGATTGAGGGTTGAGTATTGAGGATTGAGAATTGAGGAATGATTATTGAAGATTGAGTATTGAGGATTGAAGATTGGGGATTGAGGATTGAGGATTGAGGATTGAGGACGAGGGCTGAGGGTTGAGGATTGAGGTTTGAGGACTGAGGATTGAATATTGAGTATTGAGGATTGAAGATAGAGGATTGAGGATTGAGTGTTGAGGATTGAGGACGAGGACTGGCGGTTGAGGATTGAGGTTTGAGGATTGAGGATTCAGGATTGAGGACTGAGGATTGAGGATTGAGGATTGAGCATTGAGGATTGAAGATTGAGTACTGGGGATTGAGGATTGAAGATTGAGGATTAAGGATTGAGGATTGGGGATTGAGGATCTATGATTGGAGAATGATTATTGAGGATTCAAGATTGAGGATTGAGGATTGAGGATTGACAATTGAGAATTGAGGATGAGGACTGAGGGTTGAGGATTGAGGATTGAGGAACGAGAATCGAGGATTGAGGATTGAGGACAGAGGATTGACGATTGAGTATTGAAGATTGAGGATTGACAACTTATTGTTGAGGACAGAGGGCTGAAGATTGAGGATGCAGGATTGAGGATTCAGAATTGATGGTTGAGGACTGAGGACTGAGGATTGAGGATTTAGGATTGTGGATTGAGGATTGAGGATTGAGGATTGAATATTGAGGATTGAGGATTGAGGATTGAGGATTGAATATTGCAGATTGAGTGTTGAGGATTGAAGATTCAGGATTGAGGTTTGAGGATTGAGGACTGAGGACTGAGGATAGAGGATTGAAGATTGAGTATTGAGGATTGAAGATTGAGGATTGAGGATTGAGAATTGAGGATTGAGGATGAGGACTGAGGGTTGAGGATTGAGGTTAGAGGACTGAGGACTGAGGATTGGGGATTGAGAAATTAGGATTGAGGATTGAGGATTGAAGATTGAGGATTGGGTATTGAGGATTGAAGAATGAGGATTGAGGATTGAGTACTGAGGATTGAGGTTTGAAGATTGAGGATTGGGGATTGAGGATTGAGGATTGAGTATTGGGGATTGAAGATTGAGGATTGAGGATTGAGTATTGAAGACTGAGGATTTGGGACTTACTATTGAGGTTTGAGGATTGAGGATTGAGGATTGACGCTTGGGGATTGGGGATTGAGGATGGAGGATTGAAGAGAGAGGACTGAGTGTTGAGGATTGTGTTTTGAGAATTGATGTTTGAGGGTTGAGATTTGATTATTGAATATTGTGGATTGTGTATTGAACCATGAGAATTCAGGATATTCTATTGAGTACTGGGAATTGAGGATTGATGGTTGAGGGCTGTGCGTTGATTATTGAGGATTGAGGATTGAGGATTAAGGATTGAGGATTGAGGATTGAGTATTCAGAATTGAGTATTGAGGATTGAATTTTGAGTATTGAGGATTGAAGATTGAGGATTGAGGATTGAGAATTGAGAATTGAGGATGAGGACTGTGGGTTGACGATTGAGGTTTGAGGAATGTGGATTGAGGATTGAGGATTGAGGACTGTGGATTGAGAATTGAGGACTGAGGATTGAAGATTGAGTATTGAGGATTGAATATTGAGGATAGAGGATTGAGGATTGAAGATTGAGGACTGAGTGTTGAGGGTTGATTGATGAGAATTGATGTTTGTGGATTGAGATTTGAAGATGGAAGATTGGGGATTGAGTATTGAAAACTGTGAATCGAGGATATTCTATTGAGGATTGAGGATTGACTATTGGTTGTTGAGGACTGAGGGCTGAAGCTTGAGGATTCAGGATTGAGGATTCGGGATTGAGGTTTGAGGACTGAGGATTGAGTGTTGAGGGTTGAGGATTGAGCATTGACGCTTGCGGTTTGAAGGTTGAGGATGGAGGTTTGAAGAGCGTGGACTGAGCGTTGAGGATTGAGTGTTGAGAATTGATGTTTGAGGATTGAGATTTGATTATTGAATATGGTGTATTGAGTATTGAACCATGAGAATTGAGGATATACTATTGAGTATTGAGAATTGATTATTGATGATTGAGGATTGAGGATTCAGGATTGAAGATTGGCGACTGTGGATTGAAGATTGAGTACTGAGGATTGAAGATTGAGGATTGAGGATTGAGGGTTGAGGATTGAGGATTGAGGATTGAGGATTGAGGATTGAGGGTTGAGGATTGAGGATTGAGGATTGAGGATTGAGGATTGAGGATTGAAGATTGAGTATTGAGGATTGAAGATTGAGGACTGAGGATTGAGGATTGAGGATTGAAGATTGAGGATTGGGTATTGAGGATTGAAGGATGAGGATTGAGGATTAAGGATTGAGGATTGAGGATGGAAGATTGAGTACTGAGGATTGAAGATTGAGTATTGAGGATTGAATATTGAGGATTGGGCATTGAGGATTGAACATTGAGGATTGAGGGTTGAGGATTGAGCATTGAGGATTGAGGATTGAAGATTGAATATTGATGATTGAAGATTGAGGATTGAGGATTGAGCGTTGTGGATTGAGGACGAGGACTGAGGGTTGAGTATTGATGTTTGAAGTCTGAGGATTGAGGGTTGAGGATTGAGAATTGAGGATTCAGGATTGAGGATTGACGATTGAGGATTCGGTATTGTGGATTGAAGAATGAGGATCTAGGATTGAGGATTGATGATTGAGGATTGCAGATGGAGTATTGAGGATTGAAGATTGAGGACTGAGGATTGAGGATTGAGGATTGAGTATTGAGGATTGAGGATTGGGGATTGAAGATTGAGTATTCAGGATTCAAGATTGAGGATTGAGGATTGAGTATTGAGGATTGAGGATTGAAGATTGAGGATTGGGGATTGAGGATTGACGATTGAGGATTGAGTATTGAGGATTGAGAATTGAGGATTGTGGATTGAAGATTGAGTATTGAAGATTGAAGATTGAGGATTGGGGATTGAGGATTGACGATTGAGTATTGAGGATTGAGGATTGAGAATTGAGGATTGAGGATTGAGGATTGAAGATTGAGTATTGAGGATTGAAGATTGAGGACTGAGGATTGAGGATTGAAGATTGAGGACTGAGTGTTGAGGATTGAGAATTGAGAATTGAGGATGAGAACTGTGGGTTGACGATTGAGGTTTGAGGAATGAGGATTGAGGATTGAGGACTGAGTGTTGAGGGTTGAGTGATGAGAATTGATGTTTGTGGATTGAGATTTGAAGATTGAAGATTGGGGATTGAGTATTGAAAACTGTGAGTTGAGGATATTCCATTGAGGATTGAGGATTGGCTATTGAGGATTGAGGATTGAGGATTGAGGATTGAGGATTGAGGATTGAGGGTTGTGGAATGAGGACGATGACTGAGGGTTGAGTATTGATGTTTGAGGTCTGAGGATTGAGGATTGAGAATTGAGGATTGAGGATAGAGGATTGAAGATTGAGGATTGGGTATTGAGGATTGAAGAATGAGGATTGAGGTTTGACGATTGAGGATTGAGGATTGAAGATTGAGTATTGAGGATTGAAGATTGAGGATTGAGGAATGAGGATTGAAGATTGAGGATTTGGGACTGAGGATAGAAGATTGAGGATTGAGGATTGAGGATTGACGATTGAGGATGGAGGATTGAGGATTGAGGATTGAGGTTGAGGATTGAGGATTGAGGATTGAGGATTGAGAATTGAGGATTGAGGATTGAAGATTGAGTATTGAGGATTGAAGATTGAGGACTGAGGATTGAGGATTGAAGATTGAGGATTGGGTATTAAGGATTAAAGAATGAGGATTGAAGATTGAGGACTGAGGATTGAGGATTGCAGATTGAGTACTGAGGATTGAAGATTGAGGGTTGAGGATTGAGGATTGAGGATTGACGATTGAGTATTGAGGATTGACGATTGAGGATTGAGTATTGAGGATTGAGAATTGAGGATTGATTATTGGAGATTGAGTATCGAGGATTGAAGATTGAGGATTGAGGAATGAGGATTGAGGATTGAGGATGAGGGCTAAGGGTTGAGGATTGAGGTTTGAGGACTGAGGAATGAGGATTGAGGATTGAGGATTGAAGATTGAGGATTGGGGACTGAGTGTTGAGGGTTGAGAATTGAGGATTGAGGATTGAGGATTGAAGATTGAGGATTGGGTGTTGATGATTGAAGAATGAGGATTGAGTATTGAGGATTGAGGATTGAGGATTGAAGATTGAATATCGATGATTGAAGATTGAGGATCGATGATTGAGGGTTGTGGATTGAGGACGAGGACTGAGGGTTGAGTATTGATGTTTGAGGTCTGAGGATTGAGGATTGAGGATTGAGAATTGAGGATTGAGGATTGAGGATTGAAGATTGAGTATTGAGGATTGAAAATTGAGGATTGAGGATTGAGGGTTCAGGATTGAGGATTGAGGATTGAGGATTGAGTATTGAGGATTGAAGATTGAGGATTGAGAATTGAGGATTGAGGATTGAGGATTGAAGATTGAGGATTGGGGACTGAGTGCTGAGGGTTGAGAATTGAGGATTGAGGATTGAGGATTGAAGATTGAGGATTGGGTATTGATGATTGAAGAATGAGGATTGAGTATTGAGGATTGAGGATTGAGGATTGAAGATTGAATATCGATGATTGAAGACTGAGGATCGAGGATTGAGGGTTGTGGATTGAGGACGAGGACTGAGGGTTGAGTATTGATGATCGAGGTCTGAGGATTGAGGATTGAGTACTGAGAATTGAGGATTGAGGAATGAGGATTGAGGATTGAGGATTGGGGATTGAAGACTGAGTATTGAGGATTGAAGATTGATGATTGAGGATCGAGGATACAGGATCGAGGATTGAGGATTGAGGCTTGAGGGTTGAGTGTTGAGGTTTGAGTATTGAATCCTGAGAATTCAGGATATTCTATTGAGTATTGAGAATTGACGATTGATGATTGAGTATTGAGGATTGAGAATTGAGGATTGAGGATTGAGTATTGAGGATTGAGGATTGAGGATTGACGATAGAATATTGATGATTGAAGATTGAGGATCGAGGATTGAGGGTTGTGGATTGAGGACGAGGACTGGGGGTTGAGTATTGATGTTTGAGGTCTGAGGATGGAGGATTGAGGATTGAGAATTGAGGATTGAGGATTGAGTACTAAGGATTGAGGATTGAAGATTGAGTATTGAGGATTGAAGATTGAGGATTGAGGATTGAGCATTGAGGATTGAGGATTGAAGATTGAGGATTGGGTGTTGAGGATTGAAGAATGAGGATTGGGGATTGAGGATTGAGGATTCAGGATTGAAGATTGAGGATTGGGATCTGAGTGTTGAGGGTTGAGTGATGAGAATTGATGTTTGTGGATAGAGATTTGAAGATTGCAGGTTGAGTATTGAGTATTGAGACCTGTGAATTGAGGATATTCTATTGAGGATTGAGGATTGACAACTGATTGTTGAGGACTGAGGGCTGAAGATTGAGGATTCAGGATTGAGGATTCAGGATTGAGGCTTGAGAACTGAGGATTGAGGATTGAGGATTGAGGATTGAGGATTGAGGACTGAGGATTGAGGATTGAGGATTGAATATTGAGTATTGAGGATTGAAGATAGAGGATTGACGATTGAGGGTTGAGGATTGAGGACGAGGACTGACGGTTGAGGATTGAGGTTTGAGGATTGAAGATTGAGGATTGAGGTTTGACGACTGAGGATTGAGGATTGAGGATTGAGGATTGAGGATTGAGGATTGAGGATTGAAGATTGAGGATTGGGTATTGAGGATTGAACATTGAGGATTGAGGATTGAGTATTGAGGTTTGAGGATTGATGATTGAAGATTGAATATTGATGATTGAAGATTGAGGATCGAGGATTGAGGGTTGTGGATTGAGGACGAGGACTGAGGGTTGAGTATTGATGTTTGAGGTCTGAGGATTGAGGGTTGAGTATTGAGAATTGAGGATTGAGGATTGAGGATTGAAGATTGAGGATTGGGTGTTGAGGATTGAAGAATGAGTATTGAGGATTGAGGATTGAGGATTGAGGATTGAAGATTGAGTATTGAGGATTGAAGATTGAGGATTGAGGTCTGAGGATTGAGGATTGAGGACTGAAGATTGAGGATTGGGTGTTGAGGATTGAAGAATGAGGATTGAGGATTGAGGTTTGAGGATTGAGGATTGAAGATTGAGGATTGGGTATTGAGGATTAAAGAATGAGGATTGAAGATTGAGGACTGGGGATTGAGGATTGCAGATTGAGTACTGAGGATTGAAGATTGAGGGTTGAGGATTGAGGATTGAGGATTGAGCATTGAGGATTGAGGATTGAGGATTGAGGATTGAAGACAGAGTATTGAGGATTGGAGATTGAGGATTGGGTATGGAGGATTGAAGAATGAGGATTGAGGAGTGAGGATTGAGGATTGAGGATTGAAGATTGAGTATTGAGGATTGAAGCCTGGCGATTGAGGATTGAGGATTGAGGATTGAGGGTTGAGGATGGAGGATTGAAGATTGAGTATTGAGGATTGAAGATTGAGGATTGAGGATTGAGGATTGAGGATTGAGGATTGAGGATTGAAGGTTGAGGATTGGGTATTGAGGATTGAAGAATGAGGATTGAGGATTGAGGATTGAGGATTGAGGATTGAGGATTGAGGATTGAGGATTGAAGATTGAGTATTGAGGATTGAAGACTGACGATTGAGGATTGAGGATTGAGGATTGAGGATTGAAGATTGAGTACTGAGGATTGAAAGTTGAGGATTGAGGATTGAGGATTGAAGTTTGAGTATTGAGGATTGAAGATTGAGGATTGAGGATTGAGGATTGAGGATTGAGGAGTGAGGATTGAAGATTGAGGATTGGGGATTGAGGACTGACGATTGAGGATTGAGTATTGAGGATTGAGAATTGAGGAATGATTATTGAAGATTGAGTATTGAGGATTGAAGATTGGGGATTGACGATTGAGGATTGAGGATTGGGGATGAGGGCTGAGGGTTGAGGATTGAGGATTGAGGAACGAGAATCGAGGATTGAGGATTGAGGACTGAGGATTGAGGACTGAGGTTTGAGGATTGAGGATTGAGGATTGATGATTGGGGATTGAGGATTGAAGTTTGAGTATTGAGGATTGAAGATTGAGGATTGAGGATTGAGGATTGAGGATTGAGGATTGAGGATTGAAGATTGAGGATTGGGGATTGAGGACTGACGATTGAGGATTGAGTATTGAGGATTGAGAATTGAGGAATGATTCTTGAAGATTGAGTATTGAGGATTGAAGATTGGGGATTGAGGATTGAGGATTGAGGATTGATGATTGGGGATTGAGGATTGAAGTTTGAGGATTGAAGATTGAGGATTGAGAATCGAGGATTGAGGATTGAATATTGAGTATTGAGGATTGAAGATAGAGGATTGAGGATTGAGTGTTGAGGATTGAGGACGAGGACTGACGGTTGAGGATTGAGGTTTGAGGATTGAGGATTCAGGATTGAGGACTGAGGATTGAGGATTGAGGATTGAGCATTGAGGATTGAAGATTGAGTACTGGGGATTGAGGATTGAAGATTGAGGATTAAGGATTGAGGATTGGGGATTGAGGATCTAGGATTGGAGAATGATTATTGAAGATTCAAGATTGAGGATTGAGGATTGAGGATTGAGAATTGAGAATTGAGGATGAGGACTGAGGGTTGAGGATTGAGGATTGAGGAACGAGAATCGAGGATTGAGGATTGAGGACTGAGGATTGACGATTGAGTATTGAAGATTGAGGATTGACAACTTATTGTTGAGGACAGAGGGCTGAAGATTGAGGATGCAGGATTGAGGATTCAGAATTGATGGTTGAGGACTGAGGACTGAGGATTGAGGATTGAGGATTGTGGATTGAGGATTGAGGATTGAGGATTGAAGATAGAGGATTGGGGATTGAGGATTGAATATTGAGGATTGAGGATTGAGGATTGAGGATTGAGGATTGAGGATTGTATATTGCAGATTGAGTGTTGAGGATTGAAGATTCAGGATTGAGGTTTGAGGATTGAGGATTGAGGACTGAGGATTGAGGATTGAAGATTGAGTATTGAGGATTGAAGATTGAGGATTGGGTATTGAGGATTGAAGAATCAGGATTGAGGATTGAGGACTGAGGATTGAGGTTTGAAGATTGAGGATTGGGGATTGAGGATTGAAGATTGAGTATTGGGGATTGATGATTGAGGATTGAGGATTGAGTATTGAAGATTGAGGATTTGGGACTGACGATTGAGGTTTGAGGATTGAGGATTGAGGATTGACGCTTGAGGATTGAGGATTGAGGATGGAGGATTGAAGAGAGAGGACTGAGTGTTGAGGATTGTGTTTTGAGAATTGATGTTTGATGGTTGAGATTTGATTATTGAATATTGTGGATTGAGTATTGAACCATGAGAATTCAGGATATTCTATTGGGTACTGGGAATTGAGGATTGATGGTTGAGGGCTGTGCGTTGATTATTGAGGATTGAGGATTGAGGATTAGGGATTGAGGATTGAGGATTGAGTATTCAGAATTGAGGATTGAGGATTGAATATTGAGTATTGAGGATTGAAGATTGAGGATTGAGGATTGAGAATTGAGAATTGAGGATGAGGACTGTGGGTTGACGATTGAGGTTTGAGGAATGTGGATTGAGGATTGAGGATTGAGGACTGTGGATTGAGAATTGAGGACTGAGGATTGAAGATTGAGTATTGAGGATTGAATATTGAGGATAGAGGATTGAGGATTGAAGATTGAGGACTGAGTGTTGAGGGTTGATTGATGAGAATTGATGTTTGTGGATTGAGATTTGAAGATGGAAGATTGGGGATTGAGTATTGAAAACTATGAATCGAGGATATTCTATTGAGGATTGAGGATTGACTATTGGTTGTTGAGGACTGAGGGCTGAAGCTTGAGGATTCAGGATTGAGGATTCGGGATTGAGGTTTGAGGACTGAGGATTGAGTGTTGAGGGTTGAGGATTGAGCATTGACGCTTGCGGTTTGAAGGTTGAGGATGGAGGTTTGAAGAGCGTGGACTGAGTGTTGAGGATTGAGTGTTGAGAATTGATGTTTGAGGATTGAGATTTGATTATTGAATATGGTGTATTGAGTATTGAACCATGAGAATTGAGGATATACTATTGAGTATTGAGAATTGATTATTGATGATTGAGGATTGAGGATTCAGGATTGAGGATTGGCGACTGTGGATTGAAGATTGAGTACTGAGGATTGAAGATTGAGGATTGAGGATTGAGGGTTGAGGATTGAGGATTGAGGATTGAGGATTGAGGATTGATGGTTGAGGATTGAGGATTGAGGATTGAGGATTGAGGATTGAGGATTGAAGATTGAGTATTGAGGATTGAAGATTGAGGACTGAGGATTGAGGATTGAGGATTGAGGATTGAAGATTGAGGATTGAGGACTGAGTGTTGAAGGTTGAGTGATGAGAATTGATGTTTGTGGATTGAGATTTGAAGATTGAAGATTGGGGATTGAGTATTGAAAACTGTGAATTGAGGATATTCCATTGAGGATTGAGGATTGGCTATTGAGGATTGAGGATTGAGGATTGAGGATTGAGGATTGAGGATTGAGGGTTGTGGAATGAGGACGATGACTGAGGGTTGAGTATTGATGTTTTGGTCTGAGGATTGAGGATTGAGAATTGAGGATTGAGGATAGAGGATTGAAGATTGAGGATTGGGTATTGAGGATTGAAGAATGAGGATTGAGGTTTGAGGATTGAGGATTGAGGATTGAAGATTGAGTATTGAGGATTGAAGATTGAGGATTGAGGATTGAGGATTGAAGATTGAGGATTTGGGACTGAGGATAGAAGATTGAGGATTGAGGATTGAGGATTGACGATTGAGGATGGAGGATTGAGGATTGAGGATTGAGGTTGAGGATTGAGGATTGAGGATTGAGGATTGAGGATTGAGGATTGGTGATTGAAGATTGAGTATTGAGGATTGAAGGTTGAGGATTGAATATTGAGGATTGGGGACTGAGTGTTGAGGGTTGATTGATGAGGATTTATGTCTGTGGATAGAGATTTGAAGATTGCAGATTGAGTATTGAGTATTGAAAGCTGTGAATTGATGATATTCTATTGAGGAATGAGGATTGACAACTGATTTTAGAGGACTGAGGGCTGAAGATTGAGGATTCATGATTGAGGATTCAGGATTGAGGTTTGAGGACAGAGGATTGAGGATTGAGGAATGACGATTGAGGACTGAGGATTGAGGATTGAGGATTGAAGATTGAGGATTGGGTATTGAGGATTGAAGGATGAGGATTGAGGATTAAGGATTGAGGATTGAGGATGGAAGATTGAGTACTGAGGATTGAAGATTGAGTATTGAGGATTGAATATTGAGGATTGGGCATTGAGGATTGAACATTGAGGATTGAGGGTTGAGGATTGAGGATTGAGGATTGAGGATTGAAGATTGAATATTGATGATTGAAGATTGAGGATTGAGGATTGAGCGTTGTGGATTGAGGACGAGGACTGAGGGTTGAGTATTGATGTTTGAAGTCTGAGGATTGAGGGTTGAGGATTGAGAATTGAGGATTCAGGATTGAGGATTGACGATTGAGGATTCGGTATTGTGGATTGAAGAATGAGGATCTAGGATTGAGGATTGAGTATTGAGGATTGAGAATTGAGGATTGATTATTGGAGATTGAGTATCGAGGATTGAAGATTGAGGATTGAGGAATGAGGATTGAGGATTGAGGATGAGGGCTAAGGGTTGAGGATTGAGGTTCGAGGACTGAGGAATGAGGATTGAGGATTGAGGATTGCAGATTGAGGATTGAGGATTGAGGATTGAAGATTGAGGATTGGGTATTGAGGATTGTAGAATGAGGTTTCAGGATTGAGGATTGAGGATTGAGGATTGAAGATTGAGGATTGGGGACTGAGTGTTGAGGGTTGAGAATTGAGGATTGAGGATTGAGGATTGAAGATTGAGGATTGGGTGTTGATGATTGAAGAATGAGGATTGAGTATTGAGGATTGAGGATTGAGGATTGAAGATTGAATATCGATGATTGAAGATTGAGGATCGATGGTTGGGGGTTGTGGATTGAGGACGAGGACTGAGGGTTGAGTATTGATGTTTGAGGTCTGAGGATTGAGGATTGAGGATTGAGAATTGAGGATTGAGGATTGAGGATTGAAGATTGAGTATTGAGGATTGAAAATAGAGGATTGAGGATTGAGGGTTCAGGATTGAGGATTGAGGATTGAGGATTGAGTATTGAGGATTGAAGATTGAGGATTGAGAATTGAGGATTGAGGATTGAGTATTGAGGATTGAAGATTGAGGATTGAGGTCTGAGGATTGAGGATTGAGGATTGAGGATTGAAGATTGAGTATTGAGGATTGAAGATTGAGGATTGAGGTCTGAGGATTGAGGATTGAGGACTGAAGATTGAGGATTGGGTGTTGAGGATTGAAGAATGAGGATTGAGGATTGAGGTTTGAGGATTGAGGATTGAAGATTGAGGATTGGGTATTGAGGATTAAAGAATGAGGATTGAAGATTGAGGACTGGGGATTGAGGATTGCAGATTGAGTACTGAGGATTGAAGATTGAGGGTTGAGGATTGAGGATTGAGGATTGAGCATTGAGGATTGAGGATTGAGGATTGAGGATTGAAGACAGAGTATTGAGGATTGGAGATTGAGGATTGGGTATGGAGGATTGAAGAATGAGGATTGAGGAGTGAGGATTGAGGATTGAGGATTGAAGATTGAGTATTGAGGATTGAAGCCTGGCGATTGAGGATTGAGGATTGAGGATTGAGGGTTGAGGATGGAGGATTGAAGATTGAGTATTGAGGATTGAAGATTGAGGATTGAGGATTCAGGATTGAGGATTGAGGATTGAAGATTGAGGATTGGGGACTCAGTGTTGAGGGTCGAATGATGAGAATTGATGTTTGTGGATAGAGATTTGAAGATTGCAGATTGAGTATTGAGTATTGAGACCTGTGAATTGAGGATATTCTATTGAGGATTGAGGATTGACAACTGATTGTTGAGGACTGAGGGCTGAAGATTGAGGATTCAGGATTGAGGATTCAGGATTGAGGCTTGAGAACTGAGGATTGAGGATTGAGGATTGAGGATTGAGGATTGAGGGTTGAGGATGGAGGATTGAAGATTGAGTATTGAGGATTGAGGATTGAGGATTGAGGATTGAGGATTGAAGATAGAGTATTGAGTATTGAAGATTGAGGATTGAGGTCTGAGGATTGCGGATTGAGGATTGAAGATTGAGAATTGGGTGTTGAGGATTGAAAAATGAGGATTGAGGATTGAGGATTGAGGATTGAGGATTGAAGATTGAGGATTGGGTATTGAGGATTGAAGAATGAGTATTGAGGATTGAGGACTGAGGATTGAGGATGGCAGATTGAGTACTGAGGATTGAAGATTGAGGGTTGAGGATTGAGGATTGAGGGTTGAGGATTGAGGTTTGAGGACTGAGGAATGAGGATTGAGGATTGAGGATTGCAGATTGAGGATTGAGGATTGAGGATTGAAGATTGAGGATTGGGTATTGAGGATAGTAGAATGAGGTTTGAGGATTGAGGATTGAGGATTGAAGATTGAGGATTGGGGACTGAGTGTTGAGGGTTGAGAATTGAGGATTGAGGATTGAGGATTGAAGATTGAGGATTGGGTGTTGATGATTGAAGAATGAGGATTGAGTATTGAGGATTGAGGATTGAGGATTGAAGATTGAATATCGATGATTGAAGATTGAGGATCGATGATTGAGGGTTGTGGATTGAGGACGAGGACTGAGGCTTGAGTATTGATGTTTGAGGATTGAGTATTGAGATTTGAGGATTGAGGATTGAAGATTGAGGATTGGGTATTAAGGATTAAAGAATGAGGATTGAAGATTGAGTATTGAGGATTGAAGATTGAGGATTGAGGATTGAGCATTGAGGATTGAGGATTGAAGATTGAGGATTGGGTGTTGAGGATTGAAGAATGAGGATTGAGGATTGAGGATTGAGGATTGAGGATTGAGGATTGAAGATAGAGTATTGAGTATTGAAGATTGAGGATTGATGTCTGAGGATTGCGGATTGAGGATTGAAGATTGAGAATTGTGTGTTGAGGATTGAAGAATGAGGATTGAGGATTGAAGATTGAGGATTGAGGATTGAAGATTGAGGATTGGGTATTGAGGATTGAAGAATGAGTATTGAGGATTGAGGACTGAGGATTGAGGATGGCAGATTGAGTACTGAGGATTGAAGATTGAGGGTTGAGGACGAGGACTGAGGGTTGAGTATTGATGTTTGAGGTCTGAGGATGGAGGATTGGGGATTGAGGATTGAGGATTGAAGATTGAGGATTGAACATTGATAATTGAGGATTGAGTATTGAGGATTGAGGATTGATGATTGAAGATTGAATATTGATGATTGAAGATTGAGGATCGAGGATTGAGGGTTGTGGATTGAGGACGAGGACTGAGGGTTGAGTATTGATGTTTGAGGTCTGAGGATTGAGGGTTGAGTATTGAGAATTGAGGATTGAGGATTGAGGATTGAAGATTGAGGATTGGGTGTTGAGGATTGAAGAATGAGTATTGAGGATTGAGGATTGAGGATTGAGGATTGAAGATTGAGTATTGAGGATTGAAGATTGAGGATTGAGGTCTGAGGATTGAGGATTGAGGACTGAAGATTGAGGATTGGGTGTTGAGGATTGAAGAATGAGGATTGAGGATTGAGGTTTGAGGATTGAGGATTGAAGATTGAGGATTGGGTATTGAGGATTAAAGAATGAGGATTGAAGATTGAGGAATGGGGATTGAGGATTGCAGATTGAGTACTGAGGATTGAAGATTGGGGTTGAGGATTGAGGATTGAGGGTTGAGGATTGAGGGTTGAGGATGGAGGATTGAAGATTGAGTATTGAGGATTGAGGATTGAGGATTGAGGATTGAGGATTGAAGATAGAGTATTGAGTATTGAAGATTGAGGATTGAGGTCTGAGGATTGCGGATTGAGGATTGAAGATTCAGAATTGGGTGTTGAGGATTGAAAAATGAGGATTGAGGATTGAGGATTGAGGATTGAGGATTGAAGATTGAGGATTGGGTATTGAGGATTGAAGAATGAGTATTGAGGATTGAGGACTGAGGATTGAGGATGGCAGATTGAGTACTGAGGATTGAAGATTGAGGGTTGAGGATTGAGGATTGAGGGTTGAGGATTGAGGTTTGAGGACTGAGGAATGAGGATTGAGGATTGAGGATTGCAGATTGAGGATTGAGGATTGAGGATTGAGGTTTGAAGATTGAGGATTGGGGATTGAGGATTGAAGATTGAGTATTGGGGATTGAAGATTGAGGATTGAGGATTGAGGATTGAGGATTGAAGTTTGAGTATTCAGGATTTAAGATTGAGGATTGAGGATTGAGGATTGAGGATTGAGGATTGAAGATTGAGGATTGGGGATTGAGGACTGACGTTTGAGTACTGAGAACTGAGGATTGAGGACTGAAGATTGAGAATTGGGGATTCAGAATTGAGGTTTGAGGACTGAGGATTGATGATTGAGGATTGGGTGTTGAAGACTGAGGATTGAGGATTGAGGATTGAGGAATGAGGATTGAGTATTGAGCATTGAGAATTGAGGATTGATTATTGAAGATTGAGTATTGAGGATTGAAGATTGAGGATTGAGGATCTAGGGTTGAGTATTGAGGATTGAATGTTGACGGTCGAGGATTGAGGATTGGGGATTGAGGATTGAGGATTGAGGATTGAGAATTGAGAATAGAGGATGAGGACTGAGGGTTGAGGATTGAGGATTGAGGAACGAGAATCGAGGATTGAGGATTGAGGACTGAGGATTGAGGACTGAGGATTGAGGATTGAGGATTGAGGATTGAGGATTGGGGATTGAGTATTGAAGATTGAGTATTGGGGATTGAAGATTGAGGATTAAGGATTGAGTATTGAAGATTGAGGATTTGGGACTGAGGATTGATGATTGAGGATTGATGATTCAGGATTGAGAATTGAGGATTGAGGATTGAGGATTGAAGATTGAGGATTGGGTATTGAGGACTGAAGAATGAGGATTGAGGATTGAGGATTGAGGATTGAGGATTGAGGATTGAGGATTGAGGATTGAAGGTTGAGTATTGAGGATTGAAGACTGACGATTGAGGATTGAGGATTGAGGATTGAGGATTGAAGATTGAGTATTGAGGATTGAATGTTGAGGATTGAGGATTGAGGATTGAGGATTGAGGATTGAGGATTGAGGATTGAAGTTTGAGTATTGAGGATTGAAGATTGAGGATTGACAACTGATTGTTGAGGTTAGAGGGCTGAAGATTGAGGATGCAGGATTGAGGATTCAGGATTGATGGTTGAGGACTGAGGACTGAGGATTGTGGATTGAGGAACGAGAATTGAGGATTGAGGATTGAGGACTGAGGATTGACGATTGAGTATTGAAGATTGAGGATTGACAACTGATTGTTGAGGACGGAGGGCTGAAGATTGAGGATGCAGGATTGAGGATTCAGGATTGATGGTTGAGGACTGAGGACTGAGGATTGAGGATTGAGGATTGAGGATTGAGGATTGGGGATTGAGGGTTGAAGATTGAGTATTGGGGATTGAAGATTGAGGATTGAGGATTGAGCATTGAAGATTGAGGATTTGGGACTGAGGATTGACGATTGAGGATTGAAGATTGAGGATTGAGGATTGAGGATTGAGGATTGAGGATTGAAGGTTGAGGATTGGGTATTGAGGATTGAAGAATGAGGATTGAGGATTCAGGATTGATGGTTGAGGACTGAGGACTGAGGATTGAGGATTGAAGATTGAGGATTGAGGATTGGGGATTGAGGATTGAAGATTGAGTATTGGGGATTGAAGATTGAGGATTGAGGATTGAGTATTGAAGATTGAGGATTTGGGACTGAGGATTGATGATTGAGGATTGATGATTGAGGATTGAGCATTGAGGATTGAGGATTGAGGATTGAAGATTGAGGATTGGGTGTTGAGGATTGAAGAATGAGGATTGGGGATTGAGGGTTGACGATTGAGGATTGAGGATTGAGGTTTGAGGATTGAAGATTGAGTATTGAGGATTGAAGACTGACGATTGAGGATTGAGGATTTAGGATTGAGGATTGAAGATTGAGTATTGAGGATTGAAAATTGAGGATTGAGGATTGAGGATTGAGGATTGAGGATTGAGGGTTGATGATTGAAGTTTGAGTATTGAGGATTGAAGGTTGAGGATGGAGGATTGAGGATTGAGGATTGAGGATTGAAGATTGAGGATTGGGGATTGAGGATTGAGGATTGAGGATAGAGGATTGAGGATTGAGGATTGAAGATTGAGTATTGAGGATTGAAGACTGACGATTGAGGATTGAGGATTGAGGATTGCGGATTGAAGATTGAGTATTGAGGATTGAAAATTGAGGATTGAGGATTGAGGATTGAGTATTGAGGATTGAGGATTGAGGATTGAAGTTTGAGTATTGAGGATTGAAGATTGAGGATTGAGGATTGAAGATTGAGGATTGAGGATTGAGGATTGAAGATTGAATATTGATGATTGAAGATTGAGGGTTGAGGATTGAGGTTTGTGGTTTGAGGACGAGGACTGAGGGTTGAATATTGATGTTTGAGGTCTGAGGATTGAGGATTGAGGATTGAGAATTGCGGATTGAGGATTGAGGATTGAAGATTGAGGATTGAGGTTTGAGGATTGAGGATTGAAAAATGAGGATTGAGGATTGAGGATTGAGGATTGAGGATTGAGGATGAGGGCTGAGGGTTGAGGATTGAGGTTTGAGGACTGAGGACTGAGGACTGAGGATAGAGGATTGAGGACTGACGATTGAGGATTGGGTATTGAGGATTGAAGAATGAGGATTGAGGATTGAGGATTGAGGATTGAAGATTGAGGATTGAGGATCGAGGATTGAGGATTGAGGATTGAGGATTGAGGATTGAAGATTGAATATCGATGATTGAAGATTGAGGATTGAGGATTGAGGGCTGTGGATTGAGGACGAGGACTGAGGGTTGAATATTGATGTTTGAGGTCTGAGGATTGAGGATTGAGGATTGAGAATTGAGGATTGAGGATTGAGCATTGAGGATTGAAGATTGAGGATTGGGTATTGAGGATTGAAGAATGAGGATTGAGGATTGAGGATTGTTTATTGAGGATTGAAGAATGAGGATTGAGGATTGAGGATTGAGGATTGAGGATTGCAGATTGAGTATTGAGTATTGAAAGCTGTGAATTGAGGATATTCTATTGAGGATTGAGGATTGATACCGGATTGTTGAGGACTGAGGGCTGAAGATTGAGGATTAAGGATTGGGGATTCAGAATTGAGGTTTGAGGACTGAGGATTGAAGATTGAGGATTGGGTATTGAAGACTGAGGATTGAGGATTGAGGATTGAAGATTGAGTATTGAGGATTGAAGATTGAGGATTGAGGATCTAGGGTTGAGTATTGAGGATTGAATGTTGACGGTCGAGGATTGAGGATTGGGGATTGAGGATTGAGGATTGAGGATTGAGAATTGAGAATTTAGGATGAGGACTGAGGGTTGAGGATTGAGGATTGAGGAACGAGAATCGAGGATTGAGGATTGAGGACTGAGGATTGAGGACTGAGGATTGAGGATTGAGGATTGAGGATTGAGGATTGGGGATTGAGGATTGAAGATTGAGTATTCGGGATTGAAGATTGAGGATTGAGGATTGAGTATTGAAGATTGAGGATTTGGGACTGAGGATTGATGATTGAGGATTGATGATTCAGGTTTGAGGATTGAGGATTGAGGATTGAGGATTGAAGGTTGAGGATTGGGTATTGAGGACTGAAGAATGAGGATTGAGGATTGAGGATTGAGGATTGAGGTTTGAGGATTGAGGATTGAGGATTGAAGATTGAGTATTGAGGATTGAAGACTGACGATTGAGGATTGAGGATTGAGGATTGAGGATTGAAGATTGAGTATTGAGGATTGAATGTTGAGGATTGAGGATTGAGGATTGAGGATTGAGGATTGAGGATTGAGGACAGAAGTTTGAGTATTGAGGATTGAAGATTGAGGGTTGAGGATTGAGGATTGAGGATTGAGGATTGAAAATTGAGGATTGGGGATTGAGGACTGATGATTGAGGATTGAGTATTGAGGATTGAGAATTGAGGAATGATTATTGAAGATTGAGTATTGAGGATTGAAGATTGGGGATTGAGGATTGAGGATTGAGGATTGAGGATGAGGGCTGAGGGTTGAGGATTGAGGTTTGAGGACTGAGGACTGAGGAATGAGGATTGAGAATTGAGGATTGAGGATTGAGGATTGAAGGTTGAGGATTGGGTATTGAGGATTCAAGTATGAGGATTCATGATTGAGGATTGAGGATTGAGGATTGAGGATTGAAGATTGAGGATTGGGTATTGAGGATTGAAGAATGAGGATTGAGGATTGAGGATTGAGGACTGAGGATTGAGGATTGGGGATTGAGGATTGAGGTTTGAGGATTGAGGATTGAGGATTGAAGATTGAGTACTGAGGATTGAAGACTGACGATTGAGGATTGAGGATTGAGCATTGAGGATTGAAGATTGAGTATTGAGGATTGAATGTTGAGGATTGAGTATTGAGGATTGAATGTTGAGGATTGAGGATTGAGGATTGAAGTTTGAGTATTGAGGATTGAAGATTGAGGGTTGAGGATTGGGGATTGAGGATTGAGGATTGAAAATTGAGGATTGGGGATTGAGGACTGACGATTGAGGATTGAGTATTGAGGATTGAGAATTGAGGAATGATTATTGAAGATTGAGTATTGAGGATTGAAGATTGGGGATTGAGGATTGAGGATTGAGGATTGAGGATGAGGGCTGAGGGTTGAGGATTGAGGTTTGAGGACTGAGGACTGAGGAATGAGGATTGAGAATTGAGGATTGAGGATTGAGGATTGAAGGTTGAGGATTGAGGATTGAAGATTGAGGATTGGGAACTGAGTGTTGTGTGTTGAGTGATGAGAATTGATGTTTGTGGATAGAGATTTGAAGATTGCAAGTTGAGTATTGAGTATTGAGACCTGTGAATTGAGGATATTCTATTGGGGATTGAGGATTGACAACTGATTGTTGAGGACTGAGGGCTGAAGATTGATGATTCAGGATTGAGGATTCAGGATTGAGGTTTGAGAACTGAGGATTGTGGATTGAGGACGAGGACTTAGGTTTGAGTATTGATGTTTGAAGTCTGAGGATTGAGGATTGAGGATTGAGAATTCAGGATCGAGGATTGAGGGTTGAAGATTGAGGATCGGGTGTTGAGGATTGAAGAATGAGGATTGAGGGTTGAGGATTGAGGATTGAGTATTGAAAATTGAGTATTGAGGATTGAAGATTGAGGATTGAGGATTGAGGATTGAGGATTGAGGATTGAGGATTGAGGATTGAGCATTGAAGATTGAGGATTGACGAATGAAGATTGAGGATTGAGGATTAAAGATTGAGGATTGAGGATTGAGGATTGAGTATTGAAGATTGAATATCGATGATTGAAGATTGAGGATTGAGGATTGAGGGTTGTGGATTGAGGGCGAGGACTGAGGGTTGAATATTGATGTTTGAGGTCTGAGGATTGAGGATTGAGGTTTGAGAATTGAGGATTGTGGATTGAGGATTGAAGATTGAGGATTGGGTATTGAGGATTGAAGAATGAGGATTGAGGATTGAGGATTGAGGATTGAAGATTGCAGATTGAGTATTGAGGATTGAAGACTGAGGATTGAGGATTGAGGATTGAGGATTGAGGATTGAGTATTGAGGATTGAGAATTGAGGATTGAGGATTGAGTATTGAGGATTGAGGATTGAGGATTGAGGATTGAGGATTGAAGATTGAGGATTGGGTATTGAGTATTGAAGAATGAGGATTGAGGATTGAGGATTGAGGATTGAGGATTGAAGATTGAGTATTGAGGATTGAAGACTGACGATTGAGGATTGAGGATTGAGGATTGAGGATTGAAGATTGAGTATTGAGGATTGAAAATTGAGGATTGAGGTTTGAGGATTGAGGATTGAGGATTGAAGATTGGGGATTGGGGATTGAGGACTGACGATTGAGGATTGAGTATTGAGGATTGAGGATTGAGGATTGATTATTGAAGATTGAGTATTGAGGATTGAAGATTGAGGATTGAGGATTGAGGATTGAGGATTGAGGATTGAGGATGAGGGCTGAGGGTTGAGGATTGAGGTTTGAGGACTGAGGACTGAGGATTGAGGACTGAGAATTGAGGATTGAGGATTGAGGATTGAAGATTGAGGATTGGGTATTGAGGATTGAAGAATGAGGATTGAGGAACGAGAATTGAGGATTGAGGATTGAGGATTGAGGTTTGAGGATTGAGGATTGAGTATTGAGGATTGAGGATTGAAGTTTGAGTATTGAGGATTGAAGATTGAGGATTGAAGATTGAGGATTGGGTATTGAGGATTGAAGAATGAGGATTGAGGAACGAGAATTGAGGATTGAGGATTGAGGATTGAGGATTGAGGATTGAGGTTTGAGGATTGAAGATTGAGTATTGAGGATTGAAGACTGACAACTGAGGATTGAGGATTGAGGATTGAAGATTGAGTATTGAGGATTGAAAATTGAGGATTGAGGATTGAGGATTGAGGATTGAGGATTGAGGATTGAGGATTGTAGTTTGAGTATTGAGGATTGAAGATTGAGGATTGAGGATTGAGGATTGAGGATTGAGGATCGAGGATTGAGGATTGGGGATTGAGGACTGACGATTGAGGATTGAGTATTGAGGATTGAGAATTGAGGATTCATTATTGAAGATTGAGTATTGAGGATTGAGGATTGAAGATTGAGGATGAGGGCTGAGGGTTGAGGATTGAGGTTCGAGGACTGAGGACTGAGGTCGGAGGACTGAGAATTGAGGATTGAGGATTGAGGATTGAAGGTTGAGGATTGGGTATTGAGGATTGAAGAATGAGGATTGAGGATTGAGGATTGAGAATTGAGGATTGAAGATTGAGGACTGAGGATCGAGGATTGAGGATTGAGGATTGAGGATTGGGGATTGAGGGTTGAAGATTGAGTATTGGGGATTGAAGATTGAGGATTGAGGATTGAGTATTGAAGATTGAGGATTTGGGACTGAGGATTGACGATTGAGGATTGATGATTGAGGATTGAGGATTGAGGATTGAGGACTGAGGATTGAAGATTGAGGATTCGGTATTGAGGATTGAAGAATGAGGATTGAGGATTGAGGATTGAGGATTGCGGATTGAGGATTGAGGATTGAGGATTGAAGATTGAGTATTGAGGATTGAAGACTGACGATTGAGGATTGAGGATTGAGGATTGAGGATTGAAGACTGAGTATTGAAGTTTGAAAATTGAGGATTGAGGATTGAGGATTGAGGATTGAGTATTGAGGATTGAGGATTGAAGTTTGAGTATTGACGATTGAAGATTGAGGATTGAGGATTGAGGATTGAGGATTGAGGATTGAAGATTGGGGATTGGGGATTGAGGACTGACGATTGAGGATTGAGTATTGAGGATTGAGAATTGAGGATTGATTATTGAAGATTGAGTATTGAGGATTGAAGATTGAGGATTGAGGATTGAGGACTGAGGATTGAGGATGAGGGCTGAGGGTTGAGGATTGAGGTTTGAGGACTGAGGACTGAGGATTGAGGACTGAGAATTGAGGATTGAGGATTGAGGATTGAAGATTTAGGATTGGGTATTGAGGATTGAAGAATGAGGATTGAGGAACGAGAATGGAGGATTGAGGATTGAGGACTGAGGATTGACGATTGAGTATTGAAGATTGAGGATTGACAACTGATTGTTGAGGACGGAGGGCTGAAGATTGAGGATGCAGGATTGAGGATTCAGGATTGATGGTTGAGGACTGAGGACTGAGGATTGAGGATTGAGGATTGAGGATTGAGGATTGGGGATTGAGGATTGAAGATTGAGGATTGGGGATTGAGGACTGACGTTTGAGTACTGAGAACTGAGGATTGAGGATTGAAGATTGAGAATTGGGGATTCAGAATTGAGGTTTGAGGACTGAGGATTGATGATTGAGGATTGGGTGTTGAAGACTGAGGATTGAGGATTGAGGATTGAGGAATGAGGATTGAGTATTGAGCATTGAGAATTGAGGATTGATTATTGAAGATTGAGTATTGAGGATTGAAGATTGAGGATTGAGGATCTAGGGTTGAGTATTGAGGATTGAATGTTGACGGTCGAGGATTGAGGATTGGGGATTGAGGATTGAGGATTGAGGATTGAGAATTGAGAATAGAGGATGAGGACTGAGGGTTGAGGATTGAGGATTGAGGAACGAGAATCGAGGATTGAGGATTGAGGACTGAGGATTGAGGATTGAGGATTGAGGATTGAGGATTGGGGATTGAGTATTGAAGATTGAGTATTGGGGATTGAAGATTGAGGATTAAGGATTGAGTATTGAAGATTGAGGATTTGGGACTGAGGATTGATGATTGAGGATTGATGATTCAGGATTGAGAATTGAGGATTGAGGATTGAGGATTGAAGGTTGAGGATTGGGTATTGAGGACTGAAGAATGAGGATTGAGGATTGAGGATTGAGGATTGAGGATTGAGGATTGAGGATTGAGGATTGAAGGTTGAGTATTGAGGATTGAAGACTGACGATTGAGGATTGAGGATTGAGGATTGAGGATTGAAGATTGAGTATTGAGGATTGAATGTTGAGGATTGAGGATTGAGGATTGAGGATTGAGGATTGAGGATTGAGGATTGAAGTTTGAGTATTGAGGATTGAAGATTGAGGATTGACAACTGATTGTTGAGGTTAGAGGGCTGAAGATTGAGGATGCAGGATTGAGGATTCAGGATTGATGGTTGAGGACTGAGGACTGAGGATTGTGGATTGAGGAACGAGAATTGAGGATTGAGGATTGAGGACTGAGGATTGACGATTGAGTATTGAAGATTGAGGATTGACAACTGATTGTTGAGGACGGAGGGCTGAAGATTGAGGATGCAGGATTGAGGATTCAGGATTGATGGTTGAGGACTGAGGACTGAGGATTGAGGATTGAGGATTTGGGACTGAGGATTGACGATTGAGGATTGAGGATTGAAGATTGAGGATTGAGGATTGAGGATTGAAGATTGAATATTGATGATTGAAGATTGAGGGTTGAGGATTGAGGGTTGTGGTTTGAGGACGAGGACTGAGGGTTGAATATTGGGGATTGAGGATTGGGGATTGAGGGTTGAAGATTGAGTATTGGGGATTGAAGATTGAGGATTGAGGATTGAGCATTGAAGATTGAGGATTTGGGACTGAGGATTGACGATTGAGGATTGAGGATTGAAGATTGAGGATTGAGGATTGAGGATTGAAGATTGAATATTGATGATTGAAGATTGAGGGTTGAGGATTGAGGGTTGTGGTTTGAGGACGAGGACTGAGGGTTGAATATTGGGGGTTGAGGATTGGGGATTGAGGGTTGAAGATTGAGTATTGGGGATTGAAGATTGAGGATTGAGGATTGAGCATTGAAGATTGAGGATTTGGGACTGAGGATTGACGATTGAGGATTGATGATTGAGGATTGAGGATTGAGGATTGAGGATTGAGGATTGAAGATTGAGGATTGGGTATTGAGGATTGAAGAATGAGGATTGAGGATTCAGGATTGATGGTTGAGGACTGAGGACTGAGGATTGAGGATTGAAGATTGAGGATTGAGGATTGGGGATTGAGGATTGAAGATTGAGTATTGGGGATTGAAGATTGAGGATTGAGGATTGAGTATTGAAGATTGAGGATTTGGGACTGAGGATTGATGATTGAGGATTGATGATTGAGGATTGAGCATTGAGGATTGAGGATTGAGGATTGGGTGTTGAGGATTGAAGAATGAGGATTGGGGATTGAGGGTTGACGATTGAGGATTGAGGATTGAGGTTTGAGGATTGAAGATTGAGTATTGAGGATTGAAGACTGACGATTGAGGATTGAGGATTTAGGATTGAGGATTGAAGATTGAGTATTGAGGATTGAAAATTGAGGTTTGAGGATTGAGGATTGAGGATTGAGGATTGAGGGTTGATGATTGAAGTTTGAGTATTGAGGATTGAAGGTTGAGGATGGAGGATTGAGGATTGAGGATTGAGGATTGAAGATTGAGGATTGGGGATTGAGGATTGAGGATTGAGGATAGAGGATTGAGGATTGAGGATTGAAGATTGAGTATTGAGGATTGAAGACTGACGATTGAGGATTGAGGATTGAGGATTGCGGATTGAAGATTGAGTATTGAGGATTGAAAATTGAGGATTGAGGATTGAGGATTGAGTATTGAGGATTGAGGATTGAGGATTGAAGTTTGAGTATTGAGGATTGAAGATTGAGGATTGAGGATTGAAGATTGAGGATTGAGGATTGAGGATTGAAGATTGAATATTGATGATTGAAGATTGAGGGTTGAGGATTGAGGGTTGTGGTTTGAGGACGAGGACTGAGGGTTGAATATTGATGTTTGAGGTCTGAGGATTGAGGATTGAGGATTGAGAATTGAGGATTGAGGATTGAGGATTGAAGATTGAGGATTGGGTATTGAGGATTGAAGAGTGAGGATAGAGGATTGAGGATTGAGGATTGAATATTGCAGATTGAGTGTTGAGGATTGAAGATTGAGGATTGAGGTTTGAGGATTGAGGATTGAAAAATGAGGATTGAGGATTGAGGATTGAGGATTGAGGATTGAGGATGAGGGCTGAGGGTTGAGGATTGAGGTTTGAGGACTGAGGACTGAGGACTGAGGATAGAGGATTGAGGATTGAGGATTGAGGATTGAGGATTGAAGATTGAGGATTGGGTATTGAGGATAGAAGAATGATGATTGGGGATTGAGGATTGAGGATTGAGGATTGAAGATTGAGGATTGAGGATCGAGGATTGAGGATTGAATATTGAGTATTGAGGATTGAAGATAGAGGATTGAGGATTGAGGATTGAGGATTGTGGATGAGGGCTGAGGGTTGAGGATTGAGGATTGAGGACTGTGGACTGAGGACTGAGGATAGAGGATTGAGAATTGAGGATTGAGGATTGAGGATTGAAGATTGAGGATTGGGTATTGAGGATAGAAGAATGATGATTGAGGATTGAGGATTGAAGATTGAGTATTGGGAATTGAAGATTGAGGATTGAGGATTGAGTATTGAAGATTGAGGATTTGGGACTGAGGATTGATGACTGAGGATTGATGATTGAGGATTGAGGATTGAGGTTTGAGGATTGAGGATTGAAGATTGAGGATTTGGTGTTGAGGATTGAGGATTGAGGATTGAAGATTGAGGATTGAGGATTGAGGATTGAGGATTGAGGATTGAAGATTGAGGATTGGGGACTGAGGACTGACGTTTGAGGACTGAGAACTGAGGATTGAGGATTGAAGATTGAGGATTGGGGATTGAGGACTGACGATTGAGGATTGGGTATTGAGGATTGAAGAATGAGGATTGAGGATTGAGGATTGAGTATTGAGGATTGAAGATTGAGGATTGAGGATTGAGGATTGGGGATTGAGGATTGAAGATTGAGTATTCGGGATTGAAGATTGAGGATTGAGGATTGAGTATTGAAGATTGAGGATTTGGGACTGAGGATTGATGATTGAGGATTGATGATTCAGGTTTGAGGATTGAGGATTGAGGATTGAGGATTGAAGGTTGAGGATTGGGTATTGAGGACTGAAGAATGAGGATTGAGGATTGAGGATTGAGGATTGAGGTTTGAGGATTGAGGATTGAGGATTGAAGATTGAGTATTGAGGATTGAAGACTGACGATTGAGGATTGAGGATTGAGGATTGAGGATTGAAGATTGAGTAATGAGGATTGAATGTTGAGGATTGAGGATTGAGGATTGAGGATTGAGGATTGAGGATTGAGGATTGAAGTTTGAGTATTGAGGATTGAAGATTGAGGGTTGAGGATTGAGGATCGAGGATTGAGGATTGAAAATTGAGGATTGGGGATTGAGGACTGACGATTGAGGATTGAGTATTGAGGATTGAGAATTGAGGAATGATTATTGAAGATTGAGTATTGAGGATTGAAGATTGGGGATTGAGGATTGAGGATTGAGGATTGAGGATGAGGGCTGAGGGTTGAGGATTGAGGTTTGAGGACTGAGGACTGAGGAATGAGGATTGAGAATTGAGGATTGAGGATTGAGGATTGAAGGTTGAGGATTGGGTATTGAGGATTCAAGAATGAGGATTCATGATTGAGGATTGAGGATTGAGGATTGAGGATTGAAGATTGAGGATTGGGTATTGAGGATTGAAGAATGAGGATTGAGGATTGAGGATTGAGGACTGAGGATTGAGGATTGGGGATTGAGGATTGAGGTTTGAGGATTGAGGATTGAGGATTGAAGATTGAGTACTGAGGATTGAAGACTGACGATTGAGGATTGAGGATTGAGCATTGAGGATTGAAGATTGAGTCTTGAGGATTGAATGTTGAGGATTGAGTATTGAGGATTGAATGTTGAGGATTGAGGATTGAGGATTGAAGTTTGAGTATTGAGGATTGAAGATTGAGGGTTGAGGATTGAGGATTGAGGATTGAGGATTGAAAATTGAGGATTGGGGATTGAGGACTGACGATTGAGGATTGAGTATTGAGGATTGAGAATTGAGGAATGATTATTGAAGATTGAGTATTGAGGATTGAAGATTGGGGATTGAGGATTGAGGATTGAGGATTGAGGATGAGGGCTGAGGGTTGAGGATTGAGGTTTGAGGACTGAGGACTGAGGAATGAGGATTGAGAATTGAGGATTGAGGATTGAGGATTGAAGGTTGAGGATTGAGGATTGAAGATTGAGGATTGGGAACTGAGTGTTGTGTGTTGAGTGATGAGAATTGATGTTTGTGGATAGAGATTTGAAGATTGCAAGTTGAGTATTGAGTATTGAGACCTGTGAATTGAGGATATTCTATTGGGGATTGAGGATTGACAACTGATTGTTGAGGACTGAGGGCTGAAGATTGATGATTCAGGATTGAGGATTCAGGATTGAGGTTTGAGAACTGAGGATTGTGGATTGAGGACGAGGACTTAGGTTTGAGTATTGATGTTTGAAGTCTGAGGATTGAGGATTGAGGATTGAGAATTCAGGATCGAGGATTGAGGGTTGAAGATTGAGGATCGGGTGTTGAGGATTGAAGAATGAGGATTGAGGGTTGAGGATTGAGGATTGAGTATTGAAAATTGAGTATTGAGGATTGAAGATTGAGGATTGAGGATTGAGGATTGAGGATTGAGGATTGAGGATTGAGGATTGAGCATTGAAGATTGAGGATTGAGGAATGAAGATTGAGGATTGAGGATTAAAGATTGAGGATTGAGGATTGAGGATTGAGTATTGAAGATTGAATATCGATGATTGAAGATTGAGGATTGAGGATTGAGGGTTGTGGATTGAGGGCGAGGACTGAGGGTTGAATATTGATGTTTGAGGTCTGAGGATTGAGGATTGAGGTTTGAGAATTGAGGATTGTGGATTGAGGATTGAAG
The DNA here is from genome assembly GCF_051401765.1 of Calliopsis andreniformis. Taxonomy (NCBI): domain Eukaryota; kingdom Metazoa; phylum Arthropoda; class Insecta; order Hymenoptera; family Andrenidae; genus Calliopsis; species Calliopsis andreniformis. The sequence continues at coordinate 1,416,492 of NW_027480446.1, forward strand.
ATTGAGGATTGGGTATTGAGGATTGAAGAATGAGGATTGAGGATTGAGGATTGAGGATTGAAGATTGCAGATTGAGTATTGAGGATTGAAGACTGAGGATTGAGGATTGAGGATTGAGGATTGAGGATTGAGTATTGAGGATTGAGAATTGAGGATTGAGGATTGAGTATTGAGGATTGAGGATTGAGGATTGAGGATTGAGGATTGAAGATTGAGGATTGGGTATTGAGTATTGAAGAATGAGGATTGAGGATTGAGGATTGAGGATTGAGGATTGAAGATTGAGTATTGAGGATTGAAGACTGACGATTGAGGATTGAGGATTGAGGATTGAGGATTGAAGATTGAGTATTGAGGATTGAAAATTGAGGATTGAGGTTTGAGGATTGAGGATTGAGGATTGAAGATTGGGGATTGGGGATTGAGGACTGACGATTGAGGATTGAGTATTGAGGATTGAGGATTGAGGATTGATTATTGAAGATTGAGTATTGAGGATTGAAGATTGAGGATTGAGGATTGAGGATTGAGGATTGAGGATGAGGGCTGAGGGTTGAGGATTGAGGTTTGAGGACTGAGGACTGAGGATTGAGGACTGAGAATTGAGGATTGAGGATTGAGGATTGAAGATTGAGGATTGGGTATTGAGGATTGAAGAATGAGGATTGAGGAACGAGAATTGAGGATTGAGGATTGAGGATTGAGGTTTGAGGATTGAGGATTGAGTATTGAGGATTGAGGATTGAAGTTTGAGTATTGAGGATTGAAGATTGAGGATTGAGGATTGAGGATTGAGGATTGAGGATTGAAGATTGGGGACTGGGGATTGAGGACTGACGATTGAGGACTGAGTATTGACGATTGAGTATTGAAGATTGAGGATTGACAACTGATTGTTGAGGACAGAGGGCTGAAGATTGAGGATGCAGGATTGAGGATTCAGGATTGATGGTTGAGGACTGAGGACTGAGGATTGAGGATTGAGGATTGAGGATTGAGGATTGGGGATTGAGGGTTGAAGATTGAGTATTGGGGATTGAAGATTGAGGATTGAGGATTGAGGATTGAGGATTGAGGATTGAGGATTGAGGATTGAAGATTGAGGATTGGGTATTGAGGATTGAAGAATGAGGATTGAGGATTGAGGATTGAGGATTGAGGATTGAGGATTGAGGTTTGAGGATTGAAGATTGAGTATTGAGGATTGAAGACTGACAACTGAGGATTGAGGATTGAGGATTGAAGATTGAGTATTGAGGATTGAAAATTGAGGATTGAGGATTGAGGATTGAGGATTGAGGATTGAGGATTGAGGATTGTAGTTTGAGTATTGAGGATTGAAGATTGAGGATTGAGGATTGAGGATTGAGGATTGAGGATTGAGGATTGAGGTTTGGGGATTGAGGACTGACGATTGAGGATTGAGTATTGAGGATTGAGAATTGAGGATTCATTATTGAAGATTGAGTATTGAGGATTGAGGATTGAGGATTGAGGATGAGGGCTGAGGGTTGAGGATTGAGGTTCGAGGACTGAGGACTGAGGACGGAGGACTGAGAATTGAGGATTGAGGATTGAGGATTGAAGATTGAGGATTGGGTATTGAGGATTGAAGAATGAGGATTGAGGATTGAGGATTGAGAATTGAGGATTGAAGATTGAGGACTGAGGATCGAGGATTGAGGATTGAGGATTGAGGATTGGGGATTGAGGGTTGAAGATTGAGTATTGGGGATTGAAGATTGAGGATTGAGGATTGAGTATTGAAGATTGAGGATTTGGGACTGAGGATTGACGATTGAGGATTGATGATTGAGGATTGAGGATTGAGGATTGAGGACTGAGGATTGAAGATTGAGGATTCGGTATTGAGGATTGAAGAATGAGGATTGAGGATTGAGGATTGAGGATTGCGGATTGAGGATTGAGGATTGAGGATTGAAGATTGAGTATTGAGGATTGAAGACTGACGATTGAGGATTGAGGATTGAGGATTGAGGATTGAAGATTGAGTATTGAGGTTTGAAAATTGAGGATTGAGGATTGAGGATTGAGGATTGAGTATTGAGGATTGAGGATTGAAGTTTGAGTATTGACGATTGAAGATTGAGGATTGAGGATTGAGGATTGAGGATTGAGGATTGAAGATTGGGGATTGGGGATTGAGGACTGACGATTGAGGATTGAGTATTGAGGATTGAGAATTGAGGATTGATTATTGAAGATTGAGTATTGAGGATTGAAGATTGAGGATTGAGGATTGAGGACTGAGGATTGAGGATGAGGGCTGAGGGTTGAGGATTGAGGTTTGAGGACTGAGGACTGAGGATTGAGGACTGAGAATTGAGGATTGAGGATTGAGGATTGAAGATTTAGGATTGGGTATTGAGGATTGAAGAATGACGATTGAGGAACGAGAATTGAGGATTGAGGATTGAAGACTGAGGATTGACGATTGAGTATTGAAGATTGAGGATTGACAACTGATTGTTGAGGACGGAGGGCTGAAGATTGAGGATGCAGGATTGAGGATTCAGGATTGATGGTTGAGGACTGAGGACTGAGGATTGAGGATTGAGGATTGAGGATTGAGGATTGGGGATTGAGGATTGAAGATTGAGTATTGGGGATTGAAGATTGAGGATTGAGGATTGAGTATTGAAGATTGAGGATTTGGGACTGAGGATTGATGATTGAGGATTGATGATTGAGGATTGAGGGTTGAGGATTGAGGATTGAGGATTGAGGATTGAGGATTGGGTCTGGAGGATTGAAGAATGAGTATTGAGGATTGAGGATTGAGGATTGAGGATTGAGGATTGAGGATTGAGGATTGAGGATTGAAGATTGAGTACTGAGGATTGAAGACTGACGATTGAGGTTTGAGGATTGAGGATTGAGGATTGAAGATTGAGTATTGAGGATTGAAAATTGAGGATTGAGGATTGAGGATTGAGGATTGAGTATTGAGGATTGAGGATTGAAGTATGAGTATTGAGGATTGAAGATTGAGGATTGAGGATTGAGGATTGAGGATTGAGCATTGAAGATTGGGGATTGGGGATTGAGGACTGACGATTGAGGATTGAATATTGAGGATTGATAATTGAGGATTGATTATTGAAGATTGAGTATTGAGGATTGAAGATTGAGGATTGAGGTTTGAGGATTGAGGATTGAGGATGAGGGCTGAGGGTAGAGGATTGAGGTTTGAGGACTGAGGACTGAGGATTGAGGACTGAGAATTGAGGATTGAGGATTGAGGATTGAAGATTGAGGATTGGGTATTGAGGATTGAAGAATGAGGATTGAGGAACGAGAATTGAGGATTGAGGATTGAGGACTGAGGATTGACGATTGAGTATTGAAGATTGAGGATTGACAACTGATTGTTGAGGACAGAGGGCTGAAGATTGAGGAAGCAGGATTGAGGATTCAGGATTGATGGTTGAGGACTGAGGACTGAGGATTGAGGATTGAGGATTGAGGATTGAGGATTGGGGATTGAGGATTGAAGATTGAGTATTGGGGATTGAAGATTGAGGATTGAGGATTGAGTATTGAAGATTGAGGATTTGGGACTGAGGATTGGTGATTGAGGATTGATGATTGAGGATTGAGGATTGAGGATTGAGGATTGAGGATTGAAGATTGAGGATTGGGTGTTGAGGATTGAAGAATGAGGATTGAGGATTGAGGGTTGAGGATTGAGAATTGAGGATTGAGGTTTGAGGATTGAAGATTGAGTATTGAGGATTGAAGACTGACGATTGAGGATTGAGGATTTAGGATTGAGGATTGAAGATTGAGTATTGAGGATTGAAAATTGAGGATTGAGGATTGAGGATTGAGGATTGAGGATTGAGGGTTGATGATTGAAGTTTGAGTATTGAGGATTGAAGGTTGAGGATGGAGGATTGAGGATTGAGGATTGAGGATTGAAGATAGAGGATTGGGGATTGAGGACTGACGATTGAGGATTGAGTATTGAGGATTGAGAATTGAGGATTGATTATTGAAGATTGAGTATTGAGGATTGAAGATTGAGGATTGAGGATTGAGGATTGAGGATTGAGGATGAGGGCTGAGGGTTGAGGATTGAGGTTTGAGGACTGCGGACTGAGGATGGAGGACTGAGAATTGAGGATTGAGGATTGAGGATTGAAGATTGAGGATTGGGTATTGAGGATTGAAGAATGAGGGTTGAGGATTGAGGATTGAGGATTGAGGATTGAAGATTGAGGATTGAGGATCGAGGATTGAAGATTGAATATTGAGGATTGGGTATTGAGTATTGAAGAATGAGGATTGAGGATTGAGGATTGAGGATTGAGGATTGAAGATTGAGTAGTGAGGATTGAATGTTGACGGTTGAGGATTGAGGTTTGAGGATTGAGGATTGAGGATTGAGGATTGAGGATTGAAGGTTGAGTATTGAGGATTGAAGATTGATGATTGGGGATTGAGGATTGAGGATTGGGGATTGAAGATTGAGGATTGAAGATTGAGTATTGAGGATTGAAGATTGAGGATTGAGGATTGCGGATTGAGGATTGAGGATTGAAGATTGAGGATTGGGGACTGAGTGTTGAGGGTTGAGTGATGAGAATTGATGTTTGTGGATAGAGACTTGAAGATTGCAGATTGAGTACTGAGCATTGAAAACTGTGAATTGCTGATATTCTATTGAGGATTCAGGATCGACGTCTGATAGTTGAGGTCAGATGTCTGAAAAATGAGGATTCAGGTTTGAGGATTCAGGATTGTGGTTTGAGGACTGAGGATTCAGGATTGAGGATTGAGGCCTGAGGATTGAGGATTGAGGATTGAGGTTTGAGGATTGAGGATTGAGTATTGAGGTTTGAGGATTGAAGTTTGAGTATTGAGGATTGAAGATTGAGGATTGAGGATTGAGGATTGAGGATTGAGGGTTGAAGATTGGGGATTGGGGATTGAGGACTGACGATTGAGGACTGAGTATTGACGATTGAGAATTGAAGATTGAGGATTGACAACTGATTGTTGAGGACAGAGGGCTGAAGATTGAGGATGCAGGATTGAGGATTCAGGATTGATGGTTGAGGACTGAGGACTGAGGATTGAGGATTGAGGACTGAGGATTGAGGATTGGGGATTGAGGGTTGAAGATTGAGGATTGATGATTGAGGATTGAGGATTGAGGATTGAGGATTGAGGGTTGAAGATTGAGGATTGGGTGTTGAGGATTGAAGAATGAGGATTGAGGATTGAGGGTTGAGGATTGAGGATTGAGGATTGAGGTTTGAGGATTGAAGATTGAGTATTGAGGATTGAAGATTGATGATTGGGGATTGAGGATTGAGGATTGGGGATTGAAGATTGAGGATTGAAGATTGAGTATTGAGGATTGAGGATTGAGGATTGAGGATTGGGGATTGAGGATTGAAGATTGAGTATTGAGGATTGAGGATTGAGGATTGAGGATTGGGGATTGAGGATTGAAGATTGAGTATTGGGGATTGAAGATTGAGGATTGAGGATTGAGTATTGAAGATTGAGGATTTGGGACCGAGGATTGATGATTGAGGATTGATGATTGAGGATTGAGGATTGAGGATTGATGATTGGGGATTGAGGATTGAGGATTGGGGATTGAAGATTGAGGATTGAAGATTGTGTATTGAGGATTGAGGATTGAGGATTGAGGATTGAGGATTGAGGATTGAAGATTGGGGACTGGGGATTGAGGACTGACGATTGAGGACTGAGTATTGACGATTGAGTATTGAAGATTGAGGATTGACAACTGATTGTTGAGGACAGAGGGCTGAAGATTGAGGATGCAGGATTGAGGATTCAGGATTGATGGTTGAGGACTGAGGACTGAGGATTGAGGATTGAGGATTGAGGATTGAGGATTGGGGATTGAGGGTTGAAGATTGAGTATTGGGGATTGAAGATTGAGGATTGAGGATTGAGTATTGAAGATTGAGGATTTGGGACTGAGGATTGATGATTGAGGATTGATGATTGAGGATTGAGGATTGAGGATTGAGGATTGAGGATTGAAGATTGAGGATTGGGTATTGAGGATTGAAGAATGAGGATTGAGGATTGAGGATTGAGGATTGAGGATTGAGGATTGAGGTTTGAGGATTGAAGATTGAGTATTGAGGATTGAAGACTGACAACTGAGGATTGAGGATTGAGGATTGAAGATTGAGTATTGAGGATTGAAAATTGAGGATTGAGGATTGAGGATTGAGGATTGAGGATTGAGGATTGTAGTTTGAGTATTGAGGATTGAAGATTGAGGATTGAGGATTGAGGATTGAGGATTGAGGATTGAGGATTGAGGATTGGGGATTGAGGACTGACGATTGAGGATTGAGTATTGAGGATTGAGAATTGAGGATTCATTATTGAAGATTGAGTATTGAGGATTGAGGATTGAGGATTGAGGATGAGGGCTGAGGGTTGAGGATTGAGGTTCGAGGACTGAGGACTGAGGACGGAGGACTGAGAATTGAGGATTGAGGATTGAGGATTGAAGATTGAGGATTGGGTATTGAGGATTGAAGAATGAGGATTGAGGATTGAGGATTGAGAATTGAGGATTGAAGATTGAGGACTGAGGATCGAGGATTGAGGATTGAGGATTGAGGATTGGGGATTGAGGGTTGAAGATTGAGTATTGGGGATTGAAGATTGAGGATTGAGGATTGAGTATTGAAGATTGAGGATTTGGGACTGAGGATTGACGATTGAGGATTGATGATTGAGGGTTGAGGATTGAGGATTGAGGACTGAGGATTGAAGATTGAGGATTCGGTATTGAGGATTGAAGAATGAGGATTGAGGATTGAGGATTGAGGATTGCGGATTGAGGATTGAGGATTGAGGATTGAAGATTGAGTATTGAGGATTGAAGACTGACGATTGAGGATTGAGGATTGAGGATTGAGGATTGAAGATTGAGTATTGAGGTTTGAAAATTGAGGATTGAGGATTGAGGATTGAGGATTGAGTATTGAGGATTGAGGATTGAAGTTTGAGTATTGACGATTGAAGATTGAGGATTGAGGATTGAGGATTGAGGATTGAGGATTGAAGATTGGGGATTGGGGATTGAGGACTGACGATTGAGGATTGAGTATTGAGGATTGAGAATTGAGGATTGATTATTGAAGATTGAGTATTGAGGATTGAAGATTGAGGATTGAGGATTGAGGACTGAGGATTGAGGATGAGGGCTGAGGGTTGAGGATTGAGGTTTGAGGACTGAGGACTGAGGATTGAGGACTGAGAATTGAGGATTGAGGATTGAGGATTGAAGATTTAGGATTGGGTATTGAGGATTGAAGAATGAGGATTGAGGAACGAGAATTGAGGATTGAGGATTGAGGACTGAGGATTGACGATTGAGTATTGAAGATTGAGGATTGACAACTGATTGTTGAGGACGGAGGGCTGAAGATTGAGGATGCAGGATTGAGGATTCAGGATTGATGGTTGAGGACTGAGGACTGAGGATTGAGGATTGAGGATTGAGGATTGAGGATTGGGGATTGAGGATTGAAGATTGAGTATTGGGGATTGAAGATTGAGGATTGAGGATTGAGTATTGAAGATTGAGGATTTGGGACTGAGGATTGATGATTGAGGATTGATGATTGAGGATTGAGGGTTGAGGATTGAGGATTGAGGATTGAGGATTGAGGATTGGGTCTGGAGGATTGAAGAATGAGTATTGAGGATTGAGGATTGAGGATTGAGGATTGAGGATTGAGGATTGAGGATTGAGGATTGAAGATTGAGTACTGAGGATTGAAGACTGACGATTGAGGTTTGAGGATTGAGGATTGAGGATTGAAGATTGAGTATTGAGGATTGAAAATTGAGGATTGAGGATTGAGGATTGAGGATTGAGTATTGAGGATTGAGGATTGAAGTATGAGTATTGAGGATTGAAGATTGAGGATTGAGGATTGAGGATTGAGGATTGTGCATTGAAGATTGGGGATTGGGGATTGAGGACTGACGATTGAGGATTGAATATTGAGGATTGATAATTGAGGATTGACTATTGAAGATTGAGTATTGAGGATTGAAGATTGAGGATTGAGGTTTGAGGATTGAGGATTGAGGATGAGGGCTGAGGGTAGAGGATTGAGGTTTGAGGACTGAGGACTGAGGATTGAGGACTGAGAATTGAGGATTGAGGATTGAGGATTGAAGATTGAGGATTGGGTATTGAGGATTGAAGAATGAGGATTGAGGAACGAGAATTGAGGATTGAGGATTGAGGACTGAGGATTGACGATTGAGTATTGAAGATTGAGGATTGACAACTGACTGTTGAGGACAGAGGGCTGAAGATTGAGGAAGCAGGATTGAGGATTCAGGATTGATGGTTGAGGACTGAGGACTGAGGATTGAGGATTGAGGATTGAGGATTGAGGATTGGGGATTGAGGATTGAAGATTGAGTATTGGGGATTGAAGATTGAGGATTGAGGATTGAGTATTGAAGATTGAGGATTTGGGACTGAGGATTGGTGATTGAGGATTGATGATTGAGGATTGAGGATTGAGGATTGAGGATTGAGGATTGAAGATTGAGGATTGGGTGTTGAGGATTGAAGAATGAGGATTGAGGATTGAGGGTTGAGGATTGAGAATTGAGGATTGAGGTTTGAGGATTGAAGATTGAGTATTGAGGATTGAAGACTGACGATTGAGGATTGAGGATTTAGGATTGAGGATTGAAGATTGAGTATTGAGGATTGAAAATTGAGGATTGAGGATTGAGGATTGAGGATTGAGGATTGAGGGTTGATGATTGAAGTTTGAGTATTGAGGATTGAAGGTTGAGGATGGAGGATTGAGGATTGAGGATTGAGGATTGAAGATAGAGGATTGGGGATTGAGGACTGACGATTGAGCATTGAGTATTGAGGATTGATAATTGAGGATTGATTATTGAAGATTGAGTATTGAGGATTGAAGATTGAGGATTGAGGATTGAGGATTGAGGATTGAGGATGAGGGCTGAGGGTTGAGGATTGAGGTTTGAGGACTGCGGACTGAGGATGGAGGACTGAGAATTGAGGATTGAGGATTGAGGATTGAAGATTGAGGATTGGGTATTGAGGATTGAAGAATGAGGGTTGAGGATTGAGGATTGAGGATTGAGGATTGAAGATTGAGGATTGAGGATCGAGGATTGAAGATTGAATATTGAGGATTGGGTATTGAGTATTGAAGAATGAGGATTGAGGATTGAGGATTGAGGATTGAGGATTGAAGATTGAGTAGTGAGGATTGAATGTTGACGGTTGAGGATTGAGGTTTGAGGATTGAGGATTGAGGATTGAGGATTGAGGATTGAAGGTTGAGTATTGAGGATTGAAGATTGATGATTGGGGATTGAGGATTGAGGATTGGGGATTGAAGATTGAGGATTGAAGATTGAGTATTGAGGATTGAAGATTGAGGATTGAGGATTGCGGATTGAGGATTGAGGATTGAAGATTGAGGATTGGGGACTGAGTGTTGAGGGTTGAGTGATGAGAATTGATGTTTGTGGATAGAGACTTGAAGATTGCAGATTGAGTACTGAGCATTGAAAACTGTGAATTGATGATATTCTATTGAGGATTCAGGATCGACGTCTGATAGTTGAGGTCAGATGTCTGAAAAATGAGGATTCAGGTTTGAGGATTCAGGATTGTGGTTTGAGGACTGAGGATTCAGGATTGAGGATTGAGGCCTGAGGATTGAGGATTGAGGATTGAGGTTTGAGGATTGAGGATTGAGTATTGAGGTTTGAGGATTGAAGTTTGAGTATTGAGGATTGAAGATTGAGGATTGAGGATTGAGGATTGAGGATTGAGGGTTGAAGATTGGGGATTGGGGATTGAGGACTGACGATTGAGGACTGAGTATTGACGATTGAGAATTGAAGATTGAGGATTGACAACTGATTGTTGAGGACAGAGGGCTGAAGATTGAGGATGCAGGATTGAGGATTCAGGATTGATGGTTGAGGACTGAGGACTGAGGATTGAGGATTGAGGACTGAGGATTGAGGATTGGGGATTGAGGGTTGAAGATTGAGGATTGATGATTGAGGATTGAGGATTGAGGATTGAGGATTGAGGGTTGAAGATTGAGGATTGGGTGTTGAGGATTGAAGAATGAGGATTGAGGATTGAGGGTTGAGGATTGAGGATTGAGGATTGAGGTTTGAGGATTGAAGATTGAGTATTGAGGATTGAAGATTGATGATTGGGGATTGAGGATTGAGGATTGGGGATTGAAGATTGAGGATTGAAGATTGAGTATTGAGGATTGAGGATTGAGGATTGAGGATTGGGGATTGAGGATTGAAGATTGAGTATTGGGGATTGAAGATTGAGGATTGAGGATTGAGTATTGAAGATTGAGGATTTGGGACCGAGGATTGATTATTGAGGATTGATGATTGAGGATTGAGGATTGAGGATTGAGGATTGAGGATTGAGGATTGAGGATTGGGTATTGAGGATTGAGGATTGAGGATTGAGGATTGAGGATTGAGGATTGAGGATTGAAGAATGAGTACTGAGGATTGAAGACTGACGATTGAGGATTGAGGATTGAGGATTGAGGATTGAAGATTGAGTATTGAGGATTGAAAATTGAGGATTGAGGATTGAGGATTGAGGATTGAGTATTGAGGATTGAGGATTGAAGTATGAGTATTGAGGATTGAAGATTGAGTATTGAGGATTGAGGATTGAGGATTGAGCATTGAAGATTGGGGATTGGGGATTGAGGACTGACGATTGAGGATTGAATATTGAGGATTGAGAATTGAGGATTGATTATTGAAGATTGAGTATTGAGGATTGAAGATTGAGGATTGAGGTTTGAGGATTGAGGATTGAGGATGAGGGCTGAGGGTAGAGGATTGAGGTTTGAGGACTGAGGACTGAGGATTGAGGACTGAGAATTGAGGATTGAGGATTGAGGATTGAAGATTGAGGATTGGGTATAGAGGATTGAAGAATGAGGATTGAGGAACGAGAATTGAGGATTGAGGATTGAGGACTGAGGATTGACGATTGAGTATTGAAGATTGAGGATTGACAACTGATTGTTGAGGACAGAGGGCTGAAGATTGAGGATGCAGGATTGAGGATTCAGGATTGATGGTTGAGGACTGAGGACTGAGGATTGAGGATTGAGGATTGAGGATTGAGGATTGGGGATTGAGGATTGAAGATTGAGTATTGGGGATTGAAGATTGAAGATTGAGGATTGAGTATTGAAGATTGAGGATTTGGGACTGAGGATTGATGATTGATAATTGATGATTGAGGATTGAGGATTGAGGATTGAGGATTGAGGATTGAAGATTGAGGATTGAGTATTGAGGATTGAAAATTGAGGATTGAGGATTGAGGATTGAGGATTGAGGATTGAGGGTTGATGATTGAAGTTTGAGTATTGAGGATTGAAGGTTGAGGATGGAGGATTGAGGATTGAGGATTGAGGATTGAAGATTGAGGATTGGGGATTGAGGACTGACGACTGAGGATTGAGTATTGAGGATTCAGAATTGAGGATTGATTATTGAAGATTGAGTATTGAGGATTGAAGATTGAGGATTGAGGATTGAGGATTGAGGATTGAGGATGAGGGCTGAGGGTTGAGGATTGAGGTTTGAGGACTGAGGACTGAGGATGGAGGACTGAGAATTGAGGATTGAGGATTGAGGATTGAAGATTGAGGATTGGGTATTGAGGATTGAAGAATGAGGGTTGAGGATTGAGGATTGAGGATTGAGGATTGAAGATTGAGGATTGAAGATCGAGGATTGAGGATTGAATATTGAGGATTGGGTATTGAGTATTGAAGAATGAGGATTGAGGATTGAGGATTGAGGATTGAAGATTGAGTAGTGAGGATTGAATGTTGACGGTTGAGGATTGAGGTTTGAGGATTGAGGATTGAGGATTGAGGATTGAGGATTGAAGATTGAGTATTGAGGATTGAAGATTGACGATTGGGGATTGAGGATTGAGGATTGGGGATTGAAGATTGAGGATTGAAGATTGAGTATTGAGGATTGAATATTGAGGATTGAGGATTGCGGATTGAGGATTGAGGATTGAAGATTGAGGATTGGGGACTGAGTGTTGAGGGTTGAGTGATGAGAATTGATGTTTGTGGATAGAGACTTGAAGATTGCAGATTGAGTACTGAGCATTGAAAACTGTGAATTGATGATATTCTATTGAGGATTCAGTATCGACGTCTGATAGTTGAGGTCAGATGTCTGAAGAATGAGGATTCAGGATTGAGGATTCAGGATTGTGGTTTGAGGACTGAGGATTCAGGATTGAGGATTGAGGCCTGAGGATTGAGGATTGAGGATTGAGGATTGAGGTTTGAGGATTGAGGATTGAGTATTGAGGACTGAGGATTGAAGTTTGAGTATTGAGGATTGAAGATTGAGGATTGAGGATTGAGGATTGAGGATTGAGGATTGAAGATTGGGGATTGGGGATTGAGGACTGAGTATTGACGATTGAGTATTGAAGATTGAGGATTGACAACTGATTGTTGAGGACAGAGGGCTGAAGATTGAGGATGCAGGATTGAGGATTCAGGATTGATGGTTGAGGACTGAGGACTGAGGATTGAGGATTGAGGATTGAGGATTGAGGATTGGGGATTGAGGGTTGAAGATTGAGTATTGGGGATTGAAGATTGAGGATTGAGGATTGAGTATTGAAGATTGAGGATTTGGGACTGAGGATTGATGATTGAGGATTGATGATTGAGGATTGAGGATTCAGGATTGAGGATTGAGGATTGAGGATTGAAGATTGAGGATTGGGTATTGAGGATTGAAGAATGAGGATTGAGGATTGAGGATTGAGGATTGAGGATTGAGGATTGAGGTTTGAGGATTGAGGATTGAGGATTGAGGATTGAGGATTGGGGATTGAGGATTGAAGATTGAGTATTCGGGATTGAAGATTGAGGATTGAGGATTGAGTATTGAAGATTGAGGATTTGGGACTGAGGATTGATGATTGTGGATTGATGATTCAGGTTTGAGGATTGAGGATTGAGGATTGAGGATTGAAGGTTGAGGATTGGGTATTGAGGACTGAAGAATGAGGATTGAGGATTGGGGATTGAGGATTGAGGTTTGAGGATTGAGGATTGAGGATTGAAGGTTGAGGATTGGGTATTGAGGACTGAAGAATGAGGATTGAGGATTGGGGATTGAGGATTGAGGTTTGAGGATTGAGGATTGAGGATTGAAATTGAGTATTGAGGATTGAAGACTGACGATTGAGGATTGAGGATTGAGGATTGAGGATTGAAGATTGAGTATTGAGGATTGAATGTTGAGGATTGAGTATTGAGGATTGAATGTTGAGGATTGAGGATTGAGGATTGAAGTTTGAGTATTGAGGATTGAAGATTGAGGGTTGAGGATTGAGGATTGAGGATTGAGGATTGAAAATTGAGGATTGGGGATTGAGGACTGACGATTGAGGATTGAGTATTGAGGATTGAGAATTGAGGAATGATTATTGAAGATTGAGTATTGAGGATTGAAGATTGGGGATTGAGGGTTGAGGATTGAGGATTGAGGATGAGGGCTGAGGGTTGAGGATTGAGGTTTGAGGACTGAGGACTGAGGAATGAGGATTGAGAATTGAGGATTGAGGATTGAGGATTGAAGGTTGAGGATTGAGGATTGAAGATTGAGGATTGGGAACTGAGTGTTGTGTGTTCAGTGATGAGAATTGATGTTTGTGGATAGAGATTTGAAGATTGCAAGTTGAGTATTGAGTATTGAGACCTGTGAATTGAGGATATTCTATTGAGGATTGAGGATTGACAACTGATTGTTGAGGACTGAGGGCTGAAGATTGATGATTCAGGATTGAGGATTCAGGATTGAGGTTTGAGAACTGAGGATTGTGGATTGAGGACGAGGACTTAGGTTTGAGTATTGATGTTTGAAGTCTGAGGATTGAGGATTGAGGATTGAGAATTCAGGATTGAGGATTGAGGGTTGAAGATTGAGGATCGGGTGTTGAGGATTGAAGAATGAGGATTGAGGATTGAGGATTGAGGATTGAAGATTGCAGATTGAGTATTGAGGATTGAAGACTGAGGATTGAGGATTGAGGATTGAGGATTGAGGATTGAGGATTGAGGATTGAGGATTGAGGATTGAGCATTGAAGATTGAGGATTGAGGAATGAAGATTGAGGATTGAGGATTAAAGATTGAGGATTGAGGATTGAGGATTGAGTATTGAAGATTGAATATCGATGATTGAAGATTGAGGATTGAGGATTGAGGGTTGTGGATTGAGGGCGAGGACTGAGGGTTGAATATTGATGTTTGAGGTCTGAGGATTGAGGATTGAGGTTTGAGAATTGAGGATTGAGGATTGAGGATTGAAGATTGAGGATTGGGTATTGAGGATTGAAGAATGAGGATTGAGGATTGAGGATTGAGGATTGAAGATTGCAGATTGAGTATTGAGGATTGAAGACTGAGGATTGAGGATTGAGGATTGAGGATTGAGGATTGAGTATTGAGGATTGAGAATTGAGGATTGAGGATTGAGTATTGAGGATTGAGGCTTGAGGATTGAGGATTGAGGATTGAAGATTGAGGATTGGGTATTGAGTATTGAAGAATGAGGATTGAGGATTGAGGATTGAGGATTGAGGATTGAAGATTGAGTATTGAGGATTGAAGACTGACGATTGAGGATTGAGGATTGAGGATTGAGGATTGAAGATTGAGTATTGAGGATTGAAAATTGAGGATTGAGGTTTGAGGATTGAGGATTGAGTATTGAGGATTGAGGATTGAAATTTGAGTATTGAGGATTGAAGATTGAGGATTGAGGATTGAGGATTGAGGATTGAGGATTGAAGATTGGGGATTGGGGATTGAGGACTGACGATTGAGGATTGAGTATTGAGGATTGAGGATTGAGGATTGATTATTGAAGATTGAGTATTGAGGATTGAAGATTGAGGATTGAGGATTGAGGATTTAGGATTGAGGATGAGGGCTGAGGGTTGAGGATTGAGGTTTGAGGACTGAGGACTGAGGATTGAGGACTGAGAATTGAGGATTGAGGATTGAGGATTGAAGATTGAGGATTGGGTATTGAGGATTGAAGAATGAGGATTGAGGAACGAGAATTGAGGATTGAGGATTGAGGATTGAGGTTTGAAGATTGAGGATTGAGGATTGAGGGTTGTGGATTGAGGGCGAGGACTGAGGGTTGAATATTGATGTTTGAGGTCTGAGGATTGAGGATTGAGGTTTGAGAATTGAGGATTGAGGATTGAGGATTGAAGATTGAGGATTGGGTATTGAGGATTGAAGAATGAGGATTGAGGATTGAGGATTGAGGATTGAACATTGCAGATTGAGTATTGAGGATTGAAGACTGAGGATTGAGGATTGAGGATTGAGGATTGAGGATTGAGTATTGAGGATTGAGAATTGAGGATTGAGGATTGAGTATTGAGGATTGAGGATTGAGGATTGAGGATTGAGGATTGAAGATTGAGGATTGGGTATTGAGTATTGAAGAATGAGGATTGAGGATTGAGGATTGAGGATTGAGGATTGAAGATTGAGTATTGAGGATTGAAGACTGACGATTGAGGATTGAGGATTGAGGATTGAGGATTGAGGATTGAGGATTGAAGATTGAGTATTGAGGATTGAAAATTGAGGATTGAGGTTTGAGGATTGAGGATTGAGTATTGAGGATTGAGGATTGAAATTTGAGTATTGAGGATTGAAGATTGAGGATTGAGGATTGAGGATTGAGGATTGAGGATTGAAGATTGGGGATTGGGGATTGAGGACTGACGATTGAGGATTGAGTATTGAGGATTGAGGATTGAGGATTGATTATTGAAGATTGAGTATTGAGGATTGAGTATTGAGGATTGAGGATTGAGGATTGATTATTGAAGATTGAGTATTGAGGATTGAAGATTGAGGATTGAGGATTGAGGATTTAGGATTGAGGATGAGGGCTGAGGGTTGAGGATTGAGGTTTGAGGACTGAGGACTGAGGATTGAGGACTGAGAATTGAGGATTGAGGATTGAGGATTGAAGATTGAGGATTGGGTATTGAGGATTGAAGAATGAGGATTGAGGACCGAGAATTGAGGATTGAGGATTGAGGATTGAGGTTTGAGGATTGAGGATTGAGTATTGAGGATTGAGGATTGAAGTTTGAGTATTGAGGATTGAAGATTGAGGATTGAGGATTGAGGATTGAGGATTGAGGATTGAAGATTGGGGACTGGGGATTGAGGACTGACGATTGAGGACTGAGTATTGACGATTGAGTATTGAAGATTGAGGATTGACAACTGATTGTTGAGGACAGAGGGCTGAAGATTGAGGATGCAGGATTGAGGATTCAGGATTGATGGTTGAGGACTGAGGACTGAGGATTGAGGATTGAGGATTGAGGATTGAGGATTGGGGATTGAGGGTTGAAGATTGAGTATTGGGGATTGAAGATTGAGGATTGAGGATTGAGTATTGAAGATTGAGGATTTGGGACTGAGGATTGATGATTGAGGATTGATGATTGAGGATTGAGCATTGAGGATTGAGGATTGAGGATTGAAGATTGAGGATTGGGTATTGAGGATTGAAGAATGAGGAATGAGGATTGAGGATTGAGGATTGAGGATTGAGGATTGAGGTTTGAGGATTGAAGATTGAGTATTGAGGATTGAAGACTGACAACTGAGGATTGAGGATTGAGGATTCAGGATTGAAGATTGAGTATTGAGGATTGAAAATTGAGGATTGAGGATTGAGGATTGAGGATTGAGGATTGAGGATTGAGGATTGTAGTTTGAGTATTGAGGATTGAAGATTGAGGATTGAGGATTGAGGATTGAGGACTGAGGATTGAGGATTGAGGATTGAGGATTGGGGATTGAGGACTGACGATTGAGGATTGAGTATTGAGGATTGAGAATTGAGGATTCATTATTGAAGATTGAGTATTGAGGATTGAGGATTGAGGATTGAGGATGAGGGCTGAGGGTTGAGGATTGAGGTTCGAGGACTGAGGACTGAGGACGGAGGACTGAGAATTGAGGATTGAGGATTGAGGATTGAAGATTGAGGATTGGGTATTGAGGATTGAAGAATGAGGATTGAGGATTGAGGATTGAGAATTGAGGATTGAAGATCGAGGATTGAGGATCGAGGATTGAGGATTGAATATTGAGTATTGAGGATTGAAGATGGAGGACTGAGGATTGAGGGTTGAGGATTGAGGACGTGGACTGACGGTTGAGGATCCTGGTTTGAGGATTGAGGATTCAGGATTGAGGACTGAGGATTGAGGATTGAGGATTGAGGATTAAAGATTGAGTATTGAGGATTGAAGATTGAGGATTGAGGATTGGGTATTAAGGATTGAAGACTGACGATTGAGGATTGAGGATTGAGGATTGAGGATTGAAGATTGAGTATTGAGGATTGAATGTTGAGGATTGAGGATTGAGGATTGAGGATTGAGGATTGAGGATTGAGGATTGAAGTTTGAGTATTGAGGATTGAAGATTGAGGATTGACAACTGATTGTTGAGGACAGAGGGCTGAAGATTGAGGATGCAGGATTGAGGATTCAGGATTGATGGTTGAGGACTGAGGACTGAGGATTGTGGATTGAGTAACGAGAATTGAGGATTGAGGATTGAGGACTGAGGATTGACGATTGAGTATTGAAGATTGAGGATTGACAACTGATTGTTGAGGACAGAGGGCTGAAGATTGAGGATGCAGGATTGAGGATTTCAGGATTGATGGTTGAGGACTGAGGACTGAGGATTGAGGATTGAGGATTGAGGATTGAGGATTGGGGATTGAGGGTTGAAGATTGAGTATTGGGGATTGAAGTTTGAGGATTGAGGATTGAGTATTGAAGATTGAGGATTTGGGACTGAGGATTGACGATTGAGGATTGATGATTGAGGATTGAGGATTGAGGATTGAGGATTGAGGATTGAAGATTGAGGATTCGGTATTGAGGATTGAAGAATGAGGATTGAGGATTGAGGATTGAGGATTGCGGATTGAGGATTGAGGATTGAGGATTGAAGATTGAGTATTGAGGATTGAAGACTGACGATTGAGGATTGAGGATTGAGGATTGAGGATTGAAGATTGAGTATTGAGGTTTGAAAATTGAGGATTGAGGATTGATGATTGAGGATTGAGGATTGAGGATTGAGGATTGAGGATTGAGGATTGAGGATTGGGTCTGGAGGATTGAAGAATGAGTATTGAGGATTGAGGATTGAGGATTGAGGATTGAGGGTTGAAGATTGAGTACTGAGGATTGAAGACTGACGATTGAGGTTTGAGGATTGAGGATTGAGGATTGAAGATTGAGTATTGAGGATTGAAAATTGAGGATTGAGCATTGAGGATTGAGGATTGAGTATTGAGGATTGAGGATTGAAGTATGAGTATTGAGGATTGAAGATTGAGGATTGAGGATTGAGGATTGAGGATTGAGCATTGAAGATTAGGGATTGGGGATTGAGGACTGACGATTGAGGATTGAATATTGAGGATTGAGAATTGAGGATTGATTATTGAAGATTGAGTATTGAGGATTGAAGATTGAGGATTGAGGTTTGAGGATTGAGGATTGAGGATGAGGGCTGAGGGTAGAGGATTGAGGTTTGAGGACTGAGGACTGAGGATTGAGGACTGAGAATTGCGGATTGAGGATTGAGGATTGAAGATTGAGGATTGGGTATTGAGGATTGAAGAATGAGGATTGAGGAACGAGAATTGAGGATTGAGGATTGAGGAATGAGGATTGACGATTGAGTATTGAAGATTGAGGATTGACAACTGATTGTTGAGGACAGAGGGCTGAAGATTCAGGAAGCAGGATTGAGGATTCAGGATTGATGGTTGAGGACTGAGGACTGAGGATTGAGGATTGAGGATTGAGGATTGAGGATTGGGGATTGAGGATTGAAGATTGAGTATTGGGGATTGAAGATTGAGGATTGAGGATTGAGTATTGAAGATTGAGGATTTGGGACTGAGGATTGGTGATTGAGGATTGATGATTGAGGATTGAGGATTGAGGATTGAAGATTGAGTATTGAGGATTGAAGACTGACGATTGAGGATTGAGGATTGAGGATTGAGGATTGAAGATTGAGTATTGGGGTTTGAAAATTGAGGATTGAGGATTGAGGATTGAGGATTGAGTATTGAGGATTGAGGATTGAAGTTTGAGTATTGAGGATTGAAGATTGAGTATTGAGGATTGAGGATTGAGGATTGAGGACTGAAGATTGGGGATTGGGGATTGAGGACTGACGATTGAGGATTGAGTATTGAGGATTGAGAATTGAGGATTGATTATTGAAGATTGAGTATTGAGGATTGAAGATTGAGGATTGAGGATTGAGGATTGAGGATTGAGGATGAGGGCTGAGGGTTGAGGATTGAGGTTTGAGGACTGAGGACTGAGGATTGAGGACTGAGAATTGAGGATTGAGGATTGAGGATTGAAGATTGAGGATTGGGTATTGAGGATTGAAGAATGAGGATTGAGGATTGAGTATTGAAGATTGAGGATTTGGGCCTGAGGATTGGTGATTGAGGATTGATGATTGAGGATTGAGGATTGAGGATTGAGGATTGAGGATTGAAGATTGAGGATTGGGTGTTGAGGACTGAGGATTGAGGACTGAGAATTGAGGATTGAGGATTGAGGATTGAAGATTGAGGATTGGGTATTGAGGATTGAAGAATGAGGATTGAGGATTGAGTATTGAAGATTGAGGATTTGGGCCTGAGGATTGGTGATTGAGGATTGATGATTGAGGATTGAGGATTGAGGATTGAGCGTTGATGATTGAAGTTTGAGTATTGAGGATTGAAGGTTGAGGATGGAGGATTGAGGATTGAGGATTGAGGATTGAAGATTGAGGATTGGGGATTGTGGACTGACGATTGAGGATTGAGTATTGAGGATTGAGAATTGAGAATTGATTATTGAAGATTGAGTATTGAGGATTGAAGATTGAGGATTGAGGATTGAGGATTGAGGATTGAGGATGAGGGCTGAGGGTTGAGGATTGAGGTTTGAGGACTGAGGACTGAGGATGGAGGACTGAGAATTGAGGATTGAGGATTGAGGATTGAAGATTGAGGATTGGGTATTGAGGATTGAAGAATGAGGGTTGAGGATTGAGGATTGAGGATTGAGGATTGAAGATTGAGGATTGAGGATCGAGGATTGAGGATTGAATATTGAGGATTGGGTATTGAGTATTGAAGAATGAGGATTGAGGATTGAGGATTGAGGATTGAGGATTGAAGATTGAGTAGTGAGGATTGAATGTTGACGGTTGAGGATTGAGGTTTGAGGATTGAGGATTGAGGATTGAGGATTGAGGATTGAAGATTGAGTATTGAGGATTGAAGATTGACGATTGGGGATTGAGGATTGAGGATTGGGGATTGAAGATTGAGGATTGAAGATTGAGTATTGAGGATTGAAGATTGAGGATTGAGGATTGCGGATTGAGGATTGAGGATTGAAGATTGAGGATTGGGGACTGAGTGTTGAGGGTTGAGTGATGAGAATTGATGTTTGTGGATAGAGACTTGAAGATTGCAGATTGAGTACTGAGCATTGAAAACTGTGAATTGATGATATTCTATTGAGGATTCAGGATCGACGTCTGATAGTTGAGGTCAGATGTCTGAAGAATGAGGATTCAGGATTGAGGATTCAGGATTGTGGTTTGAGGACTGAGGATTCAGGATTGAGGATTGAGGCCTGAGGATTGAGGATTGAGGATTGAGGATTGAGGTTTGAGGATTGAGGATTGAGTATTGAGGATTGAGGATTGAAGTTTGAGTATTGAGGATTGAAGATTGAGGATTGAGGATTGAGGATTGAGGATTGAGGATTGAAGATTGGGGATTGGGGATTGAGGACTGACGATTGAGGACTGAGTATTGACGATTGAGTATTGAAGATTGAGGATTGACAACTGATTGTTGAGGACAGAGGGCTGAAGATTGAGGATGCAGGATTGAGGATTCAGGATTGATGGTTGAGGACTGAGGACTGAGGATTGAGGATTGAGGATTGAGGATTGAGGATTGGGGATTGAGGGTTGAAGATTGAGTATTGGGGATTGAAGATTGAGGATTGAGGATTGAGTATTGAAGATTGAGGATTTGGGACTGAGGATTGATGATTGAGGATTGATGATTGAGGATTGAGGATTGAGGATTGAGGATTGAGGATTGAGGATTGAGGATTGAAGATTGAGGATTGGGTATTGAGGATTGAAGAATGAGGATTGAGGATTGAGGATTGAGGATTGAGGATTGAGGATTGAGGTTTGAGGATTGAGGATTGAGGATTGAGGATTGAGGATTGGGGATTGAGGATTGAAGATTGAGTATTCGGGATTGAAGATTGAGGATTGAGGATTGAGTATTGAAGATTGAGGATTTGGGACTGAGGATTGATGATTGAGGATTGATGATTCAGGTTTGAGGATTGAGGATTGAGGATTGAGGATTGAAGTTTGAGGATTGGGTATTGAGGACTGAAGAATGAGGATTGAGGATTGGGGATTGAGGATTGAGGTTTGAGGATTGAGGATTGAGGATTGAAGATTGAGTATTGAGGATTGAAGACTGACGATTGAGGATTGAGGATTGAGGATTGAGGATTGAAGATTGAGTATTGAGGATTGAATGTTGAGGATTGAGTATTGAGGATTGAATGTTGAGGATTGAGGATTGAGGATTGAAGTTTGAGTATTGAGGATTGAAGATTGAGGGTTGAGGATTGAGGATTGAGGATTGAGGATTGAAAATTGAGGATTGGGGATTGAGGACTGACGATTGAGGATTGAGTATTGAGGATTGAGAATTGAGGAATGATTATTGAAGATTGAGTATTGAGGATTGAAGAATGAGGATTGAGGGTTGAGGATTGAGGATTGAGGATTGAAAATTGAGTATTGAGGATTGAAGATTGAGGATTGAGGATTGAGGATTGAGGATTGAGGATTGAGGATTGAGGATTGAGCATTGAAGATTGATGATTGAGGAATGAAGATTGAGGATTGAGGATTAAAGATTGAGGATTGAGGATTGAGGATTGAGTATTGAAGATTGAATATCGATGATTGAAGATTGAGGATTGAGGATTGAGGGTTGTGGATTGAGGGCGAGGACTGAGGGTTGAATATTGATGTTTGAGGTCTGAGGATTGAGGATTGAGGTTTGAGAATTGAGGATTGAGGATTGAGGATTGAAGATTGAGGATTGGGTATTGAGGATTGAAGAATGAGGATTGAGGATTGAGGATTGAGGATTGAAGGTTGCAGATTGAGTATTGAGGATTGAAGACTGAGGATTGAGGATTGAGGATTGAGGATTGAGGATTGAGTATTGAGGATTGAGAATTGAGGATTGAGGATTGAGTATTGAGGATTGAGGATTGAGGATTGAGGATTGAGGCCTGAGGATTGAGGATTGAGGATTGAGGATTGAGGTTTGAGCATTGAGGATTGAGTATTGAGGATTGAGGATTGAAGTTTGAGTATTGAGGATTGAAGATTGAGGATTGAGGATTGAGGATTGAGGATTGAGGATTGAAGATTGGGGATTGGGGATTGAGGACTGACGATTGAGGACTGAGTATTGACGATTGAGTATTGAAGATTGAGGATTGACAACTGATTGTTGAGGACAGAGGGCTGAAGATTGAGGATGCAGGATTGAGGATTCAGGATTGATGGTTGAGGACTGAGGACTGAGGATTGAGGATTGAGGATTGAGGATTGAGGATTGGGGATTGAGGGTTGATGATTGAGGATTGATGATTGAGGATTGAGGATTGAGGATTGAGGATTGAGGATTGAGGATTGAGGATTGAAGATTGAGGATTGGGTATTGAGGATTGAAGAATGAGGATTGAGGATTGAGGATTGAGGATTGAGGATTGAGGATTGAGGTTTGAGGATTGAGGATTGAGGATTGAGGATTGAGGATTGGGGATTGAGGATTGAAGATTGAGTATTCGGGATTGAAGATTGAGGATTGAGGATTGAGTATTGAAGATTGAGGATTTGGGGCTGAGGACTGATGATTGAGGATTGATGATTCAGGTTTGAGGATTGAGGATTGAGGATTGAGGATTGAAGGTTGAGGATTGGGTATTGAGGACTGAAGAATGAGGATTGAGGATTGGGGATTGAGGATTGAGGTTTGAGGATTGAGGATTGAGGATTGAAGATTGAGTATTGAGGATTGAAGACTGACGATTGAGGATTGAGGATTGAGGATTGAGGATTGAGGATTGAAGATTGAGTATTGAGGACTGAATGTTGAGGATTGAGTATTGAGGATTGAATGTTGAGGATTGAGGATTGAGGATTGAAGTTTGAGTATTGAGGATTGAAGATTGAGGGTTGAGGATTGAGGATTGAGGATTGAGGATTGAAAATTGAGGATTGGGGATTGAGGACTGACGATTGAGGATTGAGTATTGAGGATTGAGAATTGAGGAATGATTATTGAAGATTGAGTATTGAGGATTGAAGATTGGGGATTGAGGATTGAGGATTGAGGATTGAGGATGAGGGCTGAGGGTTGAGGATTGAGGTTTGAGGACTGAGGACTGAGGAATGAGGATTGAGAATTGAGGATTGAGGATTGAGGATTGAAGGTTGAGGATTGAGGATTGAAGATTGAGGATTGGGAACTGAGTGTTGTGTGTTGAGTGATGAGAATTGATGTTTGTGGATAGAGATTTGAAGATTGCAAGTTGAGTATTGAGTATTGAGACCTGTGAATTGAGGATATTCTATTGAGGATTGAGGATTGACAACTGATTGTTAAGGACTGAGGGCTGAAGATTGATGATTCAGGATTGAGGATTCAGGATTGAGGTTTGAGAACTGAGGATTGTGGATTGAGTACGATGACTTAGGTTTGAGTATTGATGTTTGAAGTCTGAGGATTGGGGATTGAGGATTGAGAATTCAGGATTGAGGATTGAGGGTTGAAGATTGAGGATCGGGTGTTGAGGATTGAAGAATGAGGATTGAGGGTTGAGGATTGAGGATTGAGGATTGAAAATTGAGTATTGAGGATTGAAGATTGAGGATTGAGGATTGAGGATTGAGGATTGAGGATTGAGGATTGAGGATTGAGCATTGAAGATTGAGGATTGAGGAATGAAGATTGAGGATTGAGGATTAAAGATTGAGGATTGAGGATTGAGGATTGAGTATTGAAGATTGAATATCGATGATTGAAGATTGAGGATTGAGGATTGAGGGTTGTGGATTGAGGGCGAGGACTGAGGGTTGAATATTGATGTTTGAGGTCTGAGGATTGAGGATTGAGGTTTGAGAATTGAGGATTGAGGATTGAGGATTGAAGATTGAGGATTGGGTATTGAGGATTGAAGAATGAGGATTGAGGATTGAGGATTGAGGATTGAAGATTGCAGATTGAGTATTGAGGATTGAAGACTGAGGATTGAGGATTGAGGATTGAGGATGGAGGATTGAGTATTGAGGATTGAGAATTGAGGATTGAGGATTGAGTATTGAGGATTGAGGATTGAGGATTGAGGATTGAGTATTGAAGATTGAGGAATGGGTATTGAGTATTGAAGAATGAGGATTGAGGATTGAGGATTGAGGATTGAGGATTGAAGATTGAGTATTGAGGATTGAAGACTGACGATTGAGGATTGAGGATTGAGGATTGAGGATTGAAGATTGAGTATTGAGGATTGAAAATTGAGGATTGAGGTTTGAGGATTGAGGATTGAGTATTGAGGATTGAGGATTGAAATTTGAGTATTGAGGATTGAAGATTGAGGATTGAGGATTGAGGATTGAAGATTGAGGATTGGGGACTGAGTGTTGAGGGTTGAGTGATGAGAATTGATGTTTGTGGATAGAGACTTGAAGATTGCAGATTGAGTACTGAGCATTGAAAACTGTGAATTGATGATATTCTATTGAGGATTCAGGATCGACGTCTGATAGTTGAGGTCAGATGCCTGAAGAATGAGGATTCAGGATTGAGGATTCGGGATTGTGATTTGAGGACTGAGGATACAGGATTGAGGATTGAGGCCTGAGGATTGAGGATTGAGGATTGAAGGTGGACGATTGAGGATTGAGGATGAAGGCTGAGGGTTGAGGATTGAGGTTTGAGGACTGAGGACTGAGGGTCGAGGATTGAGAGTTAAGGATTGAGGATTGAGTATTGAAGATTGAGGACTAGGTATTGAGGATTGAAGAATGAGGATTGGGTATTGAGGATTGAAAAATGAGGATTGAGGTTTGAGGATTGAGGATTGAGGATTGAAGACTGATTATCGAGGATTGAATATTGAGGATTGAGGATTGAGGATTGAGGATTGAGGATTGAGGATTGAGGATTGAGTATTGAAGATTGAGTATTGAGGATTGAAGATTGAGGATTGAGGATTGAGGATTGAGGATTGAGGATTGAAGATTGAGGATTGGGGATTGAGGATTGACGATTGAGGATTGAGTATTGAGGATTGAGAATTGAGGATTGATTGTTGAAGATTGAGTATTGAGGATTGAGAATTGAGTATTGAGGATTGAGGATTGAGTATTGAGGATTGAAGATTGAGGATTGAGGATTGGAGATTGAGGATTGACGATTGAGGATTGAGTATTGAGGATTGAGAATTGAGGACTGATTATTGAAGATTTAGTATTGAGGATTGAGAATTGAGGATTGAGGTTTGAGAATTGAGAATTGAGGGTTGAGGGTTGAGGATTGAAGATTGAGGATTGGGTAGTGAGGATTGAAGAATGAGGATTGAGGATTGAGGATTGAGGATTGAAGATTGCAGATTGAGTATGGAGGATTGAAGACTGAGGATTGAGGATTGAGGATTGAGGATTGAGGATAGAGGATTGAGGATTGAGGATTGAAGATTGAGTATTGAGGATTGAAGACAGCTATTGAGGATTGAGGATTGAGGATTGCGGATTGAAGATTGAGTATTGAGGATTGAAAATTGAGGATTGAGGATTGAGGATTGAGTATTGAGGATTGAGGATTGAGGATTGAAGTTTGAGTATTGAGGATTGAAGATTGAGGATTGAGGATTGAAGATTGAGGATTGAGGATTGAGGATTGAAGATTGAATATTGATGATTGAAGATTGAGGGTTGAGGATTGAGGGTTGTGGATTGAGGACGAGGACTGAGGGTTGAATATTGATGTTTGAGGTCTGAGCATTGAGGATTGAGGATTGAGAATTGAGGATTGAGGATTGAGGACTGAAGATTGAGGATTGGGTATTGAGGATTGAAGTGTGAGGATAGAGGATTGAGGATTGAGGATTGAGGATTGAATATTGCAGATTGAGTGTTGAGGATTGAAGATTGAGGATTGAGGTTTGAGGATTGAGGATTGAAAAATGAGGATTGAGGATTGAGTATTGAGGATTGATGATTGAGGATGAGGGCTGAGGGTTGAGGATTGAGGTTTGAGGACTGAGGACTGAGGACTGAGGATAGAGGATTGAGAATTGAGGATTGAGGATTGAGGATTGAAGATTGAGGATTGGGTATTGAGGATAGAAGAATGATGATTGAGGATTGAGGATTGAGGATTGAGGATTGAAGATTGAGGATTGAGGATCGAGGATTGAGGATTGAATATTGAGTATTGAGGATTGAATATAGAGGATTGAGGGTTGAGGATTGAGGATTGTGGATGTGGGCTGAGGGTTGAGGATTGAGGATTGAGGACTGTGGACTGAGTACTGAGGATAGAGGATTGAGAATTGAGGATTGAGGATTGAGGATTGAAGATTGAGGATTGGGTATTGAGGATATATGAATGATGATTGAGGATTGAGGATTGAGGATTGACGATTGAAGATTGAGGATTGAGGATCGAGGATTGAGGATTGAATATTGAGTATTGAGGATTGAAGATAGAGGATTGAGGATTGAGGATTGAGGATTGAGGACGAGGACTGACGGTTGAGGATTGAGGTTTGAGGATTGAGGATTCAGGATTGAGGACTGAGGATTGAGGATTGAGGATTGAACATTGAGGTCTTGGGATTGAGGATTGAACATTGTTGATTAAGGATTGAGGATTAAGGATTGAGGATTGGGGATTGAGGATCTAGGATTGGAGGTTGATTATTGAGGATTGAAGATTGAGGATTGAGGATTGAGGATTGAGAATTGAGAATTGGGGATGAGGACTGAGGGCTGAGGATTGAGGATTGAGGAACGAGAATTGAGGATTGAGGATTGAGGACTGAGGATTGACGATTGAGTATTGAAGATTGAGGATTGACAACTGATTGTTGAGGACAGAGGGCTGAAGATTGAGGATGCAGGATTGAGGATTCAGGATTGATGGTTGAGGACTGAGGACTGAGGATTGAGGATTGAGGATTGAGGATTGAGGATTGGGGATTGAGGATTGAAGATTGAGTATTGGGTATTGAAGATTGAGGATTGAGGATTGAGTATTGAAGATTGAGGATTTGGGACTGAGGATTGATGATTGAGGATTGATGATTGAGGATCGAGGATTGAGGATTGAGGATTGAGGATTGAGGATTGAGGATTGGGTATTGAGGATTGAAGAATGAGGATTGAGGATTGAGGATTGAGGATTGAGGATTGAGGATTGAGGATTGAGGATTGAGGACTGAAGATTGAGTACTGAGGATTGAAGACTGACGATTGAGGATTGAGGATTGAGGATTGAGGATTGAAGATTGAGTATTGAGGATTGAAAATTGAGGATTGAGGATTGAGGATTGAGGATTGAGTATTGAGGATTGAGGATTGAAGTATGAGTATTGAGGATTGAAGATTGAGGATTGAGGATTGAGGATTGAGGATTGAGCATTGAAGATTGGGGATTGGGGATTGAGGACTGACGATTGAGGATTGAATATTGAGGATTGAGGATTGAGGATTGAGGATTGAGGATTGAAGATTGAGGATTGGGTGTTGAGGATTGAAGAATGAGGATTGAGGATTGAGGGTTGAGGATTGAGGATTGAGGATTGAGGTTTGAGGATTGAAGATTGAGTATTGAGGATTGAAGACTGACGATTGAGGATTGAGTATTTAGGATTGAGGATTGAAGATTGAGTATTGAGGATTGAAAATTGAGGATTGAGGATTGAGGATTGAGGATTGAGGATTGAGGGTTGATGATTGAAGTTTGAGTATTGAGGATTGAAGGTTGAGGATGGAGGATTGAGGATTGAGGATTGAGGATTGAAGATTGAGGATTGGGGATTGAGGGCTGACGATTGAGGATTGAGTATTGAGGATTGAGAATTGAGGATTGATTATTGAAGATTGAGTATTGAGGATTGAAGATTGAGGATTGAGGATTGAGGATTGAGGATTGAGGATGAGGGCTGAGGGCTGAGGATTGAGGTTTGAGGACTGAGGACTGAGGATGGAGGACTGAGAATTGAGGATTGAGGATTGAGGATTGAAGATTGAGGATTGGGTATTGAGGATTGAAGAATGAGGGTTGAGGATTGAGGATTGAGGATTGAGGATTGAAGAATGAGGATTGAGGATTGAGGATTGAGGATTGAGGATTGAAGATTGAGTAGTGAGGATTGAATGTTGACGGTTGAGGATTGAGGTTTGAGGATTGAGGATTGAGTATTGAGGATTGAAGATTGAGTATTGAGGATTGAAGATTGATGATTGTGGATAGAGACTTGAAGATTGCAGATTGAGTACTGAGCATTGAAAACTGTGAATTGATGATATTCTATTGAGGATTCAGGATCGACGTCTGATAGTTGAGGTCAGATGTCTGAAGAATGAGGATTCAGGATTGAGGATTCGGGATTGTGATTTGAGGACTGAGGATACAGGATTGAGGATTGAGGCCTGAGGATTGAGGATTGAGGATTGAAGGTGGACGATTGAGGATTGAGGATGAAGGCTGAGGGTTGAGGATTGAGGTTTGAGGACTGAGGACTGAGGGTCGAGGATTGAGAGTTAAGGATTGAGGATTGAGTATTGAAGATTGAGGATTAGGTATTGAGGATTGAAGAATGAGGATTGGGTATTGAGGATTGAAAAATGAGGATTGAGGTTTGAGGATTGAGGATTGAGGATTGAAGACTGATTATCGAGGATTGAATATTGAGGATTGAGGATTGAGGATTGAGGATTGAGGATTGAGGATTGAGTATTGAAGATTGAGTATTGAGGATTGAAGATTGAGGATTGAGGATTGAGGATTGAGGATTGAGGATTGAAGATTGAGGATTGGGGATTGAGGATTGACGATTGAGGATTGAGTATTGAGGATTGAGAATTGAGGATTGATTATTGAAGATTGAGTATTGAGAATTGAGAATTGAGTATTGAGGATTGAGGATTGAGTATTGAGGATTGAAGATTGAGGATTGAGGATTGGAGATTGAGGATTGACGATTGAGGATTGAGTATTGAGGATTGAGAATTGAGGACTGATTATTGAAGATTTAGTATTGAGGATTGAGAATTGAGGATTGAGGTTTGAGAATTGAGAATTGAGGGTTGAGGGTTGAGGATTGAAGATTGAGGATTGGGTATTGAGGATTGAAGAATGAGGATTGAGGATTGAGGATTGAGGATTGAAGATTGCAGATTGAGTATGGAGGATTGAAGACTGAGGATTGAGGATTGAGGATTGAGGATTGAGGATAGAGGATTGAGGATTGAGGATTGAAGATTGAGTATTGAGGATTGAAGACTGACTATTGAGGATTGAGGATTGAGGATTGCGGATTGAAGATTGAGTATTGAGGATTGAAAGTTGAGGATTGAGAATTGAGGATTGAGTATTGAGGATTGAGGATTGAGGATTGAAGTTTGAGTATTGAGGATTGAAGATTGAGGATTGATGATTGAAGATTGAGGATTGAGGATTGAGGATTGAAGATTGAATATTGATGATTGAAGATTGAGGGTTGAGGATTGAGGGTTGTGGATTGAGGACGAGGACTGAGGGTTGAATATTGATGTTTGAGGTCTGAGCATTGAGGATTCAGGATTGAGAATTGAGGATTGAGGATTGAGGACTGAAGATTGAGGATTGGGTATTGAGGATTGAAGAGTGAGGATAGAGGATTGAGGATTGAGGATTGAGGATTGAATATTGCAGATTGAGTGTTGAGGATTGAAGATTGAGGATTGAGGTTTGAGGATTGAGGATTGAAAAATGAGGATTGAGGATTGAAAAATGAGGATTGAGGATTGAGGATTGAGGATTGATGATTGAGGATGAGGGCTGAGGGTTGAGGATTGAGGTTTGAGGACTGAGGACTGAGGACTGAGGATAGAGGATTGAGAATTGAGGATTGAGGATTGAGGATTGAAGATTGAGGATTGGGGATTGAGGGCTGACGATTGAGGATTGAGTATTGAGGATTGAGAATTGAGGATTGATTATTGAAGATTGAGTATTGAGGATTGAAGATTGAGGATTGAGGATTGAGGATTGAGGATTGAGGATGAGGGCTGAGGGCTGAGGATTGAGGTTTGAGGACTGAGGACTGAGGATGGAGGACTGAGAATTGAGGATTGAGGATTGAGGATTGAAGATTGAGGATTGGGTATTGAGGATTGAAGAATGAGGGTTGAGGATTGAGGTTTGAGGACTGAGGACTGAGGACTGAGGATAGAGGATTGAGAATTGAGGATTGAGGATTGAGGATTGAAGATTGAGGATTGGGGATTGAGGGCTGACGATTGAGGATTGAGTATTGAGGATTGAGAATTGAGGATTGATTATTGAAGATTGAGTATTGAGGATTGAAGATTGAGGATTGAGGATTGAGGATTGAGGATTGAGGATGAGGGCTGAGGGCTGAGGATTGAGGTTTGAGGACTGAGGACTGAGGATGGAGGACTGAGAATTGAGGATTGAGGATTGAGGATTGAAGATTGAGGATTGGGTATTGAGGATTGAAGAATGAGGGTTGAGGATTGAGGATTGAGGATTGAGGATTGAAGAATGAGGATTGAGGATTGAGGATTGAGGATTGAGGATTGAAGATTGAGTAGTGAGGATTGAATGTTGACGGTTGAGGATTGAGGTTTGAGGATTGAGGATTGAGTATTGAGGATTGAAGATTGAGTATTGAGGATTGAAGATTGATGATTGTGGATAGAGACTTGAAGATTGCAGATTGAGTACTGAGCATTGAAAACTGTGAATTGATGATATTCTATTGAGGATTCAGGATCGACGTCTGATAGTTGAGGTCAGATGTCTGAAGAATGAGGATTCAGGATTGAGGATTCGGGATTGTGATTTGAGGACTGAGGATACAGGATTGAGGATTGAGGCCTGAGGATTGAGGATTGAGGATTGAAGGTGGACGATTGAGGATTGAGGATGAAGGCTGAGGGTTGAGGATTGAGGTTTGAGGACTGAGGACTGAGGGTCGAGGATTGAGAGTTAAGGATTGAGGATTGAGTATTGAAGATTGAGGATTAGGTATTGAGGATTGAAGAATGAGGATTGGGTATTGAGGATTGAAAAATGAGGATTGAGGTTTGAGGATTGAGGATTGAGGATTGAAGACTGATTATCGAGGATTGAATATTGAGGATTGAGGATTGAGGATTGAGGATTGAGGATTGAGGATTGAGGATTGAGTATTGAAGATTGAGTATTGAGGATTGAAGATTGAGGATTGAGGATTGAGGATTGAGGATTGAGGATTGAAGATTGAGGATTGGGGATTGAGGATTGACGATTGAGGATTGAGTATTGAGGATTGAGAATTGAGGATTGATTATTGAAGATTGAGTATTGAGAATTGAGAATTGAGTATTGAGGATTGAGGATTGAGTATTGAGGATTGAAGATTGAGGATTGAGGATTGGAGATTGAGGATTGACGATTGAGGATTGAGTATTGAGGATTGAGAATTGAGGACTGATTATTGAAGATTTAGTATTGAGGATTGAGAATTGAGGATTGAGGTTTGAGAATTGAGAATTGAGGGTTGAGGGTTGAGGATTGAAGATTGAGGATTGGGTATTGAGGATTGAAGAATGAGGATTGAGGATTGAGGATTGAGGATTGAAGATTGCAGATTGAGTATGGAGGATTGAAGACTGAGGATTGAGGATTGAGGATTGAGGATTGAGGATAGAGGATTGAGGATTGAGGATTGAAGATTGAGTATTGAGGATTGAAGACTGACTATTGAGGATTGAGGATTGAGGATTGCGGATTGAAGATTGAGTATTGAGGATTGAAAGTTGAGGATTGAGAATTGAGGATTGAGTATTGAGGATTGAGGATTGAGGATTGAAGTTTGAGTATTGAGGATTGAAGATTGAGGATTGATGATTGAAGATTGAGGATTGAGGATTGAGGATTGAAGATTGAATATTGATGATTGAAGATTGAGGGTTGAGGATTGAGGGTTGTGGATTGAGGACGAGGACTGAGGGTTGAATATTGATGTTTGAGGTCTGAGCATTGAGGATTCAGGGTTGAGAATTGAGGATTGAGGATTGAGGACTGAAGATTGAGGATTGGGTATTGAGGATTGAAGAGTGAGGATAGAGGATTGAGGATTGAGGATTGAGGATTGAATATTGCAGATTGAGTGTTGAGGATTGAAGATTGAGGATTGAGGTTTGAGGATTGAGGATTGAAAAATGAGGATTGAGGATTGAGGATTGAGGATTGAGGATTGATGATTGAGGATGAGGGCTGAGGGTTGAGGATTGAGGTTTGAGGACTGAGGACTGAGGACTGAGGATAGAGGATTGAGAATTGAGGATTGAGGATTGAGGATTGAAGATTGAGGATTGGGGATTGAGGGCTGACGATTGAGGATTGAGTATTGAGGATTGAGAATTGAGGATTGATTATTGAAGATTGAGTATTGAGGATTGAAGATTGAGGATTGAGGATTGAGGATTGAGGATTGAGGATGAGGGCTGAGGGCTGAGGATTGAGGTTTGAGGACTGAGGACTGAGGATGGAGGACTGAGAATTGAGGATTGAGGATTGAGGATTGAAGATTGAGGATTGGGTATTGAGGATTGAAGAATGAGGGTTGAGGATTGAGGATTGAGGATTGAGGATTGAAGAATGAGGATTGAGGATTGAGGATTGAGGATTGAGGATTGAAGATTGAGTAGTGAGGATTGAATGTTGACGGTTGAGGATTGAGGTTTGAGGATTGAGGATTGAGTATTGAGGATTGAAGATTGAGTATTGAGGATTGAAGATTGATGATTGTGGATAGAGACTTGAAGATTGCAGATTGAGTACTGAGCATTGAATACTGTGAATTGATGATATTCTATTGAGGATTCAGGATCGACGTCTGATAGTTGAGGTCAGATGTCTGAAGAATGAGGATTCAGGATTGAGGATTCGGGATTGTGATTTGAGGACTGAGGATACAGGATTGAGGATTGAGGCCTGAGGATTGAGGATTGAGGATTGAAGGTGGACGATTGAGGATTGAGGATGAAGGCTGAGGGTTGAGGATTGAGGTTTGAGGACTGAGGACTGAGGGTCGAGGATTGAGAGTTAAGGATTGAGGATTGAGTATTGAAGATTGAGGATTAGGTATTGAGGATTGAAGAATGAGGATTGGGTATTGAGGATTGAAAAATGAGGATTGAGGTTTGAGGATTGAGGATTGAGGATTGAAGACTGATTATCGAGGATTGAATATTGAGGATTGAGGATTGAGGATTGAGGATTGAGGATTGAGGATTGAGTATTGAAGATTGAGTATTGAGGATTGAAGATTGAGGATTGAGGATTGAGGATTGAGGATTGAGGATTGAAGATTGAGGATTGGGGATTGAGGATTGACGATTGAGGATTGAGTATTGAGGATTGAGAATTGAGGATTGATTATTGAAGATTGAGTATTGAGGATTGAGAATTGAGTATTGAGGATTGAGGATTGAGTATTGAGGATTGAAGATTGAGGATTGAGGATTGGAGATTGAGGATTGACGATTGAGGATTGAGTATTGAGGATTGAGAATTGAGGACTGATTATTGAAGATTTAGTATTGAGGATTGAGAATTGAGGATTGAGGTTTGAGAATTGAGAATTGAGGGTTGAGGGTTGAGGATTGAAGATTGAGGATTGGGTATTGAGGATTGAAGAATGAGGATTGAGGATTGAGGATTGAGGATTGAAGATTGCAGATTGAGTATGGAGGATTGAAGACTGAGGATTGAGGATTGAGGATTGAGGATTGAGGATAGAGGATTGAGGATTGAGGATTGAAGATTGAGTATTGAGGATTGAAGACTGACTATTGAGGATTGAGGATTGAGGATTGCGGATTGAAGATTGAGTATTGAGGATTGAAAGTTGAGGATTGAGGATTGAGGATTGAGTATTGAGGATTGAGGATTGAGGATTGAAGTTTGAGTATTGAGGATTGAAGATTGAGGATTGATGATTGAAGATTGAGGATTGAGGATTGAGGATTGAAGATTGAATATTGATGATTGAAGATTGAGGGTTGAGGATTGAGGGTTGTGGATTGAGGACGAGGACTGAGGGTTGAATATTGATGTTTGAGGTCTGAGCATTGAGGATTGAGGATTGAGAATTGAGGATTGAGGATTGAGGACTGAAGATTGAGGATTGGGTATTGAGGATTGAAGAGTGAGGATAGAGGATTGAGGATTGAGGATTGAGGATTGAATATTGCAGATTGAGTGTTGAGGATTGAAGATTGAGGATTGAGGTTTGAGGATTGAGGATTGAAAAATGAGGATTGAGGATTGAGGATTGAGGATTGATGATTGAGGATGAGGGCTGAGGGTTGAGGATTGAGGTTTGAGGACTGAGGACTGAGGACTGAGGATAGAGGATTGAGAATTGAGGATTGAGGATTGAGGATTGAAGATTGAGGATTGGGTATTGAGGATAGAAGAATGATGATTGAGGATTGAGGATTGAGGATTGAGGATTGAAGATTGAGGATTGAGGATCGAGGATTGAGGATGGAATATTGAGTATTGAGGATTGAATGTAGAAGATTGAGGGTTGAGGATTGAGGATTGTGGATGTGGGCTGAGGGTTGAGGATTGAGGATTGAGGACTGTGGACTGAGTACTGAGGATAGAGGATTGAGAATTGAGGATTCAGGATTGAGGATTGAAGATTGATGATTGGGTATTGAGGATAGATGAATGATGATTGAGGATTGAGGATTGAGGATTGACGATTGAAGATTGAGGATTGAGGATCGAGGATTGAGGATTGAATATTGAGTATTGAGGATTGAAGATAGAGGATTGAGGATTGAGGATTGAGGATTGAGGACGAGGACTGACGGTTGAGGATTGAGGTTTGAGGATTGAGGATTCAGGATTGAGGACTGAGGATTGAGGATTGAGGATTGAGCATTGAGGATTGAACATTGAGGTCTTGGGATTGAGGATTGAAGATTGTGGATTAAGGATTGAGGATTAAGGATTGAGGATTGGGGATTGAGGATCTAGGATTGGAGATTGATTATTGAGGATTGAAGATTGAGGATTGAGGATTGAGGATTGAGAATTGAGAATTGGGGATGAGGACTGAGGGCTCAGGATTGAGGATTGAGGAACGAGAATTGAGGATTGAGGATTGAGGACTGAGGATTGACGATTGAGTATTGAAGATTGAGGATTGACAACTGATTGTTGAGGACAGAGGGCTGAAGATTGAGGATGCAGGATTGAGGATTCAGGATTGGGGATTGAGGATTGTAGATTGAGTATTGGGTATTGAAGATTGAGGATTGAGGATTGAGTATTGAAGATTGAGGATTTGGGACTGAGGATAGGATGATTGAGGATTGATGATTGAGGATTGAGGATTGAGGATTGAGGATTAAGGATTGAAGATTGAGGATTTGGTATTGAGGATTGAAGAATGAGGATTGAGGATTGAGGGTTGAGGATTGAGGATTGAGGATTGAGGATTGAGGATTGAAGATTGAGTATTGAGGATTGAAGACTGACGATTGAGGATTGAGGATTGAGGAGTGAGGATTGAAGATTGAGTATTGAGGATTGAAAATTGAGGATTGAGGATTGAGGATTGAGGATTGAGTATTGAGGATTGAGGATTGAAGTTTGAGTATTGAGGATTGAAGATTGAGGATTGAGGATTGAGGATTGAGGATTGAGGATTGAAGATTGGGGATTGCGGATTGAGGACTGACGATTGAGGATTGAGTGTTGAGGATTGAGAATTGAGGATTGATTATTGAAGATTGAGTATTGAGGATTGAAGATTGAGGATTGAGGAACGAGAATTGAGGATTGAGGATTGAGGACTGAGTATTGACGATTGAGTATTGAAGATTGAGAATTGACAACTGATTGTTGAGGACAGAGGGCTGAAGATTGAGGATGCAGGATTGAGGATTCAGGATTGATGGTTGAGGACTGAGGACTGAGGATTGAGGATTGAGGATTGAGGATTGAGGATTGGGGATTGAGGATTGAAGGTTGAGGATTGGGTATTGAGGATTGAAGAATGAGGATTCAGGATTGAGGATTGAGGATTGAGGATTGAAGATTGAGTATTGAGGATTGAAGATTGAGTATTGAGGATTGAGTATTGAACATTGAGTATTTGGGACTGAGGATTGAAGATTGACGATTGATGATTGAGGATTGAGGATTGAGGATTGAGGATTGAGGATTGAGGATCGATGATTGAGGATTGGGTAATGAGGATTGAAGAATGAGGATTGAGGATTGAGGATTGGGGATTGAGGATTGAAGATTGAGTATTGAGGATTGAATGTTGACGGTTGAGGATTAAGGATTGGGGATTGAGGATTGAGTATTGAGGATTGAGGATTGAAGATTGAGTATTGAGGATTGAAGATTGATGATTGGGGATTGAGGATTGAGGATTGAGGATTGAAGATTGAGGATTGGGAACTGAGTGTTGAGGGTTGAGTGATGAGAATTGATGTTTGTGGGTAGAGATTTGAAGATTGCAGGTTGAGTATTGAGTATTGAGACCTGTGAATTGAGGATATTCTATTGAGGATTGAGGATTGACAACTGATTGTTGAGGACTGAGGGCTGAAGATCGATGATTCAGGATTGAGGATTCAGGATTGAGGTTTGAGAACTGAGGATTATGGATTGAGGACGAGGACTTAGGTTTGAGTATTGATGTTTGAAGTCTGAGGATTGAGGATTGAGGATTGAGAATTCAGGATTGAGGATTGAGGGTTGAAGATTGAGGATCGGGTGTTGAGGATTGAAGAATGAGGATTGAGGGTTGAGGATTGAGGATTGAGGATTGAAAATTGAGTATTGAGGATTGAAGATTGAGGATTGAGGATTGAGGATTGTGGATTGAGGATTGAGGATTGAGGATTGAGGATTGAAGATTGAGGATTGAGGATTGAAGGTTGAGGATTGAGGATTAAAGATTGAGGATTGAGGATTGAGGATTGAGTATTGAAGATTGAATATCGATGATTGAAGATTGAGGATTGAGGATTGAGGGTTGTGGATTGAGGGCGAGGACTGAGGGTTGAATATTGATGTTTGAGGTCTGAGGATTGAGGATTGAGGATTGAGAATTGAGGATTGAGGATTGAGGATTGAAGATTGAGGATTGGGTATTGAGGATTGAAGAATGAGGATTGAGGATTGAGGATTGAGGATTGAAGATTGCAGATTGAGTATTGAGGATTGAAGACTGAGGATTGAGGATTGAGGATTGAGGATTGAGGGTTGAGTATTGAGGATTGAGAATTGAGGATTGAGGATTGAGTATTGAGGATTGAGGATTGAGGATTGAGGATTGAGGATTGAAGATTGAGGATTGGGTATTGAGTATTGAAGAATGAGGATTGAGGATTGAGGATTGAGAATTGAGGATTGAAGATTGAGTACTGAGGATTGAATGTTGACGGTTGAGGATTGAGTATTGAGGATTGAGGATTGAGGATTGAGGATTGAGGATTGATGATTGAGGATTGATGATTGAGGATTGAAGATTGAGTATTGGGGATTGAAGATTGAGGATTGAGGATTGAGTATTGAAGATTGAGGATTTGGGACTGAGGATTGATGATTGAGGATTGATGATTCAGGTTTGAGGATTGAGGATTGAGGATTGAGGATTGAAGGTTGAGGATTGGGTATTGAGGACTGAAGAATGAGGATTGAGGATTGAGGATTGAGGATTGAGGATTGAGGATTGAGGATTGAGGATTGAAGATTGAGTATTGAGGATTGAAGACTGACGATTGAGGATTGAGGATTGAGGATTGAGGATTGAAGATTGAGTATTGAGGATTGAATGTTGAGGATTGAGGATTGAGGATTGAGGATTGAGGATTGAGGATTGAGGATTGAAGTTTGAGTATTGAGGATTGAAGATTGAGGATTGAGGATTGAGGATTGAGGATTGAGGATTGAAAATTGAGGATTGGGGATTGAGGACTGACGATTGAGGATTGAGTATTGAGGATTGAGAATTGAGGAATGATTATTGAAGATTGAGTATTGAGGATTGAAGATTGGGGATTGAGGATTGAGGATTGAGGATTGAGGATGAGGGCTGAGGGCTGAGTATTGAGGTTTGAGGACTGAGGACTGAGGATTGAGGATTGAGAATTGAGGATTGAGGATTGAGGATTGAAGGTTGAGGATTGGGTATTGAGGATTGAAGAATGAGGATTCAGGATTGAGGATTGAGGATTGAGGATTGAGGATTGGGAACTGAGTGTTGAGGGTTGAGTGATGAGAATTGATGTTTGTGGATAGAGATTTGAAGATTGCAGGTTGAGTATTGAGTATTGAGACCTGTGAATTGAGGATATTCTATTGAGGATTGAGGATTCACAACTGATTGTTGAGGACTGAGGGCTGAAGATTGATGATTCAGGATTGAGGATTCAGGATTGAGGTTTGAGAACTGAGGATTGTGGATTGAGGACGAGGACTTAGGTTTGAGTATTGATGTTTGAAGTCTGAGGATTGAGGATTGAGGATTGAGAATTCAGGATTGAGGATTGAGGGTTGAAGATTGAGGATCGGGTGTTGAGGATTGAAGAATGAGGATTGAGGGTTGAGGATTGAGGATTGAGGATTGAAAATTGAGTATTGAGGATTGAAGATTGAGGATTGAGGATTGAGGATTGAGGATTGAGGATTGAGGATTGAGGATTGAGGATTGAAGATTGAGGATTGAGGATTGAAGATTGAGGATTGAGGATTAAAGATTGAGGATTGAGGATTGAGGATTGAGTATTGAAGATTGAATATCGATGATTGAAGATTGAGGATTGAGGATTGAGGGTTGTGGATTGAGGGCGAGGACTGAGGGTTGAATATTGATGTTTGTGGTCTGAGGATTGAGGATTGAGGATTGAGAATTGAGGATTGAGGATTGAGGATTGAAGATTGAGGATTGGGTATTGAGGATTGAAGAATGAGGATTGAGGATTGAGGATTGAGGATTGAAGATTGCAGATTGAGTATTGAGGATTGAAGACTGAGTATTGAGGATTGAGGATTGAGGATTGAGGTTTGAGTATTGAGGATTGAGAATTGAGGATTGAGGATTGAGTGTTGAGGATTGAGGATTGAGGATTGAGGATTGAGGATTGAAGATTGAGGATTGGGTATTGAGTATTGAAGAATGAGGATTGAGGATTGAGGATTGAGAATTGAGGATTGAAGATTGAGTATTGAGGATTGAATGTTGACGGTTGAGGATTGAGTATTGAGGATTGAGGATTGAGGATTGAGGATTGAGGATTGAAGATTGAGTATTGAGGATTGAAGATTGATGATTGGGGATTGAGGATTGAGGATTGGGGATTGAAGATTGAGGATTGAAGATTGAGTATTGAGGATTGAAGATTGAGGATTGAGGATTGCGGATTGAGGATTGAGGATTGAAGATTGAGAATTGGGGACTGAGTGTTGAGGGTTGAGTGATGAGAATTGATGTTTGTGGATAGAGACTTGAAGATTGCAGATTGAGTATTGAGCATTGAAAACTGTGAATTGATGATATTCTATTGAGGATTGAGGATTGACGTCTGATAGTTGAGGTCAGATGTCTGAAGAATGAGGATTCAGGATTGAGGATTCAGGATTGTGGTTTGAGGACTGAGGATTCAGGATTGAGGATTGAGGCCTGAGGATTGAGGATTGAGGATTGAAGGTGGAGGATTGAGGATTGAGGATGAAGGCTGAGGGTTGAGGATTGAGGTTTGAGGACTGAGGACTGAGGATCGAGGATTGAGAGTTAAGGATTGAGGATTGAGTATTGAAGATTGAGGATTAGGTATTGAGGATTGAAGAATGAGGATTGGGTATTGAGGATTGAAAAATGAGGATTGAGGTTTGAGGATTGAGGATTGAGGATTGAATTCTGATTATCGAGGATTGAATATTGAGGATTGAGGATTGAGTATTGAGGATTGAGGATTGAGGATTGAGTATTGAAGATTGAGTATTGAGGATTGAAGATTAAGGATTGTGGATTGAGGATTGAGGATTGAGGATTGAAGATTGAGGATTGGGGATTGAGGATTGACGATTGAGGATTGAGTATTGAGGATTCGGAATTGAGGATTGATTATTGAAGATTGAGTATTGAGGATTGAGAATTGAGGATTGAGGATTGAGGATTGAGTATTGAGGATTGAAGATTGAGGATTGGGGATTGGAGATTGAGGATAGACGATTGAGGATTGAGTATTGAGGATTGAGAATTGAGGACTGATTATTGAAGATTTAGTATTGAGGACTGAGAATTGAGGATTGAGGTTTGAGGATTGAGAATTGAGGGTTGAGTGTTGAAGATTGAAGGTTGAGGATTGGGTATTGAGGATTGAAGAATGAGGATTGAGGATTGAGGATTGAGGATTGAAGATTGCAGATTGAGTATGGAGGATTGAGGTTTGAAGATTGAGGATTGGGTATTGAGGATTGAAGAATGAGGGTTGAGGATTGAGGATTGAGGATTGAGGATTGAAGATTGAGGATTGAGGATTGAGGATGAGGGCTGAGGGCTGAGGATTGAGGTTTGAGGACTGAGGACTGAGGATGGAGGACTGAGAATTGAGGATTGAGGATTGAGGATTGAAGATTGAGGATTGGGTATTGAGGATTGAAGAATGAGGGTTGAGGATTGAGGATTGAGGATTGAGGATTGAAGATTGAGGATTGAGGATCGAGGATTGAGGATTGAATATTGAGGATTGGGTATTGAGTATTGAAGAATGAGGATTGAGGATTGAGGATTGAGGATTGAGGATTGAAGATTGAGTAGTGAGGATTGAATGTTGACGGTTGAGGATTGAGGTTTGAGGATTGAGGATTGAGGATTGAGTATTGAGGATTGAAGATTGAGTATTGAGGATTGAAGATTGATGATTGGGGATTGAGGATTGAGGATTGGGGATTGAAGATTGAGGATTGAAGATTGAGTATTGAGGATTGAAGATTGAGGATTGAGGATTGCGGATTGAGGATTGAGGATTGAAGATTGAGGATTGGGGACTGAGTGCTGAGGGTTGAGTGATGAGAATTGATGTTTGTGGATAGAGACTTGAAGATTGCAGATTGAGTACTGAGCATTGAAAACTGTGAATTGATGATATTCTATTGAGGATTCAGGATCGACGTCTGATAGTTGAGGTCAGATGTCTGAAGAATGAGGATTCAGGATTGAGGATTCGGGATTGTGATTTGAGGACTGAGGATACAGGATTGAGGATTGAGGCCTGAGGATTGAGGATTGAGGATTGAAGGTGGACGATTGAGGATTGAGGATGAAGGCTGAGGGTTGAGGATTGAGGTTTGAGGACTGAGGACTGAGGGTCGAGGATTGAGAGTTAAGGATTGAGGATTGAGTATTGAAGATTGAGGACTAGGTATTGAGGATTGAAGAATGAGGATTGGGTATTGAGGATTGAAAAATGAGGATTGAGGTTTGAGGATTGAGGATTGAGGATTGAAGACTGATTATCGAGGATTGAATATTGAGGATTGAGGATTGAGGATTGAGGATTGAGGATTGAGGATTGAGTATTGAAGATTGAGTATTGAGGATTGAAGATTGAGGATTGAGGATTGAGGATTGAGGATTGAGGATTGAAGATTGAGGATTGGGGATTGAGGATTGACGATTGAGGATTGAGTATTGAGGATTGAGAATTGAGGATTGATTATTGAAGATTGAGTATTGAGGATTGAGAATTGAGTATTGAGGATTGAGGATTGAGTATTGAGGATTGAAGATTGAGGATTGAGGATTGGAGATTGAGGATTGACGATTGAGGATTGAGTATTGAGGATTGAGAATTGAGGACTGATTATTGAAGATTTAGTATTGAGGATTGAGAATTGAGGATTGAGGTTTGAGAATTGAGAATTGAGGGTTGAGGGTTGAGGATTGAAGATTGAGGATTGGGTAGTGAGGATTGAAGAATGAGGATTGAGGATTGAGGATTGAGGATTGAAGATTGCAGATTGAGTATGGAGGATTGAAGACTGAGGATTGAGGATTGAGGATTGAGGATTGAGGATAGAGGATTGAGGATTGAGGATTGAAGATTGAGTATTGAGGATTGAAGACTGACTATTGAGGATTGAGGATTGAGGATTGCGGATTGAAGATTGAGTATTGAGGATTGAAAATTGAGGATTGAGGATTGAGGATTGAGTATTGAGGATTGAGGATTGAGGATTGAAGTTTGAGTATTGAGGATTGAAGATTGAGGATTGAGGATTGAAGATTGAGGATTGAGGATTGAGGATTGAAGATTGAATATTGATGATTGAAGATTGAGGGTTGAGGATTGAGGGTTGTGGATTGAGGACGAGGACTGAGGGTTGAATATTGATGTTTGAGGTCTGAGCATTGAGGATTGAGGATTGAGGATGGAGGATTGAGGATTGATGATTGAGGATGAGGGCTGAGGGTTGAGGATTGAGGTTTGAGGACTGAGGACTGAGGACTGAGGATAGATGATTGAGAATTGGGGATTGAGGATTGAGGATTGAAGATTGAGGATTGGGTATTGAGGATAGAAGAATGATGATTGAGGATTGAGGATTGAGGATTGAGGATTGAAGATTGAGGATTGAGGATCGAGGATTGAGGATTGAATATTGAGTATTGAGGATTGAATATAGAGGATTGAGGGTTGAGGATTGAGGATTGTGGATGTGGGCTGAGGGTTGAGGATTGAGGATTGAGGACTGTGGACTGAGTACTGAGGATAGAGGATTGAGAATTGAGGATTGAGGATTGAGGACTGAAGATTGAGGATTGGGTATTGAGGATAGATGAATGATGATTGAGGATTGAGGATTGAGGATTGACGATTGAAGATTGAGGATTGAGGATCGAGGATTGAGGATTGAATATTGAGTATTGAGGATTGAAGATAGAGGATTGAGGATTGAGGATTGAGGATTGAGGACGAGGACTGACGGTTGAGGATTGAGGTTTGAGGATTGAGGATTCAGGATTGAGGACTGAGGATTGAGGATTGAGGATTGAACATTGAGGTCTTGGGATTTAGGATTGAAGATTGTTGATTAAGGATTGAGGATTAAG
Organism: Calliopsis andreniformis; assembly: GCF_051401765.1. NCBI lineage: Eukaryota > Metazoa > Arthropoda > Insecta > Hymenoptera > Andrenidae > Calliopsis > Calliopsis andreniformis. Next base: position 1,460,230 of record NW_027480446.1, read on the forward strand.
GATTGAGGATTGGGGATTGAGGATCTAGGATTGGAGATTGATTATTGAGGATTGAAGATTGAGGATTGAGGATTGAGGATTGAGAATTGAGAATTGGGGATGAGGACTGAGGGCTGAGGATTGAGGATTGAGGAACGAGAATTGAGGATTGAGGATTGAGGACTGAGGATTGACGATTGAGTATTGAAGATTGAGGATTGACAACTGATTGTTGAGGACAGAGGGCTGAAGATTGAGGATGCAGGATTGAGGATTCAGGATTGATGGTTGAGGACTGAGGACTGAGGATTGAGGATTGAGGATTGAGGATTGAGGATTGGGGATTGAGGATTGAAGATTGAGTATTGGGTATTGAAGATTGAGGATTGAGGATTGAGTATTGAAGATTGAGGATTTGGGACTGAGGATTGATGATTGAGGATTGATGATTGAGGATTGAGGATTGAGGATTGAGGATTGAGGATTGAAGATTGAGGATTTGGTATTGAGGATTGAAGAATGAGGATTGAGGATTGAGGGTTGAGGATTGAGGATTGAGGATTGAGGATTGAGGATTGAAGATTGAGTATTGAGGATTGAAGACTGACGATTGAGGATTGAGGATTGAGGAGTGAGGATTGAAGATTGAGTATTGAGGATTGAAAATTGAGGATTGAGGATTGAGGATTGAGGATTGAGTATTGAGGATTGAGGATTGAAGTTTGAGTATTGAGGATTGAAGATTGAGGATTGAGGATTGAGGATTGAGGATTGAGGATTGAAGATTGGGGATTGCGGATTGAGGACTGACGATTGAGGATTGAGTGTTGAGGATTGAGAATTGAGGATTGATTATTGAAGATTGAGTATTGAGGATTGAAGATTGAGGATTGAGGAACGAGAATTGAGGATTGAGGATTGAGGACTGAGTATTGACGATTGAGTATTGAAGATTGAGGATTGACAACTGATTGTTGAGGACAGAGGGCTGAAGATTGAGGATGCAGGATTGAGGATTCAGGATTGATGGTTGAGGACTGAGGACTGAGGATTGAGGATTGAGGATTGAGGATTGAGGATTGGGGATTGAGGATTGAAGATTGAGGATTGGGTATTGAGGATTGAACATTGAGAATTGAGGATTGAGGATAGAGGATTGAATATTGCAGATTGAGTGCTGAGGATTGAAGATTGAGGATTGAGGATTGAGAATTGAGGATTGAGGATGAGGGCTGAGGGTTGAGGATTGAGGTTTGAGGACTGAGGACTGAGGATTGAGGATTGAGAATTGAGGATTGAGGATTGAGGATTGAAGGTTGAGGATTGGGTATTGAGGATTGAAGAATGAGGATTCAGGATTGAGGATTGAGGATTGAGGATTGAAGATTGAGTATTGAGGATTGAAGATTGAGTATTGAGGATTGAGTATTGAACATTGAGTATTTGGGAACGAGGATTGAAGATTGACGATTGATGATTGAGGATTGAGGATTGAGGATTGAGGATTGAGGATTGAGGATTGATGATTGAGGATTGGGTAATGAGGATTGAAGAATGAGGATTGAGGATTGAGGATTGGGGATTGAGCATTGAAGATTGAGTATTGAGGATTGAATGTTGACGGTTGAGGATTAAGGATTGGGGATTGAGGATTGAGTATTGAGGATTGAGGATTGAAGATTGAGTATTGAGGATTGAAGATTGATGATTGGGGATTGAGGATTGAGGATTGAGGATTGAAGATTGAGGATTGGGAACTGAGTGTTGAGGGTTGAGTGATGAGAGTTGATGTTTGTGGGTAGAGATTTGAAGATTGCAGGTTGAGTATTGAGTATTGAGACCTGTGAATTGAGGATATTCTATTGAGGATTGAGGATTGACAACTGATTGTTGAGGACTGAGGGCTGAAGATCGATGATTCAGGATTGAGGATTCAGGATTGAGGTTTGAGAACTGAGGATTATGGATTGAGGACGAGGACTTAGGTTTGAGTATTGATGTTTGAAGTCTGAGGATTGAGGATTGAGGATTGAGAATTCAGGATTGAGGATTGAGGGTTGAAGATTGAGGATCGGGTGCTGAGGATTGAAGAATGAGGATTGAGGGTTGAGGATTGAGGATTGAGGATTGAAAATTGAGTATTGAGGATTGAAGATTGAGGATTGAGGATTGAGGATTGAGGATTGAGGATTGAGGATTGAGGATTGAGGATTGAAGATTGAGGATTGAGGATTGAAGGTTGAGGATTGAGGATTAAAGATTGAGGATTGGGGATTGAGGATTGAGTATTGAAGATTGAATATCGATGATTGAAGATTGAGGATTGAGGATTGAGGGTTGTGGATTGAGGGCGAGGACTGAGGGTTGAATATTGATGTTTGAGGTCTGAGGATTGAGGATTGAGGATTGAGAATTGAGGATTGAGGATTGAGGATTGAAGATTGAGGATTGGGTATTGAGGATTGAAGAATGAGGATTGAGGATTGAGGATTGAGGATTGAAGATTGCAGATTGAGTATTGAGGATTGAAGAATGAGGATTGGGTATTGAGGATTGAAAAATGAGGATTGAGGTTTGAGGATTGAGGATTGAGGATTGAATTCTGATTATCGAGGATTGAATATTGAGGATTGAGGATTGAGTATTGAGGATTGAGGATCGAGGATTGAGTATTGAAGATTGAGTATTGAGGATTGAAGAATGAGGATTGAGGATTGAGGATTGAGAATTGAGGATTGAAGATTGAGTATTGAGGATTGAATGTTGACGGTTGAGGATTGAGTATTTAGGATTGAGGATTGTGGATTGAGGATTGAGGATTGAAGATTGAGGATTGAGGATTGAGGATTGGGGATTGAGGATTGAAGATTGAGTATTGGGGATTGAAGATTGAGGATTGAGGATTGAGTATTGAAGATTGAGGATTTGGGACTGAGGATTGATGATTGAGGATTGATGATTCAGGTCTGAGGATTGAGGATTGAGGATTGAGGATTGAAGGTTGAGGATTGGGCATTGAGGACTGAAGAATGAGGATTGAGGATTGAGGATTGATGATTGAGGATTGAGGATTGAGGATTGAGGATTGAAGATTGAGTATTGAGGATTGAAGACTGACGATTGAGGATTGAGGATTGAGGATTGAGGATTGAAGATTGAGTATTGAGGATTGAATGTTGAGGATTGAGGATTGAGGATTGAGGATTGAGGATTGAGGATTGAGGATTGAAGTTTGAGTATTGAGGATTGAAGATTGAGGATTGAGGATTGAGGATTGAGGATTGAGGATTGAAAATTGAGGATTGGGGATTAAGGCTGACGATTGAGGATTGAGTATTGAGGATTGAGAATTGAGGAATGATTATTGAAGATTGAGTATTGAGGATTGAAGATTGGGGATTGAGGATTGAGGATTGAGGATTGAGGATGAGGGCTGAGGGTTGAGGATTGAGGTTTGAGGACTGAGGACTGAGGATCGAGGATTGAGAGTTAAGGATTGAGGATTGAGTATTGAAGATTGAGGATTAGGTATTGAGGATTGAAGAATGAGGATTGGGTATTGAGGATTGAAAAATGAGGATTGAGGTTTGAGGATTGAGGATTGAGGATTGAATTCTGATTATCGAGGATTGAATATTGAGGATTGAGGATTGAGTATTGAGGATTGAGGATTGAGGATTGAGTATTGAAGATTGAGTATTGAGGATTGAAGATTAAGGATTGTGGATTGAGGATTGAGGATTGAGGATTGAAGATTGAGGATTGGGGATTGAGGATTGACGATTGAGGATTGAGTATTGAGGATTCGGAATTGAGGATTGATTATTGAAGATTGAGTATTGAGGATTGAGAATTGAGGATTGAGGATTGAAGGTTGAGGATTGGGTATTGAGGACTGAAGAATGAGGGTTGAGAATTGAGGATTGAGGATTGAGGATTGAGGATTGAGGATTGAGGATTGAAGATTGAGTATTGAGGATTGAAGACTGACGATTGAGGATTGAGGATTGAGGATTGAGGATTGAAGGTTGAGGATTGAGGATTGAGGATTGAGGATTGAGGATTGAAAATTGAGGATTGGGGATTAAAGATTGAGGATTGAGGATTGAGGATTGAGTATTGAAGATTGAATATCGATGATTGAAGATTGAGGATTGAGGATTGAGGGTTGTGGATTGAGGGCGAGGACTGAGGGTTGAATATTGATGTTTGAGGTCTGAGGATTGAGGATTGAGGATTGAGAATTGAGGATTGAGGATTGAGGATTGAAGATTGAGGATTGGGTATTGAGGATTGAAGAATGAGGATTGAGGATTGAGGATTGAGGATTGAAGATTGCAGATTGAGTATTGAGGATTGAAGACTGAGGATTGAGGATTGAGGATTGAGGATTGAGGATTGAGTATTGAGGATTGAGAATTGAGGATTGAGGATTGAGTATTGAGGATTGAGGATTGAGGATTGAGGATTGAGGATTGAAGATTGAGGATTGGGTATTGAGTATTGAAGAATGAGGATTGAGGATTGAGGATTGAGAATTGAGGATAGAAGATTGAGTATTGAGGATTGAATGTTGACGGTTGAGGATTGAGTATTGAGGATTGAGGATTGAGGATTGAGGATTGAGGATTGAAGATTGAGTATTGAGGATTGAAGATTGATGATTGGGGATTGAGGATTGAGGATTGGGGATTGAAGATTGAGGATTGAAGATTGAGTATTGAGGGTTGAAGATTGAGGATTGAGGATTGCGGATTGAGGATTGAGGATTGAAGATTGAGAATTGGGGACTGAGTGTTGAGGGTTGAGTGATGAGAATTGATGTTTGTGGATAGAGACTTGAAGATTGCAGATTGAGTATTGAGCATTGAAAACTGTAAATTGATGATATTCTATTGAGGATTGAGGATTGACGTCTGATAGTTGAGGTCAGATGTCTGAAGAATGAGGATTCAGGATTGAGGATTCAGGATTGTGGTTTGAGGACTGAGGATTCAGGATTGAGGATTGAGGCCTGAGGATTGAGGATTGAGGATTGAAGGTGGAGGATTGAGGATTGAGGATGAAGGCTGAGGGTTGAGGATTGAGGTTTGAGGACTGAGGACTGAGGATCGAGGATTGAGAGTTAAGGATTGAGGATTGTGTATTGAAGATTGAGGATTAGGTATTGAGGATTGAAGAATGAGGATTGGGTATTGAGGATTGAAAAATGAGGATTGAGGTTTGAGGATTGAGGATTGAGGATTGAATTCTGATTATCGAGGATTGAATATTGAGGATTGAGGATTGAGTATTGAGGATTGAGGATTGAGGATTGAGTATTGAAGATTGAGTATTGAGAATTGAAGATTAAGTATTGTGGATTGAGGATTGAGGATTGAGGATTGAAGATTGAGGATTGGGGATTGAGGATTGACGATTGAGGATTGAGTATTGAGGATTCGGAATTGAGGACTGATTATTGAAGATTGAGTATTGAGGATTGAGAATTGAGGATTGAGGATTGAGGATTGAGTATTGAGGATTGAAGATTGAGGATTGAGGATTGGAGATTGAGGATTGGCGATTGAGGATTGAGTATTGAGGATTGAGAATTGAGGACTGATTATTGAAGATTTAGTATTGAGGACTGAGAATTGAGGATTGAGGTTTGAGGATTGAGAATTGAGGGTTGAGGGTTGAGGATTGAAGGTTGAGGATTGGGTATTGAGGATTGAAGAATGAGGATTGAGGATTGAGGATTGAGGATTGAAGATTGCAGATTGAGTATGGAGGATTGAAGACTGAGGATTGAGGATTGAGGATTGAGGATTGAGGATAGAGGATTGAGGATTGAGGATTGAAGATTGAGTATTGAGGATTGAAGACTGACGATTGAGGATTGAGGATTGAGGATTGCGGATTGAAGATTGAGTATTGAGGATTGAAGAGTGAGTATAGAGGATTGAGGATTGAGGATTGAATATTGCAGATTGAGTGTTGAGGATTGAAGATTGAGGATTGAGGATTGAGGACTGAGGATTGAGGATTGAGGATTGAGGACGAGGACTGACGGTTGAGGATTGAGGTTTGAGGATTGAGGTTTCAGGATTGAGGACTGAGGATTGAGGATTGAGGATTGAGCATTGAGGATTGAACATTGAGGTCTTGGGATTGAGGATTGAAGATTGAGGATTAAGGATTGAGGATTGGGGATTGAGGATCTAGGATTGGAGATTGATTATTGAGGATTCAAGATTGAGGATTGAGGATCGAGGATTGAGAATTGAGAATTGGGGATGAGGACTGAGGACTGAGGATAGAGGATTGAGGAACGAGAATTGAGGATTGAGGATTGAGGACTGAGGATTGACGATTGAGTATTGAAGATTGAGGATTGACAACTGATTGTTGAGGACAGAGGGCTGAAGATTGATGATGCAGGATAGAGGATTCAGGATTGATGGTTGAGGACTGAGGACTGAGGATTGAGGATTGAGGATTGAGGATTGAGGATTGGGGATTGAGGATTGAAGATTGAGTATTGGGGATTGAAGATTGAGGATTGAGGATTGAGTATTGAAGATTGAGGATTTGGGACTGAGGATTGATGATTGAGGATTGATGATTGAGGATTGAGGATTGAGGATTGAGGATTGAGGATTGAGGATTGAGGATTGGGTATTGAGGATTGAAGAATGAGGATTGAGGATTGAGGATTGAGGATTGAGGGTTGAGTATTGAGGATTGAGAATTGAGGATTGAGGATTGAGTATTGAGGATTGAGGATTGAGGATTGAGGATTGAAGATTGAGGATTGGGTATTGAGTATTGAAGAATGAGGATTGAGGATTGAGGATTGAGAATTGAGGATTGAAGATTGAGTACTGAGGATTGAATGTTGACGGTTGAGGATTGAGTATTGAGGATTGAGGATTGAGGATTGAGGATTGAGGATTGAGGATTGAGGATTGATGATTGAGGATTGGGGATTGAGGATTGAAGATTGAGTATTGGGGATTGAAGATTGAGGATTGAGGATTGAGTATTGAAGATTGAGGATTTGGGACTGAGGATTGATGATTGAGGATTGATGATTCAGGTTTGAGGATTGAGGATTGAGGATTGAAGGTTGAGGATTGAGTATTGAGGACTGAAGAATGAGGATTGAGGATTGAGGATTGAGGATTGAGGATTGAGGATTGAGGATTGAGGATTGAAGATTGAGTATTGAGGATTGAAGACTGACGATTGAGGATTGAGGATTGAGGATTGAGGATTGAAGATTGAGTATTGAGGATTGAATGTTGAGGATTGAGGATTGAGGATTGAGGATTGAGGATTGAGGATTGAGGATTGAAGTTTGAGTATTGAGGATTGAAGATTGAGGATTGAGGATTGAGGATTGAGGATTGAGGATTGAAAATTGAGGATTGGGGATTGAGGACTGGCGATTGAGGATTGAGTATTGAGGATTGAGAATTGAGGAATGATTATTGAAGATTGAGTATTGAGGATTGAAGATTGGGGATTGAGGATTGAGGATTGAGGATTGAGGATGAGGATTGAGGATTGAGTATTGAGGATTGAGGATTGAGGATTGAGTATTGAAGATTGAGTATTGAGGATTGAAGATTAAGGATTGTGGATTGAGGATTGAGGATTGAGGATTGAAGATTGAGGATTGGGGATTGAGGATTGACGATTGAGGATTGAGTATTGAGGATTCGGAATTGAGGATTGATTATTGAAGATTGAGTATTGAGGATTGAGAATTGAGGATTGAGGATTGAGGATTGAGTATTGAGGATTGAAGATTGAGGATTGAGGATTGGAGATTGAGGATTGACGATTGAGGATTGAGTATTGAGGATTGAGAATTGAGGACTGATTATTGAAGATTTAGTATTGAGGACTGAGAATTGAGGATTGAGGTTTGAGGATTGAGAATTGAGGGTTGAGGGTTGAGGATTGAAGGTTTAGGATTGGGTATTGAGGATTGAAGAATGAGGATTGAGGATTGAGGATTGAGGATTGAAGATTGCAGATTGAGTATGGAGGATTGAGGATTGAAGATTGAGGATTGAGGATTGAAGGTTGAGGATTGAGGATTAAAGATTGAGGATTGAGGATTGAGGATTGAGTATTGAAGATTGAATATCGATGATTGAAGATTGAGGATTGAGGATTGAGGGTTGTGGATTGAGGGCGAGGACTGAGGGTTGAATATTGATGTTTGAGGTCTGAGGATTGAGGATTGAGGATTGAGAATTGAGGATAGAGGATTGAGGATTGAAGATTGAGGATTGGGTATTGAGGATTGAAGAATGAGGATTGAGGATTGAGGATTGAGGATTGAAGATTGCAGATTGAGTATTGAGGATTGAAGACTGAGGATTGAGGATTGAGGATTGAGGATTGAGGATTGAGTATTGAGGATTGAGAATTGAGGATTGAGGATTGAGTATTGAGGATTGAGGATTGAGGATTGAGGATTGAGGATTGAAGATTGAGGATTGGGTATTGAGTACTGAAGAATGAGTATTGAGGATTGAGGATTGAGAATTGAGGATTGAAGATTGAGTATTGAGGATTGAATGTTGACGGTTGAGGATTGAGTATTGAGGATTGAGGATTGAGGATTGAGGATTGAGGATTGAAGATTGAGGATTGAGGATTGAGGATTGGGGATTGAGGATTGAAGATTGAGTATTGGGGATTGAAGATTGAGGATTGAGGATTGAGTATTGAAGATTGAGGATTTGGGACTGAGGATTGATGATTGAGGATTGATGATTCAGGTCTGAGGATTGAGGATTGAGGATTGAGGATTGAAGGTTGAGGATTGGGTATTGAGGACTGAAGAATGAGGGTTGAGAATTGAGGATTGAGGATTGAGGATTGAGGATTGAAAATTGAGGATTGGGGATTGAGGATTGAGGATTGAAAATTGAGGATTGGGGATTGAGGACTGACGATTGAGGATTGAGTATTGAGGATTGAGAATTGAGGAATGATTATTGAAGATTGAGTATTGAGGATTGAAGATTGGGGATTGAGGATTGAGGATTGAGGATTGAGGATGAGGGCTGAGGGTTGAGGATTGAGGTTTGAGGACTGAGGACTGAGGATTGAGGATTGAGAATTGAGGATTGAGGATTGAGGATTGAAGGTTGAGGATTGGGTATTGAGGATTGAAGAATGAGGATTCAGGATTGAGGATTGAGGATTGAGGATTGAGGATTGGGAACTGAGTGTTGAGGGTTGAGTGATGAGAATTGATGTTTGTGGATAGAGATTTGAAGATTGCAGGTTGAGTATTGAGTATTGAGACCTGTGAATTGAGGATATTCTATTGAGGATTGAGGATTGACAACTGATTGTTGAGGACTGAGGGCTGAAGATTGATGATTCAGGATTGAGGATTCAGAATTGAGGTTTGAGAACTGAGGATTGTGGATTGAGGACGAGGACTTAGGTTTGAGTATTGATGTTTGAAGTCTGAGGACTGAGGATTGAGGATTGAGAATTCAGGATTGAGGATTGAGGGTTGAAGATTGAGGATCGGGTGTTGAGGATTGAAGAATGAGGATTGAGGGTTGAGGATTGAGGATTGAGGATTGAAAATTGAGTATTGAGGATTGAAGATTGAGGATTGAGGATTGAGGATTGAGGATTGAGGATTGAGGATTGAGGATTGAGGATTGAAGATTGAGGATTGAGGATTGAAGATTGAGGATTGAGGATTAAAGATTGAGGATTGAGGATTGAGGATTGAGTATTGAAGATTGAATATCGATGATTGAAGATTGAGGATTGAGGATTGAGGGTTGTGGATTGAGGGCGAGGACTGAGGGTTGAATATTGATGTTTGAGGTCTGAGGATTGAGGATTGAGGATTGAGAATTGAGGATTGAGGATTGAGGATTGAAGATTGAGGATTGGGTATTGAGGATTGAAGAATGAGGATTGAGGATTGAGGATTGAGGATTGAAGATTGCAGATTGAGTATTGAGGATTGAAGACTGAGGATTGAGGATTGAGGATTGAGGATTGAGGATTGAGTATTGAGGATTGAGAATTGAGGATTGAGGATTGAGTATTGAGGATTGAGGATTGAGGATTGAGGATTGAGGATTGAAGATTGAGGATTGGGTATTGAGTATTGAAGAATGAGGATTGAGGATTGAGGATTGAGAATTGAGGATAGAAGATTGAGTATTGAGGATTGAATGTTGACGGTTGAGGATTGAGTATTGAGGATTGAGGATTGAGGATTGAGGATTGAGGATTGAAGATTGAGTATTGAGGATTGAAGATTGATGATTGGGGATTGAGGATTGAGGATTGGGGATTGAAGATTGAGGATTGAAGATTGAGTATTGAGGGTTGAAGATTGAGGATTGAGGATTGCGGATTGAGGATTGAGGATTGAAGATTGAGAATTGGGGACTGAGTGTTGAGGGTTGAGTGATGAGAATTGATGTTTGTGGATAGAGACTTGAAGATTGCAGATTGAGTATTGAGCATTGAAAACTGTAAATTGATGATATTCTATTGAGGATTGAGGATTGACGTCTGATAGTTGAGGTCAGATGTCTGAAGAATGAGGATTCAGGATTGAGGATTCAGGATTGTGGTTTGAGGACTGAGGATTCAGGATTGAGGATTGAGGCCTGAGGATTGAGGATTGAGGATTGAAGGTGGAGGATTGAGGATTGAGGATGAAGGCTGAGGGTTGAGGATTGAGGTTTGAGGACTGAGGACTGAGGATCGAGGATTGCGAGTTAAGGATTGAGGATTGAGTATTGAAGATTGAGGATTAGGTATTGAGGATTGAAGAATGAGGATTGGGTATTGAGGATTGAAAAATGAGGATTGAGGTTTGAGGATTGAGGATTGAGGATTGAATTCTGATTATCGAGGATTGAATATTGAGGATTGAGGATTGAGTATTGAGGATTGAGGATTGAGGATTGAGTATTGAAGATTGAGTATTGAGGATTGAAGATTAAGGATTGTGGATTGAGGATTGAGGATTGAGGATTGAAGATTGAGGATTGGGGATTGAGGATTGACGATTGAGGATTGAGTATTGAGGATTCGGAATTGAGGACTGATTATTGAAGATTGAGTATTGAGGATTGAGAATTGAGGATTGAGGATTGAGGATTGAGTATTGAGGATTGAAGATTGAGGATTGAGGATTGGAGATTGAGGATTGACGATTGAGGATTGAGTATTGAGGATTGAGAATTGAGGACTGATTATTGAAGATTTAGTATTGAGGACTGAGAATTGAGGATTGAGGTTTGAGGATTGAGAATTGAGGGTTGAGGGTTGAGGATTGAAGGTTGAGGATTGGGTATTGAGGATTGAAGAATGAGGATTGAGGATTGAGGATTGAGGATTGAAGATTGCAGATTGAGTATGGAGGATTGAAGACTGAGGATTGAGGATTGAGGATTGAGGATTGAGGATAGAGGATTGAGGATTGAGGATTGAAGATTGAGTATTGAGGATTGAAGACTGACGATTGAGGATTGAGGATTGAGGATTGCGGATTGAAGATTGAGTATTGAGGATTGAAGAGTGAGTATAGAGGATTGAGGATTGAGGATTGAATATTGCAGATTGAGTGTTGAGGATTGAAGATTGAGGATTGAGGATTGAGGACTGAGGATTGAGGATTGAGGATTGAGGACGAGGACTGACGGTTGAGGATTGAGGTTTGAGGATTGAGGATTCAGGATTGAGGACTGAGGATTGAGGATTGAGCATTGAGGATTGAACATTGAGGTCTTGGGATTGAGGATTGAAGATTGAGGATTAAGGATTGAGGATTGGGGATTGAGGATCTAGGATTGGAGATTGATTATTGAGGATTCAAGATTGAGGATTGAGGATCGAGGATTGAGAATTGAGAATTGGGGATGAGGACTGAGGACTGAGGATTGAGGATTGAGGAACGAGAATTGAGGATTGAGGATTGAGGACTGAGGATTGACGATTGAGTATTGAAGATTGAGGATTGACAACTGATTGTTGAGGACAGAGGGCTGAAGATTGATGATGCAGGATGGAGGATTCAGGATTGATGGTTGAGGACTGAGGACTGAGGATTGAGGATTGAGGATTGAGGATTGAGGATTGGGGATTGAGGATTGAAGATTGAGTATTGGGGATTGAAGATTGAGGATTGAGGATTGAGTATTGAAGATTGAGGATTTGGGACTGAGGATTGATGATTGAGGATTGATGATTGAGGATTGAGGATTGAGGATTGAGGATTGAGGATTGAGGATTGAGGATTGGGTATTAAGGATTGAAGAATGAGGATTGAGGATTGAGGACGAGGACTGACGGTTGAGGATTGAGGTTTGAGGATTGAGGATTCAGGAGTGAGGACTGAGGATTGAGGATTGAGGATTGAGCATTGAGGATTGAACATTGGGGTCTTGGGATTGAAGATTGAAGGTTGAGGATTAAGGATTGAGGATTGGGGATTGAGGATCTAGGATTGGAGATTGATTATTGAGGATTCAAGATTGAGGATTGAGGATTGAGGATTGAGAATTGAGAATTGGGGATGAGGACTGAGGTCTGAGGATTGAGGATTGAGGAACGAGAATTGAGGATTGAGGATTGAGGATTGAGGACTGAGGATTGACGATTGAGTATTGAAGATTGAGGATTGACAACTGATTGTTGAGGACAGAGGGCTGAAGATTGAGGATGCAGGATTGAGGATTCAGGATTGATGGGTGAGGACTGAGGACTGAGGATTGAGGTTTGAGGATTGAGGATTGAGGATTGGGGATTGAGGATTGAAGATTGAGTATTGGGGATTGAAGATTGAGGATTGAGGATTGAGTATTGAAGATTGAGGATTTGGGACTGAGGATTGATGATTGAGGATTGATGATTGAGGATTGAGGATTGAGGATTGAGGATTGAGGATTGAGGATTGGGTATTGAGGATTGAAGAATGAGGATTGAGGATTGAGGATTGAGGATTGAGGATTGAGGATTGAGGATTGAGGATTGAGGATTGAAGATTGAGTATTGAGGATTGAAGACTGACGATTCAGGATTGAGGATTGAGGATTGAGGATTGAAGATTGAGTATTGAGGATTGAAAATTGAGGATTGAGGATTGAGGATTGAGGATTGAGTATTGAGGATTGAGGATTGAAGTTTGAGTATTGAGGATTGAAGATTGAGGATTGAGGATTGAGGATTGAGGATTGAGCATTGAAGATTGGGGATTGGGGATTGAGGACTGACGATTGAGGATTGAGTATTGAGGATTGAGAATAGAGGATTGATTATTGAAGATTGAGTATTGAGGATTGAGGATTGAGGATTGAGTATTGAGGATGAGGGCTGAGGGTTGAGGATTGAGGTTTGAGTACTGAGGACTGAGGATGGAGGACTGAGAATTGAGGATTGAGGATTGAGGATTGAAGATTGAGGATTGGGTATTGAGGATTGAAGAATGAGGATTGAGGATTGAGGATTGAGGATTGAGGATTGAAGATTGAGGATTGAGGATCGAGGATTGAGGATTGAATATTGAGTATTGAGGATTGAAGATAGAGGATTGAGGATTGAGGGTTGAGGATTGAGGACGAGGACTGACGGTTGAGGATTGAGGTTTGCGGATTGAGGATTCAGGATTGAGGACTGAGGACTGAGAATTGAGGATTGAGAATTTAGGATTGAGGATTGAGGGTTGAAGATTGAGGATTGGGTATTGAGGATTGAAGAATGAGGATTGAGGATTGAGGATTGAGGATTGAGGTTTGAAGATTGAGTATTGAGGATTGAAGATTGAGGATTGAGGATTGAGCATTGAAGATTGAGGATTTGGGACCGAGGATTGAAGATTGAGGATTGATGATTGAGGATTGAGGATTGAGGATTGAGGATTGAGGATTGAAGATTGAGGATTGGGTATTGAGGATTGAAGAATGAGGATTGAGGATTGGGTATTGAGGATTGAGGATTGAAGATTGAGTATTGAGGATTGAATGTTGACGGTTGAGGGTTGAGGATTGAGGATTGAGGATTGAGGATTGAGGATTGAGGATTGAAGATTGAGTATTGAGGAATGAAGATTGATGATTGGGGTTTGAGGATTGAGGATTGAGGATTGAAGATTGAGGATTGAAGATTGATTATTGAGGATTGAAGGTTGAGGATTGAGGATTGCGGATTGAGGATTGAGGATTGAGGATTGAAGATTGAGGATTGGGGACTGAGTGTTGAGGGTTGAATGATGAGAATTGATGTTTGTGGATAGAGACTTGACGATTGCAGATTGAGTATGGAGTATTGAAAACTGTGAATTGATGATATTCTATTGAGGATTGAGGATTGACGTCTGATAGTTGAGGTCTGATGTCTGAAGACTGAGGATTCAGGATTGAGGATTCAGGATTGAGGTTTGAGGACTGAGGATTGAGGATTGAAAATTGAGGATAGAGGATTGAGGATTGAGGATTGAGGATTGAGGATTGAGGATTGAAGTTTGAGTATTGAGGATTGAAGATTGAGGATTGAGGATTGAGGATTGAGGATTGAGGATTGAAGATTGAGGATTGGGGATTGAGGACTGACGATTGAGGATTGAGTATTGAGGATTGAGAATTGAGGAATGATTATTGAAGATTGAGTATTGACGATTGAAGATTGGGGATTGAGGGTTGAGAATCGAGGATTGAGGATTGAATATTGAGTATTGAGGATTGAAGATAGAGGATTGAGGATTGAGTGTTGAGGAATGAGGACGAGGACTGACGGTTGAGGATTGAGGTTTGAGGATTGAGGATTCAGGATTGAGGACTGAGGATTGAGGATTGGGGATTGAGCATTGAGGATTGAAGATTGAGGACTGGGGATTGAGGATTGAAGATTGAGGATTAAGGATTGAAGATTGGGGATTGAGGATCTAGGATTGGAGAATGATTATTGAGGATTCAAGATTGAGGATTGAGGATTGAGGATTGAGAATTGAGAATTGAGGATGAGGACTGAGGGTTGAGGATTGAGGATTGAGGAATGAGAATCGAGGATTGAGGATTGAGGACTGAGGATTGACGATTGAGTATTGAAGATTGAGGATTGACAACTTATAGTTGAGGACAGAGGGCTGAAGATTGAGTATGCAGGATTGAGGATTCAGAATTGATGGTTGAGGAATGAGGACTGAGGATTGAGGATTGAGGATTGTGGATTGAGGATTGAGGATTGAGGATTGAGGATTGAGGATTGGGGATTGAGGATTGACTATTGAGGATTGAGGATTGAGGATTGAGGGTTGAATATTGCAGATTGAGTGTTGAGGATTGAAGATTGAGGATTGAGGTTTGAGGATTGAGGATTGAGGACTGACGATTGAGGATTGAAGATTGAGTATTGAGGATTGAAGATTGAGGATTGAGGATTGAGAATTGAGGATTGAGGATGAGGGCTGAGGGTTGAGGATTGAGGTTAGAGGACTGAGGACTGAGGATTGAGGATTGAGAATTTAGGATTGAGGAAAGAGGATAGAAGATTGAGGATTGGGTATTGAGGATTGAAGAATGTGGATTGAGGGTTGAGGACTGAGGATTGAGGTTTGAAGATTGAGGATTGGGGATTGAGGATTGAAGATTGAGTATTGGGGATTGAAGATTGAGGATTGAGGATTGAGGATTGAAGATTGAGGGTTGGGTATTGAGGATTGAACATTGGGGATTGAGGATTGAGGATTGAGGATTGAAGTTTGAGAGTTGAGGATTGAAGATTGAGGATTGAGGATTGAGGATTGAAGATTGAGGATTGGGTATTGAAGACTGAGGATTGAGGATTGAGGATTGTTTATTGAGGATTGAAGAATGAGGATTGAGGATTGAGGATTGAGGATTGAGGATTGCAGATTGAGGATTGGGAACTGAGTGTTGAGGGTTGAGTGATGAGAATTGATGTTTGTGGATAGAGATTTGAAGATTGCAGGTTGAGTATTGAGTATTGAGACCTGTGAATTGAGGATATTCAATTGAGGATTGAGGATTGACAACTGATTGTTGAGGACTGAGGGCTGAAGATTGAGGATTCAGGATTGAGGATTCAGGATTGAGGTTTGAGAACTGAGGATTGAGGATTGAGGAATGAGGATTGAGGATTGAAGATTGAGGATTGAGGTTTGAGGACTGAGGATTGAGGGTTGAGGATTGAGGATTGAGGATTGAGGATTGAGGATTGAAGATTGAGGATTGGGTATTGAGGATTGAACATTGAGGATTGAGGATTGAGTATTGAGGATTGAGGATGAGGGCTGAGGGTTGAGGATTGAGGTTAGAGGACTGAGGACTGAGGATTGAGGATTGAGAATTTAGGATTGAGGATAGAGGATAGAAGATTGAGGATTGGGTATTGAGGATTGAAGAATGTGGATTGAGGATTGAGGACTGAGGATTGAGGTTTGAAGATTGAGGATTGGGGATTGAGGATTGAAGATTGAGTATTGGGGATTGAAGATTGAGGATTGAGGATTGAGGATTGAAGATTGAGGGTTGGGTATTGAGGATTGAACATTGGGGATTGAGGATTGAGGATTGAGGATTGATGATTGAGGTTTGAAGATTGAGGATTGGGGATTGGGGATTGAAGATTGAGTATTGGGGATTGAAGATTGAAGATTGAGTATTGGGGATTGAAGATTGAGGATTGAGTATTGAGTATTGAAGATTGTGGATTTGGGACTGAGGATTGATGATTGAGGATTGATGATTGAGGATTGAGGATTGAGGATTGAGGATTGAGGATTGAGGATTGAGGATTGAAGTTTGAGTGTTGAGGATTGAAGATTGAGGATTGAGGATTGAGGATTGAAGATTGAGGATTGGGTATTGAAGACTGAGGATTGAGGATTGAGGATTGTTTATTGAGGATTGAAGAATGAGGATTGAGGATTGAGGATTGAGGATTGAGCATTGCAGATTGAGGATTGGGAACTGAGTGTTGAGGGTTGAGTGATGAGAATTGATGTTTGTGGATAGAGATTTGAAGATTGCAGGTTGAGTATTGAGTATTGAGACCTGTGAATTGAGGATATTCTATTGAGGATTGAGGGTAGACAACTGATTGTTGAGGACTGAGGACTGAAGATTGAGGATTCAGGATCGAGGATTCAGGATTGAGGTTTGAGAACTGAGGATTGAGGATTGAGGAATGAGGATTGAGGATTGAAGATTGAGGATTGAGGTTTGAGGACTGAGGATTGAGGGTTGAGGATTGAGGATTGAGGATTGAGGTTTGAGGATTGAAGATTGAGGATTGGGTATTGAGGATTGAACATTGAGGATTGAGGATTGAGTATTGAGGATTGAGGATTGATGATGGAAGATTGAATATTGATGATTGAAGATTGAGGATCGAGGACTGAGGGTTGTGGATTGAGGACGAGGACTTAGGGTTGAGTATTGATGTTTGAGGTCTGAGGATTGAGGATTGAGGATAGAGAATTGAGGATTGAGGTTTGAGGGTTGAAGATTGAGGATCGGGTGTTGAGGATTGAAGAATGAGGATTGAGGATTGAGGCTTGAGAACTGAGGATTGAGGATTGAGGATTGAGGATTGAGGATTGAGGATTGAGGATTGAGGATTGAGGATTGAGGATTGAATATTGAGTATTGAGGATTGAAGATAGAGGATTGAGGATTGAGGGTTGAGGGTTGAGGACGAGGACTGACGGTTGAGGATTGAGGTTTGAGGATTGCAGATTGAGGATTGAGGTTTGAGGACTGAGAATTGAGGATTGAGGATTGAGGATTGAGGATTGAGGATTGAGGATTGAAGATTGAGGATTGGGTATTGAGGATTGAACATTGAGGATTGAGGATTGAGTATTGAGGATTGAGGATTGATGATTGAAGATTGAATATTGATGATTGAAGAATGAGGATGGAGCATTGAGGGTTGTGGATTGAGGACGAGGACTTAGGTTTGAGTATTGATGTTTGAAGTCTGAGGATTGAGGATTGAGGATTGAGAATTCAGGATTGAGGATTGAGGGTTGAAGATTGAGGATCGGGTGTTGAGGATTGAAGAATGAGGATTGAGGGTTGAGGATTGAGGATTGAGGATTGAAAATTGAGTATTGAGGATTGAAGATTGAGGATTGAGGATTGAGGATTGAGGATTGAGGATTGAGGATTGAGGATTGAGGATTGAAGATTGAGGATTGAGGATTGAAGATTGAGGATTGAGGATTAAAGATTGAGGATTGAGGATTGAGGATTGAGTATTGAAGATTGAATATCGATGATTGAAGATTGAGGATTGAGGATTGAGGGTTGTGGATTGAGGGCGAGGACTGAGGGTTGAATATTGATGTTTGAGGTCTGAGGATTGAGGATTGAGGATTGAGAATTGAGGATTGAGGATTGAGGATTGAAGATTGAGGATTGGGTATTGAGGATTGAAGAATGAGGATTGAGTATTGAGGATTGAGGATTGAAGATTGCAGATTGAGTATTGAGGATCGAAGACTGAGGATTGAGGATTGAGGATTGAGGATTGAGGATTGAGTATTGAGGATTGAGAATTGAGGATTGAGGATTGAGTATTGAGGACTGAGGATTGAGGATTGAGGATTGAGGATTGAAGATTGAGGAGTGGGTATTGAGTATTGAAGAATGAGGATTGAGGATTGAGGATTGAGAATTGAGGATTGAAGATTGAGTATTGAGGATTGAATGTTGACGGTTGAGGATTGAGTATTGAGGATTGAGGATTGACGATTGAGGATTGAGGATTGAAGATTGAGTATTGAGGATTGAAGATTGATGATTGGGGATTGAGGATTGAGGATTGGGGATTGAAGATTGAGGATTGAGGATTGAGGATTGAAGATTGAGGATTGAGGATCGAGGACTGAGGATTGAATATTGAGTATTGAGGATTGAAGATAGAGGATTGAGGATTGAGGGTTGAGGATTGAGGACGAGGACTGACGGTTGAGGATTAAGGTTTGCGGATTGAGGATTCAGGATTGAGGACTGAGGATTGAGGATTGAGGATTGAGCATTGAGGATTGAAGATTGAGGACAGGGGATTGAGGATTGAAGATTGAGGATTAAGGATTGAGGATTGGGGATTGAGGATCTAGGATTGGAGATTGATTATTGAGGATTCCAGATTGAGGATTGAGGATTGACGATTGAGAATTGAGAATTGAGGATGAGGACTGAGGGTTGAGGATTGAGGATTGAGGAACGAGAATCGAGGATTGAGGATTGAGGACTGAGGATTGACGATTGAGTATTGAAGATTGAGGATTGACAACTGATTGTTGAGGACAGAGGGCTGAAGATTGAGGATGCAGGATTGAGATTGAGAATTGTTGGTTGAGGACTGAGGACTGAGGATTGAGGATTGAAAATTGAGATTGAGGATTGAAGATTGAGGATTGAGGATTGAGGATTGAGAATTGAGGATTGAGAATGACGGCTGAGGGTTGAGGATTGAGGTTAGAGGACTGAGGACTGAGGATTGAGGATTGAGAATTTAGGATTGAGGATTGAGGATTGAAGATTGAGGATTGGGCATTGAGGATTGAAGAATGAGGATTGAGGATTGAGGATTGAGGATTGAGGTTTGAAGATTGAGTATTGAGGATTGAAGAATGAGGATTGAGGATTGAGGATTGAGGATTGAGGTTTGAAGATTGAGTATTGAGGATTGAAAATTGAGGATAGAGGATTGAGGATTGAGGATTGAGGATTGAGGATTGAGGATTGAAGTTTGAGTATTGAGGATTGAAGATTGAGGATTGAGGATTGAGGATTGTGGATTGAGGATTGAAGATTGAGGATTGCGGATTGAGGACTGACGATTGAGGATTGAGTATTGAGGATTGAGAATTGAGGAATGATTATTGAAGATTGAGTATTGAGAATTGAAGATTGGGGATTGAGGATTGAGGATTGAGGATTGAGGATGCGGGCTGAGGGTTGAGGATTGAGGTTTGAGGACTGAGGACTGAGGATTGAGAATTGGGAATTGAGGATTGAGGACTGAGGATTGACGATTGAGTATTGAAGATTGAGGATTGACAACTGATTGTTGAGGACAGAGGGCTGAAGATTGAGGATGCAGGATTGAGGATTCAGGATTGATGGTTGAGGACTGAGGACTGAGGATTGAGGATTGAAGATTGAGGATTGAGGATTGGGGATTGAGGGTTGAAGATTGAGTATTGGGGATTGAAGGTTGAGGATTGAGGATTGAGTATTGAAGATTGAGGATTTGGGACTGAGGATTGAGGATTGAGTATTGAAGATTGAGGATTTGGGACTGAGGATTGAGAATTGAGGATTGAGAATGAGGGCTGAGGGCTGAGGATTGAGGTTAGAGGACTGAGGACTGAGGATTGAGGATTGAGAATTTAGGATTGAGGACTGAGGATTGAAGATTGAGGATTGGGTATTGAGGATTGAAGAATGAGGATTGAGGATTGAGGATTGAGGATTGAGGTTTGAAGATTGAGTATTGAGGATTGAAGATTGAGGATTGAGGATTGAGCATTGAAGATTGAGGATTTGGGACTGAGGATTGAAGATTGAGGATTGATGATTGAGGATTGAGGATTGAGGATTGAGGATTGAAGATTGAGGATTGAAGATTGAGGATTGGGTATTGAGGATTGAAGAATGAGGATTGAGGATTGGGGATTGAGGATTGAGGATTGAAGATTGAGTATTGAGGATTGAATGTTGACGGTTGAGGGTTGAGGATAGAGGATTGAGGATTGAGGATTGAGGATTGAAGATTGAGTATTGAGGATTGAAGATTGATGATTGGGGTTTGAGGATTGAGTATTGAGGATTGAAGATTGAGGATTGATGATTGATTATTGAGGATTGAAGGTTGAGGATTGAGGATTGCGGATTGAGGATTGAGGATTGAGGATTGAAGATTGAGGATTGGCGACTGAGTGTTGAGGGTTGAATGATGAGAATTGATGTTGGTGGATAGAGACTTGACGATTGCAGATAGAGTATTGAGTATTGAAAACTGTGAATTGATGATATTCTATTGAGGATTGAGGATTGACGTCTGATAGTTGAGGTCTGATGTCTGAAGACTGAGGATTCAGGATTGAGGATTCAGGATTGAGGTTTGAGGACTGAGGATTGAGGATTGAAAATTGAGGATAGAGTATAGAGGATTGAGGATTGAGGATTGAGGATTGAGGATTGAGGATTGAAGTTTGAGTATTGAGGATTGAAGATTGAGGATTGAGGATTGAGGATTGAGGTTTGAGGATTGAAGATTGAGGATTGGGGATTGAGGACTGACGATTGAGGATTGAGTATTGAGGATTGAGAATTGAGGAATGATTATTGAAGATTGAGTAATTGAGGATTGAAGATTGGGGATTGAGGATTGAGGATTGAGGATTGAGGATGAGGGCTGAGGGTTGAGGATTGAGGTTTGAGGACTGAGGACTGAGGATTGAGGATTGAGAATTGAGGATTGAGGATTGAGGATTGAAGATTGAGGATTGGGTATTGAGGATTGAAGAATGAGGATTGAGGATTGCGGATTGAGGATTGAGGATTGAAGATTGAGGATTGAGAATCGAGGATTGAGGATTGAATATTGAGTATTGAGGATTGAAGATAGAGGATTGAGGATTGAGGGTTGAGAATTGAGGACGAGGACTGACGGTTGAGGATTGAGGTTTGAGGATTGAGGATTCAGGATTGAGGACTGAGGATTGAGGATTGAGGATTGAGCATTGAGGATTGAAGATTGAGGACTGGGAATTGAGGATTGAAGATTGAGGATTAAGGATTGAGGATTGGGGATTGAGGATCTAGGATTGGAGAATGATTATTTAGGTCTCAAGATTGAGGATAGAGGATTGAGGATTGAGAATTGAGAATTGAGGATGAGGACTGAGGGTTGAGGATTGAGGATTGAGGAACGAGAATCGAGGATTGAGGATTGAGGACTGAGGATTGACGATTGAGTATTGAAGATTGAGGACTGACAACTTATTGTTGAGGACAGAGGGCTGAAGATTGAGTATGCATGATTGAGGATTTAGAATTGATGGTGGAGGACTGAGGACTGAGGATTGAGGATTGAGGATTGTGGATTGAGGATTGAGGATTGAGGATGGAGAATTTAGGATTGAGGATTGAGGATAGAAGATTGAGGATTGGGTATTGAGGATTGAAGAATGAGGATTGAGGATTGAGGACTGAGGATTGAGGTTTGAAGATTGAGGATTGGGGATTGAGGATTGAAGATTGAGTATTGGGGATTGAAGATTGAGGATTGAGGATTGAGTATTGAAGATTGAGGATTTGGGACTGAGGATTGATGATTGAGGATTGATGATTGAGGATTGAGGATTGAGGATTGAGGTTTGAGGATTGAAGATTGAGTATTGTGGATTGAAAATTGAGGATTGAGGATTGAGGATTGAGGATTGAGGATTGAAGATAGAGGACTGAGGATTGAGTGTTGAGGATTGAGGACGAGGACTGACGGTTGAGGATTGAGGTTTGAGGATTGAGGATTCAGGAATGAGGACTGAGGATTGAGGATTGAGTATTGAGGATTAAAGATTGAGTATTGAGGATTGAAGATTGAGGATTGAGGACTGAGGATTGAGGATTGAGGATTGAGGATTGAGGATTGAGGATTGAAGATTGAGGATTGAGGATTGCAGATTGAGGATTGAGGATTAAAGATTGAGGATTGAGGATTGAGGATTGAGGATTGAGGATTGAGGATTGAAGATTGAATATCGTTGATTGATGATTGAGGATTGAGGATTGAGGGTTGTGGATTGAGGATCTAGGATTGGAGATTGATTATTGAGGATTCAAGATTGAGGATTGAGGATTGAGGATTGAGAATTGAGAATTGAGGATGAGCACTGAGGGTTGAGGATTGAGGATTGAGGCACGAGAACCGAGGATTGAGAATTGAGGACTGAGGATTGACGATTGAGTATTGAAGATTGAGGATTGACAAATTATTGTTGAGGACAGAGGGCTGAAGATTGAGGATGCAGGATTGAGGATTCAGAATTGATGGTTGAGGACTGAGGACTGAGGATTGGGAATTGAGGATTGTGGATTGAGGATTGAGGATTGAGGATTGAAGATTGAGGATTGGGTATTGAGGATTGAACGTTGAGTATTGAGGATTGAGGATTGAGGATTGAATATTGCAGATTGAGTGTTGAGGATTGAAGATTGAGGATTGAGGTTTGAGGATTGAGGATTGAGGACTGAGGATTGAGGATTGGAGATTGAGTATTGAGGATTGAAGATTGAGGATTGAGGATGAGGGCTGAGGGTTGAGGATTGAGGTTAGAGGACTGAGGACTGAGGATTGAGGATTGAGAATTTAGGATTGAGGATTGAGGATTGAAGATTGAGGATTGGGTATTGAGGATTGAAGAATGAGGATTGAGGATTGAGGATTGAGGATTGAGGTTTGAAGATTGAGGATTGGGGATTGAGGATTGAAGATTGAGGATTGGGTATTGAGGATTGAGGATTGAATATTGAGTATTGAGGATTGAAGATAGAGGATTGAGGATTGAGGGTTGAGAATTGAGGACGAGGACTGACGGTTGAGGATTGAGGTTTGAGGATTGAGGATTCAGGATTGAGGACTGAGGATTGAGGATTGAGGATTGAGCATTGAGGATTGAAGATTGAGGACTGGGAATTGAGGATTGAAGATTGAGGATTAAGGATTGAGGATTGGGGATTGAGGATCTAGGATTGGAGAATGATTATTGAGGTCTCAAGATTGAGGATAGAGGATTGTGGATTGAGAATTGAGAATTGAGGATGAGGACTGAGGGTTGAGGATTGAGGATTGAGGAACGAGAATCGAGGATTGAGGATTGAGGACTGAGGATTGACGATTGAGTATTGAAGATTGAGGACTGACAACTTA
Organism: Calliopsis andreniformis; assembly: GCF_051401765.1. Taxonomy (NCBI): domain Eukaryota; kingdom Metazoa; phylum Arthropoda; class Insecta; order Hymenoptera; family Andrenidae; genus Calliopsis; species Calliopsis andreniformis. The sequence goes on from NW_027480446.1 coordinate 1,484,167, forward strand.
TTGTTGAGGACAGAGGGCTGAAGATTGAGTATGCATGATTGAGGATTTAGAATTGATGGTGGAGGACTGAGGACTGAGGATTGAGGATTGAGGATTGTGGATTGAGGATTGAGGATTGAGGATGGAGAATTTAGGATTGAGGATTGAGGATAGAAGATTGAGGATTGGGTATTGAGGATTGAAGAATGAGGATTGAGGATTGAGGACTGAGGATTGAGGTTTGAAGATTGAGGATTGGGGATTGAGGATTGAAGATTGAGTATTGGGGATTGAAGATTGAGGATTGAGGATTGAGTATTGAAGATTGAGGATTTGGGACTGAGGATTGATGATTGAGGATTGATGATTGAGGATTGAGGATTGAGGATTGAGGTTTGAGGATTGAAGATTGAGTATTGTGGATTGAAAATTGAGGATTGAGGATTGAGGATTGAGGATTGAGGATTGACGATAGAGGACTGAGGATTGAGTGTTGAGGATTGAGGACGAGGACTGACGGTTGAGGATTGAGGTTTGAGGATTGAGGATTCAGGAATGAGGACTGAGGATTGAGGATTGAGTATTGAGGATTAAAGATTGAGTATTGAGGATTGAAGATTGAGGATTGAGGATTGAGGATTGAGGATTGAGGATTGAGGATTGAGGATTGAGGATTGAAGATTGAGGATTGAGGATTGCAGATTGAGGATTGAGGATTAAAGATTGAGGATTGAGGATTGAGGATTGAGGATTGAGGATTGAGGATTGAAGATTGAATATCGTTGATTGATGATTGAGGATTGAGGATTGAGGGTTGTGGATTGAGGATCTAGGATTGGAGATTGATTATTCAGGATTCAAGATTGAGGATTGAGGATTGAGGATTGAGAATTGAGAATTGAGGATGAGCACTGAGGGTTGAGGATTGAGGATTGAGGCACGAGAACCGAGGATTGAGAATTGAGGACTGAGGATTGACGATTGAGTATTGAAGATTGAGGATTGACAAATTATTGTTGAGGACAGAGGGCTGAAGATTGAGGATGCAGGATTGAGGATTCAGAATTGATGGTTGAGGACTGAGGACTGAGGATTGGGAATTGAGGATTGTGGATTGAGGATTGAGGATTGAGGATTGAAGATTGAGGATTGGGTATTGAGGATTGAACGTTGAGTATTGAGGATTGAGGATTGAGGATTGAATATTGCAGATTGAGTGTTGAGGATTGAAGATTGAGGATTGAGGTTTGAGGATTGAGGATTGAGGACTGAGGATTGAGGATTGGAGATTGAGTATTGAGGATTGAAGATTGAGGATTGAGGATGAGGGCTGAGGGTTGAGAATTGAGGTTAGAGGACTGAGGACTGAGGATTGAGGATTGAGAATTTAGGATTGAGGATTGAGGATTGAAGATTGAGGATTGGGTATTGAGGATTGAAGAACGAGGATTGAGGATTGAGGATTGAGGATTGAGGTTTGAAGATTGAGGATTGGGGATTGAGGATTGAAGATTGAGGATTGGGTATTGAGGATTGAACATTGAGGATTGAGGATTGAAGATTGAGGATTGAGTATTGAGTATTGAAGATTGAGGATTTGGGACTGAGGATTGATGATTGAGGATTGATGATTGAGGATTGAGGATTGTGGATTGAGGATTGAGGATTGAGGATTCAAGTTTGAGTATTGAGGATTGAAGATTGAGGATTGAGGATTGAGGATTGAGGATTGAAGATTGAGTATTGAGGATTGAAGACTGACGATTGAGGATTGAGGATTGGGGATTGAGGATTGAAGATTGAGTATTGAGGATTGAATGTTGAGGATTGAGGATTGAGGATTGAGGATTGAGGATTGAGGATTGAGGATTGAAGTTTGAGTATTGAGGATTGAGGGTTGAGGGTTGAGGACGAGGACTGACGGGTGAGGATTGAGGTTTGAGGATTGAAGATTGAGGATTGAGGTTTGAGGACTGAGAATTGAGGATTGAGGATTGAGGATTGAGGATTGAGGATTGAGGATTGAAGATTGAGGATTGGGTATTGAGGATTGAACATTGAGGATTGAGGATTGAGTATTGAGGATTGAGGATTGATGATTGAAGATTGAATATTGATGATTGAAGAATGAGGATGGAGCATTGAGGGTTGTGGATTGAGGACGAGGACTTAGGTTTGAGTATTGATGTTTGAAGGCTGAGGATTGAGGATTGAGGATTGAGAATTCAGGATTGAGGATTGAGGGTTGAAGATTGAGGATCGGGTGTTGAGGATTGAAGAATGAGGATTGAGGGTTGAAGATTGAGGATTGAGGATTGAAAATTGAGTATTGAGGATTGAAGATTGAGGATTGAGGATTGAGGATTGAGGATTGAGGATTGAGGATTGAGGATTGAGGATTGAGGATTGAAGATTGAGGATTGAGGATTGAAGATTGAGGATTGAGGATTAAAGATTGAGGATTGAGGATTGAGGATTGAGTATTGAAGATTGAATATCGATGATTGAAGATTGAGGATTGAGGATTGAGGGTTGTGGATTGAGGGCGAGGACTGCGGGTTGAATATTGATGTTTGAGGTCTGAGGATTGAGGATTGAGGATTGAGAATTGAGGATTGAGGATTGAGGATTGAAGATTGAGGATTGGGTATTGAGGATTGAAGAATGAGGATTGAGGATTGAGGATTGAGGATTGAAGATTGCAGATTGAGTATTGAGGATTGAAGACTGAGGATTGAGCATTGAGGTTTGTGGATTGAGGGCGAGGTCTGAGGGTTGAATATTGATGTTTGAGGTCTGAGGATTGAGGATTGAGGATTGAGAATTGAGGATTGAGGATTGAGGATTGAGCATTGAAGATTGGGGATTGGGGATTGAGGACTGACGATTGAGGATTGAGTATTGAGGATTGAGAATTGGGGATTGAAGATTGAGGATTGAGGATTGAGTATTGAAGATTGAGGATTTGGGACTGAGGATTGATGATTGAGGATTGATGATTGAGGATTGAGGATTGAGGATTGAGGATTGAGGATTGAGAATTGAAGATTGAGGATTGGGTGTTGAGGATTGAAGAATGAGGATTGAGGATTGAGGATTGAGGATTGAGGATTGAGGATTGAGGTTTGAGGATTGAAGATTGAGTATTGAGGATTGAAGACTGACGATTGAGGATTGAGGATTGAGGATTGAGGATTGAAGATTGAGTATTGAGGATTGAAAAATGAGGATTGAGGATTGAGGATTGAGGATTGAGGATTGAGGATTGATGATTGAAGATTGAATATTGATGATTGAAGAATGAGGATCGAGCATTGAGGGTTGTGGATTGAGGACGAGGACTTAGGTTTGAGTATTGATGTTTGAAGTCTGAGGATTGAGGATTGAGGATTGAGAATTCAGGATTGAGGATTGAGGGTTGAAGATTGAGGATTGGGTGTTGAGGATTGAAGAATGAGGATTGAGGGTTGAGGATTGAGGATTGAGGATTGAAGATTGGGTATTGAGGATTGAAGATTGAGGATTGAGGATTGAGGATTGAGGATTGAGTATTAAGGATTGAGGATTGAGGATTGAAGATTGAGGATTGAGGATTGAAGATTGAGGATTGAGGATTAAAGATTGAGGATTGAGGATTGAGGATTGAGGATTGAAAATTGAATATCGATGATTGAATATTGAGGATTGAGGATTGAGGGTTGTGGATTGAGGGCGAGGACTGAGGGTTGAATATTGATGTTTGAGGTCTGAGGATTGAGGATTGAGGATTGAGAATTGAGGATTGAGGATTGAGGATTGAAGATTGAGGATTGGGTATTGAGGATTGAAGAATGAGGATTGAGGATTGAGGATTGAGGATTGAGTATTGAGGATTGAGAATTGAGGATTGAGGATTGAGGATTGAGGATTGAGGATTGAGGATTGAGGATTGAGGATTGAAGATTGAGGATTGAAGATTGAGGATTGAAGAATGAGGATTGAGGATTGAGGATTGAGGATTGAGGATTGAAGATTGAGTAGTGAGGATTGAATGTTGACGGTTGAGGATTGAGGATTGAGGATTGAGGATTGAGGATTGGGGATTGAAGATTGAGGGTTGAAGATTGAGTATTGAGGATTGAAGGTTGAGGATTGAGGATTGCGGATTGAGGATTGAGGATTGAAGATTGAGGATTGGGGACTGAGTGTTGAGGGTTGAGTGATGAGAATTGATGTTTGTGGATAGAGACTTGACGATTGCAGATTGAGTATTGAGTATTGAGACCTGTGAATTGTGGATATTCTATTGAGGATTGAGGATTGACAACTGATTGTTGAGGACTGAGGGCTGAAGATTGAGGATTCAGGATTGAGGATTGAGGATTGAGGATTGAGGATTGAGGCTTGAGAACTGAGGATTGAGGATTGAGGATTGAGGATTGAGGATTGAGGATTGAGGATTGAGGATTAAGGATTGAATATTGAGTATTGAGGATTGAAAATAGAGGATTGAGGGTTGAGGGTTGAGGATTGAGGACGAGGACTGACGGTTGAGGATTGAGGTTTGAGGATTGAAGATTGAGGATTGAGGTTTGAGGACTGAGGATTGAGGATTGAGGATTGAGGACTGAGGATTGAGGAATGAGGATTGAGTATTGAGGATTGAGAATTGAGGATTGATTATTGAAGATTGAGTATTGAGGATTGAAGATTGAGGATTGAGGATCTAGGGTTGAGTATTGAGGATTGAATGTTGACGGTCGAGCATTGAGGATTGGGGATTGGGGATTCAGGATTGAGGATTGAGAATTGAGAATTGAGGATGAGGACTGAGGGTTGAGGATTGAGGATTGAGGAACGAGAATCGAGGATTGAGGATTGAGGACTGAGGATTGAGGACTGAGGATTGAGGATTGAGGATTGAGGATTGAGGATTGGGGATTGAGGATTGAAGATTGAGTATTGGGGATTGAAGATTGAGGATTGAGGATTGAGTATAGAAGATTGAGGATTTGGGACTGAGTATTGATGATTGAGGATTGATGATTCAGGATTGAGGATTGAGGATTGAGGATTGAGGATTGAAGGTTGAGGATTGGGTATTGAGGACTGATGAATGAGGATAGAGGATTGAGGATTGAGGATTGAGGATTGAGGATTGAGGATTGAGGATTGAAGATTGAGTATTGAGGATTGAAGATTGAGGATTGAGGATTGAAGATTGAGGATTGGGGATTGAGGACTGACGATTGAGGATTGAGTATTGAGGATTGAGAATTGAGGAATGATTATTGAAGATTGAGTATTGAGGATTGAGTATTGAGGATTGAAGAATCACTATTCATGATTGAGGATTGAGGATTGAGGATTGAGGATTGAGGATTGATGATTGAGGATTGGGTATTGAGGATTGAAGAATGAGGATTGAGGATTGAGTATTGAAGATTGAGGATTGGGGATTGAGGACTGACGATTGAGGATTGAGTATTGAGGATTGAGAATTGAGGAATGATTATTGAAGATTGAGTATTGAGGATTGAAGATTGGGGATTGAGGATTGAGGATTGAGGATTGAAGGTTGAGGATTGGGTATTGAGGATTGAAGAATGAGGATTGAATATTGAGGATTGAGGATTGAGGATTGAGGATTGAGGATTGAGGATTGAGGATTGAAGATTGAGTATTGAGGATTGAATGTTGAGGATTGAGGATTGAGGATTGAGGATTGAAGGTTGAGGATTGGGAATTGAGGATTGAAGAATGACGATTCAGGATTGAGGATTGTGGATTGAGGATTGAGGACTGACGATTGAGGATTGAGTATTGGGGATTGAAGATTGAGGATTGAGGATTGAGGATTGAAGATTGAGTATTGAGGATTGAATGTTGAGGATTGAGGATTGAGGATTGAGGATTGAGGATTGAGGATTGAAGTTTGAGTATTGAGGATTGAAGATTGAGTATTGAGAATTGAGGATTGAGGATTGAGGATTGAAGATTGAGGATTGGGGATTGAGGACTGACGATTGAGGATTGAGTATTGAGGATTGAGAATTGAGGAATGATTATTGAAGATTGAGTATTGAGGATTGAAGATTGGGGATTGAGGATTGAGGATTGAGGATGAGTGCTGAGGGTTGAGGATTGAGGTTTGAGGACTGAGGACTGACGATTGAGGATTGAGAATTGAGGATTGAGGATTGAGGGTTGAAGGTTGAGGATTGGGAATTGAGGATTGAAGAATGAGGATTCAGGATTGAGGATTGTGGATTGAGGATTGAGGATTGAAGATTGAGGATTGGGTATTGAGGATTGAAGAATGAGGATTGAGGATTGAGGATTGAGGATTGAGGATTGAAGATTGAGTATTGAGGATTGAAGATTGAGGATTGAGGATTGAAGATTGAGGATTGGGGATTGAGGACTGACGATTGAGGATTGAGTATTGAGGATTGAGAATTGAGGAATGATTATTGAAGATTGAGTATTGAGGATTGAAGATTCACGATTCATGATTGAGGATTGAGGATTGAGGATTGAGGATTGAGGATTGATGATTGAGGATTGGGTATTGAGGATTGAAGATTGAGGATTGAGGATTGAGGGTTGAAGATTGAGTATTGAGGATTGAGTATTGAAGATTGAGGATTTGGTACTGAGGATTGAAGATTGACGATTGATGATTGAGGATTGAGGATTGAGGAATAAAGATTGAGGATTGGGTATTGAGGATTGAAGAATGAGGATTGAGGATTGAGTATTGAAGATTGAGGATTAGGTGTTGAGGATTGAAGAATGACGATTGAGGATTGAGGATTGAGGATTGAGGATTGAAGATTGAGGATTGGGTATTGAGGATTGAAGAATGAGGATTGAAGATTGAGGACTGAGGATTGAGGATTCAGGATTGAGGACTGAAGATTGAATATTGATTATTGAAGATTGAGGATCGAGGATTGAGGGTTGTGGATTGAGGACGAGGACTGAGGGTTGAGGATTGATGTTTGAGGTCTGAGGATGGAGGACTGAGGATTGAGAATTGAGGATTGAGGATTGAGGATTGAAGATTGAGGATTGGCTGTTGAGGATTGAAGAATGAGGATTGAGGATTGAGGATTGAGGATTGAGGATTGAAGATTGAGTATTGAGGATTGAAGGTTGAGGGCTGAGGATTGAGGATTGAGGAACGAGAATTGAGGATTGAGGATTGTGGACTGAGGATTGACGATTGAGTATTGAAGATTGAGGATTGACAACTGATTGTTGAGGACAGAGGGCTGAAGATTGAGGATGCAGGATTGAGGATTCAGGATTGATGGTTGAGGACTGAGGACTGAGGATTGAGGATTGAGGATTGAGGATTGAGGATTGGGGATTGAGGATTGAAGATTGAGTATTGGGGATTGAAGATTGAGGATTGAGGATTGAGTATTGAAGATTGAGGATTTGGGACTGAGGATTGACGATTGAGGATTGCTGATTGAGGATTGAGGATTGAGGATTGAGGTTTGAGGATTGAGGATTGAAGATTGAGGATTGGGTATTGAGGATTGAAGAATGAGGATTGAGGATTGAGGATTGAGGATTGAGGATTGAGGATTGAGGATTGAGGATTGAGGATTGAAGATTCAGTATTGAGGATTGAAGACTGACGATTGAGGATTGAGGATTGAGGATTGTGGATTGAAGATTGAGTATTGAGGATTGAAAATTGAGGATTGAGGATTGAGGATTGTGGATTGAGCATTGAGGATTGAGGATTGAAGTTTGAGTATTGGGGATTGAAGATTGAGGATTGAGGATTGAGGATTGAGGATTGAGGATTGAAGATTGGGGATTCGGGATTGAGGACTGACGATTGAGGATTGAGTATTGAGGATTGAGAATTGAGGATTGATTATTGAAGATTGAGTATTGAGGATTGAAGATTGAGGATTGAGGATTGAGGTTTGAGGATTGAGGACGAGGACTGACGGTTGAGGATTGAGGTTTGAGGATTGAGGATTCAGGATTGAGGACTGAGGATTGAAGATTGAGGATTGGGTATTGAGGATTGAACATTGGGGATTGAGGATTGAGGATTGAGGATTGATGATTGAGGTTTGAAGATTGAGGATTGGGGATTGAGGATTGAAGATTGAGTATTGGGGATTGAAGATTGAAGATTGAGTATTGGGGATTGAAGATTGAGGATTGAGTATTGTGTATTGAAGATTGAGGATTTGGGACTGAGGATTGATGATTGAGGATTGATGATTGAGGATTGAGGATTGAGGATTGAGGATTGAGGATAGAGGATTGAAGTTTGAGTATTGAGGATTGAAGATTGAGGATTGAGGATTGAGGATTGAAGATTGAGGATTGGGTATTGAAGACTGAGGATTGAGGATTGAGGATTGTTTATTGAGGATTGAAGAATGAGGATTGAGGATTGAGGATTGAGGATTGAGGATTGAGGATTGCAGATTGAGGATTGGGAACTGAGTGTTGAGGGTTGAGTGACGAGAATTGATGTTTGTGGATAGAGATTTGAAGATTGCAGGTTGAGTATTGAGTATTGAGACCTGTGAATTGAGGATATTCTATTGAGGATTGAGGATTGACAACTGATAGTTGAGGACTGAGGGCTGAAGATTGAGGATTCAGGATTGAGGATTCAGGATTGAGGTTTGAGAACTGCGGATTGAGGATTGAGGAATGAGGATTGAGGATTGAAGATTGAGGATTGATGTTTGAGGATTGTTTATTGAGGATTGAAGAATGAGGATTGAGGATTGAGGATTGAGGATTGAGGATTGAGGATTGCAGATTGAGGATTGGGAACTGAGTGTTGAGGGTTGAGTGACGAGAATTGATGTTTGTGGATAGAGATTTGAAGATTGCAGGTTGAGTATTGAGTATTGAGACCTGTGAATTGAGGATATTCTATTGAGGATTGAGGATTGACAACTGATTGTTGAGGACTGAGGGCTGAAGATTGAGGATTCAGGATTGAGGATTCAGGATTGAGGTTTGAGAACTGAGGATTGAGGATTGAGGAATGAGGATTGAGGATTGAAGATTGAGGATTGATGTTTGAGGACTGAGGATTGAGGGTTGAGGATTGAGGATTGAGGATTGAGGATTGAGGATTGAAGATTGAGGATTGGGTATTGAGGATTGAACATTGAGGACTGAGGATTGAATATTGATGATTGAAGATTGAGGATCGAGGATTGAGGGTTGTGGATTGAGGACGAGGACTTAGGGTTGAGTATTGATGTTTGAGGTCTGAGGATTGAGGATTGAGGATAGAGAATTGAGGATTGAGGATTGAGGGTTGAAGATTGAGGATCGGGTGTTGAGGATTGAAGAATGAGGAGTGAGGATAGAGGATTGAGGATTGAAGATTGCAGATTGTGTATTGAGGATTGGAGACTTAGGATTGAGGATTGAGGATTGAGGATAGAGTATTGAGTATTGAGGACTGAGAATTGAGGATTGATTATTGAAGATTGAGTATTGAGAATTGAAGATTGAGGATTGAGGATTGAGGACTGAGGATTGAGGATGAGGGCTGAGGTTTGAGGATTGAGGTTTGAGGATTGAGGACTGAGGATTGAGGATTGAGAATTGAGGATTGAGGTTTGAGGATTGAAGATTGTGGATTGGGTATTGAGGATTGAAGAATGAGGATTGAGGATTGAGGATTGAGAATTGAGGATTGAAGATTGAGGATTGAGGATTGAGGATTGAGGATTGAATATTGAGTATTGAGGATTGAAGATAGAGGATTGAGGATTGTGGGTTGAGGATTGAGGACGAGGACTGACGGTTGAGGATTGAGGTTTGAGGATTGAGGATTCAGGATTGAGGATTGAGGACTGAAGATTGAGTTTTGAGGATTGAAGATTGATAATTGGGGATTGAGGATTGAGGATTGAGGATTGAAGATTGAGGATTGGGTATTGATGATTGAAGAATGAGGATTGAGGATTGATGATTGAGGATTGAGGATTGAAGATTGAGTATTGAGGATTGAGAATTGAGTATTGAGGATTGAGAATTGAGGATTGATTATTGAAGATTGAGTATTGAGGATTGAAGATTGAGGATTGAGTATTGAGGATTGAGGATTGAGGATTGAAGATTGAATATCGATGATTGAAGATTGAGGATCGAGGATTGAGTGTTGTGGATTGAGGACGAGGACTGAGGGTTGAGTATTGATGTTTGAGGTCTGAGGATTGAGGATTGAGTATTGAGGATTGAGGATTGAGGATTGAGGATTGAAGATTGAGGATTGGGTGTTGAGGATTGAAGAATGAGGATTGAGGATTGAGGATTGAGGAATGAGGATTGAAGATTGTGGATTGAGGATTGAAGATTGAGGATTGAGGTCTGAGGATTGAGGATTGAGTATTGAAGATTGAGGATTGGGTGTTGAGGATTGAAGAATGACGATTGAGGATTGAGGTTTGAGGATTGAGGATTGAAGATTGAGGATTGGGTATTGAGGATTGAAGAATGAGGATTGAAGATTGAGGACTGAGGATTGAGGATTGAGGATTGACGACTGAAGATTGAATATTGATGATTGAAGATTGAGCATTGAGGATTGATGGTTGTGAATTGAGGACGAGGATTGAGGGTTGAGTATTGATGTTTGAGGTCTGAGGATTGAGGATTGAGTATTGAGAATTGAGGATTGAGGATTGAGGACTGAAGATTGAAGATTGGGTGTTGAAGGATGAAGAATGAGGATTGAGGATTGAGGATTGGGGATTGAAGACTGAGTATTGAGGATTGAAGATTGAGGATTGAGGATTGAGGATTCAGGATCGAGGATTGAGGATTGAGGGTTGAGTGTTGAGGTTTGAGTATTGAATCCTGAGAATTCAGGATATTCTATTGAGTACGGAGAATTGAGGATTGATGGTTGAGCATTGAGGATTGAGGATTGAGGATTGAGGTTTGAGTATTGAGGATTGAGGATTGAGGATTGAAGACTGAGGATTGAGGATTGAGCATTGAGGATTGAGGATTGAAGATTGAGGATTGGCGACTGAGGATATACGATTGAGGATTGAGTATTGAGGATTGAGAATTGAGGATTGATTATTGAAGATTGAGTATTGAGGATTGAAGATTGAGGATTGAGGATTGAGGATTGAGGATTGAGGATGAGGGCCGAGGGTTGAGGATTGAGGTTTGAGCACTGAGGACTGAGGATTGAGGATTGAGAATTGAGGATTGAGGATTGAGGATTGAAGATTGAGGATTGGGTATTGATGATTGAAGAATGAGGATTGAGTATTGAGGATTGAGGATTGAGGATTGAAGATTGAATATCGATGATTGAAGATTGAGGATCGAGGATTGAGGGTAGTGGATTGAGGACGAGAACTGAGGGTTGAGTATTGATGTTTGAGGTCTGAGGATTGAGGATTGAGTATTGAGAATTGAGGATTGAGGATTGAGGATTGAAGATTGAGGATTGGGTGTTGAGGATTGAAGAATGAGGATTGAGGATTGAGGATTGAGGATTGAGGATTGAGGATTGAAGATTGAGGATTGGGTGTTGAGGATTGAAGAATGAGGATTGAGGATTGAGGATTGAGGAATGAGGATTGAAGATTGAGGATTGAGGATTGAAGATTGAGGATTGAGGTCTGAGGAATGAGGATTGAGTATTGAAGATTGGGGATTGGGTGTTGAGGATTGAAGAATGACGATTGAGGATTGAGGTTTGAGGATTGAGGATTGAGGATTGAGGATTGGGTATTGAGGATTGAAGAATGAGGATTGAAGATTGAGGACTGAGGATTGAGGATTGAGGATTGACGACTGAAGATTGAATATTGATGATTGAAGATTGAGCATTGAGGATTGATGGTTGTGAATTGAGGACGAGGATTGAGGGTTGAGTATTGATGTTTGAGGTCTGAGGATTCAGGATTGAGTATTGAGAATTGAGGATTGAGGATTGAGGACTGAAGATTGAGGATTGGGTGTTGAGGGTTGAAGAATGAGGATTGAGGATTGAGGATTGAGGATTGGGGATTGAAGACTGAGTATTGAGGATTGAAGATTGAGGATTGAGGATTGAGGATTCAGGATCGAGGATTGAGGATTGAGGGTTGAGTGTTGAGGTTTGAGTATTGAATACTGAGAATTCAGGATATTCTATTGAGTACGGAGAATTGAGGATTGATGGTTGAGTATTGAGGGTTGAGGATTGAGGATTGAGGATTGAGTATTGAGGATTGAGGATTGAGGATTGAAGACTGAGGATTGAGGATTGAGCATTGAGGATTGAGGATTGAAGATTGAGGATTGGCGACTGAGGATAGACGATTGAGGATTGAGTATTGAGGATTGAGAATTGAGGATTGATTGTTGAAGATTGAGTATTGAGGATTGAAGATTGAGGATTGAGGATTGAGGATTGAGGATTGAGGATGAGGGCCGAGGGTTGAGGATTGAGGTTTGAGGACTGAGGACTGAGGATTGAGGATTGAGAATTGAGGATTGAGGATTGAGGATTGAAGATTGAGGATTGGGTATTGATGATTGAAGAATGAGGATTGAGTATTGAGGATTGAGGATTGAGGATTGAAGATTGAATATCGATGATTGAAGATTGAGGATAGAGGATTGAGTGTTGTGGATTGAGGACGAGGACTGAGGGTTGAGTATTGATGTTTGAGGTCTGAGGATTGAGGATTGAGTATTGAGAATTGAGGATTGAGGATTGAGGATTGAAGATTGAGGATTGGGTGTTGAGGATTGAAGAATGAGGATTGAGGATTGAGGATTGAGGATTGAGGATTGAGGATTGAAGATTGAGGATTGGGTATTGAGGATTGAAGAATGAGGATTGAGGATTGAGTATTGAAGATTGAGGATTAGGTGTTGAGGATTGAAGAATGACGATTGAGGATTGAGGTTTGAGGATTGAGGATTGAAGATTGAAGATTGGGTATTGAGGATTGAAGAATGAGGATTGAAGATTGAGGACTGAGGATTGAGGATTCAGGATTGAGGACTGAAGATTGAATATTGATTGTTGAAGATTGAGGATCGAGGATTGAGGATTGAGGACTGAGGATTGAGGATTGAAGATTGAGTATTGAGGATTGAAGACTAACGATTGAGGATTGAGGATTGAAGATTGAGGATTCAGGATTGAGGTTTGAGCACTGAGGATTGAGGATTGAGGATTGAAGATTGAGGATTGGGTTTTGAGGATTGAAGAATGAGGATCGAGAGTTGAGGATTGAGGATTCAGGATTGAGGACTGAGGATTGAGGATTGAGGATTGAGCATTGATGATTGAACATTGAGGTCTTGGGATTGAGGATTGAAGATTGAGGATTGATGATTGAGGATTGAGGATTGAGGATTGAAGATTGAGGATTGAGGATTGAGGATTGAGGATTGAGGATTGAGGATTGGGTATTGAGGATTGAAGAATGAGGATTGAGGATTGAGGACGAGTACTGACGGTTGAGGATTGAGGTTTGAGGATTGAGGATTCAGGATTGAGGACTGAGGATTGAGGATTGAGGATTGAGCATTGAGGATTGAACATTGAGGTCTTGGGATTGAGGATTGAAGATTGAGGATTAAGGATTGAGGATTGGGGATTGAGGATCTAGGATTGGAGATTGATTATTGAGGATTCAAGATTGAGGATTGAGGATTGAGGATTGAGAATTGAGAATTGGGGATGAGGACTGTGGTCTGAGGATTGAGGATTGAGGAACGAGAATTGAGGATTGAGGATTGAGGACTGAGGATTGACGATTGAGTATTGAAGATTGAGGATTGACATCTGATTGTTGAGGACAGAGGGCTGAAGATTGAGGATGCAGGATTGAGGATTCAGGATTGATGGTTGAGGACTGAGGACTGAGGATTGAGGATTGAGGATTGAGGATTGAGGATTGGGGATTGAGGATTGAAGATTGAGTATTGGGGATTGAAGATTGAGGATTGAGGATTGAGTATTGAAGATTGAGGATTTGGGACTGAGGATTGATGATTGAGGATTGATGATTGAGGATTGAGGATTGAGGATTGAGGATTGAGGATTGAGGATTGAGGATTGGGTATTGAGGATTGAAGAATGAGGATTGAGGATTGAGGATTGAGGATTGAGAATTGAGGATTGAGGATTGAGGATTTAGGATTGAAGATTGAGTATTGAGGATTGAAGACTGACGATGGAGGATCGAGGATTGAGGATTGAGGATTCAGAAGATTGAGTATTGAGGATTGAAAATTGAGGATTGAGGATTGAGTATTGAGGATTGAGAATAGGTGATTGAAGATTGAGGATTGAGGATTGAGTATTGAAGATTGAGGATTTGGGACTGAGGATTGATGATTGAGGATTGATGATTGAGGATTGAGGATTGAGGATTGAGTATTGAGGATTGAGGATTGAGAATTGAAGATTGAGGATTGGGTGTTGAGGATTGAAGAATGAGGATTGAGGATTGAGGATTGAGGATTGAGGATTGAGGATTGAGGTTTGAGGATTGAAGATTGAGCATTGAGGATTGAAGACTGACGATTGAGGATTGAGGATTGAGGATTGAGGATTGAAGATTGAGTATTGAGGATTGAAAATTGAGGATTGAAGATTGAGGATTGAGGATTGAGGATTGAGGATTGAGGATTGAAGTTTGAGTATTGAGGATTGAAGGTTGAGGATTGAGGATTGAGGATTGAGGATTGAGGATTGAAGATTGAGGATTGGGGATTGAGGACTGACGATTGAGGATTGAGTATTGAGGATTGAGAATTGAGGATTGATTATTGAGGATTGAAAATTGAGGATTGAGGATTGAGGATTGTGGATTGAGGATTGAGGATTGAGGATTGAAGTTTGAGGATTGAGGATTGAGAATTGAGGATTGAGGATTGAGGATTGAAGATTGAGGATTCAGGATTGAGGTTTGAGCACTGAGGATTGAGGATTGAGGATTGAAGATTGAGGATTGGGTATTGAGGATTGAAGAATGAGGATTGAGAATTGAGGATTGAGGATTGAGCATTGAGGATTGAAGATTGAGGACAGGGGATTGAGGATTGAAGATTGAGGATTAAGGATTGAGGATTGGGGATTGAGGATCTAGGATTGGAGATCGCATATTGAGGATTCCAGATTGAGGATTGAGGATTGAGGATTGAGAATTGAGAATTGAGAATTGAGGATGAGGACTGAGGGTTGAGGATTGAGGATTGAGGAACGAGAATCGAGGATTGAGGATTGAGGACTGAGGATTGACGATTGAGTGTTGAAGATTGAGTATTGAGGATTGAATGTTGATAGTTGAGGGTTGAGGATTGAGGATTGAGGATTGATTATTGAGGATTGAAGATTGAGTATTGAGGATTGAAGATTGATGATTGGGGTTTGAGGGTTGAGTATTGAGGATTTAAGATTGAGGATTGAAGATTGATTATTGAGGATTGAAGGTTGAGGATTGAGTATTGCGGATTGAGGATTGAGGATTGAGGATTGAAGATTGAGGATTGGGGACTGAGTGTTGAGGGTTGAATGATGAGAATTGATGTTTGTGGATAGAGACTTGACGATTGCAGATTGAGTATTGAGTGTTGAAAACTGTGAATTGATGATATTCTATTGAGGATTGAGGATTGACGTCTGATAGTTGAGGTCTGATGTCTGAAGACTGAGGATTCAGGATTGAGGATTCAGGATTGAGGTTTGAGGACTGAGGATTGAGGAATGAAAATTGAGGATAGAGGATTGAGGATTGAGGATTGAGGATTGAGGATTGAGGATTGAAGTTTGAGTATTGAGGATTGAAGATTGAGGATTGAGGATTGAGGATTGAGGATTGGGGATTGAAGATTGAGGATTGGGGATTGAGGACTGACGATTGAGGATTGAGTATTGAGGATTGAGAATTGAGGAATGATTATTGAAGATTGAGTATTGAGGATTGAAGATTGGGGATTGAGGATTGAGGATTGAGAATTGAGGATGAGGGCTGAGGGTTGAGGATTGAGGTTTGAGGACTGAGGACTGAGGATTGAGGATTGAGAATTGAGGATTGAGGATTGAGGATTGAAGATTGAGGATTGGGTATTGAGGATTGGGTATTGAGGATTGAAGAATGAGGACTGAGGATTGAGGATTGAGGATTGAGGATTGAAGATTGAGGATTGAGAATCGAGGATTGAGGATTGAATATTGAGTATAGAGGATTGAAGATAGAGGATTGAGGATTGCGGATTGAGGTTTGAGGATTGAGGATTCAGGATTGAGGACTGAGGATTGAGGATTGAGGATTGAGCATTGAGGATTGAAGATTGAGGACTGGGGATTGAGGATTGAAGATTGAGGATTAAGGATTGAGGATTGGGGATTGAGGATCTAGGATTGGAGAATGATTATTGAGGACTCAAGATTGAGGATTGAGGATTGAGGATTGAGAATTGAGAATTCAGGATGAGGACTGAGGGTTGAAGATTGAGGATTGAGGAACGAGAATCGAGGATTGAGGATTGAGGACTGAGGATTGACGATTGAGTATTGAAGATTGAGGACTGACAACTTATTGTTGAGGACAGAGGGCTGAAGATTGAGTATGCAGGATTGAGGATTCAGAATTGATGGTTGAGGACTGAGGACTGAGGATTGAGGATTGAGGATTGTGGATTGAGGATTGAGGATTGAGGATGGAGAATTTAGGATTGAGGATTGAGGATTGAAGATTGAGGATTGGGTATTGAGGATTGAAGAATGAGGATTGAGGATTGAGGACTGAGGATTGAGTTTTGAAGATTGAGGATTGGGGATTGAGGATTGAAGATTGAGTATTGGGGATTGAAGATTGACGATTGAGGATTGAGTATTGAAGATTGAGGATTTGGGACTGAGGATTGATGATTGAGGATTGATGATTGAGGATTGAGGATTGAGGATTGAGGTTTGAGGATTGAAGATTGAGTATTGAGGATTGAAAATCGAGGATTGAGGATTGAGGATTGAGGATTGAGGATTGAGGATTGAGGATTGAGGATTGAGGATTGAGGATTGAGGATTGAGGATTGAAGATTGAGGATTGGGGATTGAGGACTGACGTTTGAGGACTGAGAACTGAGGATTGAGGATTGAAGATTGAGGATTGGGGATTGAGGACTGACGATTGAGGATTGGATATTGAGGATTGAAGAATGAGGATTGAGGATTGAGGATTGAGGATTGAGGATTGAGGATTGAGGATTGAGGATTGAAGATTGAGGATGGAGGATCCAGGATTGAGGATTGAATATTGAGTATTGAGGATTGAAGATAGAGGACTGAGGATTGAGTGTTGAGGATTGAGGACGAGGACTGGCGGTTGAGGATTGAGGTTTGAGGATTGAGGATTCAGGAATGAGGACTGAGGATTGAGGATTGAGGATTGAGGATCAAAGATTGAGTATTGAGTATTGAAGATTGAGGATTGAGGATTGAGGATTGAGGATTGAGGATTGAGGATTGAGGATTGGGGATTGAAGATTGAGGATTGAGGATTGAAGATTGAGGATTGAGGATTAAAGATTGAGGATTGAGGATTGAGGATTGAGGATTGAGGATTGAGGATTGAAGATTGAATATCGTTGACTGAAGATTGAGGATTGAGGATTGGGGGTTGTGGATTGAGGATCTAGGATTGGAGATTGATTATTGAGGATTGAAGATTGAGGATTGAGGGTTGGAGATTGAGTATTGAGGATTGAAAATTGAGGATTGAGGATTGAGAATTGAGGATTGAGGATGAGGGCTGAGGGTTGAGGATTGGGTATTGAGGATTGAAGAATGAGGATTGAGGATTGAGGATTGAGGATTGAGGTTTGAAGATTGAGGATTGGGGATTGAGGATTGAAGATTGAGTATTGGGGATTGAAGATTGAAGATTGAGTATTGGGGATTGAAGATTGAGGATTGAGTATTGAGTATTGAAGATTGAGGATTTGGGACTGAGGATTGATGATTGTGGATTGATGATTGAGGATTGAGGATTGTGGATTGAGGATTGAGGATTGAGGATTGAAGTTTGAGTATTGAGGATTGAAGATTGAGGATTGAGGATTGAGGGTTGAGGATTGAAGATTGAGTATTGAGGATTGAAGACTGGCGATTGAGGATTGAGGATTGGGGATTGAGGATTGAAGATTGAGTATTGAGGATTGAATGTTGAGGATTGAGGATTGAGGATTGAGGATTGAGGATTGAGGATTGAGGATTGAAGTTTGAGTATTGAGGATTGAGGGTTGAGGGTTGAGGACGAGGACTGACGGTTGAGGATTGAGGTGTGAGGATTGAAGATTGAGGATTGAGGTTTGAGGACTGAGAATTGAGGATTGAGGATCGAGGATTGAGGATTGAGGATTGAGGATTGAAGATTGAGGATTGGGTATTGAGGATTGAACATTGAGGATTGAGGATTGAGTATTGAGGATTGAGGATTGATGATTGAAGATTGAATATTGATGATTGAAGAATGAGAATGGAGCATTGAGGGTTGTGGATTGAGGACGAGGACTTAGGTTTGAGTATTGATGTTTGAAGTCTGAGGATTGAGGATTGAGGATTGAGAATTCAGGATTGAGGATTGAGGGTTGAAGATTGAGGATTGGGGTCTGAGTGTTGAGGGTTGAGTGATGAGAATTGATGTTTGTGGATAGAGACTTGAAGATTGCGGATTGAGTATTGAGCATTGAAAACTGTGAATTGATGATATTCTATTGAGGATTGAGGATTGACGTCTGATAGTTGAGGTCAGATGTCTGAAGAATGAGGATTCAGGATTGAGGATTCAGGATTGTGGTTTGAGGACTGAGGATTCAGGATTGAGGATTGAGGCCTGAGGATTGAGGATTGAGGATTGAAGGTGGAGGATTGGGTATTGAGGATTGAAAAAGGAGGATTGAGGTTTGAGGATTGAGGATTGAGGATTGAATTCTGATTATCGAGGATTGAATATTGAGGATTGAGGATTGAGGATTGAGGATTGAGGATTGAGGATTGAGTATTGAAGATTGAGTATTGAGGATTGAAGATCAAGGATTGTGGACTGAGGATTGAGGATTGAGGATTGAAGATTGAGGATTGGGGATTGAGGATTGTCGATTGAGGATTGAGTATTGAGGATTGAGAATTGAGGATTGATTATTGAAGATTGAGTATTGAGGATTGAGAATTGAGGATTGAGGATTGAGGATTGAGTATTGAGGATTGAAGATTGAGGATTGAGGATTGGAGATTGAGGATTGACGATTGAGGATTGAGTATTGAGGATTGAGAATTGAGGACTGATTATTGAAGATTTAGTATTGAGGACTGAGAATTGAGGATTGAGGTTTGAGGATTGAGAATTGAGGGTTGAGGGTTGAGGATTGAAGGTTGAGGATTGGGTATTGAGGATTGAAGAATGAGGATTGAGGATTGAGGATTGAGGATTGAAGATTGCAGATTGAGTATGGAGGATTGAAGACTGAGGATTGAGGATTGAGGATTGAGGATTGAGGATAGAGGATTGAGGATTGAGGATTGAAGATTGAGTATTGAGGATTGAAGACTCACGATTGAGGATTGAGGATTGAGGATTGAGGATTGAGGATTGAAGATTGAGGATTGGGGATTGAGGAATGACGTTTGAGGACTGAGAACTGAGGATTGAGGATTGAAGATTGAGGATTGGGGATTGAGGACTGACGATTGAGGATTGGGTATTGAGGATTGAAGAATGAGGATTGAGGATTGAGGATTGAGGATTGAGGATTGAGGATTGAGGATTGAGGATTGAAGATTGAGGATGGAGGATCGAGGATTGAGGATTGAATATTGAGTATTGAGGATTGAAGATAGAGGACTGAGGATTGAGTGTTGAGGATTGAGGACGAGGACTGACGGTTGAGGATTGAGGTTTGAGGATTGAGGATTCAGGAATGAGGACTGAGGATTGAGGATTGAGGATTGAGGATCAAAGATTGAGTATTGAGGATTGAAGATTGAGGATTGAGGATTGAGGATTGAGGATTGAGGATTGAGGATTGAGGATTGAGGATTGAAGATTGAGGATTGAGGATTGAAGATTGAGGATTGAGGATTAAAGATTGAGGATTGAGGATTGAGGATTGAGGATTGAGGATTGAGGATTGAAGATTGAATATCGTTGATTGAAGATTGAGGATTGAGGATTGGGGGTTGTGGATTGAGGATCTAGGATTGGAGATTGATTATTGAGGATTGAATATTGAGGATTGAGGATTGGAGATTGAGTATTGAGGATTGAAGATTGAGGATTGAGGATTGAGAATTGAGGATTGAGGATGAGGGCTGAGGGTTGAGGATTGGGTATTGAGGATTGAAGAATGAGGATTGAGGATTGAGGATTGAGGATTGAGGTTTGAAGATTGAGGATTGGGGATTGAGGATTGAAGATTGAGTATTGGGGATTGAAGATTGAAGATTGAGTATTGGGGATTGAAGATTGAGGATTGAGTATTGAGTATTGAAGATTGAGGATTTGGGACTGAGGATTGATGATTGTGGATTGATGATTGAGGATTGAGGATTGTGGATTGAGGATTGAGGATTGAGGATTGAGGATTGAAGTTTGAGTATTGAGGATTGAAGATTGAGGATTGAGGATTGAGGATTGAGGATTGAAGATTGAGTATTGAGGATTGAAGACTGACGATTGAGGATTGAGGATTGGGGATTGAGGATTGAAGATTGAGTATTGAGGATTGAATGTTGAGGATTGAGGATTGAGGATTGAGGATTGAGGATTGAGGATTGAGGATTGAAGTTTGAGTATTGAGGATTGAGGGTTGAGGGTTGAGGACGAGGACTGGCGGTTGAGGATTGAGGTTTGAGGTTTGAAGATTGAGGATTGAGGTTTGAGGACTGAGAATTGAGGATTGAGGATTGAGGATTGAGGATTGAGGATTGAGGATTGAAGATTGAGGATTGGGTATTGAGGATTGAACATTGAGGATTGAGGATTGAGTATTGAGGATTGAGGATGGATGATTGAAGATTGAATATTGATGATTGAAGAATGAGGATGGAGCATTGAGGGTTGTGGATTGAGGACGAGGACTTAGGTTTGAGTATTGATGTTTGAAGTCTGAGGATTGAGGATTGAGGATTGAGAATTCAGGATTGAGGATTGAGGGTTGAAGATTGAGGATTGGGGACTGAGTGTTGAGGGTTGAGTGATGAGAATTGATGTTTGTGGATAGAGACTTGAAGATTGCGGATTGAGTATTGAGCATTGAAAACCGTGAATTGATGATATTCTATTGAGGATTGAGGATTGACGTCTGATAGTTGAGGTCAGATGTCTGAAGAATGAGGATTCAGGATTGAGGTTTCAGGATTGTGGTTTGAGGACTGAGGATTCAGGATTGAGGATTGAGGCCTGAGGATTGAGGATTGAGGATTGAAGGTGGAGGATTGTGTATTGAGGATTGAAAAAGGAGGATTGAGGTTTGAGGATTGAGGATTGAGGATTGAATTCTGATTATCGAGGATTGAATATTGAGGATTGAGGATTGAGGATTGAGGATTGAGGATTGAGGATTGAGTATTGAAGATTGAGTATTGAGGATTGAAGATCAAGGATTGTGGACTGAGGATTGAGGATTGAGGATTGAAGATTGAGGATTGGGGATTGAGGATTGACGATTGAGGATTGAGTATTGAGGATTGAGAATTGAGGATTGATTATTGAAGATTGAGTATTGAGGATTGAGAATTGAGGATTGAGGATTGAGGATTGAGTATTGAGGATTGAAGATTGAGGATTGAGGATTGGAGATTGAGGATTGACGATTGAGGATTGAGTATTGAGGATTGAGAATTGAGGACTGATTATTGAAGATTTAGTATTGAGGACTGAGAATTGAGGATTGAGGTTTGAGGATTGAGAATTGAGGGTTGAGGGTTGAGGATTGAAGGTTGAGGATTGGGTATTGAGGATTGAAGAATGAGGATTGAGGATTGAGGATTGAGGATTGAAGATTGCAGATTGAGTATGGAGGATTGAAGACTGAGGATTGAGGATTGAGGATTGAGGATTGAGGATAGAGGATTGAGGATTGAGGATTGAAGATTGAGTATTGAGGATTGAAGACTGACGATTGAGGATTGAGGATTGAGGATTGAATATTGCAGATTGAGTGTTGAGGATTGAAGATTGAGGATTGAGGTTTGAGGATTGAGGATTGAGGACTGAGGATTGAGGATTGAGGATTGAGGGCGAGGACTGACGGTTGAGGATTGAGGTTTGAGGATTGAGGATTCCGGATTGAGGACTGAGGATTGAGGATTGAGGATTCAGCATTGAGGATTGAACATTGAGGTCTTGGGATTGAGGATTGAAGATTGAGGATTAAGGATTGAGGATTGGGGATTGAGGATCTAGGATTGGAGATTGATTATTGAGGATTCAAGATTGAGGATTGAGGATTGAGGATTGAGAATTGAGAATTGGGGATGAGGACTGAGGTCTGAGGATTGAGGATTGAGGAACAAGAATTGAGGATTGAGGATTGAGGACTGAGGATTGACGATTGAGTATTGAAGATTGAGGATTGACAACTGATTGTTGAGGACAGAGGGCTGAAGATTGAGGATGCAGGATTGAGGATTCAGGACTGATGGTTGAGGACTGAGGACTGAGGATTGAGGATTGAGGATTGAGGATTGAGGATTGGGGATTGAGGATTGAAGATTGAGTATTGGGTATTGAAGATTGAGGATTGAGGATTGAGTATTGAAGATTTAGGATTTGGGACTGAGGATTGATGATTGAGGATAGATGATTGAAGATCAAGGATTGTGGACTGAGGATTGAGGATTGAGGATTGAAGATTGAGGATTGGGGATTGAGGATTGACGATTGAGGATTGAGTATTGAGGATTGAGAATTGAGGATTGATTATTGAAGATTGAGTATTGAGGATTGAGAATTGAGGATTGAGGATTGAGGATTGAGTATTGAGGATTGAAGATTGAGGATTGAGGATTGGAGATTGAGGATTGACGATTGGGGATTGAGTATTGAGGATTGAGAATTGAGGACTGATTATTGAAGATTTAGTATTGAGGACTGAGAATTGAGGATTGAGGTTTGAGGATTGAGAATTGAGGGTTGAGGGTTGAGGATTGAAGGTTGAGGATTGGGTATTGAGGATTGAAGAATGAGGATTGAGGATTGAGGATTGAGGATTGAAGATTGCAGATTGAGTATGGAGGATTGAAGACTGAGGATTGAGGATTGAGGATTGAGGATTGAGGATAGAGGATTGAGGATTGAGGATTGAAGATTGAGTATTGAGGATTGAAGACTGACGATTGAGGATTGAGGATTGAGGATTGAATATTGCAGATTGAGTGTTGAGGATTGAAGATTGAGGATTGAGGTTTGAGGATTGAGGATTGAGGACTGAGGATTGAGGATTGAGGATTGAGGGCGAGGACTGACGGTTGAGGATTGAGGTTTGAGGATTGAGGATTCCGGATTGAGGACTGGGGATTGAGGATTGAGGATTCAGCATTGAGGATTGAACATTGAGGTCTTGGGATTGAGGATTGAAGATTGAGGATTAAGGATTCAGGATTGGGGATTGAGGATCTAGGATTGGAGATTGATTATTGAGGATTCAAGATTGAGGATTGAGGATTGAGGATTGAGAATTGAGAATTGGGGATGAGGACTGAGGTCTGAGGATTGAGGATTGAGGAACAAGAATTGAGGATTGAGGATTGAGGACTGAGGATTGACGATTGAGTATTGAAGATTGAGGATTGACAACTGATTGTTGAGGACAGAGGGCTGAAGATTGAGGATGCAGGATTGAGGATTCAGGACTGATGGTTGAGGACTGAGGACTGAGGATTGAGGATTGAGGATTGAGGATTGAGGATTGGGGATTGAGGATTGAAGATTGAGTATTGGGTATTGAAGATTGAGGATTGAGGATTGAGTATTGAAGATTTAGGATTTGGGACTGAGGATTGATGATTGAGGATAGATGATTGAGGATTGAGGATTGAGGATTGAAGATTGAGGATTGAGGATTGAGGATTGAGGATTGAGGATTCAGGATTGAGGATTGAGGATTGAGGATTGAGGTTTGAGGATTGAAGATTGAGTATTGCGGATTGAAGACTGACGATTGAGGATTGAGGATTGAGGATTGAGGATAGAAGATTGAGTATTGGGGATTGAAAATTGAGGATTGAGGATTGAGGATTGAGGATTGAGGATTGAGGATTGAGGATTGAAGTTTGAGTATTGAGGATTGAAGGTTGAGGATTGAGGATTGAGGATTGAGGATTGAGGATTGAAGATTGAGGATTGGGGATTGAGGACTGACGATTGAGGATTGAGTATTGAGGATTGAGAATTGAGGATTGATTATTGAAGATTGAGTATTGAGGATTGAACATTGAGTATTGAGGATTGAAGACTGACGATTGAGGATTGAGTATTGAGGATTGAGGTTTGAGGATTGAAGATTGAATATCGATGATTGAAGATTGAGGATCGAGGATTGAGGGTTGTGGATTGAGGACGAGGGCTGACGGTTGAGTATTGATGTTTGAGGTCTGAGGATTGAGGATTGAGTATTGAGAATTGAGGATTGAGGATTGAGGATTGAAGATTGAGGATTGGGTGTTGAGGATTGAAGAATGAGGATTGAGGATTGAGGATTGAGGATTGAGGATTGAGGATTGAAGATTGAGGATTGGCTGTTGAGGATTGAAGAATGAGGATTGAGGATTGAGGATTGAGGAATGAGGATTGAAGATTGAGGATTGAGGATTGAAGATTGAGGATTGAGGTCTGAGGATTGAGGATTGAGTATTGAAGATTGAGGATTGGGTGTTGAGGACTGAAGAATGACGATTGAGGATTGAGGTTTGAGGATTGAGGATTGAAGATTGAGGATTGGGTATTGAGGATTGAAGAATGAGGATTGAAGATTGAGGACTGAGGATTGAGGATTGAGGATTGACGACTGAAGATTGAATATTGATGATTGAAGATTGAGCATTGAGGATTGATGGTTGTGAATTGAGGACGAGGATTGAGGGTTGAGTATTGATGTTTGAGGTCTGAGGATTGAGGATTGAGTATTGAGAATTGAGGATTGAGGATTGAGGACTGAAGATTGAGGATTGGGTGTTGAGGGTTGAAGAATGAGGATTGAGGATTGAGGATTGAGGATTGGGGATTGAAGACTGAGTATTGAGGATTGAAGATTGAGGATTGAGGATTGAGGATTCAGGATCGAGGATTGAGGATTGAGGGTTGAGTGTTGAGGTTTGAGTATTGAATCCTGAGAATTCAGGATATTCTATTGAGTACGGAGAATTGAGGATTGATGGTTGAGAATTGAGGATTGAGGATTGAGGATTGAGGATTGAGTATTGAGGATTGAGGATTGAGGATTGAAGACTGAGGATTGAGGATTGAAGATAGAGGACTGGCGACTGAGGATAGACGATTGAGGATTGAGTATTGAGGATTGAGAATTGAGGATTGATTATTGAAGATTGAGTATTGAGGATTGAAGATTGAGGATTGAGGATTGAGGATTGAGGATTGAGGACGAGGGCCGAGGGTTGAGGATTGAGGTTTGAGGACTGAGGACTGAGGATTGAGGATTGAGAATTGAGGATTGAGGATTGAGGATTGAAGATTGAGGATTGGGTATTGATGATTGAAGAATGAGGATTGAGTATTGAGGATTGAGGATTGAGGATTGAAGATTGAATATCGATGATTGAAGATTGAGGATCGAGGATTGAGTGTTGTGGATTGAGGACGAGGACTGAGGGTTGAGTATTGATGTTTGAGGTCTGAGGATTGAGGATTGAGTATTGAGAATTGAGGATTGAGGATTGAGGATTGAAGATTGAGGATTGGGTGTTGAGGATTGAAGAATGAGGATTGAGGATTGAGGATTGAAGATTGAGGATTGAGGATTGAAGATTGAGGATTGGGTATTGAGGATTGAAGAGTGAGGATTGAGGATTGAGTATTGAAGATTGAGGATTAGGTGTTGAGGATTGAAGAATGACGATTGAGGATTGAGGTTTGAGGATTGAGGATTGAAGATTGAGGATTGGGTGTTGAGGATTGAAGAATGAGGATTGAGGATTGAGGATTGAGGATTGAGGATTGAAGATTGA
This sequence comes from Calliopsis andreniformis, assembly GCF_051401765.1. Taxonomy (NCBI): domain Eukaryota; kingdom Metazoa; phylum Arthropoda; class Insecta; order Hymenoptera; family Andrenidae; genus Calliopsis; species Calliopsis andreniformis. The sequence continues at coordinate 1,510,346 of NW_027480446.1, forward strand.
GTATTGAGGATTGAAGATTGAGGATTGAGGTTTGAGGATTGAGGATTGAGGACTGAGGATTGAGGATTGAAGATTGAGTATTGAGGATTGAAGACTGACGATTGAGGATTGAGGATTGAGGATTGAGGACTGAGGATTGAGGATTGAGGATTGAGGGCGAGGACTGACGGTTGAGGATTGAGGTTTGAGGATTGAGGATTCCGGATTGAGGACTGGGGATTGAGGATTGAGGATTCAGCATTGAGGATTGAACATTGAGGTCTTGGGATTGAGGATTGAAGATTGAGGATTAAGGATTCAGGATTGGGGATTGAGGATCTAGGATTGGAGATTGATTATTGAGGATTCAAGATTGAGGATTGAGGATTGAGGATTGAGAATTGAGAATTGGGGATGAGGACTGAGGTCTGAGGATTGAGGATTGAGGAACAAGAATTGAGGATTGAGGATTGAGGACTGAGGATTGACGATTGAGTATTGAAGATTGAGGATTGACAACTGATTGTTGAGGACAGAGGGCTGAAGATTGAGGATGCAGGATTGAGGATTCAGGACTGATGGTTGAGGACTGAGGACTGAGGATTGAGGATTGAGGATTGAGGATTGAGGATTGGGGATTGAGGATTGAAGATTGAGTATTGGGTATTGAAGATTGAGGATTGAGGATTGAGTATTGAAGATTTAGGATTTGGGACTGAGGATTGATGATTGAGGATAGATGATTGAGGATTGAGGATTGAGGATTGAAGATTGAGGATTGAGGATTGAGGATTGAGGATTGAGGATTCAGGATTGAGGATTGAGGATTGAGGATTGAGGTTTGAGGATTGAAGATTGAGTATTGCGGATTGAAGACTGACGATTGAGGATTGAGGATTGAGGATTGAGGATAGAAGATTGAGTATTGGGGATTGAAAATTGAGGATTGAGGATTGAGGATTGAGGATTGAGGATTGAGGATTGAGGATTGAAGTTTGAGTATTGAGGATTCAAGGTTGAGGATTGAGGATTGAGGATTGAGGATTGAGGATTGAAGATTGAGGATTGGGGATTGAGGACTGACGATTGAGGATTGAGTATTGAGGATTGAGAATTGAGGATTGATTATTGAAGATTGAGTATTGAGGATTGAACATTGAGTATTGAGGATTGAAGACTGACGATTGAGGATTGAGTATTGAGGATTGAGGTTTGAGGATTGAAGATTGAATATCGATGATTGAAGATTGAGGATCGAGGATTGAGGGTTGTGGATTGAGGACGAGGGCTGACGGTTGAGTATTGATGTTTGAGGTCTGAGGATTGAGGATTGAGTATTGAGAATTGAGGATTGAGGATTGAGGATTGGGGATTGAAGACTGAGTATTGAGGATTGAAGATTGAGGATTGAGGATTGAGGATTCAGGATCGAGGATTGAGGATTGAGGGTTGAGTGTTGAGGTTTGAGTATTGAATCCTGAGAATTCAGGATATTCTATTGAGTACGGAGAATTGAGGATTGATGGTTGAGAATTGAGGATTGAGGATTGAGGATTGAGGATTGAGTATTGAGGATTGAGGATTGAGGATTGAAGACTGAGGATTGAGGATTGAAGATAGAGGACTGGCGACTGAGGATAGACGATTGAGGATTGAGTATTGAGGATTGAGAATTGAGGATTGATTATTGAAGATTGAGTATTGAGGATTGAAGATTGAGGATTGAGGATTGAGGATTGAGGATTGAGGACGAGGGCCGAGGGTTGAGGATTGAGGTTTGAGGACTGAGGACTGAGGATTGAGGATTGAGAATTGAGGATTGAGGATTGAGGATTGAAGATTGAGGATTGGGTATTGATGATTGAAGAATGAGGATTGAGTATTGAGGATTGAGGATTGAGGATTGAAGATTGAATATCGATGATTGAAGATTGAGGATCGAGGATTGAGTGTTGTGGATTGAGGACGAGGACTGAGGGTTGAGTATTGATGTTTGAGGTCTGAGGATTGAGGATTGAGTATTGAGAATTGAGGATTGAGGATTGAGGATTGAAGATTGAGGATTGGGTGTTGAGGATTGAAGAATGAGGATTGAGGATTGAGGATTGAAGATTGAGGATTGAGGATTGAAGATTGAGGATTGGGTATTGAGGATTGAAGAGTGAGGATTGAGGATTGAGTATTGAAAATTGAGGATTAGGTGTTGAGGATTGAAGAATGACGATTGAGGATTGAGGTTTGAGGATTGAGGATTGAAGATTGAGGATTGGGTGTTGAGGATTGAAGAATGAGGATTGAGGATTGAGGATTGAGGATGAGGGCTGAGGGTTGAGGATTGAGGTTTGAGGACTGAGGACTGAGGACTGAGTATAGAGGATTGAGAATTGAGGATTGAGGATTGAGGATTGAAGATTGAGGATTGGGTATTGAGGATAGAAGACTGATGATTGAGGATTGAGGATTGAGGATTGAGGATTGAAGATTGAGGATTGAGGATCGAGGATTGAGGTCTGAATATTGAGTATTGAGGATTGAAGACAGAGGATTGAGGATTGAGTATTGAGAATTGAGGATTGAGGATTGAGGATTGAAGATTGAGGATTGGGTATTGAGGATAGAAGAATGATGATTGAGGATTGAGGATTGAGGATTGAGGATTGAAGATTGAGGATTGAGGATCGAGGATTGAGGATTGAATATTGAGTATTGAGGATTGAAGATAGAGGATTGAGGATTGAGGATTGAGGATTGAGGATTGAGGACTGAGGATTGACGATTGAGTATTGAAGATTGAGGATTGACAACTGATTGTTGAGGACAGAGGGCTGAAGATTGAGGATACAGGATTGAGGATTCAGGATTGATGGTTGAGGACTGAGGACTGAGGATTGAGGATTGAGGATTGAGGATTGATGATTGGGGATTGAGGATTGAAGATTGAGTATTGGGGATTGAAGATTGAGGATTGAGGATTGAGTATTGAAGATTGAGGATTTGGGACTGAGGATTGATGATTGAGGATTGATGATTGAGGATTGAGGATTGAGGATTGAGGATTGAGGATTGAGGATTGAAGATTGAGGATTGGGTATTGAGGATTGAAGAATGAGGATTGAGGATTGAGGATTGAGGATTGAGGATTGAGGATTGAGGATTGAGGATTGAGGATTGAAGATTGAGTATTGAGGATTGAAGACTGACGATTGAGGATTGAGGATTGAGGATTGTGGATTGAAGATTGAGTATTGAGGATTGATAATTGAGGATTGAGGATTGAGGATTGAGGATTGAGCATTGAGGATTGAGGATTGAAGATTGAGTATTGAGGATTGAAGACTGACGATTGAGGATTGAGTGTTGAGGATTGAGGATTGAGTATTGAGGATTGAGGATTGAGGATTGAAGACTGAGGATTGAGGATTGAGCATTGAGGATTGAGGATTGAAGATTGAGGATTGGCGACTGAGGATAGACGATTGGGGATTGAGTATTGAGGATTGAGAATTGAGGATTGATTATTGAAGATTGAGTATTGAGGATTGAAGATTGAGGATTGATGATTGAGGATTGAGGATTGAGGATGAGGGCCGAGGGTTGAGGATTGAGGTTTGAGGACTGAGGACTGAGGATTGAGGATTGAGAATTGAGGATTGAGGATTGAGGATTGAAGATTGAGGATTGGGTATTGATGATTGAAGAATGAGGATTGAGTATTGAGGATTGAGGATTGAGGATTGAAGATTGAATATCGATGATTGAAGATTGAGGATCGAGGATTGAGGGTTGTGGATTGAGGACGTGGACTGAGGGTTGAGTATTGATGTTTGAGGTCTGAGGATTGAGGATTGAGTATTGAGAATTGAGGATTGAGGATTGAGGATTGAAGATTGAGGATTGGGTGTTGAGGATTGAAGAATGAGGATTGAGGATTGAGGATTGAGGATTGAGGATTGAGGATTGAGGATTGAAGATTGAGGATTGGGTGTTGAGGCTTGAAGAATGAGGATTGAGGATTGAGAATTGAGGAATGATTATTGAAGATTGAGTATTGAGGATTGAAGATTGGGGATTGAGGATTGAGGATTGAGGATTGAAGGTTGAGGATTGGGTATTGAGGACTGAAGAATGAGGATTGAATATTGAGGATTGAGGATTGAGGATTGAGGATTGAGGATTGAGGATTGAAGATTGAGTATTGAGGATTGAATGTTGAGGATTGAGGATTGAGGATTGAGGATTGAAGGTTGAGGATTGGGAATTGAGGATTGAAGAATGACGATTCAGGATTGAGGATTGTGGATTGAGGATTGAGGACTGACGATTGAGGATTGAGTATTGGGGATTGAAGATTGAGGATTGAGGATTGAGGATTGAGGATTGAAGATTGAGTATTGAGGATTGAATGTTGAGGATTGAGGATTGAGGATTGAGGATTGAGGATTGAGGATTGAAGTTTGAGTATTGAGGATTGAAGATTGAGTATTGAGAATTGAGGATTGAGGATTGAGGATTGAAGATTGGGGATTGGGGACTGAGGACTGACGATTGAGGATTGAGTATTGAGGATTGAGAATTGAGGAATGATTATTGAAGATTGAGTATTGAGGATTGAAGATTGGGGATTGAGGATTGAGGATTGAGGATGAGTGCTGAGGGTTGAGGATTGAGGTTTGAGGACTGAGGACTGACGATTGAGGATTGAGAATTGAGGATTGAGGATTGAGGGTTGAAGGTTGAGGATTGGGAATTGAGGATTGAAGAATGAGGATTCAGGATTGAGGATTGTGGATTGAGGATTGAGGATTGAAGATTGAGGATTGGGTATTGAGGATTGAAGAATGAGGATTGAGGATTGAGGATTGAGGATTGAGGATTGAAGATTGAGTATTGAGGATTGAAGATTGAGGATTGAGGATTGAAGATTGAGGATTGGGGATTGAGGACTGACGATTGAGGATTGAGTATTGAGGATTGAGAATTGAGGAATGATTATTGAAGATTGAGTATTGAGGATTGAAGATTCACGATTCATGATTGAGGATTGAGGATTGAGGATTGAGGATTGAGGATTGATGATTGAGGATTGGGTATTGAGGATTGAAGATTGAGGATTGAGGATTGAGGGTTGAAGATTGAGTATTGAGGATTGAGTATTGAAGATTGAGGATTTGGTACTGAGGATTGAAGATTGACGATTGATGATTGAGGATTGAGGATTGAGGAATAAAGATTGAGGATTGGGTATTGAGGATTGAAGAATGAGGATTGAGGATTGAGTATTGAAGATTGAGGATTAGGTGTTGAGGATTGAAGAATGACGATTGAGGATTGAGGATTGAGGATTGAGGATTGAAGATTGAGGATTGGGTATTGAGGATTGAAGAATGAGGATTGAAGATTGAGGACTGAGGATTGAGGATTCAGGATTGAGGACTGAAGATTGAATATTGATTATTGAAGATTGAGGATCGAGGATTGAGGGTTGTGGATTGAGGACGAGGACTGAGGGTTGAGGATTGATGTTTGAGGTCTGAGGATGGAGGACTGAGGATTGAGAATTGAGGATTGAGGATTGAGGATTGAAGATTGAGGATTGGGTGTTGAGGATTGAAGAATGAGGATTGAGGATTGAGGATTGAGGATTGAGGATTGAAGATTGAGTATTGAGGATTGAAGGTTGAGGATTGAGGTTTGAGGATTGAGGATTGAGGACTGAGGATTGAGGATTGAAGATTGAGTATTGAGGATTGAAGACTGACGATTGAGGATTGAGGATTGAAGATTGAAGATTGAGTATTGAGGATTGAAGACTGACGATTGAGGATTGAGGATTGAGGATTGTGGATTGAAGATTGAGTATTGAGGATTGAAAATTGAGAATTGAGTATTGAGGATTGAAGACTGACGATTGAGGATTGAGGATTGAAGATTGAAGATTGAGTATTGAGGATTGAAGACTGACGATTGAGGATTGAAGATTGAGGATTAAGGATTGAGGATTAAGGATTGAGCATTGGGGATTGAGGATCTAGGATTGGAGATTGATTATTGAGGATTGAAGATTGAGGATTGAGGATTGAGGATTGAGAATTGAGAATTGGGGATGAGGACTGAGGGCTGAGGATTGAGGATTGAGGAACGAGAATTGAGGATTGAGGATTGAGGACTGAGGATTGACGATTGAGTATTGAAGATTGAGGATTGACAACTGATTGTTGAGGACAGAGGGCTGAAGATTGAGGATGCAGGATTGAGGATTCAGGATTGATGGTTGAGGACTGAGGACTGAGGATTGAGGATTGAGGATTGAGGATTGAGGATTGGGGATTGAGGATTGAAGATTGAGTATTGGGGATTGAAGATTGAGGATTGAGGATTGAGTATTGAAGATTGAGGATTTGGGACTGAGGATTGACGATTGAGGATTGCTGATTGAGGATTGAGGATTGAGGATTGAGGTTTGAGGATTGAGGATTGAAGATTGAGGATTGGGTATTGAGGATTGAAGAATGAGGATTGAGGATTGAGGATTGAGGATTGAGGATTGAGGATTGAGGATTGAGGATTGAGGATTGAAGATTCAGTATTGAGGATTGAAGACTGACGATTGAGGATTGAGGATTGAGGATTGTGGATTGAAGATTGAGTATTGAGGATTGAAAATTGAGGATTGAGGATTGAGGATTGTGGATTGAGCATTGAGGATTGAGGATTGAAGTTTGAGTATTGGGGATTGAAGATTGAGGATTGAGGATTGAGGATTGAGGATTGAGGATTGAAGATTGGGGATTCGGGATTGAGGACTGACGATTGAGGATTGAGTATTGAGGATTGAGAATTGAGGATTGATTATTGAAGATTGAGTATTGAGGATTGAAGATTGAGGATTGAGGATTGAGGTTTGAGGATTGAGGACGAGGACTGACGGTTGAGGGTTGAGGTTTGAGGATTGAGGATTCAGGATTGAGGACTGAGGATTGAAGATTGAGGATTGGGTATTGAGGATTGAACATTGGGGATTGAGGATTGAGGTTTGAGGATTGATGATTGAGGTTTGAAGATTGAGGATTGGGGATTGAGGATTGAAGATTGAGTATTGGGGATTGAAGATTGAAGATTGAGTATTAGGGATTGAAGATTGAGGATTGAGTATTGAGTATTGAAGATTGAGGATTTGGGACTGAGGATTGATGATTGAGGATTGATGATTGAGGATTGAGGATTGAGGATTGAGGATTGAGGATAGAGGATTGAAGTTTGAGTATTGAGGATTGAAGATTGAGGATTGAGGATTGAGGATTGAAGATTGAGGATTGGGTATTGAAGACTGAGGATTGAGGATTGAGGATTGTTTATTGAGGATTGAAGAATGAGGATTGAGGATTGAGGATTGAGGATTGAGGATTGAGGATTGCAGATTGAGGATTGGGAACTGAGTGTTGAGGGTTGAGTGACGAGAATTGATGTTTGTGGATAGAGATTTGAAGATTGCAGGTTGAGTATTGCGTATTGAGACCTGTGAATTGAGGATATTCTATTGAGGATTGAGGATTGACAACTGATTGTTGAGGACTGAGGGCTGAAGATTGAGGATTCAGGATTGAGGTTTGAGAACTGAGGATTGAGGATTGAGGAATGAGGATTGAGGATTGAAGATTGAGGATTGATGTTTGAGGATTGTTTATTGAGGATTGAAGAATGAGGATTGAGGATTGAGGATTGAGGATTGAGGATTGAGGATTGCAGATTGAGGATTGGGAACTGAGTGTTGAGGGTTGAGTGACGAGAATTGATGTTTGTGGATAGAGATTTGAAGATTGCAGGTTGAGTATTGAGTATTGAGACCTGTGAATTGAGGATATTCTATTGAGGATTGAGGATTGACAACTGATTGTTGAGGACTGAGGGCTGAAGATTGAGGATTCAGGATTGAGGATTCAGGATTGAGGTTTGAGAACTGAGGATTGAGGATTGAGGAATGAGGATTGAGGATTGAAGATTGAGGATTGATGTTTGAGGACTGAGGATTGAGGGTTGAGGATTGAGGATTGAGGATTGAGGATTGAGGATTGAAGATTGAGGATTGGGTATTGAGGATTGAACATTGAGGACTGAGGATTGAATATTGATGATTGAAGATTGAGGATCGAGGATTGAGGGTTGTGGATTGAGGACGAGGACTTAGGGTTGAGTATTGATGTTTGAGGTCTGAGGATTGAGGATTGAGGATAGAGAATTGAGGATTGAGGATTGAGGGTTGAAGATTGAGGATCGGGTGTTGAGGATTGAAGAATGAGGAGTGAGGATAGAGGATTGAGGATTGAAGATTGCAGATTGTGTATTGAGGATTGGAGACTTAGGATTGAGGATTGAGGATTGAGGATAGAGTATTGAGTATTGAGGACTGAGAATTGAGGATTGATTATTGAAGATTGAGTATTGAGAATTGAAGATTGAGGATTGAGGATTGAGGATTGAGGATTGAGGATGAGGGCTGAGGTTTGAGGATTGAGGTTTGAGGATTGAGGACTGAGGATTGAGGATTGAGAATTGAGGATTGAGGTTTGAGGATTGAAGATTGTGGATTGGGTATTGAGGATTGAAGAATGAGGATTGAGGATTGAGGATTGAGAATTGAGGATTGAAGATTGAGGATTGAGGATTGAGGATTGAGGATTGAATATTGAGTATTGAGGATTGAAGATCGAGGATTGAGGATTGTGGGTTGAGGATTGAGGACGAGGACTGACGGTTGAGGATTGAGGTTTGAGGATTGAGGATTCAGGATTGAGGATTGAGGACTGAAGATTGAGTTTTGAGGATTGAAGATTGATAATTGGGGATTGAGGATTGAGGATTGAGGATTGAAGATTGAGGATTGGGTATTGATGATTGAAGAATGAGGATTGAGGATTGATGATTGAGGATTGAGGATTGAAGATTGAGTATTGAGGATTGAGAATTGAGTATTGAGGATTGAGGATTGAGGATTGATTATTGAAGATTGAGTATTGAGGATTGAAGATTGAGGATTGAGTTTTGAGGATTGAGGATTGAGGATTGAAGATTGAATATCGATGATTGAAGATTGAGGATCGAGGATTGAGTGTTGTGGATTGAGGACGAGGACTGAGGGTTGAGTATTGATGTTTGAGGTCTGAGGATTGAGGATTGAGTATTGAGGATTGAGGATTGAGGATTGAGGATTGAAGATTGAGGATTGGGTGTTGAGGATTGAAGAATGAGGATTGAGGATTGAGGATTGAGGAATGAGGATTGAAGATTGTGCATTGAGGATTGAAGATTGAGGATTGAGGTCTGAGGATTGAGGATTGAGTATTGAAGATTGAGGATTGGGTGTTGAGGATTGAAGAATGACGATTGAGGATTGAGGTTTGAGGATTGAGGATTGAAGATTGAGGATTGGGTATTGAGGATTGAAGAATGAGGATTGAAGATTGAGGACTGAGGATTGAGGATTGAGGATTGACGACTGAAGATTGAATATTGATGATTGAAGATTGAGCATTGAGGATTGATGGTTGTGAATTGAGGACGAGGATTGAGGGTTGAGTATTGATGTTTGAGGTCTGAGGATTGAGGATTGAGTATTGAGAATTGAGGATTGAGGATTGAGGACTGAAGATTGAGGATTGGGTGTTGAGGGATGAAGAATGAGGATTGAGGATTGAGGATTGGGGATTGAAGACTGAGTATTGAGGATTGAAGATTGAGGATTGAGGATTGAGGATTCAGGATCGAGGATTGAGGATTGAGGGTTGAGTGTTGAGGTTTGAGTATTGAATCCTGAGAATTCAGGATATTCTATTGAGTACGGAGAATTGAGGATTGATGGTTGAGCATTGAGGATTGAGGATTGAGGATTGAGGATTGAGTATTGAGGATTGAGGATTGAGGATTGAAGACTGAGGATTGAGGATTGAGCATTGAGGATTGAGGATTGAAGATTGAGGATTGGCGACTGAGGATAGACGATTGAGGATTGAGTATTGAGGATTGAGAATTGAGGATTGATTATTGAAGATTGAGTATTGGGGATTGAAGATTGAGGATTGAGGATTGAGGATTGAGGATTGAGGATTGAGGATGAGGGCCGTGGGTTGAGGATTGAGGTTTGAGGACTGAGGACTGAGGATTGAGGATTGAGAATTGAGGATTGAGGATTGAGGATTGAAGATTGAGGATTGGGTATTGATGATTGAAGAATGAGGATTGAGTATTGAGGATTGAGGATTGAGGATTGAAGATTGAATATCGATGATTGAAGATTGAGGATCGAGGATTGAGGGTAGTGGATTGAGGACGAGAACTGAGGGTTGAGTATTGATGTTTGAGGTCTGAGGATTGAGGATTGAGTATTGAGAATTGAGGATTGAGGATTGAGGATTGAAGATTGAGGATTGGGTGTTGAGGATTGAAGAATGAGGATTGAGGATTGAGGATTGAGGATTGAGGATTGAGGATTGAAGATTGAGGATTGGGTGTTGAGGATTGAAGAATGAGGATTGAGGATTGAGGATTGAGGAACGAGGATTGAAGATTGAGGATTGAGGATTGAAGATTGAGGATTGAGGTCTGAGGAATGAGGATTGAGTATTGAAGATTGAGGATTGGGTGTTGAGGATTGAAGAATGACGACTGAGGATTGAGGTTTGAGGATTGAGGATTGAGGATTGAGGATTGGGTATTGAGGATTGAAGAATGAGGATTGAAGATTGAGGACTGAGGATTGAGGATTGAGGATTGACGACTGAAGATTGAATATTGATGATTGAAGATTGAGCATTGAGGATTGATGGTTGTGAATTGAGGACGAGGATTGAGGGTTGAGTATTGATGTTTGAGGTCTGAGGATTCAGGATTGAGTATTGAGAATTGAGGATTGAGGATTGAGGACTGAAGATTGAGGATTGGGTGTTGAGGGTTGAAGAATGAGGATTGAGGATTGAGGATTGAGGATTGGGGATTGAAGACTGAGTATTGAGGATTGAAGATTGAGGATTGAGGATTGAGGATTCAGGATCGAGGATTGAGGATTGAGGGTTGAGTGTTGAGGTTTGAGTATTGAATACTGAGAATTCAGGATATTCTATTGAGTACGGAGAATTGAGGATTGATGGTTGAGTATTGAGGATTGAGGATTGAGGATTGAGGATTGAGTATTGAGGATTGAGGATTGAGGATTGAAGACTGAGGATTGAGGATTGAGCATTGAGGATTGAGGATTGAAGATTGAGGATTGGCGACTGAGGATAGACGATTGAGGATTGAGTATTGAGGATTGAGAATTGAGGATTGATTGTTGAAGATTGAGTATTGAGGATTGAAGATTGAGGATTGAGGATTGAGGATTGAGGATTGAGGATGAGGGCCGAGGGTTGAGGATTGAGGTTTGAGGACTGAGGACTGAGGATTGAGGATTGAGAATTGAGGATTGAGGATTGAGGATTGAAGATTGAGGATTGGGTATTGATGATTGAAGAATGAGGATTGAGTATTGAGGATTGAGGATTGAGGATTGAAGATTGAATATCGATGATTGAAGATTGAGGATAGAGGATTGAGTGTTGTGGATTGAGGACGAGGACTGAGGGTTGAGTATTGATGTTTGAGGTCTGAGGATTGAGGATTGAGTATTGAGAATTGAGGATTGAGGATTGAGGATTGAAGATTGAGGATTGGGTGTTGAGGATTGAAGAATGAGGATTGAGGATTGAGGATTGAGGATTGAGGATTGAGGATTGAAGATTGAGGATTGGGTATTGAGGATTGAAGAATGAGGATTGAGGATTGAGTATTGAAGATTGAGGATTAGGTGTTGAGGATTGAAGAATGACGATTGAGGATTGAGGTTTGAGGATTGAGGATTGAAGATTGAGGATTGGGTATTGAGGATTGAAGAATGAGGATTGAAGATTGAGGACTGAGGATTGAGGATTCAGGATTGAGGACTGAAGATCGAATATTGATTGTTGAAGATTGAGGATCGAGGATTGAGGATTGAGGACTGAGGATTGAGGATTGAAGATTGAGTATTGAGGATTGAAGACTAACGATTGAGGATTGAGGATTGAAGATTGAGGATTCAGGATTGAGGTTTGAGCACTGAGGATTGAGGATTGAGGATTGAAGATTGAGGATTGGGTATTGAGGATTGAAGAATGAGGATTGAGAATTGAGGATTGAGGATTCAGGATTGAGGACTGAGGATTGAGGATTGAGGATTGAGCATTGATGATTGAACATTGAGGTCTTGGGATTGAGGATTGAAGATTGAGGATTGATGATTGAGGATTGAGGATTGAGGATTGAAGATTGAGGATTGAGGATTGAGGATTGAGGATTGAGGATTGAGGATTGGGTATTGAGGATTGAAGAATGAGGATTGAGGATTGAGGATTGAAGATTGAGGATTGATGATTGAGGATCGAGGATTGAGGATTGAGGACTGAGGATTGAGGATTGAAGATTGAGTATTGAGGATTGAAGACTAACGATTGAGGATTGAGGATTGAAGATTGAGGATTCAGGATTGAGGTTTGAGCACTGAGGATTGAGGATTGAGGACTGAAGATTGAGGATTGGGTGTTGAGGGTTGAAGAATGAGGATTGAGGATTGAGGATTGAGGATTGGGGATTGAAGACTGAGTATTGAGGATTGAAAATTGAGGATTGAGGATTGAGGATTGAGGATTGAGGATTGAGTATTGTGGATTGAAGATTGAGGATTGAGGATTGAGGATTGAGGATTGAGGATTGAGGATGAGGGCTGAGGGTTGAGGATTGAGGTTTGAGGACTGAGGACTGAGGACTGAGGATAGAGGATTGAGAATTGAGGATTGAGGATTGAGGATTGAAGATTGAGGATTGGGTATTGAGGATAGAAGAATGATGATTGAGGATTGAGGATTGAGGATTGAGGATTGAAGATTGAGGATTGAGGATCGAGGATTGAGGTTTGAATATTGAGTATTGAGGATTGAAGATAGAGGATTGAGGATTGAGGATTGAGAATTGAGGATTGAGGATTGAGGATTGAAGATTGAGGATTGGGTATTGAGGATAGAAGAATGATGATTGAGGATTGAGGATTGAGGATTGAGGATTGAAGATTGAGGATTGAGGATCGAGGATTGAGGATTGAATATTGAGTATTGAGGATTGAAGATAGAGGATTGAGGATTGAGGATTGAGGATTGAAGATTGAGGATTGGCGACTGAGGATAGACGATTGGGGATTGAGTATTGAGGATTGAGAATTGAGGATTGATTATTGAAGATTGAGTATTGAGGATTGAAGATTGAGGATTGAGGATTGAGGATTGAGGATTGAGGATGAGGGCCGAGGGTTGAGGATTGAGGTTTGAGGACTGAGGACTGAGGATTGAGGATTGAGAATTGAGGATTGTGGATTGAGGATTGAAGATTGAGGATTGGGTATTGATGATTGAAGAATGAGGATTGAGTATTGAGGATTGAGGATTGAGGATTGAAGATTGAATATCGATGATTGAAGTTTGAGGATCGAGGATTGAGGGTTGTGGATTGAGGACGAGGACTGAGGGTTGAGTATTGATGTTTGAGGTCTGAGGATTGAGGATTGAGTATTGAGAATTGAGGATTGAGGATTGAGGATTGAAGATTGAGGATTGGGTGTTGAGGATTGAAGAATGAGGATTGAGGATTGAGGATTGAGGATTGAGGATTGAGGATTGAGGATTGAAGATTGAGGATTGGGTGTTGAGGATTGAAGAATGAGGATTGAGGATTGAGGATTGAGGAATGAGGATTGAAGATTGAGGATTGAGGATTGAAGATTGAGGATTGAGGTCTGAGGATTGAGGATTGAGTATTGAAGATTGAGGATTGGGTGTTGAGGATTGAAGAATGACGATTGAGGTTTGAGGTTTGAGGATTGAGGATTGAAGATTGAGGATTGGGTATTGAGGATTGAAGAATGAGGATTGAAGATTGAGGACTGAGGATTGAGGATTGAGGATTGACGACTGAAGATTGAATATTGATGATTGAAGATTGAGCATTGAGGATTGATGGTTGTGAATTGAGGACGAGGATTGAGGGTTGAGTATTGATGTTTGAGGTCTGAGGATTGAGGATTGAGTATTGAGAATTGAGGATTGAGGATTGAGGACTGAAGATTGAGGATTGGGTGTTGAGGGTTGAAGAATGAGGATTGAGGATTGAGGATTGAGGATTGGGGATTGAAGACTGAGTATTGAGGATTGAGGATTGAGGATTGAGGATTGAAGATTGAGGATTGAGGATCGAGGATTGAGGTTTGAATATTGAGTATTGAGGATTGAAGATAGAGGATTGAGGATTGAGGATTGAGAATTGAGGATTGAGGATTGAGGATTGAAGATTGAGGATTGGGTATTGAGGATAGAAGAATGATGATTGAGGATTGAGGATTGAGGATTGAGGAATGAAGATTGAGGATTGAGGATCGAGGATTGAGGATTGAATATTGAGTATTGAGGATTGAAGATAGGGGATTGAGGATTAAGGATTGAGGATTGAGGACAAGGACTGACGGTTGAGGATTGAGGTTTGAGGATTGAGGATTCAGGATTGAGGACTGAGGATTGAGGATTGAGGATTGAGCATTGATGATTGAACATTGAGGTCTTGGGATTGAGGATTGAAGATTGAGGATTAAGGATTGTGGATTAAGGATTGAGGATTGGGGATTGAGGATCTAGGATTGGAGATTGATTATTGAGGATTGAAGATTGAGGATTGAGGATTGAGGATTGAGAATTGAGAATTGGGGATGAGGACTGAGGGCTGAGGATTGAGGATTGAGGAACGAGAATTGAGGATTGAGGATTGAGGACTGAGGATTGACGATTGAGTATTGAAGATTGAGGATTGACAACTGATTGTTGAGGACAGAGGGCTGAAGATGGAGGATGCAGGATTGAGGATTCAGGATTGATGGTTGAGGACTGAGGACTGAGGATTGAGGATTGAGGATTGAGGATTGGGTATTGATGATTGAAGAATGAGGATTGAGTATTGAGGATTGAGGATTGAGGATTGAAGATTGAATATCGATGATTGAAGATTGAGGATCGAGGATTGAGGGTTGTGGATTGAGGACGTGGACTGAGGGTTGAGTATTGATGTTTGAGGTCTGAGGATTGAGGATTGAGTATTGAGAATTGAGGATTGAGGATTGAGGATTGAAGATTGAGGATTGGGTGTTGAGGATTGAAGAATGAGGATTGAGGATTGAGGATTGAGGATTGAGGATTGAGGATTGAAGATTGAGGATTGGGTGTTGAGGCTTGAAGAATGAGGATTGAGGTTTGAGGACTGAGGACTGAGGATTGAGGATTGAGAATTGAGGATTGAGGATTGAGGATTGAAGATTGAGGATTGGGTATTGATGATTGAAGAATGAGGATTGAGTATTGAGGATTGAGGATTGAGGATTGAAGATTGAATATCGATGATTGAAGATTGAGGATCGAGGATTGAGTGTTGTGGATTGAGGACGAGGACTGAGGGTTGAGTATTGATGTTTGAGGTCTGAGGATTGAGGATTGAGTATTGAGAATTGAGGATTGAGGATTGAGGATTGAAGATTGAGGATTGGGTGTTGAGGATTGAAGAATGAGGATTGAGGATTGAGGATTGAGGATTGAGGATTGAGGATTGAAGATTGAGGATTGGGTGTTGAGGATTGAAGAATGAGGATTGAGGATTGAGGATTGAGGAATGAGGATTGAAGATTGAGGATTGAGGATTGAAGATTGAGGATTGAGGTCTGAGGATTGAGGATTGAGTATTGAAGATTGAGGATTGGGTGTTGAGGATTGAAGAATGACGATTGAGGTTTGAGGTTTGAGGATTGAGGATTGAAGATTGAGGATTGGGTATTGAGGATTGAAGAATGAGGATTGAAGATTGAGGACTGAGGATTGAGGATTGAGGATTGACGACTGAAGATTGAATATTGATGATTGAAGATTGAGCATTGAGGATTGATGGTTGTGAATTGAGGACGAGGATTGAGGGTTGAGTATTGATGTTTGAGGTCTGAGGATTGAGGATTGAGTATTTAGAATTGAGGATTGAGGATTGAGGACTGAAGATTGAGGATTGGGTGTTGAGGGTTGAAGAATGAGGATTGAGGATTGAGGATTGAGGATTGGGGATTGAAGACTGAGTATTGAGGATTGAAAATTGAGGATTGAGGATTGAGGATTGAGGATTGAGGATTGAGTATTGTGGATTGAAGATTGAGGATTGAGGATTGAGGATTGAGGATTGAGGATTGAGGATGAGGGCTGAGGGTTGAGGATTGAGGTTTGAGGACTGAGGACTGAGGACTGAGGATAGAGGATTGAGAATTGAGGATTGAGGATTGAGGATTGAAGATTGAGGATTGGGTATTGAGGATAGAAGAATGATGATTGAGGATTGAGGATTGAGGATTGAGGATTGAAGATTGAGGATTGAGGATCGAGGATTGAGGTTTGAATATTGAGTATTGAGGATTGAAGATAGAGGATTGAGGATTGAGGATTGAGAATTGAGGATTGAGGATTGAGGATTGAAGATTGAGGATTGGGTATTGAGGATAGAAGAATGATGATTGAGGATTGAGGATTGAGGATTGAGGATTGAAGATTGAGGATTGAGGATCGAGGATTGAGGATTGAATATTGAGTATTGAGGATTGAAGATAGAGGATTGAGGATTGAGGATTGAGGATTGAAGATTGAGGATTGGCGACTGAGGATAGACGATTGGGGATTGAGTATTGAGGTTTGAGAATTGAGGATTGATTATTGAAGATTGAGTATTGAGGATTGAAGATTGAGGATTGAGGATTGAGGATTGAGGATTGAGGATGAGGGCCGAGGGTGGAGGATTGAGGTTTGAGGACTGAGGACTGAGGATTGAGGATTGAGAATTGAGGATTGTGGATTGAGGATTGAAGATTGAGGATTGGGTATTGATGATTGAAGAATGAGGATTGAGTATTGAGGATTGAGGATTGAGGATTGAAGATTGAATATCGATGATTGAAGTTTGAGGATCGAGGATTGAGGGTTGTGGATTGAGGACGAGGACTGAGGGTTGAGTATTGATGTTTGAGGTCTGAGGATTGAGGATTGAGTATTGAGAATTGAGGATTGAGGATTGAGGATTGAAGATTGAGGATTGGGTGTTGAGGATTGAAGAATGAGGATTGAGGATTGAGGATTGAGGATTGAGGATTGAGGATTGAGGATTGAAGATTGAGGATTGGGTGTTGAGGATTGAAGAATGAGGATTGAGGATTGAGGATTGAGGAATGAGGATTGAAGATTGAGGATTGAGGATTGAAGATTGAGGATTGAGGTCTGAGGATTGAGGATTGAGTATTGAAGATTGAGGATTGGGTGTTGAGGATTGAAGAATGACGATTGAGGTTTGAGGTTTGAGGATTGAGGATTGAAGATTGAGGATTGGGTATTGAGGATTGAAGAATGAGGATTGAAGATTGAGGACTGAGGATTGAGGATTGAGGATTGACGACTGAAGATTGAATATTGATGATTGAAGATTGAGCATTGAGGATTGATGGTTGTGAATTGAGGATGAGGATTGAGGGTTGAGTATTGATGTTTGAGGTCTGAGGATTGAGGATTGAGTATTGAGAATTGAGGATTGAGGATTGAGGACTGAAGATTGAGGATTGGGTGTTGAGGGTTGAAGAATGAGGATTGAGGATTGAGGATTGAGGATTGGGGATTGAAGACTGAGTATTGAGGATTGAGGTTTGAGGATTGAGGATTGAAGATTGAGGATTGAGGATCGAGGATTGAGGTTTGAATATTGAGTATTGAGGATTGAAGATAGAGGATTGAGGATTGAGGATTGAGAATTGAGGATTGAGGATTGAGGATTGAAGATTGAGGATTGGGTATTGAGGATAGAAGAATGATGATTGAGGATTGAGGATTGAGGATTGAGGATTGAAGATTGAGGATTGAGGATCGAGGATTGAGGATTGAATATTGAGTATTGAGGATTGAAGATAGAGGATTGAGGATTAAGGATTGAGGATTAAGGACAAGGACTGACGGTTGAGGATTGAGGTTTGAGGATTGAGGATTCAGGATTGAGGACTGAGGATTGAGGATTGAGGATTGAGCATTGATGATTGAACATTGAGGTCTTGGGATTGAGGATTGAAGATTGAGGATTAAGGATTGTGGATTAAGGATTGAGGATTGGGGATTGAGGATCTAGGATTGGAGATTGATTATTGAGGATTGAAGATTGAGGATTGAGGATTGAGGATTGAGGATTGTGGATTGAAGATTGAGTATTGAGGATTGAAGATTGAGGATTGACGATTGAGTATTGAAGATTGAGGATTGACAACTGATTGTTGAGGACAGAGGGCTGAAGATGGAGGATGCAGGATTGAAGATTCAGGATTGATGGTTGAGGACTGAGGACTGAGGATTGAGGATTGAGGATTGAGGATTGAGGATTGGGGATTGAGGATTGAAGATTGAGTATTGAGGATTGAAGACTGACGATTGAGGATTGAGGATTGAGGATTGTGGATTGAAGATTGAGTATTGAGGATTGAAAATTGAGGATTGAGGATTGAGGATTGAGGATTGAGCATTGAGGATTGAGGATTGAGGATTGAGTATTGAGGATTGAAGACTGACGATTGAGGATTGAGTATTGAGGATTGAGGATTGAGTATTGAGGATTGAGGATTGAGGATTGAAGACTGAGGATTGAGGATTGAGCATTGAGGATTGAGGATTGAAGATTGAGGATTGGCGACTGAGGATAGACGATTGGGGATTGAGTATTGAGGATTGAGAATTGAGGATTGATTATTGAAGATTGAGTATTGAGGATTGAAGATTGAGGATTGAGGATTGAGGATTGAGGATTGAGGATGAGGGCCGAGGGTTGAGGATTGAGGTTTGAGGTCTGAGGACTGAGGATTGAGGATTGAGAATTGATGATTGAGGATTGAGGATTGAAGATTGAGGATTGGGTATTGATGATTGAAGAATGAGGATTGAGTATTGAGGATTGAGGATTGAGGATTGAAGATTGAATATCGATGATTGAAGATTGAGGATCGAGGATTGAGGGTTGTGGATTGAGGACGAGGACTGAGGGATGAGTATTGATGTTTGAGGTCTGAGGATTGAGGATTGAGTATTGAGAATTGAGGATTGAGGATTGAGGATTGAAGATTGAGGATTGGGTGTTGAGGATTGAAGAATGAGGATTGAGGATTGAGGATTGAGGATTGAGGATTGAGGATTGAGAATTGAGGATTGATTATTGAAGATTGAGTATTGAGGATTGAAGATTGAGGATTGAGGATTGAGGATTGAGGATTGAGGATGAGGGCCGAGGGTTGAGGATTGAGGTTTGAGGACTGAGGACTGAGGATTGAGGATTGAGGGTTGAGGATTGAGAATTGAGGATTGATTATTGAAGATTGAGGATTGGGTATTGATGATTGAAGAATGAGGATTGAGTATTGAGGATTGAGGATTGAGGATTGAAGATTGAATATCGATGATTGAAGATTGAGGATCGAGGATTGAGGGTTGTGGATTGAGGACGAGGACTGAGGGTTGAGTATTGATGTTTGAGGTCTGAGGATTGAGGATTGAGTATTGAGAATTGAGGATTGAGGATTGAGGATTGAAGATTGAGGATTGGGTGTGAGGATTGAAGAATGAGGATTGAGGATTGAGGATTGAGGATTAAGGATTGAGGATTGAAGATTGAGGATTGGGTGTTGAGGATTGAAGAATGAGGATTGAGGATTGAGGATTGAGGAATGAGGATTGAAGATTGAGGATTGAGGATTGAAGATTGAGGATTGAGGTCTGAGGATTGAGGATTGAGTATTGAAGATTGAGGATTGGGTGTTGAGGATTGAAGAATGACGATTGAGGTTTGAGGTTTGAGGATTGAGGATTGAAGATTGAGGATTGGGTATTGAGGATTGAAGAATGAGGATTGAAGATTGAGGACTGAGGATTGAGTATTGAGGATTGACGACTGAAGATTGAATATTGATGATTGAAGATTGAGCATTGAGGATTGATGGTTGTGAATTGAGGACGAGGATTGAGGGTTGAGTATTGATGTTTGAGGTCTGAGGATTGAGGATTGAGTATTGAGGACTGAAGATTGAGGATTGGGTGTTGAGGGATGAAGAATGAGGATTGAGGATTGAGGATTGAGGATTGGGGATTGAAGACTGAGTATTGAGGATTGAAGATTGAGGATTGAGGATTGAGGATTCAGGATCGAGGATTGAGGATTGAGGGTTGAGTGTTGAGGTTTGTGTATTGAATCCTGAGAATTCAGGATATTCTATTGAGTACGGAGAATTGAGGATTGATGGTTGAGTATTGAGGATTGAGGATTGAGGATTGAGGATTGAGTATTGAGGATTGAGGATTGAGGATTGAAGACTGAGGATTGAGGATTGAGCATTGAGGATTGAGGATTGAAGATTGAGGATTGGCGACTGAGGATAGACGATTGAGGATTGAGTATTGAGGATTGAGGATTGAGGATGAGGGCCGAGGGTTGAGGATTGAGGTTTGAGGACTGAGGACTGAGGATTGAGGATTGAGAATTCAGGATTGAGGATTGAGGATTGAAGATTGAGGATTGGGTATTGATGATTGAAGAATGAGGATTGAGTATTGAGGATTAGGATTGAGGATTGAAGATTGAATATCGATGATTGAAGATTGAGGATCGAGGACTGAGGGTTGTGGATTGAGGACGAGGACTGAGGGTTGAGTATTGATGTTTGAGGTCTGAGGATTGAGGATTGAGTATTGAGAATTGAGGATTGAGGATTGAGGATTGAAGATTGAGGATTGGGTGTTGAGGATTGAAGAATGAGGATTGAGGATTGAGGATTGAGGATTGAGGATTGAGGATTGAAGATTGAGGATTGGTTATTGAGGATTGAAGAATGATAATTGAGGATTGAGTATTGAAGATTGAGGATTAGGAGTTGAGGATTGAAGAATGACGATTGAGGATTTAGGTTTGAGGATTGAGGATTGAAGATTGAGGATTGGGTATTGAGGATTGAAGAATGAGGATTGAAGATTGAGGACTGAGGATTGAGGATTCAGGATTGAGGACTGAAGATTGAATATTGATTATTGAAGATTGAGGATCGAGGATTGAGCGTTGTGGATTGAGGACGAGGACTGAGGGTTGAGGATTGATGTTTGAGGTCTGAGGATGGAGGACTGAGGATTGAGAATTGTGGATTGAGGATTGAGGATTGAAGATTGAGGATTGGGTGTTGAGGATTGAAGAATGAGGATTGAGGATTGACGATTGAGGATTGAGGATTGAAGATTGAGTATTGAGGATTGAAGATTGAGGATTGAGGTTTGAGGATTGAGGATTGAGGACTGAGGATTGAGGATTGAAGATTGAGTATTGAGGATTGAAGACTGACGATTGAGGATTGAGGATTGAAGATTGAGGATTCAGGATTGAGGTTTGAGGACAGAGGATTGAGGAGTGAGGATTGAAGATTGAGGATTGGGTATTGAGGATTGAAGAATGAGGATTGAGTATTGAGGATTGAGGATTCAAGATTGAGGATTGGGTATTGAGGATTGAAGAATGAGGATTGAGGATTGAGGATTGAGGATTGAGGATTGAAGATTGAGTATTGAGGATTGAAAATTGAGGATTGAGGATTGAGGATTGAGGATTGAGGATTGACGATTGAGTATTGAGGATTGAAGATTGAGGATTGAGGATTGAGGATTGAGGATTGAGGATTGAGGATGAGGGCTGAGGGTTGAGGATTGAGGTTTGAGGACTGAGGACTGAGGACTGAGGATAGAGGATTGAGAATTGAGGATTGAGGATTGAGGATTGAGGATTGAAGATTGAGGATTGGGTATTGAGGATAGAAGAATGATGATTGAGGATTGAGGATTGAGGATTGAGGATTGAAGATTGAGGATTGAGGATCGAGGATTGAGGTTTGAATATTGAGTATTGAGGATTGAAGATAGAGGATTGAGGATTGAGGATTGAGAATTGAGGATTGAGGATTGAGGATTGAAGATTGAGGATTGGGTATTGAGGATAGAAGAATGATGATTGAGGATTGAGGATTGAGGATTGAGGATTGAAGATTGAGGATTGAGGATCGAGGATTGAGGATTGAATATTGAGTATTGAGGATTGAAGATAGAGGATTGAGGATTGAGGATTGAGGATTGAGGACAAGGACTGACGGTTGAGGATTGAGGTTTGAGGATTGAGGATTCAGGATTGAGGACTGAGGATTGAGGATTGAGGATTGAGCATTGATGATTGAACATTGAGGTCTTGGGATTGAGGATTGAAGATTGAGGATTAAGGATTGAGGATTAAGGATTGAGGATTGGGGATTGAGTATCTAGGATTGGAGATTGATTATTGAGGATTGAAGATTGAGGATTGAGGATTGAGGATTGAGAATTGAGAATTGGGGATGAGGACTGAGGGCTGAGGATTGAGGATTGAGGAACGAGAATTGAGGATTGAGGATTGAGGACTGAGGATTGACGATTGAGTATTGAAGATTGAGGATTGACAACTGATTGTTGAGGACAGAGGGCTGAAGATTGAGGATGCAGGATTGAGGATTCAGGATTGATGGTTGAGGACTGAGGACTGAGGATTGAGGATTGAGGATTGAGGATTGAGGATTGGGGATTGAGGATTGAAGAATGAGGATTGAGGATTGAGTATTGAAGATTGAAGATTAGGAGTTGAGGATTGAAGAATGACGATTGAGGATTGAGGTTTGAGGATTGAGGATTGAAGATTGAGGATTGGGTATTGAGGATTGAAGAATGAGGATTGAAGATTGAGGACTGAGGATTGAGGATTCAGGATTGAGGACTGAAGATTGAATATTGATTATTGAAGATTGAGTATCGAGGATTGAGGGTTGTGGATTGAGGACGAGGACTGAGGGTTGAGGATTGATGTTTGAGGTCTGAGGATGGAGGACTGAGGATTGAGAATTGAGGATTGAGGATTGAGGATTGAAGATTGAGGATTGGGTGTTGAGGATTGAAGAATGAGGATTGAGGATTGAGGATTGAGGATTGAGGATTGAAGATTGAGTATTGAGGGTTGAAGATTGAGGATTGAGGATTGAAGACTGACGATTGAGGATTGAGGATTGAAGATTGAGTATTGAGGATTGAAAATTGAGGATTGAGGATTGAGGATTGAGGATTGAGGAATAAGTATTGAGGATTGAAGATTGAGGATTGAGGATTGAGGATTGAGGATTGAGGATTGAGGATGAGGGCTGAGGGTTGAGGATTGAGGTTTGAGGACTGAGGACTGAGGACTGAGGATAGAGGATTGAGAATTGAGGATTGAGGATTGAGGATTGAAGATTGAGGATTGGGTATTGAAGATAGAAGAATGATGATTGAGGATTGAGGATTGAGGATTGAGGATTGAAGATTGAGGATTGAGGATCGAGGATTGAGGTTTGAATATTGAGTATTGAGGATTGAAGATAGAGGATTGAGGATTGAGGATTGAGAATTGAGGATTGAGGATTGAGGATTGAAGATTGAGGATTGGGTATTGAGGATAGAAGAATGATGATTGAGGATTGAGGACTGAGGATTGAGGATTGAAGATTGAGGATTGAGGATCGAGGATTGAGGATTGACAACTGATTGTTGAGGACAGAGGGCTGAAGATTGAGGATGCAGGATTGAGGATTCAGGATTGATGGTTGAGGACTGAGGACTGAGGATTGAGGATTGAGGATTCAGGATTGAGGATTGGGGATTGAGGATTGAAGATTGAGTATTGGGGATTGAAGATTGAGGATTGAGGATTGAGTATTGAAGATTGAGGATTTGGGACTGAGGATTGATGATTGAGGATTGATGATTGAGGATTGAGGATTGAGGATTGAGGATTGAGGATTGAGGATTGAAGATTGAGGATTGGGTATTGAGGATTGAAGAATGAGGATTGAGGATTGAGGATTGAGGATTGAGGATTGAGGATTGAGGATTGAGGATTGAAGATTGAGTATTGAGGATTGAAGACTGACGATTGAGGATTGAGGATTGAGGATTGAGGATTGAAGATTGAGTTTTGAGGATTGAAAATTGAGGATTGAGGATTGAGGATTGAGGATTGAGGATTGAGTATTGAGGATTGAAGATTGAGGATTGAGGATTGAGGATTGAGGATTGAGGATTGAGGATGAGGGCTGAGGGCTGAGGATTGAGGTTTGAGGACTGAGGACTGAGGACTGAGGATAGAGGATTGAGAATTGAGGATTGAGGATTGAGGATTGAAGATTGAGGATTGGGTATTGAGGATAGAAGAATGATGATTGAGGATTGAGGATTGAGGATTGAGGATTGAAGATTGAGGATTGGGGATCGAGGATTGAGGTTTGAATATTGAGTATTGAGGATTGAAGGTAGAGGATTGAGGATTGAGGAATGAGAATTGAGGATTGAGGATTGAGGATTGAAGATTGAGGATTGGGTATTGAGGATAGAAGAATGATGATTGAGGATTGAGGATTGAGGATTGGAGATTGATTATTGAGGATTGAAGATTGAGGATTGAGGATTGAGGATTGAGAATTGAGAATTGGGGATGAGGACTGAGGGCTGAGGATTGAGGATTGAGGAACGAGAATTGAGGATTGAGGATTGAGGACTGAGGATTGACGATTGAGTATTGAAGATTGAGGATTGACAACTGATTGTTGAGGACAGAGGGCTGAAGATTGAGGATGCAGGATTGAGGATTCAGGATTGATGGTTGAGGACTGAGGATTGAGGATTGAAGATTGAGTATTGAGGATTGAAGACTGACGATTGAGGATTGAGGATTGAAGATTGAGGATTCAGGATTGAGGTTTGAGGACAGAGGATTGAGGAGTGAGGATTGAAGATTGAGGATTGGGTATTGAGGATTGAAGAATGAGGATTGAGAATTGAGGATTGAGGATTCAAGATTGAGGATTGGGTATTGAGGATTGAAGAATGAGGATTGAGGATTGAGGATTGAAGATTGAGTATTGAGGATTGAAAATTGAGGATTGAGGATTGAGGATTGAGGATTGAGGATTGACGATTGAGTATTGAGGATTGAAGATTGAGGATTGAGGATTGAGGATTGAGGATTGAGGATTGAGGATGAGGGCTGAGGGTTGAGGATTGAGGTTTGAGGACTGAGGACTGAGGACTGAGGATAGAGGATTGAGAATTGAGGATTGAGGATTGAGGATTGAGGATTGAAGATTGAGGATTGGGTATTGAGGATAGAAGAATGATGATTGAGGATTGAGGATTGAGGATTGAGGATTGAAGATTGAGGATTGAGGATCGAGGATTGAGGTTTGAATATTGAGTATTGAGGATTGAAGATAGAGGATTGAGGATTGAGGATTGAGAATTGAGGATTGAGGATTGAGGATTGAAGATTGAGGATTGGGTATTGAGGATAGAAGAATGATGATTGAGGATTGAGGATTGAGGATTGAGGATTGAAGATTGAGGATTGAGGATCGAGGATTGAGGATTGAATATTGAGTATTGAGGATTGAAGATAGAGGATTGAGGATTGAGGATTGAGGATTGAGGACAAGGACTGACGGTTGAGGATTGAGGTTTGAGGATTGAGGATTCAGGATTGAGGACTGAGGATTGAGGATTGAGGATTGAGCATTGATGATTGAACATTGAGGTCTTGGGATTGAGGATTGAAGATTGAGGATTAAGGATTGAGGATTAAGGATTGAGGATTGGGGATTGAGTATCTAGGATTGGAGATTGATTATTGAGGATTGAAGATTGAGGATTGAGGATTGAGGATTGAGGATTGAGGAACGAGTATCGAGGATTGAGGATTGAGGACTGAGGATTGACGATTGAGTATTGAAGATTGAGGATTGACAACTTATTGTTGAGGACAGAGGGCTGAAGATTGAGGATGCAGGATTGAGGATTCAGAATTGATGGTTGAGGACTGAGGACTGAGGATTGAGGATTGAGGATTGTGGATTGAGGATTGAGAATTGAGGATTGAAGATTGAGGATTGGGTATTGAGGATTGAACATTGAGGATTGAGGATTGAATATTGCAGATTGAGTGTAGAGGATTGAAGATTGA
This sequence comes from Calliopsis andreniformis, assembly GCF_051401765.1. Classification (NCBI taxonomy): domain Eukaryota; kingdom Metazoa; phylum Arthropoda; class Insecta; order Hymenoptera; family Andrenidae; genus Calliopsis; species Calliopsis andreniformis. The sequence continues at coordinate 1,536,569 of NW_027480446.1, forward strand.
GGATTGAGGATTGAGAATTGAGGATTGAGGATGAGGGCTGAGGGTTGAGGATTGAGGTTAGAGGACTGAGGACTGAGGATTGAGGATTGAGAATTTAGGATTGAGGATTGAGGATTGAAGATTGAGGATTGGGTATTGAGGATTGAAGAATGAGGATTGAGGATTGAGGATTGAGGATTGAAGTTTGAGAATTGAGGATTAAAGATTGAGGATTGAGGATTGAGGATTGAGGATTGAGGATTGAGGATTGAAGATTGAGGATTGAGGATCGAGGACTGAGGATTGAGGGTTGAGGATTGAGGATTGAAGATTGAATATCGATGACTGAAGATTGAGGATTGAGGATTGAGGGCTGTGGATTGAGGACGATTACTGAGGGTTGAATATTGATGTTTGAGGTCTGAGGATTGAGGATTGAGGATTGAGGATTGAGAATTGAGGATTGAGGATTGAGGATTGAAGATTGGAGATTGGGTATTAAGGATTGAAGAATGAGGATTGAGGATTGAGGATTGTTTATTGAGGATTGAAGAATGAGGATTGAGGATTGAGGATTGAGGATTGAGGATTGAGGATTGCAGATTGAGTATCGAGTATTGAAAGCTGTGAATTGAGGATATTCTATTGAGGATTGAGGATTGACATCGGATTGTTGAGGACTGAGGGCTGAAGATTGAGGATTCAGGATTGGGGATTCAGAATTGAGGTTTGAGGACTGAGGATTGACGATTGAGGATTGGGTATTGAAGACTGAGGATTGAGGATTGAGGATTGAGGAATGAGGCTTGAGTATTGAGGATTGAGAATTGAGGATTGATTATTGAAGATTGAGTATTGAGGATTGAAGATTGAGGATTGAGGATCTAGGGTTGAGTATTGAGGATTGAGGATTGAGGATTGAAGGTTGAGGATTGGGTAGTGAGGACTGAAGAATGAGGATTGAGGATTGAGGATTGAGGATTGAGGATTGAGGATTAAGGATTGAGGATTGAGGATTGAAGATTGAGTATTGAGGATTGAAGACTGACGATTGAGGATTGAGGATTGAGGATTGAGGATTGAAGATTGAGTATTGAGGATTGAATGTTGAGGATTGAGGATTGAGGATTGAGGATTGAGGATTGAGGCATGAGGATTGAAGTTTGAGTATTGAGGATTGAAGGTTGAGAATTGAGGATTAAAGATTGAGGATTGAGGATTGAGGATTGAGGATTGAGGATTGAATATTGAGGATTGGGGATTGAGGGCTGACGTTTGAGGACTGAAAACTGAGGATTGAGGATTGAAGATTGAGGATTGGGGATTGAGGACTGACGATTGAGGATTGGGTATTGAGGATTGAAGAATGAGGATTGAGGATTGAGGATTGAGGGTTGAAGATTGAGGATTGAGGATTGAGGATTGGGGATTGAGGATTGAAGATTGAGGATTGGGGATTGAGGACTGACGTTTGAGGACTGAGAACTGAGGATTGAGGATTGAAGATTGAGGATTGGGGATTGAGGACTGACGATTGAGGATTGGGTATTGAGGATTGAAGAATGAGGATTGAGGATTGAGGATTGAGGATTGAGGATTGAAGATTGAGGATTGAGGATCGAGGATTGAGGATTGAGGATTGAGGATTGAGGATTGAAGATTGAATATCGATGACTGAAGATTGAGGATTGAGGATTGAGGGCTGTGGATTGAGGACGATTACTGAGGGTTGAATATTGATGTTTGAGGTCTGAGGATTGAGGATTGAGGATTGAGGATTGAGAATTGAGGATTGAGGATTGAGGATTGAAGATTGGAGATTGGGTATGAAGGATTGAAGAATGAGGATTGAGGATTGAGGATTGTTTATTGAGGATTGAAGAATGAGGATTGAGGACTGAGGATTGAGGATTGAGGATTGCAGATTGAGTATTGAGTATTGAAAGCTGTGAATTGAGGATATTCTATTGAGGATTGAGGATTGACATCGGATTGTTGAGGACTGAGGGCTGAAGATTGAGGATTCAGGATTGGGGATTCAGAATTGAGGTTTGAGGACTGAGGATTGACGATTGAGGATTGGGTATTGAAGACTGAGGATTGAGGATTGAGGATTGAGGAATGAGGATTGAGTATTGAGGATTGAGAATTGAGGATTGATTATTGAAGATTGAGTATTGAGGATTGAAGATTGAGGATTGAGGATCTAGGGTTGAGTATTGAGGATTGAGGATTGAGGATTGAAGGTTGAGGATTGGGTAGTGAGGACTGAAGAATGAGGATTGAGGATTGAGGATTGAGGATTGAGGATTGAGGATTAAGGATTGAGGATTGAGGATTGAAGATTGAGTATTGAGGATTGAAGACTGACGATTGAGGATTGAGGATTGAGGATTGAGGATTGAAGATTGAGTATTGAGGATTGAATGTTGAGGATTGAGGATTGAGGATTGAGGATTGAGGATTGAGGCATGAGGATTGAAGTTTGAGTATTGAGGATTGAAGGTTGAGGATTGAGGATTGAGGATTGAGGATTGAGGATTGAAAATTGAGGATTGGGGATTGAGGACTGACGATTGAGGATTGAGTATTGAGGATTGAGAATTGAGGAATGATTATTGAAGATTGAGTATTGAGGATTGAGGATTGGGGATTGAGGATTGAGGATTGAGGATTGAGGATGAGGGCTGAGGGTTGAGGATTGAGGTTTGAGGACTGAGGACTGAGGATTGAGGATTGAGAATTGAGGATTGAGGATTGAAGGTTGAGGATTGGGTATTGAGGATTGAAGCATGAGGATTCAGGATTGAGGATTGAGGATTGAGGATTGAGGATTGAAGATTGAGGATTGGGTATTGAGGAATGAAGAATGAGGATTGAGGATTGAGGATTGAGGTTTGAGGATTGAAGATTGAGTATTGAGGATTGAAGATTGAGTATTGAGGATTGAGTATTGAAGATTGAGGATTTGCGACTGAGGATTGAAGATTGACGATTGATGATTGAGGATTGAGGATTGAGGATTGAGGATTGAGGATTGATGATTGAGGATTGGGTATTGAGGATTGAAGAATGAGGATTGAGGATTGAGGACTGGGGATTGAGGATTGAAGATTGAGTATTGAGGATTGAATGTTGACGGTTGAGGATTAAGGATTGGGGATTGAGGATTGAGGATTGAGGATTGAGGATTGAAGATTGAGTATTGAGGATTGAAGATTGATGATTGGGGATTGAGGATTGAGGATTGAGGATTGAAGATTGAGGATTGGGAACTGAGTGTTGAGGGTTGAGTGATGAGAATTGATGCTTGTGGATAGAGATTTGAAGATTGCGGGTTGAGTATTGAGTATTGAGACCTGTGAATTGAGGATATTCTATTGAGGATTGAGGATTGACAACTGATTGTTGAGGACTGAGGGCTGAAGATTGAGGATTCAGGATTGAGGATTCAGGATTGAGGTTTGAGAACTGAGGATTGAGGATTGAGGAATGAGGATTGAGGATGGAGGATTGAGGATTGAGGATTGAGGATTGAATATTGAGTATTGAGGATTGAAGATAGAGGATTGAGGATTGAGGGTTGAGGATTGAGGACGAGGACTGACGGTTGAGGATTGCGGTTTGAGGATTGAAGTTTGAGGATTGAGGTTTGAGGATTGAGGATTAAAGATTGAGGATTGAGGATTGAGGATTGAGGATTGAGGATTGAATATTGAGGATTGGGGATTGAGGGCTGACGTTTGAGGACTGAAAACTGAGGATTGAGGATTGAAGATTGAGGATTGGGGATTGAGGACTGACGATTGAGGATTGGGTATTGAGGATTGAAGAATGAGGATTGAGGATTGAGGATTGTGGGTTGAAGATTGAGGATTGAGGATTGAGGATTGGGGATTGAGGATTGAAGATTGAGGATTGGGGATTGAGGACTGACGTTTGAGGACTGAGAACTGAGGATTGAGGATTGAAGATTGAGGATTGGGGATTGAGGACTGACGATTGAGGATTGGGTATTTAGGATTGAAGAATGAGGATTGAGGATTGAGGATTGAGGATTGAGGATTGAAGATTGAGGATTGAGGATCGAGGATTGAGGATTGAGGATTGAGGATTGAGGATTGAAGATTGAATATCGATGACTGAAGATTGAGGATTGAGGATTGAGGGCTGTGGATTGAGGACGATTACTGAGGGTTGAATATTGATGTTTGAGGTCTGAGGATTGAGGATTGAGGATTGAGGATTGAGAATTGAGGATTGAGGATTGAGGATTGAAGATTGGAGATTGGGTATTAAGGATTGAAGAATGAGGATTGAGGATTGAGGATTGTTTATTGAGGATTGAAGAATGAGGATTGAGGATTGAGGATTGAGGATTGAGGATTGCAGATTGAGTATTGAGTATTGAAAGCTGTGAATTGAGGATATTCTATTGAGGATTGAGGATTGACATCGGATTGTTGAGGACTGAGGGCTGAAGATTGAGGATTCAGGATTGGGGATTCAGAATTGAGGTTTGAGGACTGAGGATTGACGATTGAGGATTGGGTATTGAAGACTGAGGATTGAGGATTGAGGATTGAGGAATGAGGATTGAGTATTGAGGATTGAGAATTGAGGATTGATTATTGAAGATTGAGTATTGAGGATTGAAGATTGAGGATTGAGGATCTAGGGTTGAGTATTGAGGATTGAGGATTGAGGATTGAAGGTTGAGGATTGGGTAGTGAGGACAGAAGAATGAGGATTCAGGATTGAGGATTGAGGATTGAGGATTGAGGATTAAGGATTGAGGATTGAGGATTGAAGATTGAGTATTGAGGATTGAAGACTGACGATTGAGGATTGAGGATTGAGGATTGAGGATTGAAGATTGAGTATTGAGGATTGAATGTTGAGGATTGAGGATTGAGGATTGAGGATTGAGGATTGAGGCATGAGGATTGAAGTTTGAGTATTGAGGATTGAAGGTTGAGGATTGAGGATTGAGGATTGAGGATTGAGGATTGAAAATTGAGGATTGGGGATTGAGGACTGACGATTGAGGATTGAGTATTGAGGATTGAGAATTGAGGAATGATTATTGAAGATTGAGTATTGAGGATTGAGGATTGGGGATTGAGGATTGAGGATTGAGGATTGAGGATGAGGGCTGAGGGTTGAGGATTGAGGTTTGAGGACTGAGGACTGAGGATTGAGGATTGAGAATTGAGGATTGAGGATTGAGGATTGAAGGTTGAGGATTGGGTATTGAGGATTGAAGAATGAGGATTCAGGATTGAGGATTGAGGATTGAGGATTGAGGATTGAAGATTGAGGATTGGGTATTGAGGAATGAAGAATGAGGATTGAGGATTGAGGATTGAGGTTTGAGGATTGAAGATTGAGTATTGAGGATTGAAGATTGAGTATTGAGGATTGAGTATTGAAGATTGAGGATTTGCGACTGAGGATTGAAGATTGACGATTGATGATTGAGGATTGAGGATTGAGGATTGAGGATTGAGGATTGATGATTGAGGATTGGGTATTGAGGATTGAAGAATGAGGATTGAGGATTGAGGACTGGGGATTGAGGATTGAAGATTGAGTATTGAGGATTGAATGTTGACGGTTGAGGATTAAGGATTGGGGATTGAGGATTGAGGATTGAGGATTGAGGATTGAAGATTGAGTATTGAGGATTGAAGATTGATGATTGGGGATTGAGGATTGAGGATTGAGGATTGAAGATTGAGGATTGGGAACTGAGTGTTGAGGGTTGAGTGATGAGAATTGATGCTTGTGGATAGAGATTTGAAGATTGCGGGTTGAGTATTGAGTATTGAGACCTGTGAATTGAGGATATTCTATTGAGGATTGAGGATTGACAACTGATTGTTGAGGACTGAGGGCTGAAGATTGAGGATTCAGGATTGAGGATTCAGGATTGAGGTTTGAGAACTGAGGATTGAGGATTGAGGAATGAGGATTGAGGATGGAGGATTGAGGATTGAGGATTGAGGATTGAATATTGAGTATTGAGGATTGAAGATAGAGGATTGAGGATTGAGGGTTGAGGATTGAGGACGAGGACTGACGGTTGAGGATTGCGGTTTGAGGATTGAAGTTTGAGGATTGAGGTTTGAGGATTGAGGATTGAAGAATGAGGATTGAGGATTGAGGACTGAGGATTGAGGTTTGAAGATTGAGGATTGGGGGTTGAGGATTGAAGATTGAGTATTGGGGATTGAATATTGAGGATTGAGGATTGATTATTGAAGATTGAGGATTTGGGACTGAGGATTGATGATTGAGGATTGATGATTGAGGATTGAGGATTGAGGATTGAGGATTGAGGATTGAGGATTGAAGATTGAGTATTGAGGATTGAAAATTTAGGATTGAGGATTGAGGATTGAGGATTGAGGATTGAGGATTGAGGATTGAGGATTGAAGTTTGAGTATTGAGGATTGAAGATTGAGGACTGAGGATTCAGGATTGAGGATTGAGGATTGAAGATTGAGGATTGGGGATTGAGGACTGACGTCTGAGGATTGAAGATTGAGTATTGACGATTGAAAACTGAGGATTGAGGATTGAGGATTGAGGATTGAGGACTGAGGATTGAGGATTGAAGTTTGAGTATTGAGGATTGAAGATTGAGGAATGAGGATTGAGGATGAGGGCTGATGGTTGAGGATTGAGGTTAGAGGACTGAGGACTGAGGATTGAGGATTGAGAATTGAGGATTGAGGATTGAGGATTGAAGATTGAGGATTGGGTATTGAGGATTGAAGAATGAGGATTGAGGATTGAGGATTGAGGATTGAGGATTGAAGATTGAGTATTGATGATTGAAGATTGAGTATTGAGGATTGAGTATTGAAGATTGAGGATTTGGTACTGAGGATTGAAGATTGACGATTGATGATTGAGGATTGAGGATTGAGGATTGAGGATTGAGGATTGAAGATTGAGTATTGAGGATTGAAAATTTAGGATTGAGGATTGAGGATTGAGGATTGAGGATTGAGGATTGAGGATTGAAGATTGAGTATTGAGAATTGAAGACTGACGATTGAGGATTGAGGATTGAGGATTGAGGATTGAAGATTGAGTTTTGAGGATTGAAAATTGAGGATTGAGGATTGAGGATTGAGGATTGAGGATTGAGTATTGAGGATTGAAGATTGAGGATTGAGGATTGAGGATTGAGGATTGAGGATTGAGGATGAGGGCTGAGGGCTGAGGATTGAGGTTTGAGGACTGAGGACTGAGGACTGAGGACAGAGGATTGAGAATTGAGGATTGAGGATTGAGGATTGAAGATTGAGGATTGGGTATTGAGGATAGAAGAATGATGATTGAGGATTGAGGATTGAGGATTGAGGATTGAAGATTGAGGATTGAGGATCGAGGATTGAGGTTTGAATATTGAGTATTGAGGATTGAAGGTAGAGGATTGAGGATTGAGGATTGAGAATTGAGGATTGAGGATTGAGGTTTGAAGATTGAGGATTGGGTATTGAGGATAGAAGAATGATGATTGAGGATTGAGGATTGAGGATTGGAGATTGATTATTGAGGATTGAAGATTGAGGATTGAGGATTGAGGATTGAGAATTGAGAACTGGGGATGAGGACTGAGGGCTGAGGATTGAGGATTGAGGAACGAGAATTGAGGATTGAGGATTGAGGACTGAGGATTGACGATTGAGTATTGAAGATTGAGGATTGACAACTGATTGTTGAGGACAGAGGGCTGAAGATTGAGGATGCAGGATTGAGGATTCAGGATTGATGGTTGAGGACTGAGGACTGAGGATTGAGGATTGAGGATTGGGGATTGAGGATTGAAGATTGAGTATTGGGGATTGAAGATTGAGGATTGAGGATTGAGTATTGAAGATTGAGGATTTGGGACTGAGGATTGATGATTGAGGATTGATGATTGAGGATTGAGGATTGAGGATTGAGGATTGAGGATTGAGGATTGAAGATTGAGGATTGGGTATTGAGGATTGAAGAATGAGGATTGAGGATTGAGGATTGAGGATTGAAAATTGAGTATTGAGGATTGAAGACTGACGATTGAGGATTGAGGATTGAGGATTGTGGATTGAGGATTGAGTATTGAGGATTGAAAATTGAGGATTGAGGATTGAGGATTGAGGATTGAGCATTGAGGATTGAGGACTGAAGTTTGAGTATTGAGGATTGAAGATTGAGGATTGAGGATTGAGGATTGAGGATTGAGGATTGAAGATTGGGGATTCGGGATTGAGGACTGACGATTGAGGATTGAGTATTGAGGATTGAGAATTGAGGATTGATTATTGAAGATTGAGTATTGAGGATTGAAGATTGAGGATTGAGGATTGAGTATTGCGGATTGAGGACGAGGACTGACGGTTGAGGATTGAGGTTTGAGGATTGAGGATTCAGGATTGAGGACTGAGGATTGAGGATTGAGGACTGAGGATTAAAGATTGAGTATTGAGGATTGAAGATTGAGGATTGAGGATTGAGGATTGAGGATTGAGGATTGAGGATTGAGGATTGAGGATTGAAGATTGAGGATTGAGGATTGAAGATTGAGGATTGAGGATTAAAGATTGAGGATTGAGGATTGGGGATTGAGGATTGAGGATTGAGGATTGAAGATTGAATATCGTTGATTGAAGATTGAGGATTGAGGATTGAGGGTTGTGGATTGAGGATCTAGGATTGGAGATTGATTATTGAGGATTCAAGATTGAGGATTGAGGATTGAGGATTGAGAATTGAGAATTGAGGATGAGGACTGAGGGTTGAGGATTGAGGATTGAGGATTGAAGTTTGAGAATTGAGGATTAAAGATTGAGGATTGAGGATTGAGGATTGAGGATTGAGGATTGAATATTGAGGATTGGGGATTGAGGGCTGACGTTTGAGGACTGAAAACTGAGGATTGAGGATTGAAGATTGAGGATTGGGGATTGAGGACTGACGATTGAGGATTGGGTATTGAGGATTGAAGAATGAGTATTGAGGATTGAGGATTGAGGGTTGAAGATTGAGGATTGAGGATTGAGGATTGGGGATAGAGGATTGAAGATTGAGGATTGGGGATTGAGGACTGACGTTTGAGGACTGAGAACAGAGGATTGAGGATTGAAGATTGAGGATTGGGGATTGAGGACTGACGATTGAGGATTGGGTATTGAGGATTGAAGAATGAGGATTGAGGATTGAGGATTGAGGATTGAGGATTGAAGATTGAGGATTGAGGATCGAGGATTGAGGATTGAGGATTGAGGATTGAGGATTGAAGATTGAATATCGATGACTGAAGATTGAGGATTGAGGATTGAGGGCTGTGGATTGAGGACGATTACTGAGGGTTGAATATTGATGTTTGAGGTCTGAGGATTGAGGATTGAGGATTGAGGATTGAGAATTGAGGATTGAGGATTGAGGAATGAAGATTGGAGATTGGGTATTAAGGATTGAAGAATGAGGATTGAGGATTGAGGATTGTTTATTGAGGATTGAAGAATGAGGATTGAGGATTGAGGATTGAGGATTGAGGATTGCAGATTGAGTATTGAGTATTGAAAGCTGTGAATTGAGGATATTCTATTGAGGATTGAGGATTGACATCGGATTGTTGAGGACTGAGGGCTGAAGATTGAGGATTCAGGATTGGGGATTCAGAACTGAGGTTTGAGGACTGAGGATTGACGATTGAGGATTGGGTATTGAAGACTGAGGATTGAGGATTGAGGATTGAGGAATGAGGATTGAGTATTGAGGATTGAGAATTGAGGATTGATTATTGAAGATTGAGTATTGAGGATTGAAGATTGAGGATTGAGGATCTAGGGTTGAGTATTGAGGATTGAGGATTGAGGATTGAAGGTTGAGGATTGGGTACTGAGGACTGAAGAATGAGGATTGAGGATTGAGGATTGAGGAATGAGGATTGAGGATTAAGGATTGAGGATTGAGGATTGAAGATTGAGTATTGAGGATTGAAGACTGACGATTGAGGATTGAGGATTGAGGATTGAGGATTGAAGATTGAGTATTGAGGATTGAATGTTGAGGATTGAGGATTGAGGATTGAGGATTGAGGATTGAGGCATGAGGATTGAAGTTTGAGTATTGAGGATTGAAGGTTGAGGATTGAGGATTGAGGATTGAGGATTGAGGATTGAAAATTGAGGATTGGGGATTGAGGACTGACGATTGAGGATTGAGTATTGAGGATTGAGAATTGAGGAATGATTATTGAAGATTGAGTATTGAGGATTGAGGATTGGAGATTGAGGATTGAGGATTGAGGATTGAGGATGAAGGCTGAGGGTTGAGGATTGAGGTTTGAGGACTGAGGACTGAGGATTGAGGATTGAGAATTGAGGATTGAGGATTGAGGATTGAAGGTTGAGGATTGGGTATTGAGGATTGAAGCATGAGGATTCAGGATTGAGGATTGAGGATTGAGGATTGAGGATTGAGGATTGAAGATTGAGGATTGGGTATTGAGGAATGAAGAATGAGGATTGAGGATTGAGGATTGAGGTTTGAGGATTGAAGATTGAGTATTGAGGATTGAAGATTGAGTATTGAGGATTGAGTATTGAAGATTGAGGATTTGAGACTGAGGATTGAAGATTGACGATTGATGATTGAGGATTGAGGATTGAGGATTGAGGATTGAGGATTGATGATTGAGGATTGGGTATTGAGGATTGAAGAATGAGGATTGAGGATTGAGGACTGGGGATTGAGGATTGAAGATTGAGGATTGAGGATTGAATGTTGACGGTTGAGGATTAAGGATTGGGGATTGAGGATTGAGGATTGAGGATTGAGGATTGAAGATTGAGTATTGAGGATTGAAGATTGATGATTGGGGATTGAGGATTGAGGATTGAGGATTGAAGATTGAGGATTGGGAACTGAGTGTTGAGGGTTGAGTGATGAGAATTGATGCTTGTGGATAGAGATTTGAAGATTGCAGGTTGAGTATTGAGTATTGAGACCTGTGAATTGAGGATATTCTATTGAGGATTGAGGATTGACAACTGATTGTTGAGGACTGAGGGCTGAAGATTGAGGATTCAGGATTGAGGATTCAGGATTGAGGTTTGAGAACTGAGGATTGAGGATTGAGGAATGAGGATTGAGGATTGAGGATTGAGGATTGAGGATTGAGGATTGAATATTGAGTATTGAGGATTGAAGATAGAGGATTGTGGATTGAGGGTTGAGGACTGACGGTTGAGGATTGCGGTTTGAGGATTGAAGTTTGAGGATTGAGGTTTGAGGATTGAGGATTGAAGAATGAGGATTGAGGATTGAGGACTGAGGATTGAGGTTTGAAGATTGAGGATTGGGGGTTGAGGATTGAAGATTGAGTATTGGGGATTGAATATTGAGGATTGAGGATTGATTATTGAAGATTGAGGATTTGGGACTGAGGATTGATGATTGAGGATTGATGATTGAGGATTGAGGATTGAGGATTGAGGATTGAGGATTGAAGATTGAGTATTGAGGATTGAAAATTTAGGATTGAGGATTGAGGATTGAGGATTGAGGATTGAGGATTGAAGATTGAAGTTTGAGTATTGAGGATTGAAGATTGAGGACTGAGGATTGAGGATTGAGGATTGAGGATTGAAGATTGAGGATTGGGGATTGAGGACTGACGTCGGAGGATTGAAGATTGAGTATTGACGATTGAAAACTGAGGATTGAGGATTGAGGATTGAGGATTGAGGACTGAGGATTGAGGATTGAAGTTTGAGTATTGAGGATTGAAGATTGAGGAATGAGGATTGAGGATGAGGGCTGATGGTTGAGGATTGAGGTTAGAGGACTGAGGACTGAGGATTGAGGATTGAGAATTGAGGATTGAGGATTGAGGATTGAAGATTGAGGATTGGGTATTGAGGATTGAAGAATGAGGATTGAGGATTGAGGATTGAGGATTGAGGATTGAAGATTGAGTATTGAGGATTGAAGATTGAGTATTGAGGATTGAGTATTGAAGATTGAGGATTTGGTACTGAGGATTGAAGATTGACGATTGATGATTGAGGATTGAGGATTGAGGATTGAGGATTGAGGAATGAAGATTGAGGATTGGGTATTGAGGATTGAAGAATGAGGATTGAGGATTGAGGATTGGGGATTGAGAATTGAAGATTGAGTATTGAGGATTGAATGTTGACGGTTGAGGATTGAGGATTGGGGATTGAGGATTGAGGATTGAGGACTGAGGATTGAAGATTGAGTTTTGAGGATTGAAGATTGATGATTGGGGATTGAGGATTGAGGATTGAGGATTGAAGATTGAGGATTGGGAACTGAGTGTTGAGGGTTGAGTGATGAGAATTGATGTTTGTGGATAGAGATTTGAAGATTGCAGGTTGAGTATTGAGTATTGAGACCTGTGAATTGAGGATATTCTATAGAGGATTGAGGATTGACAACTGATTGTTGAGGACAGAGGGCTGAAGATTGAGGATTCAGGATTGAGGATTCAGGATTGAGGTTTGAGAACTGAGGATTGAGGATTGAGGATTGAGGATTGAGGATTGAGGATTGAGGATTGAGGATTGAGGATTGAATATTGAGTATTGAGGATTGAAGATAGAGGATTGAGTATTGAGGGTTGAGGATTGAGGACGAGGACTGACGGTTGAGGATTGAGGTTTGAGGATTGAAGATTGAGGATTGAGGTTTGAGGATTGAAGATTGAGGATTGGGTATTGAGGATTGAACATTGAGGATTGAGGATTGAGTATTGAGGATTGAGGATTGATGATTGAAGATTGAATATTGATGATTGAAGATTGAGGATCGAGGATTGAGGGTTGTGGATTGAGGACGAGGACTTAGGGTTGAGTATTGATGTTTGAGGTCTGAGGATTGAGGATTGAGGATTGAGAATTGAGGATTGAGGATTGAGGGTTGAAGATTGAGGATCGGGTGTTGAGGATTGAAGAATGGGGATTGAAGGCTGAGGATTGAGGATTGAGGATTGAAGATTGAGTATTGGGGATTGAAGATTGAGGATTGAGGATTGAGGATTGAGGATTGAGGATTGAGGATTCAGGATTGAGGATTGAGGATTGAAGATTGAGGATTGAGGATTGAAGATTGAGGATTGAGGATTAAAGATTGAGGATTGAGGATTGAGGATTGAGAATTGAGGATTGAAGATTGAATATTGATTATTGAATATTGAGAATTGAGGATTGAGGGTTGTGGATTGAGGACGAGTCCTGAGGGTTGAATATTGATGTTTGAGGTCTGAGGATTGAGGATTGAGGATTGAAGAATGCAGATTGAGTATTGAGGGTTGAAGACTGAGGATTGAGGATTGAGGATTGAGGAATGAGGATTGAGTATTGAGGATTGAGAATTGAGCATTGATTATTGAAGATTGAGTATTGAGGATTGAAGATTGAGGATTGAGGATCTAGGGTTGAGTATTGAGGATTGAATGTTGACGGTCGAGGATTGAGGATTGGGGATTGAGGATTGAGGATTGAGGATTGAGGATTGAAGATTGTGTATCGAGGATTGAAGGTTGATGATTGGGGCATGAGGATTGAGGATTGAGGATTGAGGATTGAGAATTGAGAATTGAGGATGAGGACTGAGGGTTGAGGATTGAGGATTGAGGAACGAGAACCGAGGATTGAGGATTGTGGACTGAGGATTGAGGACTGAGGATTGAGGATTGAGGATTGAGGATTGGGGATTGAGGATTGAAGATTGAGTATTGGGGATTGAAGGTTGAGGATTGAGGATTGAGTGTTGAAGATTGAGGATTTGGGACTGAGGATTGATGATTGAGGATTGGGTATTGAGGATTGAAGAATGAGGATTGAGGATTGAGGATTGAGGATTGAGGATTGAAGATTGAGTATTGAGGATTGAAGATTGAGTATTGAGGATTGAGTATTGAAGATTGAGGATTTGGGACTGAGGATTGAAGATTGACGATTGATGATTGAGGATTGAGGATTGAGGATTGAGGATTGAGGATTGATGATTGAGGATTGGGTATTGAGGATTGAAGAATGAGGATTGAGGATTGAGGATTGGGGATTGAGGATTGAAGATTGAGTATTGAGGATTGAATGTTGACGGTTAAGGATTGAGGATTGGGGATTGAGGATTGAGGATTGAGGATTGAGGATTGAAGATTGAAGATTGAGTATTGAGGATTGAAGATTGATGATTGGGGATTGAGGATTGAGGATTGAGGATTGCAGATTGAGGATTGGGAACTGAGTGTTCAGGGTTGAGTGATGAGAATTGATGTTTGTGGATAGAGATTTGAAGATTGCATGTTGAGTATTGAGTATTGAGACCTGTGAATTGAGGATATTCTATAGAGGATTGAGGATTGACAACTGATTGTTGAGGACTGAGAGCTGAAGATTGAGGATTCAGGATTGAGGATTCAGGATTGAGGTTTGAGAACTGTGGATTGAGGATTGAGGATAGAGGATTGAGGATTGAAGATTGAGGATTGAGGTTTGAGGACTGAGGATTGAGGGTTGAGGATTGAGGATTGAGGATTGAGGATTGCGGATTGAAGATTGAGGATTGGGTATTGAGGATTGAACATTGAGGATTGAGGATTGAGTATTGAGGATTGAGGATTGAGGATTGAGGATTGAGTATTGAGTATTGAGGACTGAGAGTTGAGGATTGATTATTGAAGATTGAGTATTGAGAATTGAAGATTGAGGATTGAGGATTGAGGATTGAGTATTGAGGATGATGGCTGAGGTTTGACGATTGAGGTTTGAGGACTGAGGACTGAGGATTGAGGATTCAGAATTGAGGATTGAGGTTTGAGGATTGAAGATTGAGGATTGGGTATTGAGGATTGAAGAATGAGGATTGAGGATTGAGGATTGAGGATTGAGGATTGAGGATTGAAGATTGAGGATTGAGGATTGAGGATTGAGGATTGAGGATTGAATATTGAGTATTGAGGATTGAAGATAGAGGATTGAGGATTGTGGGTTGAGGATTGAGGACTAGGACTGACGGTTGAGGATTGAGGTTTGAGGATTGACGATTCAGGATTGAGGACTGAGGATTGAGGATTGAGGATTGGGCATTGAGGATTGAAGATTGAGGATTGGGTATTGAGGATTGAAGATTGAGGATTAAGGATTGAGGATTGGGGATTGAGGATCTAGGATCGAGTATTGAGGATTGAAAGTTGACGGTCATGGATTGAGGATTGGGGATTGAGGATTGAGGATTGAGGATTGAGGATTGAAGATTGAGTATCGAGGATTGAAGATTGATGATTGGGGATTGAGGATTGAGGATTGAGGATTGAAGATTGAGGATTGGGATCTGAGTGTTGAGGGTCGAGTGATGAGGATTGATGTTTGTGGATAGAGATTTGAAGAATGCAGGTTGAGTATTGAGTATTGAGATCTGTGAATTGTGGATATTCTATTGAGGATTGAGGATTGACAACTGATTGTTGAGGACTGAGGGCTGAAGATTGAGGATTCAGGATTGAGGATTCAGGATTGTGGCTTGAGAACTGAGGATTGAGGATTGAGGATGGAGGATTGAGGATTGAGGATTGAGGATTGAGGATTGAGGATTGAATATTGAGTATTGAGGATTGAATAGAGAGGATTGAGGATTGAGTGTTGAGGATTGAAGAATGAGGATTGAGGATTGAGGATTGAGGATTGAGGATTGAAGATTGAGTATTGAGGATTGAAGATTGAGTATTGAGGATTGAGTATTGAAGATTGAGGATTTGGTACTGAGGATTGAAGATTGACGATTGATGATTGAGGATTGAGGATTGAGGATTGAGGATTGAGGAATGAAGATTGAGGATTGGGTATTGAGGATTGAAGAATGAGGATTGAGGATTGAGGATTGGGGATTGAGGATTGAAGATTGAGTATTGAGGATTGAATGTTGACGGTAGAGCATTGAGGATTGGGGATTGAGGATTGAGGATTGAGGATTGAGTATTGAAGATTGAGTATTGAGGATTGAAGATTGATGATTGGGGATTGAGGATTGAGGATTGAGGATTGAAGATTGAGGATTGGGAACTGAGTGTTGAGGGTTGAGTGATGAGAATTGATGTTTGTGGATAGAGATTTGAAGATTGCAGGTTGAGTATGGAGTATTGAGACCTGTGAGTTGAGGATATTCTATTGAGGATTGAGGATTGACAACTGATTGTTGAGGACTGAGGGCTGAAGATTGAGGATTCAGGATTGAGGATTCGGGATTGAGGTTTGAGAACTGAGGATTGAGGATTGAGGATTGAGGATTGAGGATTGAGGATTGGGGATTGAATATTGAGTATTGAGGATTGAAGATAGAGTATTGAGGATTGAGGGTTGAGGATTGAGGACGAGGACTGACGGTTGAGGATTGAGGTTTGAGGATTGAAGATTGAGGATTGAGGTTTGAGGATTGAAGATTGAGGATTGGGTATTGAGGATTGAACATTGAGGATTGAGGATTGAGTATTGAGGATTGAGGATTGATGATTGAAGATTGAATATTGATGATTGAAGATTGAGGATCGAGGATTGAGGGTTGTGGATTGGGGACGAGGACTTAGGGTTGAGTATTGATGTTTGAGGTCCGAGGATTGAGGACTGAGGATTGAGAATTGAGGATTGAGGATTGAGGGTTGAAGATTGAGGATCGGGTGTTGAGGATTGAAGAATGGGGACTGAAGGCTGAGGATTGAGGATTGAGGATTGAAGATTGAGTATTGGGGATTGAAGACTGAGGATTGAGGATTGAGGATTGAGGATTGAGGATTGAGGATTCAGGATTGAGGATTGAGAATTGAAGATTGAGGATTGAGGATTGAAGATTGAGGATTGAGGATTAAAGATTGAGGATTGAGGATTGAGGATTGAGGATTGAGGATTGAGGATTGAAGATTGAATATTGATGATTGAAGATTGAGGATTGAGTATTGAGGGTTGTGGATTGAGGACGAGGACTGAGGGTTGAATATTGATGTTTGAGGTCTGAGGATTGAGGATTGAGGATCGAAGGTTGCAGATTGAGTATTGAGGATTGAAGACTGAGGATTGAGGATTGAGAATTGAGAATTGAGGATGAGGACTGAGGGTTGAGGATTGAGGATTGAGGAACGAGAATCGAGGATTGAGGATTGAGGATTGAAGATTGAGTATTGGGGATTGAAGGTTGAGGATTGAGGACTGAGTATTGAAGATTGAGGATTTGGGACTGAGGATTGATGATTGAGGATTGTGTATTGAGGATTGAAGAATGAGGTTTGAGGATTGAGGATTGAGGATTGAGGATTGTGGACTTAGGATTGAGGACTGAGGATTGAGGATTGAGGATTGAGGATTGGGGATTGAGGATTGAAGATTGAGTATTGGGGATTGAAGGTTGAGGATTGAGGATTGAGTATTGAAGATTGAGGATTTGGGACTGAGGATTGATGATTGAGGATTGGGTATTGAGGATTGAAGAATGAGGATTGAGGATTGAGACTTGAGGATTGAAGATTGTGTATTGAGGATTGAGTATTGAAGATTGAGGATTTGGGACTGAGGATTGAAGAATGAGGATTGAGGATTGAGGATTGAGGATTGAGGATTGAAGATTGAGGATTGGGGACTCCATGTTGAGGGTTGAATGATGAAAATTGACGTTTGTGGATAGAGATTTGAAGATTGCAGATTGAGTATTGAGTATTGAAATCTGTGAATTGATTATACTCTATTGAGGATTGAGAATTGACAACTGATTGTTGAGGACTGAGTTCTGACGGTTGAGGATTCAGGTTTGAGTATTCAGGTTTGAGTTTTGAGGACTGAGGATTGAGGATTGAGGATCGAGGATTGAGGATTGAGGATAGAGGATTGAGGATTGAAGATTGAGGATAGGGTATTGGGGATTGAACATTGAGGATTGAGGATTGAGGACTGAAGATTGAATATTGATGATTGAAGATTGAGGATTGAGGATTGATGGTTGTGGATTGAGGACCAGGACTGAGGGCTGTGTATTGATGTTTGAGGTCTGAGGTTTGAGGATTAAGGATTCAGGATTGAGGATTGAGGATTGAGGATTGAGGATTGAAGTTTGAGTATTGAGGATAGAAGATTGAGAGTTGAGGATTGAGGATTGAGAATTGAGAATTGAGAATTGGGGATGAGGACTGAGGGTTGAAGAATGAGGATTGAGGATTGAGGATTGAGGATTGAGGATTGAAGATTGAGGATTGGGGACTCCATGTTGAGGGTTGAATGATGAAAATTGACGTTTGTGGATAGAGATTTGAAGATTGCAGATTGAGTATTGAGTATTGAAATCTGTGAATTGATTATACTCTATTGAGGATTGAGAATTGACAACTGATTGTTGAGGACTGAGTTCTGACGGTTGAGGATTCAGGTTTGAGTATTCAGGTTTGAGTTTTGAGGACTGAGGATTGAGGATTGAGGATCGAGGATTGAGGATTGAGGATAGAGGATTGAGGATTGAAGATTGAGGATAGGGTATTGGGGATTGAACATTGAGGATTGAGGATTGAGGACTGAAGATTGAATATTGATGATTGAAGATTGAGGATTGAGGATTGATGGTTGTGGATTGAGGACCAGGACTGAGGGCTGTGTATTGATGTTTGAGGTCTGAGGTTTGAGGATTAAGGATTCAGGATTGAGGATTGAGGATTGAGGATTGAGGATTGAAGTTTGAGTATTGAGGATAGAAGATTGAGAGTTGAGGATTGAGGATTGAGAATTGAGGATTGAGGATTGAGGACTGAGGATTGACGATTGAGTATTGAAGATTGAGGATTGACAACTGATTGTTGAGGACAGAGGGCTGAAGATTGAGGATGCAGGATTGAGGATTCAGGATTGATGGTTGAGGACTGAGGACTGAGGATTGAGGATTGAGGATTGAGGATTGAGGATTGGGGATTGAGGATTGAAGATTGAGTATTGAGGATTGAAGATTGAGGATTGAGGATTGAGTATTGAAGATTGAGGATTTGGGACTGAGGATTGATGGTTGAGGATTGATGATTGAGGATTGAGGATTGAGGATTGAGGATTGGGTATTGAGGATTGAAGAATGAGGATTCAGGATTGAGGATTGAGGATTGAGTTTTGAAGATTGAGTATTGAGGATTGAAGATTGAGGATTGAGGATTGAGCATTGAAGATTGAGGATTTGGGACTGAGGATTGAAGATTGAGGATTGATGATTGAGGATTGAGGATTGAGGATTGAGGATTGAGGATTGAAAATTGAGGATTGGGTATTGAGGATTGAAGAATGAGGATTGAGGATTGGGGATTGAGGATTGAGGATTGAAGATTGAGTATTGAGGATTGAATGTTGACGGTTGAGGGTTGAGGATTGAGGATTGAGGATTGAGGATTGAGGATTGAATATTGAGTATTGTGGATTGAAGATTGATGATTGGGGATTGAGTATTGAGGATTGAGGAATGAAGATTGAGGATTGAAGATTGATTATTGAGTATTCAGGTTTGAGTTTTGAGGACTGAGGATTGAGGATTGAGGATCGAGGATTGAGGATTGAGGATAGAGGATTGAGGATTGAAGATTGAGGATAGGGTATTGGGGATTGAACATTGAGGATTGAGGATTGAGGACTGAAGATTGAATATTGATGATTGAAGATTGAGGATTGAGGATGGATGGTTGTGGATTGAGGACCAGGACTGAGGGCTGTGTATTGATGTTTGAGGTCTGAGGTTTGAGGATTAAGGATTCAGGATTGAGGATTGAGGATTGAGGATTGAGGATTGAAGTTTGAGTATTGAGGATAGAAGATTGAGAGTTGAGGATTGAGGATTGAGAATTGAGAATTGGGGATGAGGACTGAGGGTTGAGGATTGAGGATTGAGGATCGAGAATTGAGGATTGAGGATTGAGGACTGAGGATTGACGATTGAGTATTGAAGATTGAGGATTGACAACTGATTGTTGAGGACAGAGGGCTGAAGATTGAGGATGCAGGATTGAGGATTCAGGATTGATGGTTGAGGACTGAGGACTGAGGATTGAGGATTGAGGATTGAGGATTGAGGATTGGGGATTGAGGATTGAAGATTGAGTATTGAGGATTGAAGATTGAGGATTGAGGATTGAGTATTGAAGATTGAGGATTTGGGACTGAGGATTGATGGTTGAGGATTGATGATTGAGGATTGAGGATTGAGGATTGAGGATTGGGTATTGAGGATTGAAGAATGAGGATTCAGGATTGAGGATTGAGGATTGAGTTTTGAAGATTGAGTATTGAGGATTGAAGATTGAGGATTGAGGATTGAGCATTGAAGATTGAGGATTTGGGACTGAGGATTGAAGATTGAGGATTGATGATTGAGGATTGAGGATTGAGGATTGAGGATTGAGGATTGAAAATTGAGGATTGGGTATTGAGGATTGAAGAATGAGGATTGAGGATTGGGGATTGAGGATTGAGGATTGAAGATTGAGTATTGAGGATTGAATGTTGACGGTTGAGGGTTGAGGATTGAGGATTGAGGATTGAGGATTGAGGATTGAATATTGAGTATTGTGGATTGAAGATTGATGATTGGGGATTGAGTATTGAGGATTGAGGAATGAAGATTGAGGATTGAAGATTGATTATTGAGGATTGAAGGTTGAGGATTGAGGATTGCGGATTGAGGATTGAGGATTGAAGATTGAGGATTGGGGACTGAGTGTTGAGGGTTGAGTGATGAGAATTGATGTTTGTGGTTAGAGACTCGAAGATTGCAGATTGGGTATTGAGTATTGAAAACTGTGAATTGATGATATTCTACTGAGGATTGAGGATTGACGTCTGATAGTTGCGGTCTGATGTCTGAAGACTGACGATTCAGGATTGAGGATTCAGGATTGAGGTTTGAGGACCTAGGATTGAGGATTGAAAATTGAATATACAGGATTGAGGATTGAGGATTGAGGATTGAGGATTGAGGATTGAAGTTTGAGTATTGAGGATTGAAGATTGAGGATTGAGGATTCAGAATTGATGGTTGAGGACTGAGGACTGAGGATTGAGGATTGAGGATTGTGGATTGAGTATTGAGGATTTTGGATTGAAGATTGAAGATTGGGGATTGAGGATTGACTATTGAGGATTGAGGATTGAGGATTGAGGATTGAATATTGCAGATTGAGTGTTGATGATTGAAGATTGAGGATTGAGGTTTGAGGATTGAGGATTGAGGACTGAGGATTGAGGATTGAAAATTGAGTATTGAGGATTGAAGAATGAGGATTGAGGATTGAGGACTGAGGATTGAGGTTTGAAGATTGAGGATTGGGGATTGAGGATTGAAGATTGAGTATTGGGGATTGAAGATTGAGGATTGAGGATTGAGTATTGAAGATTGAGGATTTGGGGCTGAGGATTGATGATTGAGGATTGATGATTGAGGATTGAGGATTGAGGATTGAGGATTGAGGATTGAAGATTGAGTATTGAGGATTGAAAATTGAGGATTGAGGATTGAGGATTGAGGATTGAGGATTGAGGATTGAGGATTGAAGTTTGAGTATTGAGGACTGAAGATTGAGGATTGAGGATGGAGGATTGAGGATTGAGGATTGAAGATTGAGGATTGGGGATTGAGGACTGACGTTTGAGGACTGAGAACTGAGGATTGAGGATTGAAGATTGAGGATTGGGGATTGAGGACTGACAATTGAGGATTGGGTATTGAGGATTGAAGAATGAGGATTGAGGATTGAGGATTGAGGATTGAGGATTGAGGATTGAGGATTGAGGATTGAAGATTGAGGATTGAGGATTGAGGATTGAGGATTGAGGATTGAGGATTGAGGATTGAGGATTGAAGATTGAGGATTGAGGATTGAAGATTGAGGATTGGGGATTAAAGATTGAGGATTGAGGATTGAGGATTGAGGATTGAGGATTGAGGATTGAAGATTGAATATCGATGATTGAAGATTGAGGATTGAGGATTGAGGGTTGTGGATTGAGGACCTAGGATTGGAGATTGATTATTGAGGATTCAAGATTGAGGATTGAGGATTGAGGATTGAGAATTGAGAATTGAGGATGAGGACTGAGGGTTGAGGATTGAGGATTGAGGAACGAGAATCGAGGATTGAGGATTGAGGACTGAGGATTGACGATTGAGTATTGAAGATTGGGGATTGACAACCTATGGTTGAGGACAGAGGGCTGAAGATTGAGGATGCAGGATTGAGGATTCAGAATTGATGGTTGAGGACTGAGGACTGAGGATTGAGGATTGAGGATTGTGGATTGACGATTGAGGATTGTGGATTGAAGATTGAGGATTGGGTATTGAGGATTGAACATTGAGGATTGAGGATTGAGGATTGAGGATTGAATATTGCAGACTGAGTGTTGAGGATTGAAGATTGAGGATTGAGGTTTGAGGATTGAGGATTGAGGACTGAGGATTGAGGATTGAAGATTGAGTATTGAGGATTGAAGATTGAGGATTGAGGATTGAGAATTGAGGATTGAGGATGAGGGCTGAGGGTTGACGATTGAGGTTAGAGGACTGAGGACTGAGGATTGAGGATTGAGAATTTAGGGTTGAGGATTGAGGATTGAGGATTGAGGATTGAGGATTGGGGATTGAAGACTGAGTATTGAGGATTGAAGATTGAGGATTGAGGATTGAGGATTCAGGATCGAGGATTGAGGATTGAGGATTGAGGGTTGAGTGTTGAGGTTTGAGTATTGAATCCTGAGAATTCAGGATATTCTATTGGGTACGGAGAATTGAGGATTGATGGTTGAGTATTGAGGATTGAGGATTGAGGATTGAGGATTGAGTATTGAGGATTGAGGATTGAGGATTGAAGATTGAATATTGATGATTGAAGATTGAGGATCGAGGATTGAGGGTTGTGGATTGAGGACGAGGACAGAGGGTTGAGGATTGATGTTTGAGGTCTGAGGATGGAGGATTGAGGATTGAGAATTGGGGATTGAGGATTGAGGATTGAAGATTGAGGATTGGGTGTTGAGGATTCAAGAATGTGTATTGAGGATTGAGGATTGAGGATTGAGGATTGAAGATTGAGTATTGAGGATTGAAGATTGAGGATTGATGTCTGAGGATTGAGGATTGAGGATTGAAGATTGAGGATTGGGTGTTGAGGATTGAAGAATGAGGATTGAGGATTGAGGTTTGAGGATAGAGGATTCAAGATTGAGGATTGGGTATTGAGGATTGAAGAATGAGGATTGGGGATTGAGGACTGGGGATTGAGGATTGCAGATTGAGTACTGAGGATTGAAGATTGAGTGTTGAGGATTGAGGATTGAGGATTGAGCATTGAGTATTGAGGATTGAGGATTGAGGATTGAGGATTGAAGATTGAGGATTGGAGACTGAGTGTTGAGGGTTGAGTGGTGAGTGTTGATGTTTGTGGATAGAAATTTGAAGATTGCAGATTGAGTATTGAGTATTGAAAACTGTGAATTGACGATATTCTATTGAGGATTGAGGATTGACATCTGATTGTTCAGGTCTGAGGTCTGAAGATTGTGGATTCAGGATTGAGTATTCAGGATTGAGGCTTCATGGCTGAGGATTGAGGAATGAGGATTGAGGCATGAGGATTGAGGATTCGGGATTGAAGATTGAGGATTGAGGATTGAGGATGAGTGCTGAGGGTTGAGGATTGAGGTTTGAGGTCTGAGGACTGAGAATTGAGGATTGAGAATTGAGGATTGATCGTTGAAGATTGAACATTGAGGATTGGGTATTGAGGATTGAAGAACAAGTATTGAGGAGTGAGGAGTGAGGATTGAGGATTGAGGATTGAGTATTGAGGATTGAAGCCTGACGATTGAGGATTGAGGATTGAGGATTGAGGATTGAGGATGGAGGATTGAGTATTGAGGATTGAGGTTTGAGGATTGAAGATTGAATATTGATGATTGAAGATTGAGGATTGAGGATTGAGGATTGAAGTTTGAGTATTGAGGACTGAAGATTGAGGATTGAGGATGGAGGATTGAGGATTGAGGATTGAAGATTGAGGATTGGGGATTGAGGACTGACGTTTGAGGACTGAGAACTGAGGATTGAGGATTGAAGATTGAGGATTGGGGATTGAGGACTGACAATTGAGGATTGGGTATTGAGGATTGAAGAATGAGGATTGAGGATTGAGGATTGAGTATTGAGGATTGAGGATTGAGGATTGAAGACTGAGGATTGAGGATTGAGCATTGAGGATTGAGGATTGAAGATTGAGGATTGGCGACTGAGGATAGACGATTGGGGATTGAGTATTGAGGATTGAGAATTGAGGATTGATTATTGAAGATTGAGTATTGAGGATTGAAGATTGAGGATTGAGGATTGAGGATTGAGGATTGAGGATGAGGGCCGAGGGTTGAGGATTGAGGTTTGAGGTCTGAGGACTGAGGATTGAGGATTGAGAATTGATGATTGAGGATTGAGGATTGAAGATTGAGGATTGGGTATTGATGATTGAAGAATGAGGATTGAGTATTGAGGATTGAGGATTGAGGATTGAAGATTGAATATCGATGATTGAAGATTGAGGATCGAGGATTGAGGGTTGTGGATTGAGGACGAGGACTGAGGGATGAGTATTGATGTTTGAGGTCTGAGGATTGAGGATTGAGTATTGAGAATTGAGGATTGAGGATTGAGGATTGAAGATTGAGGATTGGGTGTTGAGGATTGAAGAATGAGGATTGAGGATTGAGGATTGAGGATTGAGGATTGAGGATTGAGAATTGAGGATTGATTATTGAAGATTGAGTATTGAGGATTGAAGATTGAGGATTGAGGATTGAGGATTGAGGATTGAGGATGAGGGCCGAGGGTTGAGGATTGAGGTTTGAGGACTGAGGACTGAGGATTGAGGATTGAGGGTTGAGGATTGAGAATTGAGGATTGATTATTGAAGATTGAGGATTGGGTATTGATGATTGAAGAATGAGGATTGAGTATTGAGGATTGAGGATTGAGGATTGAAGATTGAATATCGATGATTGAAGATTGAGGATCGAGGATTGAGGGTTGTGGATTGAGGACGAGGACTGAGGGTTGAGTATTGATGTTTGAGGTCTGAGGATTGAGGATTGAGTATTGAGAATTGAGGATTGAGGATTGAGGATTGAAGATTGAGGATTGGGTGTGAGGATTGAAGAATGAGGATTGAGGATTGAGGATTGAGGATTAAGGATTGAGGATTGAAGATTGAGGATTGGGTGTTGAGGATTGAAGAATGAGGATTGAGGATTGAGGATTGAGGAATGAGGATTGAAGATTGAGGATTGAGGATTGAAGATTGAGGATTGAGGTCTGAGGATTGAGGATTGAGTATTGAAGATTGAGGATTGGGTGTTGAGGATTGAAGAATGACGATTGAGGTTTGAGGTTTGAGGATTGAGGATTGAAGATTGAGGATTGGGTATTGAGGATTGAAGAATGAGGATTGAAGATTGAGGACTGAGGATTGAGTATTGAGGATTGACGACTGAAGATTGAATATTGATGATTGAAGATTGAGCATTGAGGATTGATGGTTGTGAATTGAGGACGAGGATTGAGGGTTGAGTATTGATGTTTGAGGTCTGAGGATTGAGGATTGAGTATTGAGGACTGAAGATTGAGGATTGGGTGTTGAGGGATGAAGAATGAGGATTGAGGATTGAGGATTGAGGATTGGGGATTGAAGACTGAGTATTGAGGATTGAAGATTGAGGATTGAGGATTGAGGATTCAGGATCGAGGATTGAGGATTGAGGGTTGAGTGTTGAGGTTTGTGTATTGAATCCTGAGAATTCAGGATATTCTATTGAGTACGGAGAATTGAGGATTGATGGTTGAGTATTGAGGATTGAGGATTGAGGATTGAGGATTGAGTATTGAGGATTGAGGATTGAGGATTGAAGACTGAGGATTGAGGATTGAGCATTGAGGATTGAGGATTGAAGATTGAGGATTGGCGACTGAGGATAGACGATTGAGGATTGAGTATTGAGGATTGAGGATTGAGGATGAGGGCCGAGGGTTGAGGATTGAGGTTTGAGGACTGAGGACTGAGGATTGAGGATTGAGAATTCAGGATTGAGGATTGAGGATTGAAGATTGAGGATTGGGTATTGATGATTGAAGAATGAGGATTGAGTATTGAGGATTAGGATTGAGGATTGAAGATTGAATATCGATGATTGAAGATTGAGGATCGAGGACTGAGGGTTGTGGATTGAGGACGAGGACTGAGGGTTGAGTATTGATGTTTGAGGTCTGAGGATTGAGGATTGAGTATTGAGAATTGAGGATTGAGGATTGAGGATTGAAGATTGAGGATTGGGTGTTGAGGATTGAAGAATGAGGATTGAGGATTGAGGATTGAGGATTGAGGATTGAGGATTGAAGATTGAGGATTGGTTATTGAGGATTGAAGAATGATAATTGAGGATTGAGTATTGAAGATTGAGGATTAGGAGTTGAGGATTGAAGAATGACGATTGAGGATTTAGGTTTGAGGATTGAGGATTGAAGATTGAGGATTGGGTATTGAGGATTGAAGAATGAGGATTGAAGATTGAGGACTGAGGATTGAGGATTCAGGATTGAGGACTGAAGATTGAATATTGATTATTGAAGATTGAGGATCGAGGATTGAGCGTTGTGGATTGAGGACGAGGACTGAGGGTTGAGGATTGATGTTTGAGGTCTGAGGATGGAGGACTGAGGATTGAGAATTGTGGATTGAGGATTGAGGATTGAAGATTGAGGATTGGGTGTTGAGGATTGAAGAATGAGGATTGAGGATTGACGATTGAGGATTGAGGATTGAAGATTGAGTATTGAGGATTGAAGATTGAGGATTGAGGTTTGAGGATTGAGGATTGAGGACTGAGGATTGAGGATTGAAGATTGAGTATTGAGGATTGAAGACTGACGATTGAGGATTGAGGATTGAAGATTGAGGATTCAGGATTGAGGTTTGAGGACAGAGGATTGAGGAGTGAGGATTGAAGATTGAGGATTGGGTATTGAGGATTGAAGAATGAGGATTGAGTATTGAGGATTGAGGATTCAAGATTGAGGATTGGGTATTGAGGATTGAAGAATGAGGATTGAGGATTGAGGATTGAGGATTGAGGATTGAAGATTGAGTATTGAGGATTGAAAATTGAGGATTGAGGATTGAGGATTGAGGATTGAGGATTGACGATTGAGTATTGAGGATTGAAGATTGAGGATTGAGGATTGAGGATTGAGGATTGAGGATTGAGGATGAGGGCTGAGGGTTGAGGATTGAGGTTTGAGGACTGAGGACTGAGGACTGAGGATAGAGGATTGAGAATTGAGGATTGAGGATTGAGGATTGAGGATTGAAGATTGAGGATTGGGTATTGAGGATAGAAGAATGATGATTGAGGATTGAGGATTGAGGATTGAGGATTGAAGATTGAGGATTGAGGATCGAGGATTGAGGTTTGAATATTGAGTATTGAGGATTGAAGATAGAGGATTGAGGATTGAGGATTGAGAATTGAGGATTGAGGATTGAGGATTGAAGATTGAGGATTGGGTATTGAGGATAGAAGAATGATGATTGAGGATTGAGGATTGAGGATTGAGGATTGAAGATTGAGGATTGAGGATCGAGGATTGAGGATTGAATATTGAGTATTGAGGATTGAAGATAGAGGATTGAGGATTGAGGATTGAGGATTGAGGACAAGGACTGACGGTTGAGGATTGAGGTTTGAGGATTGAGGATTCAGGATTGAGGACTGAGGATTGAGGATTGAGGATTGAGCATTGATGATTGAACATTGAGGTCTTGGGATTGAGGATTGAAGATTGAGGATTAAGGATTGAGGATTAAGGATTGAGGATTGGGGATTGAGTATCTAGGATTGGAGATTGATTATTGAGGATTGAAGATTGAGGATTGAGGATTGAGGATTGAGAATTGAGAATTGGGGATGAGGACTGAGGGCTGAGGATTGAGGATTGAGGAACGAGAATTGAGGATTGAGGATTGAGGACTGAGGATTGACGATTGAGTATTGAAGATTGAGGATTGACAACTGATTGTTGAGGACAGAGGGCTGAAGATTGAGGATGCAGGATTGAGGATTCAGGATTGATGGTTGAGGACTGAGGACTGAGGATTGAGGATTGAGGATTGAGGATTGAGGATTGGGGATTGAGGATTGAAGAATGAGGATTGAGGATTGAGTATTGAAGATTGAAGATTAGGAGTTGAGGATTGAAGAATGACGATTGAGGATTGAGGTTTGAGGATTGAGGATTGAAGATTGAGGATTGGGTATTGAGGATTGAAGAATGAGGATTGAAGATTGAGGACTGAGGATTGAGGATTCAGGATTGAGGACTGAAGATTGAATATTG
This sequence comes from Calliopsis andreniformis, assembly GCF_051401765.1. NCBI lineage: Eukaryota > Metazoa > Arthropoda > Insecta > Hymenoptera > Andrenidae > Calliopsis > Calliopsis andreniformis. The sequence continues at coordinate 1,565,010 of NW_027480446.1, forward strand.
ATTATTGAAGATTGAGTATCGAGGATTGAGGGTTGTGGATTGAGGACGAGGACTGAGGGTTGAGGATTGATGTTTGAGGTCTGAGGATGGAGGACTGAGGATTGAGAATTGAGGATTGAGGATTGAGGATTGAAGATTGAGGATTGGGTGTTGAGGATTGAAGAATGAGGATTGAGGATTGAGGATTGAGGATTGAGGATTGAAGATTGAGTATTGAGGGTTGAAGATTGAGGATTGAGGATTGAAGACTGACGATTGAGGATTGAGGATTGAAGATTGAGTATTGAGGATTGAAAATTGAGGATTGAGGATTGAGGATTGAGGATTGAGGAATAAGTATTGAGGATTGAAGATTGAGGATTGAGGATTGAGGATTGAGGATTGAGGATTGAGGATGAGGGCTGAGGGTTGAGGATTGAGGTTTGAGGACTGAGGACTGAGGACTGAGGATAGAGGATTGAGAATTGAGGATTGAGGATTGAGGATTGAAGATTGAGGATTGGGTATTGAAGATAGAAGAATGATGATTGAGGATTGAGGATTGAGGATTGAGGATTGAAGATTGAGGATTGAGGATCGAGGATTGAGGTTTGAATATTGAGTATTGAGGATTGAAGATAGAGGATTGAGGATTGAGGATTGAGAATTGAGGATTGAGGATTGAGGATTGAAGATTGAGGATTGGGTATTGAGGATAGAAGAATGATGATTGAGGATTGAGGACTGAGGATTGAGGATTGAAGATTGAGGATTGAGGATCGAGGATTGAGGATTGACAACTGATTGTTGAGGACAGAGGGCTGAAGATTGAGGATGCAGGATTGAGGATTCAGGATTGATGGTTGAGGACTGAGGACTGAGGATTGAGGATTGAGGATTCAGGATTGAGGATTGGGGATTGAGGATTGAAGATTGAGTATTGGGGATTGAAGATTGAGGATTGAGGATTGAGTATTGAAGATTGAGGATTTGGGACTGAGGATTGATGATTGAGGATTGATGATTGAGGATTGAGGATTGAGGATTGAGGATTGAGGATTGAGGATTGAAGATTGAGGATTGGGTATTGAGGATTGAAGAATGAGGATTGAGGATTGAGGATTGAGGATTGAGGATTGAGGATTGAGGATTGAGGATTGAAGATTGAGTATTGAGGATTGAAGACTGACGATTGAGGATTGAGGATTGAGGATTGAGGATTGAAGATTGAGTTTTGAGGATTGAAAATTGAGGATTGAGGATTGAGGATTGAGGATTGAGGATTGAGTATTGAGGATTGAAGATTGAGGATTGAGGATTGAGGATTGAGGATTGAGGATTGAGGATGAGGGCTGGGGGCTGAGGATTGAGGTTTGAGGACTGAGGACTGAGGACTGAGGATAGAGGATTGAGAATTGAGGATTGAGGATTGAGGATTGAAGATTGAGGATTGGGTATTGAGGATAGAAGAATGATGATTGAGGATTGAGGATTGAGGATTGAGGATTGAAGATTGAGGATTGGGGATCGAGGATTGAGGTTTGAATATTGAGTATTGAGGATTGAAGGTAGAGGATTGAGGATTGAGGATTGAGAATTGAGGATTGAGGATTGAGGATTGAAGATTGAGGATTGGGTATTGAGGATAGAAGAATGATGATTGAGGATTGAGGATTGAGGATTGGAGATTGATTATTGAGGATTGAAGATTGAGGATTGAGGATTGAGGATTGAGAATTGAGAATTGGGGATGAGGACTGAGGGCTGAGGATTGAGGATTGAGGAACGAGAATTGAGGATTGAGGATTGAGGACTGAGGATTGACGATTGAGTATTGAAGATTGAGGATTGACAACTGATTGTTGAGGACAGAGGGCTGAAGATTGAGGATGCAGGATTGAGGATTCAGGATTGATGGTTGAGGACTGAGGATTGAGGATTGAAGATTGAGTATTGAGGATTGAAGACTGACGATTGAGGATTGAGGATTGAAGATTGAGGATTCAGGATTGAGGTTTGAGGACAGAGGATTGAGGAGTGAGGATTGAAGATTGAGGATTGGGTATTGAGGATTGAAGAATGAGGATTGAGAATTGAGGATTGAGGATTCAAGATTGAGGATTGGGTATTGAGGATTGAAGAATGAGGATTGAGGATTGAGGATTGAAGATTGAGTATTGAGGATTGAAAATTGAGGATTGAGGATTGAGGATTGAGGATTGAGGATTGACGATTGAGTATTGAGGATTGAAGATTGAGGATTGAGGATTGAGGATTGAGGATTGAGGATTGAGGATGAGGGCTGAGGGTTGAGGATTGAGGTTTGAGGACTGAGGACTGAGGACTGAGGATAGAGGATTGAGAATTGAGGATTGAGGATTGAGGATTGAGGATTGAAGATTGAGGATTGGGTATTGAGGATAGAAGAATGATGATTGAGGATTGAGGATTGAGGATTGAGGATTGAAGATTGAGGATTGAGGATCGAGGATTGAGGTTTGAATATTGAGTATTGAGGATTGAAGATAGAGGATTGAGGATTGAGGATTGAGAATTGAGGATTGAGGATTGAGGATTGAAGATTGAGGATTGGGTATTGAGGATAGAAGAATGATGATTGAGGATTGAGGATTGAGGATTGAGGATTGAAGATTGAGGATTGAGGATCGAGGATTGAGGATTGAATATTGAGTATTGAGGATTGAAGATAGAGGATTGAGGATTGAGGATTGAGGATTGAGGACAAGGACTGACGGTTGAGGATTGAGGTTTGAGGATTGAGGATTCAGGATTGAGGACTGAGGATTGAGGATTGAGGATTGAGCATTGATGATTGAACATTGAGGTCTTGGGATTGAGGATTGAAGATTGAGGATTAAGGATTGAGGATTAAGGATTGAGGATTGGGGATTGAGTATCTAGGATTGGAGATTGATTATTGAGGATTGAAGATTGAGGATTGAGGATTGAGGATTGAGGATTGAGGAACGAGTATCGAGGATTGAGGATTGAGGACTGAGGATTGACGATTGAGTATTGAAGATTGAGGATTGACAACTTATTGTTGAGGACAGAGGGCTGAAGATTGAGGATGCAGGATTGAGGATTCAGAATTGATGGTTGAGGACTGAGGACTGAGGATTGAGGATTGAGGATTGTGGATTGAGGATTGAGAATTGAGGATTGAAGATTGAGGATTGGGTATTGAGGATTGAACATTGAGGATTGAGGATTGAATATTGCAGATTGAGTGTAGAGGATTGAAGATTGAGGATTGAGGATTGAGAATTGAGGATTGAGGATGAGGGCTGAGGGTTGAGGATTGAGGTTAGAGGACTGAGGACTGAGGATTGAGGATTGAGAATTTAGGATTGAGGATTGAGGATTGAAGATTGAGGATTGGGTATTGAGGATTGAAGAATGAGGATTGAGGATTGAGGATTGAGGATTGAAGTTTGAGAATTGAGGATTAAAGATTGAGGATTGAGGATTGAGGATTGAGGATTGAGGATTGAGGATTGAAGATTGAGGATTGAGGATCGAGGACTGAGGATTGAGGGTTGAGGATTGAGGATTGAAGATTGAATATCGATGACTGAAGATTGAGGATTGAGGATTGAGGGCTGTGGATTGAGGACGATTACTGAGGGTTGAATATTGATGTTTGAGGTCTGAGGATTGAGGATTGAGGATTGAGGATTGAGAATTGAGGATTGAGGATTGAGGATTGAAGATTGGAGATTGGGTATTAAGGATTGAAGAATGAGGATTGAGGATTGAGGATTGTTTATTGAGGATTGAAGAATGAGGATTGAGGATTGAGGATTGAGGATTGAGGATTGAGGATTGCAGATTGAGTATCGAGTATTGAAAGCTGTGAATTGAGGATATTCTATTGAGGATTGAGGATTGACATCGGATTGTTGAGGACTGAGGGCTGAAGATTGAGGATTCAGGATTGGGGATTCAGAATTGAGGTTTGAGGACTGAGGATTGACGATTGAGGATTGGGTATTGAAGACTGAGGATTGAGGATTGAGGATTGAGGAATGAGGCTTGAGTATTGAGGATTGAGAATTGAGGATTGATTATTGAAGATTGAGTATTGAGGATTGAAGATTGAGGATTGAGGATCTAGGGTTGAGTATTGAGGATTGAGGATTGAGGATTGAAGGTTGAGGATTGGGTAGTGAGGACTGAAGAATGAGGATTGAGGATTGAGGATTGAGGATTGAGGATTGAGGATTAAGGATTGAGGATTGAGGATTGAAGATTGAGTATTGAGGATTGAAGACTGACGATTGAGGATTGAGGATTGAGGATTGAGGATTGAAGATTGAGTATTGAGGATTGAATGTTGAGGATTGAGGATTGAGGATTGAGGATTGAGGATTGAGGCATGAGGATTGAAGTTTGAGTATTGAGGATTGAAGGTTGAGAATTGAGGATTAAAGATTGAGGATTGAGGATTGAGGATTGAGGATTGAGGATTGAATATTGAGGATTGGGGATTGAGGGCTGACGTTTGAGGACTGAAAACTGAGGATTGAGGATTGAAGATTGAGGATTGGGGATTGAGGACTGACGATTGAGGATTGGGTATTGAGGATTGAAGAATGAGGATTGAGGATTGAGGATTGAGGGTTGAAGATTGAGGATTGAGGATTGAGGATTGGGGATTGAGGATTGAAGATTGAGGATTGGGGATTGAGGACTGACGTTTGAGGACTGAGAACTGAGGATTGAGGATTGAAGATTGAGGATTGGGGATTGAGGACTGACGATTGAGGATTGGGTATTGAGGATTGAAGAATGAGGATTGAGGATTGAGGATTGAGGATTGAGGATTGAAGATTGAGGATTGAGGATCGAGGATTGAGGATTGAGGATTGAGGATTGAGGATTGAAGATTGAATATCGATGACTGAAGATTGAGGATTGAGGATTGAGGGCTGTGGATTGAGGACGATTACTGAGGGTTGAATATTGATGTTTGAGGTCTGAGGATTGAGGATTGAGGATTGAGGATTGAGAATTGAGGATTGAGGATTGAGGATTGAAGATTGGAGATTGGGTATGAAGGATTGAAGAATGAGGATTGAGGATTGAGGATTGTTTATTGAGGATTGAAGAATGAGGATTGAGGACTGAGGATTGAGGATTGAGGATTGCAGATTGAGTATTGAGTATTGAAAGCTGTGAATTGAGGATATTCTATTGAGGATTGAGGATTGACATCGGATTGTTGAGGACTGAGGGCTGAAGATTGAGGATTCAGGATTGGGGATTCAGAATTGAGGTTTGAGGACTGAGGATTGACGATTGAGGATTGGGTATTGAAGACTGAGGATTGAGGATTGAGGATTGAGGAATGAGGATTGAGTATTGAGGATTGAGAATTGAGGATTGATTATTGAAGATTGAGTATTGAGGATTGAAGATTGAGGATTGAGGATCTAGGGTTGAGTATTGAGGATTGAGGATTGAGGATTGAAGGTTGAGGATTGGGTAGTGAGGACTGAAGAATGAGGATTGAGGATTGAGGATTGAGGATTGAGGATTGAGGATTAAGGATTGAGGATTGAGGATTGAAGATTGAGTATTGAGGATTGAAGACTGACGATTGAGGATTGAGGATTGAGGATTGAGGATTGAAGATTGAGTATTGAGGATTGAATGTTGAGGATTGAGGATTGAGGATTGAGGATTGAGGATTGAGGCATGAGGATTGAAGTTTGAGTATTGAGGATTGAAGGTTGAGGATTGAGGATTGAGGATTGAGGATTGAGGATTGAAAATTGAGGATTGGGGATTGAGGACTGACGATTGAGGATTGAGTATTGAGGATTGAGAATTGAGGAATGATTATTGAAGATTGAGTATTGAGGATTGAGGATTGGGGATTGAGGATTGAGGATTGAGGATTGAGGATGAGGGCTGAGGGTTGAGGATTGAGGTTTGAGGACTGAGGACTGAGGATTGAGGATTGAGAATTGAGGATTGAGGATTGAAGGTTGAGGATTGGGTATTGAGGATTGAAGCATGAGGATTCAGGATTGAGGATTGAGGATTGAGGATTGAGGATTGAAGATTGAGGATTGGGTATTGAGGAATGAAGAATGAGGATTGAGGATTGAGGATTGAGGTTTGAGGATTGAAGATTGAGTATTGAGGATTGAAGATTGAGTATTGAGGATTGAGTATTGAAGATTGAGGATTTGCGACTGAGGATTGAAGATTGACGATTGATGATTGAGGATTGAGGATTGAGGATTGAGGATTGAGGATTGATGATTGAGGATTGGGTATTGAGGATTGAAGAATGAGGATTGAGGATTGAGGACTGGGGATTGAGGATTGAAGATTGAGTATTGAGGATTGAATGTTGACGGTTGAGGATTAAGGATTGGGGATTGAGGATTGAGGATTGAGGATTGAGGATTGAAGATTGAGTATTGAGGATTGAAGATTGATGATTGGGGATTGAGGATTGAGGATTGAGGATTGAAGATTGAGGATTGGGAACTGAGTGTTGAGGGTTGAGTGATGAGAATTGATGCTTGTGGATAGAGATTTGAAGATTGCGGGTTGAGTATTGAGTATTGAGACCTGTGAATTGAGGATATTCTATTGAGGATTGAGGATTGACAACTGATTGTTGAGGACTGAGGGCTGAAGATTGAGGATTCAGGATTGAGGATTCAGGATTGAGGTTTGAGAACTGAGGATTGAGGATTGAGGAATGAGGATTGAGGATGGAGGATTGAGGATTGAGGATTGAGGATTGAATATTGAGTATTGAGGATTGAAGATAGAGGATTGAGGATTGAGGGTTGAGGATTGAGGACGAGGACTGACGGTTGAGGATTGCGGTTTGAGGATTGAAGTTTGAGGATTGAGGTTTGAGGATTGAGGATTAAAGATTGAGGATTGAGGATTGAGGATTGAGGATTGAGGATTGAATATTGAGGATTGGGGATTGAGGGCTGACGTTTGAGGACTGAAAACTGAGGATTGAGGATTGAAGATTGAGGATTGGGGATTGAGGACTGACGATTGAGGATTGGGTATTGAGGATTGAAGAATGAGGATTGAGGATTGAGGATTGTGGGTTGAAGATTGAGGATTGAGGATTGAGGATTGGGGATTGAGGATTGAAGATTGAGGATTGGGGATTGAGGACTGACGTTTGAGGACTGAGAACTGAGGATTGAGGATTGAAGATTGAGGATTGGGGATTGAGGACTGACGATTGAGGATTGGGTATTTAGGATTGAAGAATGAGGATTGAGGATTGAGGATTGAGGATTGAGGATTGAAGATTGAGGATTGAGGATCGAGGATTGAGGATTGAGGATTGAGGATTGAGGATTGAAGATTGAATATCGATGACTGAAGATTGAGGATTGAGGATTGAGGGCTGTGGATTGAGGACGATTACTGAGGGTTGAATATTGATGTTTGAGGTCTGAGGATTGAGGATTGAGGATTGAGGATTGAGAATTGAGGATTGAGGATTGAGGATTGAAGATTGGAGATTGGGTATTAAGGATTGAAGAATGAGGATTGAGGATTGAGGATTGTTTATTGAGGATTGAAGAATGAGGATTGAGGATTGAGGATTGAGGATTGAGGATTGCAGATTGAGTATTGAGTATTGAAAGCTGTGAATTGAGGATATTCTATTGAGGATTGAGGATTGACATCGGATTGTTGAGGACTGAGGGCTGAAGATTGAGGATTCAGGATTGGGGATTCAGAATTGAGGTTTGAGGACTGAGGATTGACGATTGAGGATTGGGTATTGAAGACTGAGGATTGAGGATTGAGGATTGAGGAATGAGGATTGAGTATTGAGGATTGAGAATTGAGGATTGATTATTGAAGATTGAGTATTGAGGATTGAAGATTGAGGATTGAGGATCTAGGGTTGAGTATTGAGGATTGAGGATTGAGGATTGAAGGTTGAGGATTGGGTAGTGAGGACAGAAGAATGAGGATTCAGGATTGAGGATTGAGGATTGAGGATTGAGGATTAAGGATTGAGGATTGAGGATTGAAGATTGAGTATTGAGGATTGAAGACTGACGATTGAGGATTGAGGATTGAGGATTGAGGATTGAAGATTGAGTATTGAGGATTGAATGTTGAGGATTGAGGATTGAGGATTGAGGATTGAGGATTGAGGCATGAGGATTGAAGTTTGAGTATTGAGGATTGAAGGTTGAGGATTGAGGATTGAGGATTGAGGATTGAGGATTGAAAATTGAGGATTGGGGATTGAGGACTGACGATTGAGGATTGAGTATTGAGGATTGAGAATTGAGGAATGATTATTGAAGATTGAGTATTGAGGATTGAGGATTGGGGATTGAGGATTGAGGATTGAGGATTGAGGATGAGGGCTGAGGGTTGAGGATTGAGGTTTGAGGACTGAGGACTGAGGATTGAGGATTGAGAATTGAGGATTGAGGATTGAGGATTGAAGGTTGAGGATTGGGTATTGAGGATTGAAGAATGAGGATTCAGGATTGAGGATTGAGGATTGAGGATTGAGGATTGAAGATTGAGGATTGGGTATTGAGGAATGAAGAATGAGGATTGAGGATTGAGGATTGAGGTTTGAGGATTGAAGATTGAGTATTGAGGATTGAGTATTGAAGATTGAGGATTTGCGACTGAGGATTGAAGATTGACGATTGATGATTGAGGATTGAGGATTGAGGATTGAGGATTGAGGATTGATGATTGAGGATTGGGTATTGAGGATTGAAGAATGAGGATTGAGGATTGAGGACTGGGGATTGAGGATTGAAGATTGAGTATTGAGGATTGAATGTTGACGGTTGAGGATTAAGGATTGGGGATTGAGGATTGAGGATTGAGGATTGAGGATTGAAGATTGAGTATTGAGGATTGAAGATTGATGATTGGGGATTGAGGATTGAGGATTGAGGATTGAAGATTGAGGATTGGGAACTGAGTGTTGAGGGTTGAGTGATGAGAATTGATGCTTGTGGATAGAGATTTGAAGATTGCGGGTTGAGTATTGAGTATTGAGACCTGTGAATTGAGGATATTCTATTGAGGATTGAGGATTGACAACTGATTGTTGAGGACTGAGGGCTGAAGATTGAGGATTCAGGATTGAGGATTCAGGATTGAGGTTTGAGAACTGAGGATTGAGGATTGAGGAATGAGGATTGAGGATGGAGGATTGAGGATTGAGGATTGAGGATTGAATATTGAGTATTGAGGATTGAAGATAGAGGATTGAGGATTGAGGGTTGAGGATTGAGGACGAGGACTGACGGTTGAGGATTGCGGTTTGAGGATTGAAGTTTGAGGATTGAGGTTTGAGGATTGAGGATTGAAGAATGAGGATTGAGGATTGAGGACTGAGGATTGAGGTTTGAAGATTGAGGATTGGGGGTTGAGGATTGAAGATTGAGTATTGGGGATTGAATATTGAGGATTGAGGATTGATTATTGAAGATTGAGGATTTGGGACTGAGGATTGATGATTGAGGATTGATGATTGAGGATTGAGGATTGAGGATTGAGGATTGAGGATTGAGGATTGAAGATTGAGTATTGAGGATTGAAAATTTAGGATTGAGGATTGAGGATTGAGGATTGAGGATTGAGGATTGAGGATTGAGGATTGAAGTTTGAGTATTGAGGATTGAAGATTGAGGACTGAGGATTCAGGATTGAGGATTGAGGATTGAAGATTGAGGATTGGGGATTGAGGACTGACGTCTGAGGATTGAAGATTGAGTATTGACGATTGAAAACTGAGGATTGAGGATTGAGGATTGAGGATTGAGGACTGAGGATTGAGGATTGAAGTTTGAGTATTGAGGATTGAAGATTGAGGAATGAGGATTGAGGATGAGGGCTGATGGTTGAGGATTGAGGTTAGAGGACTGAGGACTGAGGATTGAGGATTGAGAATTGAGGATTGAGGATTGAGGATTGAAGATTGAGGATTGGGTATTGAGGATTGAAGAATGAGGATTGAGGATTGAGGATTGAGGATTGAGGATTGAAGATTGAGTATTGATGATTGAAGATTGAGTATTGAGGATTGAGTATTGAAGATTGAGGATTTGGTACTGAGGATTGAAGATTGACGATTGATGATTGAGGATTGAGGATTGAGGATTGAGGATTGAGGATTGAAGATTGAGTATTGAGGATTGAAAATTTAGGATTGAGGATTGAGGATTGAGGATTGAGGATTGAGGATTGAGGATTGAAGATTGAGTATTGAGAATTGAAGACTGACGATTGAGGATTGAGGATTGAGGATTGAGGATTGAAGATTGAGTTTTGAGGATTGAAAATTGAGGATTGAGGATTGAGGATTGAGGATTGAGGATTGAGTATTGAGGATTGAAGATTGAGGATTGAGGATTGAGGATTGAGGATTGAGGATTGAGGATGAGGGCTGAGGGCTGAGGATTGAGGTTTGAGGACTGAGGACTGAGGACTGAGGACAGAGGATTGAGAATTGAGGATTGAGGATTGAGGATTGAAGATTGAGGATTGGGTATTGAGGATAGAAGAATGATGATTGAGGATTGAGGATTGAGGATTGAGGATTGAAGATTGAGGATTGAGGATCGAGGATTGAGGTTTGAATATTGAGTATTGAGGATTGAAGGTAGAGGATTGAGGATTGAGGATTGAGAATTGAGGATTGAGGATTGAGGTTTGAAGATTGAGGATTGGGTATTGAGGATAGAAGAATGATGATTGAGGATTGAGGATTGAGGATTGGAGATTGATTATTGAGGATTGAAGATTGAGGATTGAGGATTGAGGATTGAGAATTGAGAACTGGGGATGAGGACTGAGGGCTGAGGATTGAGGATTGAGGAACGAGAATTGAGGATTGAGGATTGAGGACTGAGGATTGACGATTGAGTATTGAAGATTGAGGATTGACAACTGATTGTTGAGGACAGAGGGCTGAAGATTGAGGATGCAGGATTGAGGATTCAGGATTGATGGTTGAGGACTGAGGACTGAGGATTGAGGATTGAGGATTGGGGATTGAGGATTGAAGATTGAGTATTGGGGATTGAAGATTGAGGATTGAGGATTGAGTATTGAAGATTGAGGATTTGGGACTGAGGATTGATGATTGAGGATTGATGATTGAGGATTGAGGATTGAGGATTGAGGATTGAGGATTGAGGATTGAAGATTGAGGATTGGGTATTGAGGATTGAAGAATGAGGATTGAGGATTGAGGATTGAGGATTGAAAATTGAGTATTGAGGATTGAAGACTGACGATTGAGGATTGAGGATTGAGGATTGTGGATTGAGGATTGAGTATTGAGGATTGAAAATTGAGGATTGAGGATTGAGGATTGAGGATTGAGCATTGAGGATTGAGGACTGAAGTTTGAGTATTGAGGATTGAAGATTGAGGATTGAGGATTGAGGATTGAGGATTGAGGATTGAAGATTGGGGATTCGGGATTGAGGACTGACGATTGAGGATTGAGTATTGAGGATTGAGAATTGAGGATTGATTATTGAAGATTGAGTATTGAGGATTGAAGATTGAGGATTGAGGATTGAGTATTGCGGATTGAGGACGAGGACTGACGGTTGAGGATTGAGGTTTGAGGATTGAGGATTCAGGATTGAGGACTGAGGATTGAGGATTGAGGACTGAGGATTAAAGATTGAGTATTGAGGATTGAAGATTGAGGATTGAGGATTGAGGATTGAGGATTGAGGATTGAGGATTGAGGATTGAGGATTGAAGATTGAGGATTGAGGATTGAAGATTGAGGATTGAGGATTAAAGATTGAGGATTGAGGATTGGGGATTGAGGATTGAGGATTGAGGATTGAAGATTGAATATCGTTGATTGAAGATTGAGGATTGAGGATTGAGGGTTGTGGATTGAGGATCTAGGATTGGAGATTGATTATTGAGGATTCAAGATTGAGGATTGAGGATTGAGGATTGAGAATTGAGAATTGAGGATGAGGACTGAGGGTTGAGGATTGAGGATTGAGGATTGAAGTTTGAGAATTGAGGATTAAAGATTGAGGATTGAGGATTGAGGATTGAGGATTGAGGATTGAATATTGAGGATTGGGGATTGAGGGCTGACGTTTGAGGACTGAAAACTGAGGATTGAGGATTGAAGATTGAGGATTGGGGATTGAGGACTGACGATTGAGGATTGGGTATTGAGGATTGAAGAATGAGTATTGAGGATTGAGGATTGAGGGTTGAAGATTGAGGATTGAGGATTGAGGATTGGGGATAGAGGATTGAAGATTGAGGATTGGGGATTGAGGACTGACGTTTGAGGACTGAGAACAGAGGATTGAGGATTGAAGATTGAGGATTGGGGATTGAGGACTGACGATTGAGGATTGGGTATTGAGGATTGAAGAATGAGGATTGAGGATTGAGGATTGAGGATTGAGGATTGAAGATTGAGGATTGAGGATCGAGGATTGAGGATTGAGGATTGAGGATTGAGGATTGAAGATTGAATATCGATGACTGAAGATTGAGGATTGAGGATTGAGGGCTGTGGATTGAGGACGATTACTGAGGGTTGAATATTGATGTTTGAGGTCTGAGGATTGAGGATTGAGGATTGAGGATTGAGAATTGAGGATTGAGGATTGAGGAATGAAGATTGGAGATTGGGTATTAAGGATTGAAGAATGAGGATTGAGGATTGAGGATTGTTTATTGAGGATTGAAGAATGAGGATTGAGGATTGAGGATTGAGGATTGAGGATTGCAGATTGAGTATTGAGTATTGAAAGCTGTGAATTGAGGATATTCTATTGAGGATTGAGGATTGACATCGGATTGTTGAGGACTGAGGGCTGAAGATTGAGGATTCAGGATTGGGGATTCAGAACTGAGGTTTGAGGACTGAGGATTGACGATTGAGGATTGGGTATTGAAGACTGAGGATTGAGGATTGAGGATTGAGGAATGAGGATTGAGTATTGAGGATTGAGAATTGAGGATTGATTATTGAAGATTGAGTATTGAGGATTGAAGATTGAGGATTGAGGATCTAGGGTTGAGTATTGAGGATTGAGGATTGAGGATTGAAGGTTGAGGATTGGGTACTGAGGACTGAAGAATGAGGATTGAGGATTGAGGATTGAGGAATGAGGATTGAGGATTAAGGATTGAGGATTGAGGATTGAAGATTGAGTATTGAGGATTGAAGACTGACGATTGAGGATTGAGGATTGAGGATTGAGGATTGAAGATTGAGGATTGAGGATTGAATGTTGACGGTTGAGGATTAAGGATTGGGGATTGAGGATTGAGGATTGAGGATTGAGGATTGAAGATTGAGTATTGAGGATTGAAGATTGATGATTGGGGATTGAGGATTGAGGATTGAGGATTGAAGATTGAGGATTGGGAACTGAGTGTTGAGGGTTGAGTGATGAGAATTGATGCTTGTGGATAGAGATTTGAAGATTGCAGGTTGAGTATTGAGTATTGAGACCTGTGAATTGAGGATATTCTATTGAGGATTGAGGATTGACAACTGATTGTTGAGGACTGAGGGCTGAAGATTGAGGATTCAGGATTGAGGATTCAGGATTGAGGTTTGAGAACTGAGGATTGAGGATTGAGGAATGAGGATTGAGGATTGAGGATTGAGGATTGAGGATTGAGGATTGAATATTGAGTATTGAGGATTGAAGATAGAGGATTGTGGATTGAGGGTTGAGGACTGACGGTTGAGGATTGCGGTTTGAGGATTGAAGTTTGAGGATTGAGGTTTGAGGATTGAGGATTGAAGAATGAGGATTGAGGATTGAGGACTGAGGATTGAGGTTTGAAGATTGAGGATTGGGGGTTGAGGATTGAAGATTGAGTATTGGGGATTGAATATTGAGGATTGAGGATTGATTATTGAAGATTGAGGATTTGGGACTGAGGATTGATGATTGAGGATTGATGATTGAGGATTGAGGATTGAGGATTGAGGATTGAGGATTGAAGATTGAGTATTGAGGATTGAAAATTTAGGATTGAGGATTGAGGATTGAGGATTGAGGATTGAGGATTGAAGATTGAAGTTTGAGTATTGAGGATTGAAGATTGAGGACTGAGGATTGAGGATTGAGGATTGAGGATTGAAGATTGAGGATTGGGGATTGAGGACTGACGTCGGAGGATTGAAGATTGAGTATTGACGATTGAAAACTGAGGATTGAGGATTGAGGATTGAGGATTGAGGACTGAGGATTGAGGATTGAAGTTTGAGTATTGAGGATTGAAGATTGAGGAATGAGGATTGAGGATGAGGGCTGATGGTTGAGGATTGAGGTTAGAGGACTGAGGACTGAGGATTGAGGATTGAGAATTGAGGATTGAGGATTGAGGATTGAAGATTGAGGATTGGGTATTGAGGATTGAAGAATGAGGATTGAGGATTGAGGATTGAGGATTGAGGATTGAAGATTGAGTATTGAGGATTGAAGATTGAGTATTGAGGATTGAGTATTGAAGATTGAGGATTTGGTACTGAGGATTGAAGATTGACGATTGATGATTGAGGATTGAGGATTGAGGATTGAGGATTGAGGAATGAAGATTGAGGATTGGGTATTGAGGATTGAAGAATGAGGATTGAGGATTGAGGATTGGGGATTGAGAATTGAAGATTGAGTATTGAGGATTGAATGTTGACGGTTGAGGATTGAGGATTGGGGATTGAGGATTGAGGATTGAGGACTGAGGATTGAAGATTGAGTTTTGAGGATTGAAGATTGATGATTGGGGATTGAGGATTGAGGATTGAGGATTGAAGATTGAGGATTGGGAACTGAGTGTTGAGGGTTGAGTGATGAGAATTGATGTTTGTGGATAGAGATTTGAAGATTGCAGGTTGAGTATTGAGTATTGAGACCTGTGAATTGAGGATATTCTATAGAGGATTGAGGATTGACAACTGATTGTTGAGGACAGAGGGCTGAAGATTGAGGATTCAGGATTGAGGATTCAGGATTGAGGTTTGAGAACTGAGGATTGAGGATTGAGGATTGAGGATTGAGGATTGAGGATTGAGGATTGAGGATTGAGGATTGAATATTGAGTATTGAGGATTGAAGATAGAGGATTGAGTATTGAGGGTTGAGGATTGAGGACGAGGACTGACGGTTGAGGATTGAGGTTTGAGGATTGAAGATTGAGGATTGAGGTTTGAGGATTGAAGATTGAGGATTGGGTATTGAGGATTGAACATTGAGGATTGAGGATTGAGTATTGAGGATTGAGGATTGATGATTGAAGATTGAATATTGATGATTGAAGATTGAGGATCGAGGATTGAGGGTTGTGGATTGAGGACGAGGACTTAGGGTTGAGTATTGATGTTTGAGGTCTGAGGATTGAGGATTGAGGATTGAGAATTGAGGATTGAGGATTGAGGGTTGAAGATTGAGGATCGGGTGTTGAGGATTGAAGAATGGGGATTGAAGGCTGAGGATTGAGGATTGAGGATTGAAGATTGAGTATTGGGGATTGAAGATTGAGGATTGAGGATTGAGGATTGAGGATTGAGGATTGAGGATTCAGGATTGAGGATTGAGGATTGAAGATTGAGGATTGAGGATTGAAGATTGAGGATTGAGGATTAAAGATTGAGGATTGAGGATTGAGGATTGAGAATTGAGGATTGAAGATTGAATATTGATTATTGAATATTGAGAATTGAGGATTGAGGGTTGTGGATTGAGGACGAGTCCTGAGGGTTGAATATTGATGTTTGAGGTCTGAGGATTGAGGATTGAGGATTGAAGAATGCAGATTGAGTATTGAGGGTTGAAGACTGAGGATTGAGGATTGAGGATTGAGGAATGAGGATTGAGTATTGAGGATTGAGAATTGAGCATTGATTATTGAAGATTGAGTATTGAGGATTGAAGATTGAGGATTGAGGATCTAGGGTTGAGTATTGAGGATTGAATGTTGACGGTCGAGGATTGAGGATTGGGGATTGAGGATTGAGGATTGAGGATTGAGGATTGAAGATTGTGTATCGAGGATTGAAGGTTGATGATTGGGGCATGAGGATTGAGGATTGAGGATTGAGGATTGAGAATTGAGAATTGAGGATGAGGACTGAGGGTTGAGGATTGAGGATTGAGGAACGAGAACCGAGGATTGAGGATTGTGGACTGAGGATTGAGGACTGAGGATTGAGGATTGAGGATTGAGGATTGGGGATTGAGGATTGAAGATTGAGTATTGGGGATTGAAGGTTGAGGATTGAGGATTGAGTGTTGAAGATTGAGGATTTGGGACTGAGGATTGATGATTGAGGATTGGGTATTGAGGATTGAAGAATGAGGATTGAGGATTGAGGATTGAGGATTGAGGATTGAAGATTGAGTATTGAGGATTGAAGATTGAGTATTGAGGATTGAGTATTGAAGATTGAGGATTTGGGACTGAGGATTGAAGATTGACGATTGATGATTGAGGATTGAGGATTGAGGATTGAGGATTGAGGATTGATGATTGAGGATTGGGTATTGAGGATTGAAGAATGAGGATTGAGGATTGAGGATTGGGGATTGAGGATTGAAGATTGAGTATTGAGGATTGAATGTTGACGGTTAAGGATTGAGGATTGGGGATTGAGGATTGAGGATTGAGGATTGAGGATTGAAGATTGAAGATTGAGTATTGAGGATTGAAGATTGATGATTGGGGATTGAGGATTGAGGATTGAGGATTGCAGATTGAGGATTGGGAACTGAGTGTTCAGGGTTGAGTGATGAGAATTGATGTTTGTGGATAGAGATTTGAAGATTGCATGTTGAGTATTGAGTATTGAGACCTGTGAATTGAGGATATTCTATAGAGGATTGAGGATTGACAACTGATTGTTGAGGACTGAGAGCTGAAGATTGAGGATTCAGGATTGAGGATTCAGGATTGAGGTTTGAGAACTGTGGATTGAGGATTGAGGATAGAGGATTGAGGATTGAAGATTGAGGATTGAGGTTTGAGGACTGAGGATTGAGGGTTGAGGATTGAGGATTGAGGATTGAGGATTGCGGATTGAAGATTGAGGATTGGGTATTGAGGATTGAACATTGAGGATTGAGGATTGAGTATTGAGGATTGAGGATTGAGGATTGAGGATTGAGTATTGAGTATTGAGGACTGAGAGTTGAGGATTGATTATTGAAGATTGAGTATTGAGAATTGAAGATTGAGGATTGAGGATTGAGGATTGAGTATTGAGGATGATGGCTGAGGTTTGACGATTGAGGTTTGAGGACTGAGGACTGAGGATTGAGGATTCAGAATTGAGGATTGAGGTTTGAGGATTGAAGATTGAGGATTGGGTATTGAGGATTGAAGAATGAGGATTGAGGATTGAGGATTGAGGATTGAGGATTGAGGATTGAAGATTGAGGATTGAGGATTGAGGATTGAGGATTGAGGATTGAATATTGAGTATTGAGGATTGAAGATAGAGGATTGAGGATTGTGGGTTGAGGATTGAGGACTAGGACTGACGGTTGAGGATTGAGGTTTGAGGATTGACGATTCAGGATTGAGGACTGAGGATTGAGGATTGAGGATTGGGCATTGAGGATTGAAGATTGAGGATTGGGTATTGAGGATTGAAGATTGAGGATTAAGGATTGAGGATTGGGGATTGAGGATCTAGGATCGAGTATTGAGGATTGAAAGTTGACGGTCATGGATTGAGGATTGGGGATTGAGGATTGAGGATTGAGGATTGAGGATTGAAGATTGAGTATCGAGGATTGAAGATTGATGATTGGGGATTGAGGATTGAGGATTGAGGATTGAAGATTGAGGATTGGGATCTGAGTGTTGAGGGTCGAGTGATGAGGATTGATGTTTGTGGATAGAGATTTGAAGAATGCAGGTTGAGTATTGAGTATTGAGATCTGTGAATTGTGGATATTCTATTGAGGATTGAGGATTGACAACTGATTGTTGAGGACTGAGGGCTGAAGATTGAGGATTCAGGATTGAGGATTCAGGATTGTGGCTTGAGAACTGAGGATTGAGGATTGAGGATGGAGGATTGAGGATTGAGGATTGAGGATTGAGGATTGAGGATTGAATATTGAGTATTGAGGATTGAATAGAGAGGATTGAGGATTGAGTGTTGAGGATTGAAGAATGAGGATTGAGGATTGAGGATTGAGGATTGAGGATTGAAGATTGAGTATTGAGGATTGAAGATTGAGTATTGAGGATTGAGTATTGAAGATTGAGGATTTGGTACTGAGGATTGAAGATTGACGATTGATGATTGAGGATTGAGGATTGAGGATTGAGGATTGAGGAATGAAGATTGAGGATTGGGTATTGAGGATTGAAGAATGAGGATTGAGGATTGAGGATTGGGGATTGAGGATTGAAGATTGAGTATTGAGGATTGAATGTTGACGGTAGAGCATTGAGGATTGGGGATTGAGGATTGAGGATTGAGGATTGAGTATTGAAGATTGAGTATTGAGGATTGAAGATTGATGATTGGGGATTGAGGATTGAGGATTGAGGATTGAAGATTGAGGATTGGGAACTGAGTGTTGAGGGTTGAGTGATGAGAATTGATGTTTGTGGATAGAGATTTGAAGATTGCAGGTTGAGTATGGAGTATTGAGACCTGTGAGTTGAGGATATTCTATTGAGGATTGAGGATTGACAACTGATTGTTGAGGACTGAGGGCTGAAGATTGAGGATTCAGGATTGAGGATTCGGGATTGAGGTTTGAGAACTGAGGATTGAGGATTGAGGATTGAGGATTGAGGATTGAGGATTGGGGATTGAATATTGAGTATTGAGGATTGAAGATAGAGTATTGAGGATTGAGGGTTGAGGATTGAGGACGAGGACTGACGGTTGAGGATTGAGGTTTGAGGATTGAAGATTGAGGATTGAGGTTTGAGGATTGAAGATTGAGGATTGGGTATTGAGGATTGAACATTGAGGATTGAGGATTGAGTATTGAGGATTGAGGATTGATGATTGAAGATTGAATATTGATGATTGAAGATTGAGGATCGAGGATTGAGGGTTGTGGATTGGGGACGAGGACTTAGGGTTGAGTATTGATGTTTGAGGTCCGAGGATTGAGGACTGAGGATTGAGAATTGAGGATTGAGGATTGAGGGTTGAAGATTGAGGATCGGGTGTTGAGGATTGAAGAATGGGGACTGAAGGCTGAGGATTGAGGATTGAGGATTGAAGATTGAGTATTGGGGATTGAAGACTGAGGATTGAGGATTGAGGATTGAGGATTGAGGATTGAGGATTCAGGATTGAGGATTGAGAATTGAAGATTGAGGATTGAGGATTGAAGATTGAGGATTGAGGATTAAAGATTGAGGATTGAGGATTGAGGATTGAGGATTGAGGATTGAGGATTGAAGATTGAATATTGATGATTGAAGATTGAGGATTGAGTATTGAGGGTTGTGGATTGAGGACGAGGACTGAGGGTTGAATATTGATGTTTGAGGTCTGAGGATTGAGGATTGAGGATCGAAGGTTGCAGATTGAGTATTGAGGATTGAAGACTGAGGATTGAGGATTGAGAATTGAGAATTGAGGATGAGGACTGAGGGTTGAGGATTGAGGATTGAGGAACGAGAATCGAGGATTGAGGATTGAGGATTGAAGATTGAGTATTGGGGATTGAAGGTTGAGGATTGAGGACTGAGTATTGAAGATTGAGGATTTGGGACTGAGGATTGATGATTGAGGATTGTGTATTGAGGATTGAAGAATGAGGTTTGAGGATTGAGGATTGAGGATTGAGGATTGTGGACTTAGGATTGAGGACTGAGGATTGAGGATTGAGGATTGAGGATTGGGGATTGAGGATTGAAGATTGAGTATTGGGGATTGAAGGTTGAGGATTGAGGATTGAGTATTGAAGATTGAGGATTTGGGACTGAGGATTGATGATTGAGGATTGGGTATTGAGGATTGAAGAATGAGGATTGAGGATTGAGACTTGAGGATTGAAGATTGTGTATTGAGGATTGAGTATTGAAGATTGAGGATTTGGGACTGAGGATTGAAGAATGAGGATTGAGGATTGAGGATTGAGGATTGAGGATTGAAGATTGAGGATTGGGGACTCCATGTTGAGGGTTGAATGATGAAAATTGACGTTTGTGGATAGAGATTTGAAGATTGCAGATTGAGTATTGAGTATTGAAATCTGTGAATTGATTATACTCTATTGAGGATTGAGAATTGACAACTGATTGTTGAGGACTGAGTTCTGACGGTTGAGGATTCAGGTTTGAGTATTCAGGTTTGAGTTTTGAGGACTGAGGATTGAGGATTGAGGATCGAGGATTGAGGATTGAGGATAGAGGATTGAGGATTGAAGATTGAGGATAGGGTATTGGGGATTGAACATTGAGGATTGAGGATTGAGGACTGAAGATTGAATATTGATGATTGAAGATTGAGGATTGAGGATTGATGGTTGTGGATTGAGGACCAGGACTGAGGGCTGTGTATTGATGTTTGAGGTCTGAGGTTTGAGGATTAAGGATTCAGGATTGAGGATTGAGGATTGAGGATTGAGGATTGAAGTTTGAGTATTGAGGATAGAAGATTGAGAGTTGAGGATTGAGGATTGAGAATTGAGAATTGAGAATTGGGGATGAGGACTGAGGGTTGAAGAATGAGGATTGAGGATTGAGGATTGAGGATTGAGGATTGAAGATTGAGGATTGGGGACTCCATGTTGAGGGTTGAATGATGAAAATTGACGTTTGTGGATAGAGATTTGAAGATTGCAGATTGAGTATTGAGTATTGAAATCTGTGAATTGATTATACTCTATTGAGGATTGAGAATTGACAACTGATTGTTGAGGACTGAGTTCTGACGGTTGAGGATTCAGGTTTGAGTATTCAGGTTTGAGTTTTGAGGACTGAGGATTGAGGATTGAGGATCGAGGATTGAGGATTGAGGATAGAGGATTGAGGATTGAAGATTGAGGATAGGGTATTGGGGATTGAACATTGAGGATTGAGGATTGAGGACTGAAGATTGAATATTGATGATTGAAGATTGAGGATTGAGGATTGATGGTTGTGGATTGAGGACCAGGACTGAGGGCTGTGTATTGATGTTTGAGGTCTGAGGTTTGAGGATTAAGGATTCAGGATTGAGGATTGAGGATTGAGGATTGAGGATTGAAGTTTGAGTATTGAGGATAGAAGATTGAGAGTTGAGGATTGAGGATTGAGAATTGAGGATTGAGGATTGAGGACTGAGGATTGACGATTGAGTATTGAAGATTGAGGATTGACAACTGATTGTTGAGGACAGAGGGCTGAAGATTGAGGATGCAGGATTGAGGATTCAGGATTGATGGTTGAGGACTGAGGACTGAGGATTGAGGATTGAGGATTGAGGATTGAGGATTGGGGATTGAGGATTGAAGATTGAGTATTGAGGATTGAAGATTGAGGATTGAGGATTGAGTATTGAAGATTGAGGATTTGGGACTGAGGATTGATGGTTGAGGATTGATGATTGAGGATTGAGGATTGAGGATTGAGGATTGGGTATTGAGGATTGAAGAATGAGGATTCAGGATTGAGGATTGAGGATTGAGTTTTGAAGATTGAGTATTGAGGATTGAAGATTGAGGATTGAGGATTGAGCATTGAAGATTGAGGATTTGGGACTGAGGATTGAAGATTGAGGATTGATGATTGAGGATTGAGGATTGAGGATTGAGGATTGAGGATTGAAAATTGAGGATTGGGTATTGAGGATTGAAGAATGAGGATTGAGGATTGGGGATTGAGGATTGAGGATTGAAGATTGAGTATTGAGGATTGAATGTTGACGGTTGAGGGTTGAGGATTGAGGATTGAGGATTGAGGATTGAGGATTGAATATTGAGTATTGTGGATTGAAGATTGATGATTGGGGATTGAGTATTGAGGATTGAGGAATGAAGATTGAGGATTGAAGATTGATTATTGAGTATTCAGGTTTGAGTTTTGAGGACTGAGGATTGAGGATTGAGGATCGAGGATTGAGGATTGAGGATAGAGGATTGAGGATTGAAGATTGAGGATAGGGTATTGGGGATTGAACATTGAGGATTGAGGATTGAGGACTGAAGATTGAATATTGATGATTGAAGATTGAGGATTGAGGATGGATGGTTGTGGATTGAGGACCAGGACTGAGGGCTGTGTATTGATGTTTGAGGTCTGAGGTTTGAGGATTAAGGATTCAGGATTGAGGATTGAGGATTGAGGATTGAGGATTGAAGTTTGAGTATTGAGGATAGAAGATTGAGAGTTGAGGATTGAGGATTGAGAATTGAGAATTGGGGATGAGGACTGAGGGTTGAGGATTGAGGATTGAGGATCGAGAATTGAGGATTGAGGATTGAGGACTGAGGATTGACGATTGAGTATTGAAGATTGAGGATTGACAACTGATTGTTGAGGACAGAGGGCTGAAGATTGAGGATGCAGGATTGAGGATTCAGGATTGATGGTTGAGGACTGAGGACTGAGGATTGAGGATTGAGGATTGAGGATTGAGGATTGGGGATTGAGGATTGAAGATTGAGTATTGAGGATTGAAGATTGAGGATTGAGGATTGAGTATTGAAGATTGAGGATTTGGGACTGAGGATTGATGGTTGAGGATTGATGATTGAGGATTGAGGATTGAGGATTGAGGATTGGGTATTGAGGATTGAAGAATGAGGATTCAGGATTGAGGATTGAGGATTGAGTTTTGAAGATTGAGTATTGAGGATTGAAGATTGAGGATTGAGGATTGAGCATTGAAGATTGAGGATTTGGGACTGAGGATTGAAGATTGAGGATTGATGATTGAGGATTGAGGATTGAGGATTGAGGATTGAGGATTGAAAATTGAGGATTGGGTATTGAGGATTGAAGAATGAGGATTGAGGATTGGGGATTGAGGATTGAGGATTGAAGATTGAGTATTGAGGATTGAATGTTGACGGTTGAGGGTTGAGGATTGAGGATTGAGGATTGAGGATTGAGGATTGAATATTGAGTATTGTGGATTGAAGATTGATGATTGGGGATTGAGTATTGAGGATTGAGGAATGAAGATTGAGGATTGAAGATTGATTATTGAGGATTGAAGGTTGAGGATTGAGGATTGCGGATTGAGGATTGAGGATTGAAGATTGAGGATTGGGGACTGAGTGTTGAGGGTTGAGTGATGAGAATTGATGTTTGTGGTTAGAGACTCGAAGATTGCAGATTGGGTATTGAGTATTGAAAACTGTGAATTGATGATATTCTACTGAGGATTGAGGATTGACGTCTGATAGTTGCGGTCTGATGTCTGAAGACTGACGATTCAGGATTGAGGATTCAGGATTGAGGTTTGAGGACCTAGGATTGAGGATTGAAAATTGAATATACAGGATTGAGGATTGAGGATTGAGGATTGAGGATTGAGGATTGAAGTTTGAGTATTGAGGATTGAAGATTGAGGATTGAGGATTCAGAATTGATGGTTGAGGACTGAGGACTGAGGATTGAGGATTGAGGATTGTGGATTGAGTATTGAGGATTTTGGATTGAAGATTGAAGATTGGGGATTGAGGATTGACTATTGAGGATTGAGGATTGAGGATTGAGGATTGAATATTGCAGATTGAGT
This sequence comes from Calliopsis andreniformis, assembly GCF_051401765.1. Taxonomy (NCBI): domain Eukaryota; kingdom Metazoa; phylum Arthropoda; class Insecta; order Hymenoptera; family Andrenidae; genus Calliopsis; species Calliopsis andreniformis. The sequence continues at coordinate 1,588,714 of NW_027480446.1, forward strand.
GTTGATGATTGAAGATTGAGGATTGAGGTTTGAGGATTGAGGATTGAGGACTGAGGATTGAGGATTGAAAATTGAGTATTGAGGATTGAAGAATGAGGATTGAGGATTGAGGACTGAGGATTGAGGTTTGAAGATTGAGGATTGGGGATTGAGGATTGAAGATTGAGTATTGGGGATTGAAGATTGAGGATTGAGGATTGAGTATTGAAGATTGAGGATTTGGGGCTGAGGATTGATGATTGAGGATTGATGATTGAGGATTGAGGATTGAGGATTGAGGATTGAGGATTGAAGATTGAGTATTGAGGATTGAAAATTGAGGATTGAGGATTGAGGATTGAGGATTGAGGATTGAGGATTGAGGATTGAAGTTTGAGTATTGAGGACTGAAGATTGAGGATTGAGGATGGAGGATTGAGGATTGAGGATTGAAGATTGAGGATTGGGGATTGAGGACTGACGTTTGAGGACTGAGAACTGAGGATTGAGGATTGAAGATTGAGGATTGGGGATTGAGGACTGACAATTGAGGATTGGGTATTGAGGATTGAAGAATGAGGATTGAGGATTGAGGATTGAGGATTGAGGATTGAGGATTGAGGATTGAGGATTGAAGATTGAGGATTGAGGATTGAGGATTGAGGATTGAGGATTGAGGATTGAGGATTGAGGATTGAAGATTGAGGATTGAGGATTGAAGATTGAGGATTGGGGATTAAAGATTGAGGATTGAGGATTGAGGATTGAGGATTGAGGATTGAGGATTGAAGATTGAATATCGATGATTGAAGATTGAGGATTGAGGATTGAGGGTTGTGGATTGAGGACCTAGGATTGGAGATTGATTATTGAGGATTCAAGATTGAGGATTGAGGATTGAGGATTGAGAATTGAGAATTGAGGATGAGGACTGAGGGTTGAGGATTGAGGATTGAGGAACGAGAATCGAGGATTGAGGATTGAGGACTGAGGATTGACGATTGAGTATTGAAGATTGGGGATTGACAACCTATGGTTGAGGACAGAGGGCTGAAGATTGAGGATGCAGGATTGAGGATTCAGAATTGATGGTTGAGGACTGAGGACTGAGGATTGAGGATTGAGGATTGTGGATTGACGATTGAGGATTGTGGATTGAAGATTGAGGATTGGGTATTGAGGATTGAACATTGAGGATTGAGGATTGAGGATTGAGGATTGAATATTGCAGACTGAGTGTTGAGGATTGAAGATTGAGGATTGAGGTTTGAGGATTGAGGATTGAGGACTGAGGATTGAGGATTGAAGATTGAGTATTGAGGATTGAAGATTGAGGATTGAGGATTGAGAATTGAGGATTGAGGATGAGGGCTGAGGGTTGACGATTGAGGTTAGAGGACTGAGGACTGAGGATTGAGGATTGAGAATTTAGGGTTGAGGATTGAGGATTGAGGATTGAGGATTGAGGATTGGGGATTGAAGACTGAGTATTGAGGATTGAAGATTGAGGATTGAGGATTGAGGATTCAGGATCGAGGATTGAGGATTGAGGATTGAGGGTTGAGTGTTGAGGTTTGAGTATTGAATCCTGAGAATTCAGGATATTCTATTGGGTACGGAGAATTGAGGATTGATGGTTGAGTATTGAGGATTGAGGATTGAGGATTGAGGATTGAGTATTGAGGATTGAGGATTGAGGATTGAAGATTGAATATTGATGATTGAAGATTGAGGATCGAGGATTGAGGGTTGTGGATTGAGGACGAGGACAGAGGGTTGAGGATTGATGTTTGAGGTCTGAGGATGGAGGATTGAGGATTGAGAATTGGGGATTGAGGATTGAGGATTGAAGATTGAGGATTGGGTGTTGAGGATTCAAGAATGTGTATTGAGGATTGAGGATTGAGGATTGAGGATTGAAGATTGAGTATTGAGGATTGAAGATTGAGGATTGATGTCTGAGGATTGAGGATTGAGGATTGAAGATTGAGGATTGGGTGTTGAGGATTGAAGAATGAGGATTGAGGATTGAGGTTTGAGGATAGAGGATTCAAGATTGAGGATTGGGTATTGAGGATTGAAGAATGAGGATTGGGGATTGAGGACTGGGGATTGAGGATTGCAGATTGAGTACTGAGGATTGAAGATTGAGTGTTGAGGATTGAGGATTGAGGATTGAGCATTGAGTATTGAGGATTGAGGATTGAGGATTGAGGATTGAAGATTGAGGATTGGAGACTGAGTGTTGAGGGTTGAGTGGTGAGTGTTGATGTTTGTGGATAGAAATTTGAAGATTGCAGATTGAGTATTGAGTATTGAAAACTGTGAATTGACGATATTCTATTGAGGATTGAGGATTGACATCTGATTGTTCAGGTCTGAGGTCTGAAGATTGTGGATTCAGGATTGAGTATTCAGGATTGAGGCTTCATGGCTGAGGATTGAGGAATGAGGATTGAGGCATGAGGATTGAGGATTCGGGATTGAAGATTGAGGATTGAGGATTGAGGATGAGTGCTGAGGGTTGAGGATTGAGGTTTGAGGTCTGAGGACTGAGAATTGAGGATTGAGAATTGAGGATTGATCGTTGAAGATTGAACATTGAGGATTGGGTATTGAGGATTGAAGAACAAGTATTGAGGAGTGAGGAGTGAGGATTGAGGATTGAGGATTGAGTATTGAGGATTGAAGCCTGACGATTGAGGATTGAGGATTGAGGATTGAGGATTGAGGATGGAGGATTGAGTATTGAGGATTGAGGTTTGAGGATTGAAGATTGAATATTGATGATTGAAGATTGAGGATTGAGGATTGAGGATTGAAGTTTGAGTATTGAGGACTGAAGATTGAGGATTGAGGATGGAGGATTGAGGATTGAGGATTGAAGATTGAGGATTGGGGATTGAGGACTGACGTTTGAGGACTGAGAACTGAGGATTGAGGATTGAAGATTGAGGATTGGGGATTGAGGACTGACAATTGAGGATTGGGTATTGAGGATTGAAGAATGAGGATTGAGGATTGAGGATTGAGGATTGAGGATTGAGGATTGAGGATTGAGGATTGAAGATTGAGGATTGAGCATTGAGGATTGAGGATTGAGGATTGAGGATTGAGGATTGAGGATTGAAGATTGAGGATTGAGGATTGAAGATTGAGGATTGGGGATTAAAGATTGAGGATTGAGGATTGAGGATTGAGGATTGAAGATTGAATATCGATGATTGAAGATTGAGGATTGAGGATTGAGGGTTGTGGATTGAGGACCTAGGATTGGAGATTGATTATTGAGGATTCAAGATTGAGGATTGAGGATTGAGGATTGAGAATTGAGAATTGAGGATGAGGACTGAGGGTTGAGGATTGAGGATTGAGGAACGAGAATCGAGGATTGAGGATTGAGGACTGAGGATTGACGATTGAGTATTGAAGATTGGGGATTGACAACTTATTGTTGAGGACAGAGGGCTGAAGATTGAGGATGCAGGATTGAGGATTCAGAATTGATGGTTGAGGACTGAGGACTGAGGATTGAGGATTGAGGATTGTGGATTGACGATTGAGGATTGTGGATTGAAGATTGAGGATTGGGTATTGAGGATTGAACATTGAGGATTGAGGATTGAGGATTGAGGATTGAATATTGCAGACTGAGTGTTGAGGATTGAAGATTGAGGATTGAGGTTTGAGGATTGAGGATTGAGGACTGAGGATTGAGGATTGAAGATTGAGTATTGAGGATTGAAGATTGAGGATTGAGGATTGAGAATTGAGGATTGAGGATGAGGGCTGAGGGTTGACGATTGTGGTTAGAGGACTGAGGACTGAGGATTGAGGATTGAGAATTTAGGGTTGAGGATTGAGGATTGAGGATTGAGGATTGAGGATTGGGGATTGAAGACTGAGTATTGAGGATTGAAGATTGAGGATTGAGGATTGAGGATTCAGGATCGAGGATTGAGGATTGAGGATTGAGGGTTGAGTGTTGAGGTTTGAGTATTGAATCCTGAGAATTCAGGATATTCTATTGGGTACGGAGAATTGAGGATTGATGGTTGAGTATTGAGGATTGAGGATTGAGGATTGAGGATTGAGTATTGAGGATTGAGGATTGAGGATTGAAGATTGAATATTGATGATTGAAGATTGAGGATCGAGGATTGAGGGTTGTGGATTGAGGATTGAGGATTGAGGATTGAAGATTGAGTATTGAGGATTGAAGATTGAGGATTGATGTCTGAGGATTGAGGATTGAGGATTGAAGATTGAGGATTGGGTGTTGAGGATTGAAGAATGAGGATTGAGGATTGAGGTTTGAGGATAGAGGATTGAAGATTGAGGATTGGGTATTGAGGATTGAAGAATGAGGATTGGGGATTGAGGACTGGGGATCGAGGATTGCAGATTGAGTACTGAGGATTGAAGATTGAGTGTTGAGGATTGAGGATTGAGGATTGAGCATTGAGTATTGAGGATTGAGGATTGAGGATTGAGGATTGAAGATTGAGGATTGGAGACTGAGTGTTGAGGGTTGAGTGGTGAGTGTTGATGTTTGTGGATAGAAATTTGAAGATTGCAGATTGAGTATTGAGTATTGAAAACTGTGAATTGACGATATTCTATTGAGGATTGAGGATTGACATCTGATTGTTCAGGTCTGAGGTCTGAAGATTGTGGATTCAGGATTGAGTATTCAGGATTGAGGCTTCATGGCTGAGGATTGAGGAATGAGGATTGAGGCATGAGGATTGAGGATTCGGGATTGAAGATTGAGGATTGAGGATTGAGGATGAGTGCTGAGGGTTGAGGATTGAGGTTTGAGGTCTGAGGACTGAGAATTGAGGATTGAGAATTGAGGATTGATCGTTGAAGATTGAACATTGAGGATTGGGTATTGAGGATTGAAGAACAAGTATTGAGGAGTGAGGAGTGAGGATTGAGGATTGAGGATTGAGTATTGAGGATTGAAGCCTGACGATTGAGGATTGAGGATTGAGGATTGAGGATTGAGGATCGAAGATTGAGGGTTGTGGATTGAGGACGAGGACTGATGGTTGAGTATTGATGTTTGAGGTCTGAGGATTGAGGATTGAGGATTGAGAATTGAGGATTGAGTATTGAGGATTGAAGATTGAGGATTGGGTGTTCAGGTTTGAAGAATGAGGATTGAGGATTGAGGATTGAGGATTGAAGATTGAGTATTGAGTATTGAAGATTGAGGATTGAGGTCTGAGTATTGAGGATTGAAGATTGAAGATTGAGGATTGGGTGTTGAGGATTGAAGAATGAGGATTGAGGATTGAGGATTGAGGATTGAGGATTGATGATTGAGGATTGGGTATTGAGGATTGAAGAATGAGGATTGAGGATTGAGGACTGAGGATTGAGGATTGCAGATTGAGTACTGAGGATTGAAGATTGAGGGTTGAGGATTGAGGATTGAGGATTGAGCATTGAGGATTGAGGATTGAGGATTGAGGATGAGTATTGAGGATTGAAGCCTGGCGATTGAGGATTGAGGATTGAGGATTGAGGATTGAGAATGGAGGATTGAAGATTGAGTATTGAGGATTGAAGATTGAGGATTGAGGATTGAGGATTGAGGATTGAGGATTGAAGATTGAGGATTGGGGTCTCAGTGATGAGGGTTGAATGATGAGAATTGACGTTTGTGGATAGAGATTTGAAGATTGCAGATTGAGTATTGAGTATTGAAATCTGTGAATTGATTATATTCTATTGAGGATTGAGAATTGACAACTGCTTGTTGAGGATTGAGTTCTGACGGTTGAGGATTCAGGTTTGAGTATTCAGGTTTGAGTTTTGAGGACTGAGGATTGAGGATTGAGGATCGAGGATTGAGGATTGAGGATTGAGGATTGAAGATTGAGGATAGGGTACAGCGGATTGAACATTGAGAATTGAGGATTGTGGACTGAAGATTGAATGTTGATGATTGAAGATTGAGGATTGAGGATTGATGGTTGTGGATTGAGGTCGAGGACTGAGGGCTGTGTATTGATGTTTGAGGTCTGAGGGTTGAGGATTCAGGATTGAGGATTGAGGATTGAGGATTGAGGATTGTGGATTGAGGATGAGGGCTGAGGGTTGAGGATTGAGGTTTGAGGACTGAGGACTGAGGACTGAGAATTGAGGATTGAGGATTGAGGATCTAGGATTGGAGATTGATTATTGAGGATTGAAGATTGAGGATTGAGGATTGAGGATTGAGAATTGAGAATTGGGGATGTGGACTGAGGGTTGAGGATTGAGGATTGAGGATCGAGAATTGAGGATTGAGGATTGAGGATTGAGGATGAGGGATGAGGGTTGAGGATTGAGGTTTGAGGAATGAGGCCTGAGGATTGAGGATTGAGAATTGAGGATTGAGGATTGAGGATTAAAGATTGAGGATTGAGAATTGGGTATTGAGGATTGAAGTATGAGGATTGAGGTTTGAGGATTGAGGATTGAGGGTTGAAGATTGAGTATTGAGGATTGAAGACTGACGATTGAGGATTGAGGATTGAGGATTGAGGATTGAGGATTGAGGATTGAGGATTGAGAATTGAGGATTGAGGATTGAAGATTGAGGATTGACGATGAGGACTGAGGACTGAGGATTGAGGATTGAGAATTGAGGATTGAGGATTCAGGATTGAAGATTGAGGATTGGGTATTGAGGATTGAAGAATGAGGATTGAGGATTGAGGATTGAGGATTGACGATTGAAGATTGTGTATTGAGGACTGAGGGTTGAGGATTGAGGTTTGAGGACTGAGGACTGAGGATTGAGGATTGAGAATTCAGGATTGAGGATTGAGGATTGAAGATTGAGGATTGGGTATTGAGGATTGAAGAATGAGGATTGAGGATTGAGTATTGAGGATTGAGGATTGAAGATTGAGTATTCAGGATTGGAGAATGACGATTGAGGATTGAGGATTGGGGATCGAGGATTGAGGATTGGGTATCGCGGATTGAACATTGCGGATTGAGGATTCAGGATTGAGGATTGAGGACTGAAGATTGAATATTGATGATTGAAGGTTGAGGATTGAGGATTGAGGGTTGTGGATTGAGGACGAGGACTGAGGGTTGAGTAATGATGTTTGAGGTCTGATGATCGAGGATTGAGTATTGAGGATTGAGGATTGAGGATTGAGGATTGAAGATTGAGGATTTGGTATTCAGGATTGAAGAATGAGGATTGAGGATTGAGTATTGAGGATTGAGGACTGAAGATTGTATATGGATGATTGAGGATTGAGGATTGAGGATTGAGGATTGAAGACTGACAATTGAGGATTGAGGATAGAGGATTGAGGATTGAGGATTGAGGATTGAGGATTGACAATTGAGGATTGAGGATTGAAGATTGAGTATTGACGATATAAGATTGAGGATTGAGGATTGAGGATTGAGGATTGACGATGAGGGCTGAGAGTTGGGGATTGAGGTTTGAGGACTGAGGATAGAGGATTGAGGATTGAGGATTGAGGATTGAGGATTGAGTATTGAGGATTGAGAATTGAGGATTGAGGATTGAAGATTGAGTATTGAGGGTTGAAGGTGGAGGATTGAGGATTGAGGATTGAGGATTGAGGATCGACAATTGAGGATTGAGGATTGAAGATTGAGTATTGAGGATTTAAGATTGAGTATTGAGGATTGAGGATTGAGGATTGACGATGAGGGTTGAGGGTTGAGGATTGAGGTTTGAGGACTGAGGATAGAGGATTGAGGATTGAGGATTGAGGATTGAGTATTGAGGATTGAGAATTCAGGATTGAGGATTGAAGATTGAGTATTGAGGGTTGAAGATTGAGGATTGAGGATTGAGGATTGAGGATTGAGGATTGAGGATTGAGGATTGAGGATTGAGAATTGAGGATTGAGGATTGAAGATTGAGTATTGAGCATTGAAGGTTGGCGATTGGGGATTGAAGATTGAGGATTGACGATGAGGACTGAGGACTGAGGATTGAGGATTGAGAATTGATGATTGAGGATTGAGGATTGAGGATTGAAGATTGAGTATTGGGTATTGAGGATTGAAGAATGAGGATTGAAAATTGAGGATTGAGGATTGAGAATTGAGGATTGAGGATTGAGGATTGAAGATTGAGGATTGGGTATTGAGGATTGAGGAATGAGGATTGAGTATTGAGGGCTGAGAATTGAGGATTGAAAATTGAGTATTGAGGATTGAAGATTGACGATTGAGGATTGAGGATTGAGGATTGAGGATTGAACATTGAGGACTGAGTGTTGAGGGTTGAGTGATGAGAATTGATGTTTGTGGATAGACGTTTGAAGACTGCAGATTGAGTATTGAGTATTGAAAACTGTGAATTGAGGATATTCTATTGAGGATTGAGGATTGACAACTGATTGTTGAGGACTGAGGGCCGAAGATTGAGGATTCAGGATTGAGGATTCAGAATTGAGGTTTGAGGACTGAGGATTGAGGATTGAAGATTGAGTATTGGGGATTGAAGGTTGAGGATTGAGGGTTGAGGATTGAGGATTGAGGATGAGGGCTGAGGGTTTAGGATTGAGGTTTGGGGACTGAGGACTGAGGATAGAGGATTGACAGTTGAGGATTGAGGACTGAGGATTGAAGATTGAGGATAGGGTATTGGGGATTGAACATTGAGGATTGAGGATTGAGGACTGAAGATTGAATATTGATGATTGAAGATTGAGGATTGAGGATTGATGGTTGTGGATTGAGGACCAGGACTGAGGGCTGTGTATTGATGTTTGAGGTCTGAGGGTTGAGGATTCAGGATTGAGGATTGAGGATTGAGGATTGAGGATTGAGGATTGAAGTTTGAGTATTGAGGATAGAAGATTGAGGATTGAGGATTGAGGATTGAGAATTGAGAATTGGGGATGAGGACTGAGGGTTGAGGATTGAGGATTGAGGATCGAGAATTGAGGATTGAGGATTGAGGACTGAGGATTGACGATTGAGTATTGAAGATTGAGGATTGACAACTGATTGTTGAGGACAGAGGGCTGAAGATTGAGGATGCAGGATTGAGGATTCAGGATTGATGGTTGAGGACTGAGGACTGAGGATTGAGGATTGAGGATTGAGGATTGAGGATTGGGGATTGAGGATTGAAGATTGAGTATTGGGGATTGAAGATTGAGGATTGAGGATTGAGTATTGAAGATTGAGGATTGAGGATTGAGGATTGAGGATTGAAGATTGAGTATTGAGGATTGAAAATTGAGGATTGAGGATTGAGGATTGAAGTTTGAGTATTGAGGATTGAAGATTGAGGATTGAGGATTGAGGATTGAGGATTGAGGATTGAAGATTGAGGATTGGGGATTGAGGATTGATGATTGAGGATTGAAGGTTGAGGATTGAGGATTGAAGATTGAGTATTGAGGATTGAAGACTGACGATTGAGGATTGAGGATTGAGGATTGAGGATTGAAGATTGAGTATTGAGGATTGAAAATTGAGGATTGAGGATTGAGGATTGAAGTTTGAGTATTGAGGATTGAAGATTGAGGATTGAGGATTGAGGATTGAGGATTGAGGATTGAAGATTGAGGATTGGGGATTGAGGACTGACGATTGGGGATTGAGTATTGAGGAATGAGAATTGAGGATTGATGTTTGAGGTCTGAGGATCGAGGATTGAGGATTGAGAATTGAGGATTGAGGATTGAGGATTGAAGATTGAGTATTGAGGATTGAAGATTGAGTATTGAGGATTGAGTATTGAAGATTGAGGATTTGGTACTGAGGATTGAAGATTGACGATTGATGATTGAGGATTGAGGATTGAGGAATGAGGATTCAGGATTGAGGATTCAGGATTGTGGTTTGAGAACTGAGGATTGAGGATTGAGGATTGAGGATTGAGGATTGATTATTGAGGATTGAGGATTGAATATTGAGTATTGAGGATTGAAGATAGAGGATTGAGGATTGAGGGTTGAGGATTGAGGACGAGGACTGACGGTTGTAGGATTGAGGTTTGAGGATTGAAGATTGAGGATTGAGGTTTGAGGACTGAGGATTGAGGGTTGAGGATTGAGGATTGAGGATTGAGGATTGAGGATTCAGGATTGAGGATTGAGGGTTGAGGATTGAGGATTGAGGATTGAGGATTGAGGATTGCGGATTGAAGATTGAATATTGATGATTGAAGATTGAGGATTGAGGATTGAGGGTTGTGGATTGAGGACGAGGACTGAGGGTTGAATATTGATGTTTGAGGTCTGAGGATTGATGATTGAGGATTGAAGATTGCAGATTGAGTATTGAGGATTGAAGACTGAGGATTGAGGATTGAGGATTGAGGAATGAGGATTGAGTATTCAGGATTGAGAATTGAGGATTGATTATTGAAGATTGAGTATTGAGGATTGAAGATTGAGGATTGAGGATCTAGGGTTGAGAATTGAGGATTGAATGTTGACGGTCGAGGGTTGAGGATTGAGGATTGAGAATTGAGGAATGATTATTGAAGATTGAGTATTGAGGATTGAAGATTGGGGATTGAGGATTGAGGATTGAGGATTGAGGATGAGGGCTGAGGGTTGAGGATTGAGGTTTGAGGACTGAGGACTGAGGATTGAGGATTGAGAATTGAGGATTGAGGATTGAGGATTGAAGATTGAGGATTGGGTATTGAGGATTGAAGAATGAGTATTGAGGATTGAATGTTGAGGATTGAGGGTTGAGGATTGAGGATTGAGGATTGAGGATTGAGGATTGAAGTTTGAGTATTGAGGATTGAAGATTGAGTATTGAGGATTGAGGATTGAGGATTCAGGATTGAAGATTGAGGATTGGGGATTGAGGACTGACGATTGAGGATTGAGTATTGAGGATTGAGAATTGAGGAATGATTATTGAAGATTGAGTATTGAGGATTGAAGATTGGGTATTGAGGATTGAAGAATGAGGATTGAGGATTGAGGATTGGGGATTGAGGATTGAGGATTGAGTATTGAGGATTGAATGTTGACGGTTGAGGATTAAGGATTGGGGATTGAGGATTGAGGATTGAGGATTGAGGATTGAAGATTGAGTATTGAGGATTGAAGATTGATGATTGGGGATTGAGGATTGAGGATTGAGGATTGAAGACTGAGGATTGGGAACTGAGTGTTGAGGGTTGAGTGATGAGAATTGATGCTTGTGGATAGAGATTTGAAGATTGCAGGTTGAGTATTGAGTATTGAGACCTGTGAATTGAGGATATTCTATTGAGGATTGAGGATTGACAACTGCTTGTTGAGGACTGAGGGCTGAAGATTGAGGATTCAGGATTGAGGATTCAGGATTGAGGTTTGAGAACTGAGGATTGAGGATTGAGGATTGAGGATTGAGGATTGAAGATTGAGGATTGAGGTTTGAGGACTGACGGTTGAGGGTTGAGGATTGAGGATTGAGGATTGAGGATTGAGGATTGAAGATAGAGGATTGGGTATTGAGGATTGAACATTGAGGATTGAGGATTGAGTATTGAGGATTGAGGATTGATGATTGAAGATTGAATATTGATGATTGAAGATTGAGTATCGAGTATTGAGGGTTGTGGATTGAGGACGACGACTTAGGGTTGAGTATTGATGTTTGAGGTCTGAGGATTGAGGATTGAGGATTGAGAATTGAGGATTGAGGTTTGGGGATTGAAGATTGAGGATTGGGAATTGAGGATTGAAGAATGAGGATTGAGGATTGAGGATTGAGGATTGAGGATTGAGGATTGAAGATTGAGGATTGAGGATTGAGGATTGAGGATTGAATATTGAGTATTGAGGATTGAAGATAGAGGATTGAGGATTGTGGGTTGAGGATTGAGGACGAGGACTGACGGTTGAGGATTGAGGTTTGAGGATTGAGGATTCAGGATTGAGGCCTGAGGATTGAGGATTGAGGATTGAGCATTGAGGATTGAAGATTGAGGATTGGGTATTGAGGATTGAAGATTGAGGATTAAGGATTGAGGATTGGGGATTGAGGATCTAAGATTGAGTATTGAGGATTGAATGTTGACGGTCGAGGATTGAGGATTGGGGATTGAGGATTGAGGATTGAGTATTGAGGATTGAAGATTGAGTATCGAGGATTGAAGATTGAGGATTGGGATCTGAGTGTTGAGGGTTGAGTGATGAGTATTGATGTTTGTGGATAGAGATTTGAAGATTGCAGGTTGAGTATTGAGTATTGAGACCTGTGAATTGTGGATATTCTATTGAGGATTGAGGATTGACAACTGATTGTTGAGGACTGAGGGCTGAAGGTTGAGGATTCAGGATTGAGGATTCAGGATTGAGGCTTGAGAACTGAGGATTGAGGATTGAGGATTGAGGATTGAGGATTGAGGATTGAGGATTGAGGATTGAGGATTGAGTATTGAGGATTGAGAAATGAGGATTGAGGATTGAGGATTGAGGATTGAGGATTGAGGATTGAGGATTGAAGATTGAGGATTGGGTATTGAGTATTGACGAATGAGGATTGAGGATTGAGGATTGAGGATTGAGGATTGAAGATTGAGTAGTGAGGATTGAATGTTGACGGTTGAGGACTGAGGATTGAGGATTGAGGATTGAGGAATGGGGATTGAAGATTGAGGATTGAAGATTGAGTATTGAGGATTGAAGATTGAGGATTGAGGATTGCGGATTGAGGATTGAGGATTGAAGATTGAGGACTGGGGACTGAGTGTTGAGGGTTGAGTGATGAGAATTGATGTTTGTGGATAGAGACTTGAAGATTGCAGATTGAGTATTGAGCATTGAAAACTGTGAATTGATGATATTCTATTGAGGATTGAGGATTGACGTCTGATAGTTGAGGTCAGATGTCTGAAGAATGGGGATTCAGGATTGAGGATTCAGGATTGTGGTTTGAGGACTGAGGATTCAGGATTGAGGATTGAGGCCTGAGGATTGAGGATTGAGGATTGAAGGTGGAGGATTGAGGATTGAGGATGAAGGCTGAGGGTTGAGGATTGAGGTTTGAGGACTGAGGACTGAGGAGCGAGGATTCAGAGTTAAGGATTGAGGATTGAGTATTGAAGATTGAGGATTAGGTATTGAGGATTGAAGAATGAGGATTGGGTATTGAGGATTGAAAAATGAGGATTGAGGTTTGAGGATTGAGGATTGAGGATTGAAGATTGAGTATCGAGGATTGAAGATTGATGATTGGGGATTGAGGATTGAGGATTGAGGATTGAAGATTGGGGATTGGGATCTGAGTGTTGAGGGTTGAGTGATGAGAATTGATGTTTGTGGATAGAGATTTGAAGATTGCAGGTTGAGTATTGAGTATTGAGACCTGTGAATTGTGGATATTCTATTGAGGGTTGAGGATTGACAACTGATTGTTGAGGACTGAGGGCTGAAGACTGAGGATTCAGGATTGAGGATTCAGGATTGAGGCTTGAGAACTGAGGATTGAGGATTGAGGATTGAGGATTGAGGATTGAGGATTGAGGATTGAGGATTGAGGATTGAGGATTGAATATTGAGTATTGAGGATTGAAGATAGAGGATTGAGGATTGAGGGTTGAGGATTGAGGACGAGGACTGACGGTTGAGGATTGAGGTTTGAGGATTGAAGGTTGAGGATTGAGGTTTGAGGACTGAGGATTGAGTATTGAGGATTGAGAATTGAGGAATGATTATTGAAGATTGAGTATTGAGGATTGAAGATTGGGGATTGAGGATTGAGGATTGAGGATTGAGGATGAGTGCTGAGGGTTGAGGATTGAGGTTTGAGGACTGAGGACTGAGGATTGAGGATTGAGAATTGAGGATTGAGGATTGAGTATTGAAGGTTAAGGATTGGGTATTGAGGATTGAAGAATGAGGATTCAGGATTGAGGATTGTGGATTGAGGATTGAGGATTGAAGATTGAGGATTGGGTATTGAGGATTGAAGAATGAGGATTGAGGATTGAGGATTGAGGATTGAGGATTGAAGATTGAGTATTGAGGATTGAAGATTGAGTATTGAGGATTGAGTATTGAAGATTGAGGATTTGGGACTGAGGATTGAAGATTGACGATTGATGATTGAGGACTGAGGATTGAGGATAGAGGATTGAGGATTGATGACTGAGGATTGGGTATTGAGGATTGAAGAGTGAGGATTGAGGATTGAGGATTGGGGATTGAGGATTGAAGATTGAGTATTGAGGATTGAATGTTGACGGTTGAGGATTAAGGATTGGGGATTGAGTATTGAGGATTGAGGATTGAGGATTGAGAATTGAGGATTGAGGATGGAGGATGAGGACTGAGGGTTGAGGATTGAGGTTTGAGGAATGAGGATTGAGGATTGAGGATTGAGGGTTGAGGATTGAGGATTGAGTATTGAAGATTGAGGATTGATGACTGAGGATTGAGGATTGAGTATTGAAGATTGAGTACTGAGGACTGAGGATTGAGTATTGAGGATTGAGTATTGAAGATTGAGGACTGAGTGTTGAGGGTTGAGAGATGAGAATTGATCTTTGTGGATGGAGACATGAAAATTGCAGATTGTGGATTGAGTATTGAAAACAGAGAATTCAGGATATTCTAATGAGTATTGAGAATTGAGTATAGATGGTTGAGTATTGAGGATTGATGGTTGAGGGTTGTGCGTTGAATATTAAGGATTGAGGATTTTAGGATTGAGGATTGAGGATTGAGGATTGAAGATTGAGTATTGATGATTGAAGATTGAGGATTGAGGATTGAAGGTTGAAGATTGAGTATTGAGGATTGAGTATTGAAGATTGAGAATTTGGTACTGAGGATTGAAGATTGACGATTGATGATTGAGGATTGAGGTCTGAGGATTGAGGATTGAGTATTGAAGATTGAGAATTGGGTGTTGAGGATTGAAGAATGACGATTGAGGATTGAGGTTTGAGGATTGAGGATTGAAGATTGAGGATTGGGTATTGAGGATTGGAGAATGAGGATTGAAGATTGAGGACTGAGGATTGAGGATTGAGGACTGACGACTGAAGATTGAATATTGATGATTGAAGATTGAGCATTGAGGATTGATGGTTGTGAATTGAGGACGAGGATTGAGGGTTGAGTATTGATGTTTGAGGTCTGAGGATTGAGGATTGAGTATTGAGAATTGAGGATTGAGGATTGAGGACTGAAGATTGAGGATTGGGTGTTGAGGGTTGAAGAATGAGGATTGAGGATTGAGGATTGAGGATTGGGGATTGAAGACTGAGTATTGAGGATTGAATATTGAGGATTGAGGATTGTGGATTCAGGATCGAGGATTGAGGATTGAGGGTTGAGTGTTGAGCTTTGAGTATTGAATCCTGAGAATTCAGGATATTCTATTGAGTACGGAGAATTGAGGATTGATGGTTGAGTATTGAGGATTGAGGATTGAGGATTGAGGATTGAGTATTGAGGATTGAGGATTGAGGATTGAAGACTGAGGATTGAGGATTGAGCATTGAGGATTGAGGATTGAAGATTGAGGATTGGCGACTGAGGATAGACGATTGAGGATTGAGTATTGAGGATTGAGGATAGAGGATTGAGGATTGATGATTGAGGATTGGGTATTGAGGAGTGAAGAATGAGGATTGAGGATTGAGGATTGGGGATTGAGGATTGAAGATTGAGTATTGAGGATTGAATGTTGACGGTTGAGGATTAAGGATTGGGGATTGAGTATTGAGGATTGAGGATTGAGGATTGAGAATTGAGGATTGAGGATGGAGGATGAGGACTGAGGGTTGAGGATTGAGGATTGAGGTTTGAGGATTGAAGATTGAATATTGATGATTGAAGATTGAGGATTGAGGATTGAGGATTGAAGTTTGAGTATTGAGGACTGAAGATTGAGGATTGAGGATTGAGGTTTGAGGACTGAGGATAGAGGATTGAGGATTGAGGATTGAGGATTGAGTATTGAGGATTGAGAATTCAGGATTGAGGATTGAAGATTGAGTATTGAGGGTTGAAGATTGAGGATTGAGGATTGAGGATTGAGGATTGAGGATTGAGGATTGAGGATTGAGGATTGAGAATTGAGGATTGAGGATTGAAGATTTAGTATTGAGCATTGAAGGTTGGCGATTGGGGATTGAAGATTGAGGATTGACGATGAGGACTGAGGACTGAGGATTGAGGATTGAGAATTGATGATTGAGGATTGAGGATTGAGGATTGAAGATTGAGTATTGGGTATTGAGGATTGAAGAATGAGGATTGAAAATTGAGGATTGAGGATTGAGAATTGAGGATTGAGGATTGAGGATTGAAGATTGAGGATTGGGTATTGAGGATTGAGGAATGAGGATTGAGGATTGAGGGCTGAGAATTGAGGATTGAAAATTGAGTATTGAGGATTGAAGATTGACGATTGAGGATTGAGGATTGAGGATTGAGGATTGAACATTGAGGACTGAGTGTTGAGGGTTGAGTGATGAGAATTGATGTTTGTGGATAGACGTTTAAAGACTGCAGATTGAGTATTGAGTATTGAAAACTGTGAATTGAGGATATTCTATTGAGGATTGAGGATTGACAACTGATTGTTGAGGACTGAGGGCCGAAGATTGAGGATTCAGGATTGAGGATTCAGAATTGAGGTTTGAGGACTGAGGATTGAGGATTGAAGATTGAGTATTGGGGATTGAAGGTTGAGGATTGAGGGTTGAGGATTGAGGATTGAGGATGAGGGCTGAGGGTTTAGGATTGAGGTTTGGGGACTGAGGACTGAGGATAGAGGATTGAGAGTTGAGGATTGAGGACTGAGGATTGAAGATTGAGGATAGGGTATTGGGGATTGAACATTGAGGATTGAGGATTGAGGACTGAAGATTGAATATTGATGATTGAAGATTGAGGATTGAGGATTGATGGTTGTGGATTGAGGACCAGGACTGAGGGCTGTGTATTGATGTTTGAGGTCTGAGGGTTGAGGATTCAGGATTGAGGATTGAGGATTGAGGATTGAGGATTGAGGATTGAAGTTTGAGTATTGAGGATAGAAGATTGAGGATTGAGGATTGAGGATTGAGAATTGAGAATTGGGGATGAGGACTGAGGGTTGAGGATTGAGGATTGAGGATCGAGAATTGAGGATTGAGGATTGAGGACTGAGGATTGACGATTGAGTATTGAAGATTGAGGATTGACAACTGATTGTTGAGGACAGAGGGCTGAAGATTGAGGATGCAGGATTGAGGATTCAGGATTGATGGTTGAGGACTGAGGACTGAGGATTGAGGATTGAGGATTGAGGATTGAGGATTGGGGATTGAGGATTGAAGATTGAGTATTGGGGATTGAAGATTGAGGATTGAGGATTGAGTATTGAAGATTGCGGATTGAGGATTGAGGATTGAGGATTGAAGATTGAGTATTGAGGATTGAAAATTGAGGATTGAGGATTGAGGATTGAAGTTTGAGTATTGAGGATTGAAGATTGAGGATTGAGGATTGAGGATTGAGGATTGAGGATTGAAGATTGAGGATTGGGGATTGAGGATTGATGATTGAGGATTGAAGGTTGAGGATTGAGGATTGAAGATTGAGTATTGAGGATTGAAGACTGACGATTGAGGATTGAGGATTGAGGATTGAGGATTGAGGATTGAAGATTGAGTATTGAGGATTGAAAATTGAGGATTGAGGATTGAGGATTGAAGTTTGAGTATTGAGGATTGAAGATTGAGGATTGAGGATTGAGGATTGAGGATTGAGGATTGAAGATTGAGGATTGGGGATTGAGGACTGACGATTGGGGATTGAGTATTGAGGAATGAGAATTGAGGATTGATGTTTGAGGTCTGAGGATCGAGGATTGAGGATTGAGAATTGAGGATTGAGGATTGAGGATTGAAGATTGAGTATTGAGGATTGAAGATTGAGTATTGAGGATTGAGTATTGAAGATTGAGGATTTGGTACTGAGGATTGAAGATTGACGATTGATGATTGAGGATTGAGGATTGAGGAATGAGGATTCAGGATTGAGGATTCAGGATTGTGGTTTGAGGACTGAGGATTGAGGATTGAGGATTGAGGATTGAGGATTGATTATTGAGGATTGAGGATTGAATATTGAGTATTGAGGATTGAAGATAGAGGATTGAGGATTGAGGGTTGAGGATTGAGGACGAGGACTGACGGTTGAGGATTGAGGTTTGAGGATTGAAGATTGAGGATTGAGGTTTGAGGACTGAGGATTGAGGGTTGAGGATTGAGGATTGAGGATTGAGGATTGAAGATTGAGGATTGGGTATTGAGGATTGAACATCGAGGATTGAGGATTGAGTATTGAGGATTGAGGATTGAGGATTGAAGATTGAATATTGACGATTGAAGATTGAGGATCGAGGATTGAGGGTTGTGGATTGAGGACGAGGACTTAGGGTTGAGTATTGATGTTTGAGGTCTGAGGATCGAGGATTGAGGATTGAGAATTGAGGATTGAGGATTGAGGGTTGAAGATTGAGGATCGGGTGTTGAGGATTGAAGAATGGGGATTGAGGGCTGAGGATTGAGGATTGAGGATTGAAGATTGAGTATTGGGGATTGAAGATTGAGGATTGAGGATTGAGGATTGAGGATTGTGGATTGAGGATTCAGGATTGAGGATTGAGGGTTGAGGATTGAGGATTGAGGATTGAGGATTGCGGATTGAAGATTGAATATTGATGATTGAAGATTGAGGATTGAGGATTGAGGGTTGTGGATTGAGGACGAGGACTGAGGGTTGAATATTGATGTTTGAGGTCTGAGGATTGATGATTGAGGATTGAAGATTGCAGATTGAGTATTGAGGATTGAAGACTGAGGATTGAGGATTGAGGATTGAGGAATGAGGATTGAGTATTCAGGATTGAGAATTGAGGATTGATTATTGAAGATTGAGTATTGAGGATTGAAGATTGAGGATTGAGGATCTAGGGTTGAGAATTGAGGATTGAATGTTGACGGTCGAGGGTTGAGGATTGAGGATTGAGAATTGAGGAATGATTATTGAAGATTGAGTATTGAGGATTGAAGATTGGGGATTGAGGATTGAGGATTGAGGATTGAGGATGAGGGCTGAGGGTTGAGGATTGAGGTTTGAGGACTGAAGACTGAGGATTGAGGATTGAGAATTGAGGATTGAGGATTGAGGATTGAAGATTGAGGATTGGGTATTGAGGATTGAAGAATGAGTATTGAGGATTGAATGTTGAGGATTGAGGATTGAGGATTGAGGATTGAGGATTGAGGATTGAGGATTGAAGTTTGAGTATTGAGGATTGAAGATTGAGTATTGAGGATTGAGGATTGAGGATTCAGGATTGAAGATTGAGGATTGGGGATTGAGGACTGACGATTGAGGATTGAGTATTGAGGATTGAGAATTGAGGAATGATTATTGAAGATTGAGTATTGAGGATTGAAGATTGGGGATTGAGGATTGAGGATTGAGGATTGAGGATGAGTGCTGAGGGTTGAGGATTGAGGTTTGAGGACTGAGGACTGAGGATTGAGGATTGAGAATTGAGGATTGAGGATTGAGGATTGAAGGTTGAGGATTGGGTATTGAGGATTGAAGAATGAGGATTCAGGATTGAGGATTGTGGATTGAGGATTCAGGATTGAAGATTGAGGATTGGGTATTGAGGATTGAAGAATGAGGATTGAGGATTGAGGATTGAGGATTGAGGATTGAAGATTGAGTATTGAGGATTGAAGATTGAGTATTGAGGATTGAGTATTGAAGATTGAGGATTTGGGACTGAGGATTGAAGATTGACGATTGATGATTGAGGATTGAGGATTGAGGATTGAGGATTGATGATTGAGGATTGGGTATTGAGGATTGAAGAATGAGGATTGAGGATTGAGGATTGGGGATTGAGGATTGAGGATTGAGTATTGAGGATTGAATGTTGACGGTTGAGGATTAAGGATTGGGGATTGAGGATTGAGGATTGAGGATTGAGGATTGAAGGTTGAGTATTGAGGATTGAAGATTGATGATTGGGGATTGAGGATTGAGGATTGAGGATTGAGGATTGAAGATTGAGGATTGGGAACTGAGTGTTGAGGGTTGAGTGATGAGAATTGATGCTTGTGGATAGAGATTTGAAGATTGCAGGTTGAGTATTGAGTATTGAGACCTGTGAATTGAGGATATTCTATTGAGGATTGAGGATTGACAACTGCTTGTTGAGGACTGAGGGCTGAAGATTGAGGATTCAGGATTGAGGATTCAGGATTGAGGTTTGAGAACTGAGGAATGAGGATTGAGGATTGAGGATTGAGGATTGAAGATTGAGGATTGAGGTTTGAGGACTGACGGTTGAGGGTTGAGGATTGAGGATTGAGGATTGAGGATTGAGGATTGAAGATAGAGGATTGGGTATTGAGGATTGAACATTGAGGATTGAGGATTGAGTATTGAGGATTGAGGATTGATGATTGAATATTGAATATTGATGATTGAAGATTGAGTATCGAGTATTGAGGGTTGTGGATTGAGGACGACGACTTAGGGTTGAGTATTGATGTTTGAGGTCTGAGGATTGAGGATTGAGAATTGAGGATTGAGGTTTGGGGATTGAAGATTGAGGATTGGGAATTGAGGATTGAAGAATGAGGATTGAGGATTGAGGATTGAGGATTGAGGATTGAGGATTGAAGATTGAGGATTGAGGATTGAGGATTGAGGATTGAATATTGAGTATTGAGGATTGAAGATAGAGGATTGAGGATTGTGGGTTGAGGATTGAGGACGAGGACTGACGGTTGAGGATTGAGGTTTGAGGATTGAGGATTCAGGATTGAGGCCTGAGGATTGAGGATTGAGGATTGAGCATTGAGGATTGAAGATTGAGGATTGGGTATTGAGGATTGAAGATTGAGGATTAAGGATTGAGGATTGGGGATTGAGGATCTAGGATTGAGTATTGAGAATTGAATGTTGACGGTCGAGGATTGAGGATTGGGGATTGAGGATTGAGGATTGAGTATTGAGGATTGAAGATTGAGTATCGAGGATTGAAGATTGAGGATTGGGATCTGAGTGTTGAGGGTTGAGTGATGAGTATTGATGTTTGTGGATAGAGATTTGAAGATTGCAGGTTGAGTATTGAGTATTGAGACCTGTGAATTGTGGATATTCTATTGAGGATTGAGGATTGACAACTGATTGTTGAGGACTGAGGGCTGAAGATTGAGGATTCAGGATTGAGGATTCAGGATTGAGGCTTGAGAACTGAGGATTGAGGATTGAGGATTGAGGATTGAGGATTGAGGATTGAGGATTGAGGATTGAGGATTGAGTATTGAGGATTGAGAAATGAGGATTGAGGATTGAGGATTGAGGATTGAGGATTGAGGATTGAGGATTGAAGATTGAGGATTGGGTATTGAGTATTGACGAATGAGGATTGAGGATTGAGGATTGAGGATTGAGGATTGAAGATTGAGTAGTGAGGATTGAATGTTGACGGTTGAGGACTGAGGATTGAGGATTGAGGATTGAGGAATGGGGATTGAAGATTGAGGATTGAAGATTGAGTATTGAGGATTGAAGATTGAGGATTGAGGATTGCGGATTGAGGATTGAGGATTGAAGATTGAGGATTGGGGACTGAGTGTTGAGGGTTGAGTGATGAGAATTGATGTTTGTGGATAGAGACTTGAAGATTGCAGATTGAGTATTGAGCATTGAAAACTGTGAATTGATGATATTCTATTGAGGATTGAGGATTGACGTCTGATAGTTGAGGTCAGATGTCTGAAGAATGGGGATTCAGGATTGAGGATTCAGGATTGTGGTTTGAGGACTGAGGATTCAGGATTGAGGATTGAGGCCTGAGGATTGAGGATTGAGGATTGAAGGTGGAGGATTGAGGATTGAGGATGAAGGCTGAGGGTTGAGGATTGAGGTTTGAGGACTGAGGACTGAGGAGCGAGGATTGAGAGTTAAGGATTGAGGATTGAGTATTGAAGATTGAGGATTAGGTATTGAGGATTGAAGAATGAGGATTGGGTATTGAGGATTGAAAAATGAGGATTGAGGTTTGAGGATTGAGGATTGAGGATTGAAGATTGAGTATCGAGGATTGAAGATTGATGATTGGGGATTGAGGATTGAGGATTGAGGATTGAAGATTGGGGATTGGGATCTGAGTGTTGAGGGTTGAGTGATGAGAATTGATGTTTGTGGATAGAGATTTGAAGATTGCAGGTTGAGTATTGAGTATTGAGACCTGTGAATTGTGGATATTCTATTGAGGGTTGAGGATTGACAACTGATTGTTGAGGACTGAGGGCTGAAGACTGAGGATTCAGGATTGAGGATTCAGGATTGAGGCTTGAGAACTGAGGATTGAGGACGAGGACTGACGGTTGAGGATTGAGGTTTGAGTATTGAAGGTTGAGGATTGGGTATTGAGGATTGAAGATTGAGGATTTGGGACTGAGGATTGAAGATTGACGATTGATGATTGAGGATTGAGGATTGAGGATAGAGGATTGAGGATTGATGACTGAGGATTGGGTATTGAGGATTGAAGAGTGAGGATTGAGGATTGAGGATTGGGGATTGAGGATTGAAGATTGAGTATTGAGGATTGAATGTTGACGGTTGAGGATTAAGGATTGGGGATTGAGTATTGAGGATTGAGGATTGAGGATTGAGAATTGAGGATTGAGGATGGAGGATGAGGACTGAGGGTTGAGGATTGAGGTTTGAGGAATGAGGATTGAGGATTGAGGATTGAGGGTTGAGGATTGAGGATTGAGTATTGAAGATTGAGGATTGATGACTGAGGATTGAGGATTGAGTATTGAAGATTGAGTACTGAGGACTGAGGATTGAGTATTGAGGATTGAGTATTGAAGATTGAGGACTGAGTGTTGAGGGTTGAGAGATGAGAATTGATGTTTGTGGATGGAGACATGAAAATTGCAGATTGTGGATTGAGTATTGAAAACAGAGAATTCAGGATATTCTAATGAGTATTGAGAATTGAGTATAGATGGTTGAGTATTGAGGATTGATGGTTGAGGGTTGTGCGTTGAATATTAAGGATTGAGGATTTTAGGATTGAGGATTGAGGATTGAGGATTGAAGATTGAGTATTGATGATTGAAGATTGAGGATTGAGGATTGAGGGTTGAAGATTGAGTATTGAGGATTGAGTATTGAAGATTGAGGATTTGGTACTGAGGATTGAAGATTGACGATTGATGATTGAGGATTGAGGTCTGAGGATTGAGGATTGAGTATTGAAGATTGAGAATTGGGTGTTGAGGATTGAAGAATGACGATTGAGGATTGAGGTTTGAGGATTGAGGATTGAAGATTGAGGATTGGGTATTGAGGATTGGAGAATGAGGATTGAAGATTGAGGACTGAGGATTGAGGATTGAGGACTGACGACTGAAGATTGAATATTGATGATTGAAGATTGAGCATTGAGGATTGATGGTTGTGAATTGAGGACGAGGATTGAGGGTTGAGTATTGATGTTTGAGGTCTGAGGATTGAGGATTGAGTATTGAGAATTGAGGATTGAGGATTGAGGACTGAAGATTGAGGATTGGGTGTTGAGGGTTGAAGAATGAGGATTGAGGATTGAGGATTGAGGATTGGGGATTGAAGACTGAGTATTGAGGATTGAAGATTGAGGATTGAGGATTGTGGATTCAGGATCGAGGATTGAGGATTGAGGGTTGAGTGTTGAGCTTTGAGTATTGAATCCTGAGAATTCAGGATATTCTATTGAGTACGGAGAATTGAGGATTGATGGTTGAGTATTGAGGATTGAGGATTGAGGATTGAGTATTGAGGATTGAGGATTGAGGATTGAAGACTGAGGATTGAGGATTGAGCATTGAGGATTGAGGATTGAAGATTGAGGATTGGCGACTGAGGATAGACGATTGAGGATTGAGTATTGAGGATTGAGGATAGAGGATTGAGGATTGATGATTGAGGATTGGGTATTGAGGATTGAAGAATGAGGATTGAGGATTGAGGATTGGGGATTGAGGATTGAAGATTGAGTACTGAGGATTGAATGTTGACGGTTGAGGATTAAGGATTGGGGATTGAGTATTGAGGATTGAGGATTGAGGATTGAGAATTGAGGATTGAGGATGGAGGATGAGGACTGAGGGTTGAGGATTGAGGTTTGAGGAATGAGGATTGAGGATTGAGGGTTGAAGATTGAGTATTGAGGATTGAGTATTGAAGATTGAGGATTTGGTACTGAGGATTGAAGATTGACGATTGATGATTGAGGAATGAGGTCTGAGGATTGCGGATTGAGTATTGAAGATTGAGAATTGGGTGTTGAGGATTGAAGAATGACGATTGAGGATTGAGGTTTGAGGATTGAGGATTGAAGATTGAGGATTGGGTATTGAGGATTGGAGAATGAGGATTGAAGATTGAGGACTGAGGTTTGAGGATTGAGGACTGACGACTGAAGATTGAATATTGATGATTGAAGATTGAGCATTGAGGATTGATGGTTGTGAATTGAGGACGAGGATTGAGGGTTGAGTATTGATGTTTGAGGTCCGAGGATTGAGGATTGAGTATTGAGAATTGAGGATTGAGGATTGAGGATTCAGGATCGAGGATTGAGGATTGAGGGTTGAGTGTTGAGGTTTGAGTATTGAATCCTGAGAATTCAGGATATTCTATTGAGTACGGAGAATTGAGGATTGATGGTTGAGTATTGAGGATTGAGGATTGAGGATTGAGGATTGAGTATTGCGGATTGAGGATTGAGGATTGAAGACTGAGGATTGAGGATTGAGCATTGAGGATTGAGGATTGAAGATTGAGGATTGGCGACTGAGGATAGACGATTGAGGATTGAGTATTGAGGATTGAGAATTGAGGATTGATTATTGAAGATTGAGTGTTGAGGATTGAAGATTGAGGATTGAGGATTGAGGATTGAGGATTGAGGATGAGGGCCGAGGGTTGAGGATTGAGGTTTGAGGACTGAGGACTGAGGATTGAGGATTGAGGATTGAGAATTGAGGATTGAGGATTGAGGATTGAAGATTGAGGATTGGGTATTGATGATTGAAGAATGAGGATTGAGTATTGAGGATTGAGGATTGAGGATTGAAGATTGAATATCGATGATTGAAGATTGAGGATCGAGGATTGAGGATTGAGGATTGAGGATTGGGGATTGAGGACTGTCGATTGAGGATTGGGTATTGAGGATTGAAGAATGAGTATTGAGGATTGAGGATTGAGGATTGAAGATTGAGGATTGAGGATTGAGGATTGAGGATTGAGGATTGAAGATTGAGGATTGGGGATTGAGGACTGACGTTTGAGGACTGAGAACTGAGCATTGAGGATTGAGAATTTAGGATTGAGGGTTGAGGATTGAAGATTGAGGATTGGGTATTGAGGATTGAAGAATGAGGATTGAAGATTGAGGATAGGGGATTGAGGTCTGAGGATTGAGGATTGAGGATTGAGAATTGAGGATTGAGGATTGAGGGTTGAAGATTGAGGATCGGGTGTTGAGGATTGAAGAATGGGGATTGAAGGCTGAGGATTGAGGATTGAGGATTGAAGATTGAGTATTGGGGATTGAAGATTGAGGATTGAGGATTGAGGATTGAGGATTGGGGATTGAGGATTGAAGATTGAGTATTGAGGATTGAATGTTGACGGTTAAGGATTGAGGATTGGGGATTGAGGATTGAGGATTGAGGATTGAGGATTGAAGATTGAAGATTGAGTATTGAGGATTGAAGATTGATGATTGGGGATTGAGGATTGAGGATTGAGGATTGTAGATTGAGGATTGGGAACTGAGTGTTGAGGGTTGAATGATGAGAATTGATGTTTGCGGATAGAGATTTGAAGATTGCAGGTTGAGTATTGAGTATTGAGACCTGTGAATTGAGGATATTCTATTGAGTATTGAGGATTGACAACTGATTGTTGAGGACTAAGGGCTGAAGATTGAGGATTCAGGATTGAGGATTCAGGATTGAGGTTTGAGAACTGAGGATTGAGGATTGAGGAATGAGGATTGAGGATTGAGGTTTAGGGATTGAGGAATGAAGATTGAGGATTGGGTATTGAGGATTGAAGAATGAGGATTGAGGATTGAGGACTGGGGATTGAGGATTGCAGATTGAGTACTGAGGATTGAAGATTGAGTGTTGAGTATTGAGGATTGAGGATTGAGCATTGAGTATTGAGGATTGAGGATTGAGGATTGAGGATTAACGATTGAGGATTGGAGACTGAGTGTTGAGGGTTGAGTGGTGAGTGTTGATGTTTGTGGATAGAAATTTGAAGATTGCAGATTGAGTATTGAGTATTGAAAACTGTGAATTGATGATATTCTATTGAGGATTGAGGATTGACATCTGATTGTTCAGGTCTGAGGTCTGCAGATTGTGGATTCAGGATTGAGTATTCAGGATTGAGGCTTCATGGCTGATGATTGAGGATTGAGGATTGAGGCATGAGGGTTGAGGATTGGGGATTGAAGATTGAGGATTGAGGATTGAGGATGAGTGCTGATGGTTGAGGATTGAGGTTTGAGGTCTGAGGACTGAGGATTGAGGATTGAGATTTGAGGATTGATCGTTGAAGATTGAACATTGAGGATTGGGTATTGAGGATTGAAGAATGAGTATTGAGGAGTGAGGAGTGAGGATTGAGGATTGAGGATTGAGTATTGAGGATTGAAGCCTGACGATTGAGGATTGAGGATTGAGGATTGAGGATTGAGGATTGAGGATGGAGGATTGAAGATTGAGTATTGAGGATTGAGGATTGAGGATTGAGGAATGAGGGTTGAGGATGAGAGCTGATGGTTGAGGATTGAGGTTAGAGGACTGAGGACTGAGGATTGAGGATTGAGAATTGAGGATTGAGGATTGAGGATTGAAGATTGTGGATTGGGTATTGAGGATTGAAGAATGAGGATTGAGGATTGAGGATTGAGGATTGAGGATTGAAGATTGAGTATTGAGGATTGAAGATTGAGTATTGAGGATAGAGTATTGAAGATTGAGGATTTGGTACTGAGGATTGAAGATTGACGATTGATGATTGAGGATTGAGGATTGAGGATTGAGGATTGAGGAATGAAGATTGAGGATTGGGTATTGAGGAATGAAGAATGAGGATTGAGGATTGAGGATTGGGGATTGAGGATTGAAGATTGAGTATTGAGGATTGAATGTTGACGGTTGAGCATTGAGGATTGGGGATTGAGGATTGAGGATTGAGGATTGAGGATTGAAGATTGAGTATTGAGGATTGAAGATTGATGATTGGGGATTGAGGATTGAGGATTGAGGATTGAAGATTGAGGATTGGGAACTGAGTGATGAGGGTTGAGTGATGAGAATTGATGTTTGTGGATAGAGATTTGAAGATTGCAGGTTGAGTATTGAGTATTGAGACCTGTGAATTGAGGATATTCTATTGAGGATTGAGGATTGACAACTGATTGTTGAGGACTGAGGGCTGAAGATCGAGGATTCAGGATTGAGGATTCAGGATTGAGGTTTGAGAACTGAGGATTGAGGATTGAGGATTGAGGATTGAGGATTGAGGATTGAGGATTGAGGATTGAGGATTGAATATTGAGTATTGAGGATTGAAGATAGAGGATTGAGGATTGAGGGTTGAGGACTGAGGACGAGGACTGACGGTTGAGGATTGAGGTTTGAGGATTGAAGATTGAGGATTGAGGTTTGAGGATTGAAGATTGAGGATTGGGTATTGAGGATTGAACATTGATGATTGAAGATTGAGGATCGAGGATTGAGTGTTGTGGATTGAGGACGAGGTCTTAGGGTTGAGTATTGATGTTTGAGGTCTGAGGATTGAGGATTGAGGATTGAGAATTGAGGACTGAGGATTGAGGTTTGAAGATTGAGGATCGGGTGTTGAGGATTGAAGAATGGGGATTGAAGGCTGAGGATTGAGGATTGAGGATTGAAGATTGAGTATTGGGGATTGAAGATTGAGGATTGAGGATTGAGGATTGAGGATTGAGGATTGAGGATTCAGGATTGGGGATTGAGAATTGAAGATTGAGGATTGAGGATTGAAGATTGAGGATTGAGGATTAAAGATTGAGGATTGAGGATTGAGGATTGAGGATTGAGGATTGAGGATTGAAGATTGAATATTGATGATTGAAGATTGAGGATTGAGGATTGAGGGTTGTGGATTGAGGACGAGGACTGAGGGTTGAATATTGATGTTTGAGGTCTGAGGATTGAGAATTGAGGATTGAAGATTGCAGATTGAGTATTGAGGATTGAAGACTGAGGATTGAGGATTGAAGATTGAGTATCGAGGATTGAAGATTGATGATTGGGGATTGAGGATTGAGGATCGAGGATTGAAGATTGAGGATTGGGATCTGAGTGTTGAGGGTCGATTGATGAGGATTGATGTTTGAGGATAGAGATTTGAAGAATGCAGGTTGAGTATTGAGTATTGAGACCTGTGAATTGTGGATATTCTATTTAGGATTGAGGATTGACAACTGATTGTTGAGGACTGAGGGCTGAAGATTGAGGATTCAGGATTGAGGATTCAGGATTGAGGCTTGAGAACTGAGGATTGAGGATTGAGGATTGAGGATTGAGGATTGAGGATTGAGGATTGAGGATTGAGGATTGAATATTGAGTATTGAGGATTGAATAGAGAGGATTGAGGATTGAGGGTTGAGGATTGAGGACGAGGACTGACGGTTGAGGATTGAGGTTTGAGGATTGAAGATTGAGGATTGAGGTTTGAGGACTGAGGATTGAGGATTGAGGATTGAGGATTGAGGATTGAGGATTGAGGATTGAAGATTGAGGATAGGGTATTGAGGATTAAACATTGAGGATTGAGGATTGAGTATTGAGGATTGAGGATTGATGATTGAAGATTGAATATTGATGATTGAAGGATGAGGATCGAGCATTGAGGGTTGTGGATTGAGGACGAGGACTTAGGTTTGAGTATTGATGTTTGAAGTCTGAGGATTGAGGATTGAGGATTGAGAATTCAGGATTGAGGATTGAGGGTTGAAGATTGAGGATCGGGTGTGGAGGATTGAAGAATGAGGATTGAGGGTTGAGGATTGAGGATTGAGGATTGAAGATTGGGTATTGAGGATTGAAGATTGAGTATTGAGGATTGAAGATTGAGGATTTAGGATTGAGGATTGAGGATTGAGGATTGAGGATTGAGGATTGAGGATTGAAGATTGAGGATTGAGGATTGAGGATTGAGGATTGGGGATTGAAGACTGAGTATTGAGGATTGAAGATGGAGGATTGAGGATTGAGGATTCAGGATCGAGGATTGAGGATTGAGGATTGAGGGTTGAGTGTTGAGGTTTGAGTATTGAATCCTGAGAATTCAGGATATTCTATTGAGTACGGAGAATTGAGGATCGATGGTTGAGTATTGAGGATTGAGGATTGAGGCTTGAGGATAGAGTATTGAGGATTGAGGATTGAGGATTGAAGATTGAATATCGATGATTGAAGATTGAGGATCGAGGATTGAGGGTTGTGGATTGAGGACGAGGACTGAGGGTTGAGGATTGATGTTTGAGGTCTGAGGATGGAGGATTGAGGATTGAGAATTGAGGATTGAGGATTGAGGATTGAGGGATTGAGGATTGGGTGTTGAGGATTGAAGAATGAGGATTGAGGATTGAGGATTGAGGATTGAGGATTGAAGATTGAGTATTGAGGATTGAAGACTGAGGATTGAGGTCTGAGGATTGAGGATTGAGGATTGAAGATTGAGGATTGGGTGTTGAGGATTGAGGAATGAGGATTGAGGATTGAGGTTTAGGGATTGAGGAATGAAGATTGAGGATTGGGTATTGAGGATTGAAGAATGAGGATTGAGGATTGAGGACTGGGGATTGAGGATTGCAGATTGAGTACTGAGGATTGAAGATTGAGTGTTGAGGATTGAGGATTGAGGATTGAGCATTGAGTATTGAGGATTGAGGATTGAGGATTGAGGATTAAAGATTGAGGATTGGAGACTGAGTGTTGAGGGTTGAGTGGTGAGTGTTGATGTTTGTGGATAGAAATTTGAAGATTGCAGATTGAGTATTGAGTATTGAAAACTGTGAATTGATGATATTCTATTGAGGATTGAGGATTGACATCTGATTGTTCAGGTCTGAGGTCTGCAGATTGTGGATTCAGGATTGAGTATTCAGGATTGAGGCTTCATGGCTGATGATTGAGGATTGAGGATTGAGGCATGAGGGTTGAGGATTGGGGATTGAAGATTGAGGCTTGAGGATTGAGGATGAGTGCTGATGGTTGAGGATTGAGGTTTGAGGTCTGAGGACTGAGGATTGAGGATTGAGATTTGAGGATTGATCGTTGAAGATTGAACATTGAGGATTGGGTATTGAGGATTGAAGAATGAGTATTGAGGAGTGAGGAGTGAGGATTGAGGATTGAGGGTTGAGTATTGAGGATTGAAGCCTGACGATTGAGGATTGAGGATTGAGGATTGAGGATTGAGGATTGAGGATGGAGGATTGAAGATTGAGTATTGAGGATTGAGGATTGAGGATTGAGGAATGAGGGTTGAGGATGAGGGCTGATGGTTGAGGATTGAGGTTAGAGGACTGAGGACTGAGGATTGAGGATTGAGAATTGAGGATTGAGGATTGAGGATTGAAGATTGAGGATTGGGTATTGAGGATTGAAGAATGAGGATTGAGGATTGAGGATTGAGGATTGAGGATTGAAGATTGAGTATTGAGGATTGAAGATTGAGTATTGAGGATAGAGTATTGAAGATTGAGGATTTGGTACTGAGGATTGAAGATTGACGATTGATGATTGAGGATTGAGGATTGAGGATTGAGGATTGAGGAATGAAGATTGAGGATTGGGTATTGAGGAATGAAGAATGAGGATTGAGGATTGAGGATTGGGGATTGAGGATTGAAGATTGAGTATTGAGGATTGAATGTTGACGGTTGAGCATTGAGGATTGGGGATTGAGGATTGAGGATTGAGGATTGAGGATTGAAGATTGAGTATTGAGGATTGAAGATTGATGATTGGGGATTGAGGATTGAGGATTGAGGATTGAAGATTGAGGATTGGGAACTGAGTGATGAGGGTTGAGTGATGAGAATTGATGTTTGTGGATAGAGATTTGAAGATTGCAGGTTGAGTATTGAGTATTGAGACCTGTGAATTGAGGATATTCTATTGAGGATTGAGGATTGACAACTGATTGTTGAGGACTGAGGGCTGAAGATCGAGGATTCAGGATTGAGGATTCAGGATTGAGGTTTGAGAACTGAGGATTGAGGATTGAGGATTGAGGATTGAGGATTGAGGATTGAGGATTGAGGATTGAGGATTGAATATTGAGTATTGAGGATTGAAGATAGAGGATTGAGGATTGAGGGTTGAGGATTGAGGACGAGGACTGACGGTTGAGGATTGAGGTTTGAGGATTGAAGATTGAGGATTGAGGATTGAGGATTGAGGATTGAGGATTCAGGATTGGGGATTGAGAATTGAAGATTGAGGATTGAGGATTGAAGATTGAGGATTGAGGATTAAAGATTGAGGATTGAGGATTGAGGATTGAGGATTGAGGATTGAGGATTGAAGATTGAATATTGATGATTGAAGATTGAGGATTGAGGATTGAGGGTTGTGGATTGAGGACGAGGACTGAGGGTTGAATATTGATGTTTGAGGTCTGAGGATTGAGGATTGAGGATTGAAGATTGCAGATTGAGTATTGAGGATTGAAGACTGAGGATTGAGGATTGAGAATTGAGCATTGAGGATGAGGACTGAGGGTTGAGGATTGAGGATTGAGGAACGAGAATCGAGGATTGAGGATTGCGGACTGAGGATTGAGGACTGAGGATTGAGGATTGAGGATTGAGGATTGGGGATTGAGGATTGAAGATTGAGTATTGGGGATTGAAGGTTGAGGATTGAGGATTGAGTATTGAAGATTGAGGATTTGGGACTGAGGATTGATGATTGAGGATTGGGTATTGAGGATTGAAGAATGAGGATTGAGGATTGAGGATTGAGGATTGAGGATTGTGGACTGAGGATTGAGGACTGAGGGTTGAGGATTGAGGATTGAGGATTGGGGATTGAGGATTGAAGACTGAGTATTGGGGATTGAATGTTGAGGATTGAGGATTGTGTATTGAAGATTGAGGATTTGGGACTGAGGATTGATGATTGAGGATTGGGTATTGAGGATTGAAGAATGACGATTGAGGATTGAGGATTGAGGATTGAGGATTGAAGATTGAGTATTGAGGATTGAAGATTGAGTATTGAGGATTGAGTATTGAAGATTGAGGATTTGGGACTGAGGATTGAAGAATGAGGATTGAGGATTGAGGATTGGGGATTGAGGATTGAAGATTGAGGATTGGGGACTCAGTGTTGAGGGCTGAATGATGAGAATTGACGTTTGTGGATAGAGATTTGAAGATTGCAGATTGAGTATTGAGTATTGAAATCTGTGAAATGATTATACTCTATTGAGGATTGAGAATTGACAACTGATTGTTGAGGACTGAGTTCTGACGGTTGAAGATTCAGGTTTGAGTATTCAGGTTTGAGTTTTGAGGACTGAGGATTAAGGATTGAGGATCGAGGATTGAGGATTGAGGATAGAGGATTGAGGATTGAAGATTGAGGATAGGGTATTGGGGATTGAACATTGAGGATTGAGGATTGAGTACTGAAGATTGAATATTGATGATTGAAGATTGAGGTTTGAGGATTGATGGTTGCTGATTGAGGACCAGGACTGAGGGCTGTGTATTGATGTTTGAGGTCTGACGGTTGAGGATTCAGGATTGAGGATTGAGGATTGAGGATTGAGGATTGAGGATTGAAGTTTTAGTATTGAGGATAGAAGATTGAGGATTGAGGATTGAGGATTGAGAATTGAGAATTGGGGATGAGGACTGAGGGTTGAGGATTGAGGATTGAGGATCGAGAATTGAGGATTGAGGATTGAGGACTGAGGATTGACGATTGAGTATCGAAGATTGAGGATTGACAACTGATTGTTGAGGACAGAGGGCTGAAGATTGAGGATGCAGGATTGAGGATACAGGATTGATGGTTGAGGACTGAGGACTGAGGATTGAGGATTGAGGATTGAGGATTGAGGATTGGGGATTGAGGATTGAAGATTTAGTATTGGGGATTGAAGATTGAGGATTGAGGATTGAGTATTGAAGATTGAGGATTTGGGACTGAGGATTGATGATTGAGGATTGATGATTGAGTATTGAGGATTGAGGATTGAGGGTTGAGGATTGAAGATTGAGGATTGGGTATTGAGGATTGAAGAATGAGGATTGAGGATTGAGGATTGATGATTGAGGATTGAAGATTGAGGATTGAGGATTGAAGATTGAGTATTGAGGATTGAAGACTGACGATTGAGGATTGAGGATTGAGGATTGAGGATTGAAGATTGAGTATTGAGGATTGAAAATTAAGGATTGAGGATTGAGGATTGAAGTTTGAGTATTGAGGATTGAAGATTGAGGATTGAGGATTGAGGATTGAGGATTGAGGATTGAAGATTGAGGATTTGGGATTGAGGACTGACGATTGGGGATTGAGTATTGAGGATTGAGAATTGAGGATTGATTATTGAAAATTGAGTATTGAGGATTGAAGATTGAGGATTGAGGATTGAGGATTGAGGATTGAGGATTGAGGATGAGGGCTGAGGTTTGACGTTTGAGGTTTGAGGGCTGAGGACTGAGGATTGAGGACTGAGAATTGAGGATTGAGGATTGAGGATTGAAGATTGAGGATTGGGTATTGAGGATTGAAGAATGAGGATTGAGGATTGAGGATTGAGGATTGAGGATTGAAGATTGAGGATTGAGGATTGAGGATTGAGGATTGAATATTGAGTATTGAGGATTGAAGATAGAGGATTGAGGATTGTGGGTTGAGGATTGAGGACTAGGACTGACGGTTCAGGATTGAGGTTTGAGGATTGAGGATTCAGGATTGAGGACTGAGGATTGAGGATTGAGGATTGGGCATTGAGGATTGAAGATTGAGGATTGGGTATTGAGGATTGAAGATTGAGGATTAAGGATTGAGGATTGGGGATTGAGGATCTAGGATTGAGTATTGAGGATTGAAGGTTGACGGTCGAGGATTGAGGATTGGGGATTGAGGATTGAGGATTGAGGATTGAGGATTGAAGATTGAAGATTGAGTATTGAGGATTGAAGATTGATGGTTGGGGATTGAGGATTGAGGATTGAGGATTGTAGATTGAGGATTGGGAACTGAGTGTTGAGGGTTGAGAGATGAGAATTGATGTTTGTGGATAGAGATTTGAAGATTGCAGGTTGAGTATTGAGTATTGAGACCTGTGAATTGAGGATATTCTATTGAGGATTGAGGATTGACAACTGATTGTTGAGGACTGAGGGCTGAAGATTGAGGATTCAGGATTGAGGATTCAGGATTGAGGTTTGAGAACTGAGGATTGAGGATTGAGGATTGAGGATTGAGGATTGAAGATTGAGGAATGAGGTTTGAGGACTGAGGATTGAGGGTTGAGGATTGAGGATTGAGGATTGAGGATTGAGGATTGAAGATTGAGGATTGGGTATTGAGGATTGAACATTGAGGATTGAGGATTGAGTATTGAGGATTGAGGATTGAGGATTGAGGATTGAGTATTGAGTATTGAGGACTGAGAATTGAGGATTGATTATTGAAGATTGAGTATTGAGAGTTGAAGATTGAGGATTGAGGATTGAGGATTGAGTATTGAGGGTGAGGGCTGAGGTTTGACGATTGAGGTTTGAGGACTGAGGACTGAGGATTGAGGATTCAGAATTGAGGATTGAGGTTTGAGGATTGAAGATTGAGGATTGGGTATTGAGGATTGAAGAATGAGGATTCAGGAGTGAGGATTGAGGATTGAGGATTGAGGATTGAGGATTGAGTATTGAGGATTGAAGCCTGACGATTGAGGATTGAGGATTGAGGATTGAGGATTGAGGATTGAGGATGGAGGATTGAAGATTGAGTATTGAGGATTGAGGATTGAGGATTGAGGAATGAGGATTGAGGATGAGGGCTGATGGTTGAGGATTGAGGTTAGAGGACTGAGTACTGAGGATTGAGGATTGAGAATTGAGGATTGAGGATTGAGGATTGAAGATTGAGGATTGGGTATTGAGGATTGAAGAATGAGGATTGAGGATTGAGGATTGAGGATTGAGGATTGAAGATTGAGTATTGAGGATTGAAGATTGAGTATTGAGGATTGAGTATTGAAGATTGAGGATTTGGTACTGAGGATTGAAGATTGACGATTGATGATTGAGGATTGAGGATTGAGGATTGAGGATTGAGGAATGAAGATTGAGGATTGGGTATTGAGGATTGAAGAATGAGGATTGAGGATTGAGGATTGGGGATTGAGGATTGAAGAATGAGTATTGAGGATTGAATGTTGACGGCTGAGCATTGAGGATTGGGGATTGAGGACTGAGGATTGAGGATTGAGGATTGAAGATTGAGTATTGAGGGTTGAAGATTGATGATTGGGGATTGAGGATTGAGGATTGTGGATTGAAGATTGAGGATTGGGAACTGAGTGATGAGGGTTGAGTGATGAGAATTGATGTTTGTGGATAGAGATTTGAAGATTGCAGCTTGAGTATTGAGTATTGAGATCTGTGAATTGAGGATATTTTATTGAGGATTGAGGATTGACAACTGATTGTTGAGGACTGAGGGCTGAAGATCGAGGATTCAGGATTGAGGATTCAGGATTGAGGTTTGAGAACTGAGGATTGAGGATTGAGGATTGAGGATTGAGGATTGAGGATTGAGGATTGAGGATTGAGGATTGAGGATTGAATGTTGAGTATTGAGGATTGAAGATAGAGGATTGAGGATTGAGGGTTGAGGATTGTGGACGAGGACTGACGGTTGAGGATTGAGGTTTGAGGATTGAAGATTGAGGATTGAGGTTTGAGGATTGAAGATTGAGGACTGGGTATTGAGGATTGAAGAATGAGGATTGAGGATTGAGGATTGAGGATTGAGGATTGAAGATTGAGGATTGAGGATCGAGGATTGAGGATTGAATATTGAGTATTGAGGATTGAAGATAGAGGATTGAGGATTGAGGGTTGAGGATTGAGGACGAGGACTGACGGTTGAGGATTGAGGTTTGAGGATTGAGGATTCAGGATTGAGGACTGAGGGTTGAGGATTGAGGATTGAGCATTGAGGATTGAAGATTGAGGACTGGGGATTGAGGATTGAAGATTGAGGATTAAGGATTGAGGATTGGAGATTGAGGATCTAGGATTGGAGATTGATTATTGAGGATTCAAGATTGAGGATTGATGATTGAGGATTGAGAATTGAGAATTGAGGATGAGGACTGAGGGTTGAGGATTGAGGATTGAGGACCGAGAATCGATGATTGAGGATTGAGGACTGAGGATTGACGATTGAGTATTGAAGATTGAGGATTGACAACTGATTGTTGAGGACAGAGGGCTGAAGATTGAGGATGCAGGATTGAGATTCAGAATTGATGGTTGAGGACTAAGGACTGAGGATTGAGGATTGAAAATTTAGATTGAGTATTGAAGATTGAGGATTGAGGATTGAGAATTGAGAATTGAGAATGAGGGCTGAGGGTTGAGGATTGAGGTTAGAGGACTGAGGACTGAGGATTGAGGATTGAGAATTTAGGATTGAGGATTGAGGATTGAAGATTGAGGATTGGGTATTGAGGATTGAAGAATGAGGATTGAGGATTGAGGATTGAGGATTGAGGTTTGAAGATTGCGTATTGAGGATTGAAGATTGAGGATTGAGGATTGAGCATTGAAGATTGAGGATTTGGGTCTGAGGATTGAAGATTGAGGATTGATTTATTGAGGATTGAGGATTGAGGATTGAGGATTGAGGATTGAAAATTGAGGATTGGGTATTGAGGATTGAAGAATGAGGATTGAGGATTGGGGATTGAGGATTGAGGATTGAAGATTGAGTATTGAGGATTGAATGTTGACGGTTGAGCATTGAGGATTGGGGATTGAGGACTGAGGATTGAGGATTGAGGATTGAAGATTGAGTATTGAGGGTTGAAGATTGATGATTGGGGATTGAGGATTGAGGATTGTGGATTGAAGATTGAGGATTGGGAACTGAGTGATGAGGGTTGAGTGATGAGAATTGATGTTTGTGGATAGAGATTTGAAGATTGCAGCTTGAGTATTGAGTATTGAGATCTGTGAATTGAGGATATTTTATTGAGGATTGAGGATTGACAACTGATTGTTGAGGACTGAGGGCTGAAGATCGAGGATTCAGGATTGAGGATTCAGGATTGAGGTTTGAGAACTGAGGATTGAGGATTGAGGATTGAGGATTGAGGATTGAGGATTGAGGATTGAGGATTGAGGATTGAGGATTGAATGTTGAGTATTGAGGATTGAAGATAGAGGATTGAGGATTGAGGGTTGAGGATTGTGGACGAGGACTGACGGTTGAGGATTGAGGTTTGAGGATTGAAGATTGAGGATTGAGGTTTGAGGATTGAAGATTGAGGACTGGGTATTGAGGATTGAAGAATGAGGATTGAGGATTGAGGATTGAGGATTGAGGATTGAAGATTGAGGATTGAGGATCGAGGATTGAGGATTGAATATTGAGTATTGAGGATTGAAGATAGAGGATTGAGGATTGAGGGTTGAGGATTGAGGACGAGGACTGACGGTTGAGGATTGAGGTTTGAGGATTGAGGATTCAGGATTGAGGACTGAGGGTTGAGGATTGAGGATTGAGCATTGAGGATTGAAGATTGAGGACTGGGGATTGAGGATTGAAGATTGAGGATTAAGGATTGAGGATTGGAGATTGAGGATCTAGGATTGGAGATTGATTATTGAGGATTCAAGATTGAGGATTGATGATTGAGGATTGAGAATTGAGAATTGAGGATGAGGACTGAGGGTTGAGGATTGAGGATTGAGGACCGAGAATCGATGATTGAGGATTGAGGACTGAGGATTGACGATTGAGTATTGAAGATTGAGGATTGACAACTGATTGTTGAGGACAGAGGGCTGAAGATTGAGGATGCAGGATTGAGATTCAGAATTGATGGTTGAGGACTAAGGACTGAGGATTGAGGATTGAAAATTTAGATTGAGTATTGAAGATTGAGGATTGAGGATTGAGAATTGAGAATTGAGAATGAGGGCTGAGGGTTGAGGATTGAGGTTAGAGGACTGAGGACTGAGGATTGAGGATTGAGAATTTAGGATTGAGGATTGAGGATTGAAGATTGAGGATTGGGTATTGAGGATTGAAGAATGAGGATTGAGGATTGAGGATTGAGGATTGAGGTTTGAAGATTGCGTATTGAGGATTGAAGATTGAGGATTGAAGATTGAGCATTGAAGATTGAGGATTTGGGTCTGAGGATTGAAGATTGAGGATTGATTTATTGAGGATTGAGGATTGAGGATTGAGGATTGAGGATTGAAAATTGAGGATTGGGTATTGAGGATTGAAGAATGAGGATTGAGGATTGGGGATTGAGGATTGAGGATTGAAGATTGAGTATTGAGGATTGAATGTTGACGGTTGAGGGTTGAGGATTGAGGATTGAGGATTGAGGATTTTAGGATTGAATATTGAGTATTGAGGATTGAAGATTGATGATTGGGGATTGAGTATTGAGGATTGAGGATTGAAGATTGAGGATTGAAGATTGATTATTGAGGATTGAAGGTTGAGGATTGAGGATTGCGGATTGAGGATTGAGGATTGAAGATTGAGGATTGGGGACTGAGTGTTGAGGGTTGAGTGATGAGAATTGATGTTTGTGGATAGAGACTCGAAGATTGCAGATTGAGTATTGAGTATTGAAAACTGTGAATTGATGATATTCTATTGAGGATTGAGGATTGACGTCTGATAGTTGAGGTCTGATGTCTGAAGACTGAGGATTCAGGATTGAGGTTTGAGGACTGAGGATTGAGGATTGAAAATTGAGGATACAGGATTGAGGATTGAGGATTGAGGATTGAGGATTGAGGATTGAAGTTTGAGTATTGATGATTGAAGATTGAGGATTGAGGATTCAGAATTGATGGTTGAGGACTGAGGACTGAGGATTGAGGATTGAGGTTTGAGGATTGAGGATTGAGGACTGAGGATTGAGGATTGAAAATTGAGTATTGAGGATTGAAGAATGAGGATTGAGGATTGAGGACTGAGGATTGAGGTTTGAAGATTGAGGATTGGGGATTGAGGATTGAAGATTGAGTATTGGGGATTGAAGATTGAGGATTGAGGATGAGTATTGAAGATTGAGGATTTGGGACTGAGGATTGATGATTGAGGATTGATGATTGAGGATTGAGGATTGAGGATTGAGGATTGAGGATTGAAGATTGAGTATTGAGGATTGAAAATTGAGGATTGAGGATTGAGGATTGAGGATTGAGGATTGAGGATTGAGGATTGAAGTTTGAGTATTGAGGACTGAAGATTGAGGATTGAGGATTGAGGATTGAGGATTGAGGATTGAAGATTGAGGATTGGGGATTGAGGACTGACGTTTGAGGGCTGAGAACTGAGGATTGAGGATTGAAGATTGAGGATTGGGGATTGAGGACTGACAATTGAGGATTGGGTATTGAGGATTGAAGAATGAGGATTGAGGATTGAGGATTGAGGATTGAGGATTGAGGATTGAGGATTGAAGATTGAGGATTGAGGATTGAGAATGAGGACTGAGGGTTGAGGATTGAGGATCGAGGAACGAGAATCGAGGATTGAGGATTGAGGACTGAGGATTGACGATTGAGTATTGAAGATTGGGGATTGACAACTTATTGTTGAGGACAGAGGGCTGAAGATTGAGGATGCAGGATTGAGGATTCAGAATTGATGGTTGAGGACTGAGGACTGAGGATTGAGGATTGAGGATTGTGGATTGACGATTGAGGATTGTGGATTGAGGATTGAGGATTGGGTATTGAGGATTGAACATTGAGGATTGAGGATTGAGGATTGAGGATTGAATATTGCAGACTGAGTGTTGAGGATTGAAGATTGAGGATTGAGGTTTGAGGATTGAGGATTGAGGACTGAGGATTGAGGATTGAAGATTGAGTATTGAGGATTGAAGATTGAGGATTGAGGATTGAAGTTTGAGTACTGAGGACTGAAGATTGAGGATTGAGGATTGAGGATTGAGGATTGAGGATTGAGGATTGAGGATTGAGGATTGAGGATTGAAGTTTGAGTATTGAGGATTGAAGATTGAGTATTGAGGATTGAGGATTGAGGATTCAGGATTGAAGATTGAGGATTGGGGATTGAGGACTGACGATTGAGGATTGAGTATTGAGGATTGAGAATTGAGGAATGATTATTGAAGATTGAGTATTGAGGATTGAAGATTGGGGATTGAGGATTGAGGATTGAGGATTGAGGATGAGTGCTGAGGGTTGAGGATTGAGGTTTGAGGACTGAGGACTGAGGATTGAGGATTGAGAATTGAGGATTGAGGATTGAGGATTGAAGGTTGAGGATTGGGTATTGAGGATTGAAGAATGAGGATTCAGGATTGAGGATTGTGGATTGAGGATTCAGGATTGAAGATTGAGGATTGGGTATTGAGGATTGAAGAATGAGGATTGAGGATTGAGGATTGAGGATTGAGGATTGAAGATTGAGTATTGAGGATTGAAGATTGAGTATTGAGGATTGAGTATTGAAGATTGAGGATTTGGGACTGAGGATTGAAGATTGACGATTGATGATTGAGGATTGAGGATTGAGGATTGAGGATTGAGGATTGATGATTGAGGATTGGGTATTGAGGATTGAAGAATGAGGATTGAGGATTGAGGATTGGGGATTGAGGATTGAGGATTGAGTATTGAGGATTGAATGTTGACGGTTGAGGATTAAGGATTGGGGATTGAGGATTGAGGATTGAGGATTGAGGATTGAAGATTGAGTATCGAGGATTGAAGATTGATGATTGGGGATTGAGGATTGAGGATTGAGGATTGAAGATTGGGGATTGGGATCTGAGTGTTGAGGGTTGAGTGATGAGAATTAATGTTTGTGGATAGAGATTTGAAGATTGCAGGTTGAGTATTGAGTATTGAGACCTGTGAATTGTGGATATTCTATTGAGGGTTGAGGATTGACAACTGATTGTTGAGGACTGAGGGCTGAAGACTGAGGATTCAGGATTGAGGATTCAGGATTGAGGCTTGAGAACTGAGGATTGAGGACGAGGACTGACGGTTGAGGATTGAGGTTTGAGTATTGAAGGTTGAGGATTGGGTATTGAGGATTGAAGATTGAGGATTTGGGACTGAGGATTGAAGATTGACGATTGATGATTGAGGATTGAGGATTGAGGATAGAGGATTGAGGATTGATGACTGAGGATTGGGTATTGAGGATTGAAGAGTGAGGATTGAGGATTGAGGATTGGGGATTGAGGATTGAAGATTGAGTATTGAGGATTGAATGTTGACGGTTGAGGATTAAGGATTGGGGATTGAGTATTGAGGATTGAGGATTGAGGATTGAGAATTGAGGATTGAGGATGGAGGATGAGGACTGAGGGTTGAGGATTGAGGTTTGAGGAATGAGGATTGAGGATTGAGGATTGAGGGTTGAGGATTGAGGATTGAGTATTGAAGATTGAGGATTTTAGGATTGAGGATTGAGGATTGAGGATTGAAGATTGAGTATTGATGATTGAAGATTGAGGATTGAGGATTGAGGGTTGAAGATTGAGTATTGAGGATTGAGTATTGAAGATTGAGGATTTGGTACTGAGGATTGAAGATTGACGATTGATGATTGAGGATTGAGGTCTGAGGATTGAGGATTGAGTATTGAAGATTGAGAATTGGGTGTTGAGGATTGAAGAATGACGATTGAGGATTGAGGTTTGAGGATTGAGGATTGAAGATTGAGGATTGGGTATTGAGGATTGGAGAATGAGGATTGAAGATTGAGGACTGAGGATTGAGGATTGAGGACTGACGACTGAAGATTGAATATTGATGATTGAAGATTGAGCATTGAGGATTGATGGTTGTGAATTGAGGACGAGGATTGAGGGTTGAGTATTGATGTTTGAGGTCTGAGGATTGAGGATTGAGTATTGAGAATTGAGGATTGAGGATTGAGGACTGAAGATTGAGGATTGGGTGTTGAGGGTTGAAGAATGAGGATTGAGGATTGAGGATTGAGGATTGGGGATTGAAGACTGAGTATTGAGGATTGAAGATTGAGGATTGAGGATTGTGGATTCAGGATCGAGGATTGAGGATTGAGGGTTGAGTGTTGAGCTTTGAGTATTGAATCCTGAGAATTCAGGATATTCTATTGAGTACGGAGAATTGAGGATTGATGGTTGAGTATTGAGGATTGAGGATTGAGGATTGAGGATTGAGTATTGAGGATTGAGGATTGAGGATTGGCGACTGAGGATAGACGATTGAGGATTGAGTATTGAGGATTGAGGATAGAGGATTGAGGATCGATGATTGAGGATTGGGTATTGAGGATTGAAGAATGAGGATTGAGGATTGAGGATTGGGGATTGAGGATTGAAGATTGACTATTGAGGATTGAATGTTGACGGTTGAGGATTAAGGATTGGGGATTGAGTATTGAGGATTGAGGATTGAGGATTGAGAATTGAGGATTGAGGATGGAGGATGAGGACTGAGGGTTGAGGATTGAGGTTTGAGGAATGAGGATTGAGGATTGAGGGTTGAAGATTGAGTATTGAGGATTGAGTATTGAAGATTGAGGATTTGGTACTGAGGATTGAAGATTGACGATTGATGATTGAGGAATGAGGTCTGAGGATTGAGGATTGAGTATTGAAGATTGAGAATTGGGTGTTGAGGATTGAAGAATGACGATTGAGGATTGAGGTTTGAGGATTGAGGATTGAAGATTGAGGATTGGGTATTGAGGATTGGAGAATGAGGATTGAAGATTGAGGACTGAGGTTTGAGGATTGAGTACTGACGACTGAAGATTGAATATTGATGATTGAAGATTGAGCATTGAGGATTGATGGTTGTGAATTGAGGACGAGGATTGAGGGTTGAGTATTGATGTTTGAGGTCCGAGGATTGAGGATTGAGTATTGAGAATTGAGGATTGAGGATTGAGGATTCAGGATCGAGGATTGAGGATTGAGGGTTGAGTGTTGAGGTTTGAGTATTGAATCCTGAGAATTCAGGATATTCTATTGAGTACGGAGAATTGAGGATTGGCGACTGAGGATAGACGATTGAGGATTGAGTATTGAGGATTGAGAATTGAGGATTGATTATTGAAGATTGAGTGTTGAGGATTGAAGATTGAGGATTGAGGATTGAGGATTGAGGATTGAGGATGAGGGCCGAGGGTTGAGGATTGAGGTTTG
Organism: Calliopsis andreniformis; assembly: GCF_051401765.1. Classification (NCBI taxonomy): domain Eukaryota; kingdom Metazoa; phylum Arthropoda; class Insecta; order Hymenoptera; family Andrenidae; genus Calliopsis; species Calliopsis andreniformis. Next base: position 1,632,218 of record NW_027480446.1, read on the forward strand.
AGGACTGAGGACTGAGGATTGAGGATTGAGGATTGAGAATTGAGGATTGAGGATTGAGGATTGAAGATTGAGGATTGGGTATTGATGATTGAAGAATGAGGATTGAGTATTGAGGATTGAGGATTGAGGATTGAAGATTGAATATCGATGATTGAAGATTGAGGATCGAGGATTGAGGATTGAGGATTGAGGATTGGGGATTGAGGACTGTCGATTGAGGATTGGGTATTGAGGATTGAAGAATGAGTATTGAGGATTGAGGATTGAGGATTGAAGATTGAGGATTGAGGATTGAGGATTGAGGATTGAGGATTGAAGATTGAGGATTGGGGATTGAGGACTGACGTTTGAGGACTGAGAACTGAGCATTGAGGATTGAGAATTTAGGATTGAGGATTGAGGATTGAAGATTGAGGATTGGGTATTGAGGATTGAAGAATGAGGATTGAAGATTGAGGATAGGGGATTGAGGTCTGAGGATTGAGGATTGAGGATTGAGAATTGAGGATTGAGGATTGAGGGTTGAAGATTGAGGATCGGGTGTTGAGGATTGAAGAATGGGGATTGAAGGCTGAGGATTGAGGATTGAGGATTGAAGATTGAGTATTGGGGATTGAAGATTGAGGATTGAGGATTGAGGATTGAGGATTGGGGATTGAGGATTGAAGATTGAGTATTGAGGATTGAATGTTGACGGTTAAGGATTGAGGATTGGGGATTGAGGATTGAGGATTGAGGATTGAGGATTGAAGATTGAAGATTGAGTATTGAGGATTGAAGATTGATGATTGGGGATTGAGGATTGAGGATTGAGGATTGTAGATTGAGGATTGGGAACTGAGTGTTGAGGGTTGAATGATGAGAATTGATGTTTGCGGATAGAGATTTGAAGATTGCAGGTTGAGTATTGAGTATTGAGACCTGTGAATTGAGGATATTCTATTGAGTATTGAGGATTGACAACTGATTGTTGAGGACTAAGGGCTGAAGATTGAGGATTCAGGATTGAGGATTCAGGATTGAGGTTTGAGAACTGAGGATTGAGGATTGAGGAATGAGGATTGAGGATTGAGGTTTAGGGATTGAGGAATGAAGATTGAGGATTGGGTATTGAGGATTGAAGAATGAGGATTGAGGATTGAGGACTGGGGATTGAGGATTGCAGATTGAGTACTGAGGATTGAAGATTGAGTGTTGAGTATTGAGGATTGAGGATTGAGCATTGAGTATTGAGGATTGAGGATTGAGGATTGAGGATTGAGGATTGGAGACTGAGTGTTGAGGGTTGAGTGGTGAGTGTTGATGTTTGTGGATAGAAATTTGAAGATTGCAGATTGAGTATTGAGTATTGAAAACTGTGAATTGATGATATTCTATTGAGGATTGAGGATTGACATCTGATTGTTCAGGTCTGAGGTCTGCAGATTGTGGATTCAGGATTGAGTATTCAGGATTGTGGCTTCATGGCTGATGATTGAGGATTGAGGATTGAGGCATGAGGGTTGAGGATTGGGGATTGAAGATTGAGGATTGAGGATTGAGGATGAGTGCTGATGGTTGAGGATTGAGGTTTGAGGTCTGAGGACTGAGGATTGAGGATTGAGATTTGAGGATTGATCGTTGAAGATTGAACATTGAGGATTGGGTATTGAGGATTGAAGAATGAGTATTGAGGAGTGAGGAGTGAGGATTGAGGATTGAGGATTGAGTATTGAGGATTGAAGCCTGACGATTGAGGATTGAGGATTGAGGATTGAGGATGGAGGGTTGAAGATTGAGTATTGAGGATTGAGGATTGAGGATTGAGGAATGAGGGTTGAGGATGAGGGCTGATGGTTGAGGATTGAGGTTAGAGGACTGAGGACTGAGGATTGAGGATTGAGAATTGAGGATTGAGGATTAAGGATTGAAGATTGAGGATTGGGTATTGAGGATTGAAGAATGAGGATTGAGGATTGAGGATTGAGGATTGAGGATTGAAGATTGAGTATTGAGGATTGAAGATTGAGTATTGAGGATAGAGTATTGAAGATTGAGGATTTGGTACTGAGGATTGAAGATTGACGATTGATGATTGAGGATTGAGGATTGAGGATTGAGGATTGAGGAATGAAGATTGAGGATTGGGTATTGAGGAATGAAGAATGAGGATTGAGGATTGAGGATTGGGGATTGAGGATTGAAGATTGAGTATTGAGGATTGAATGTTGACGGTTGAGCATTGAGGATTGGGGATTGAGGATTGAGGATTGAGGATTGAGGATTGAAGATTGAGTATTGAGGATTGAAGATTGATGATTGGGGATTGAGGATTGAGGATTGAGGATTGAAGATTGAGGATTGGGAACTGAGTGATGAGGGTTGAGTGATGAGAATTAATGTTTGTGGATAGAGATTTGAAGATTGCAGGTTGAGTATTGAGTATTGAGACCTGTGAATTGAGGATATTCTATTGAGGATTGAGGATTGACAACTGATTGTTGAGGACTGAGGGCTGAAGATCGAGGATTCAGGATTGAGGATTCAGGATTGAGGTTTGAGAACTGAGGATTGAGGATTGAGGATTGAGGATTGAGGATTGAGGATTGAGGATTGAGGATTGAGGATTGAATATTGAGTATTGAGGATTGAAGATAGAGGATTGAGGATTGAGGGTTGAGGATTGAGGACGAGGACTGACGGTTGAGGATTGAGGTTTGAGGATTGAAGATTGAGGATTGAGGATTGAGGATTGAGGATTGAGGATTCAGGATTGGGGATTGAGAATTGAAGATTGAGGATTGAGGATTGAAGATTGAGGATTGAGGATTAAAGATTGAGGATTGAGGATTGAGGATTGAGGATTGAGGATTGAGGATTGAAGATTGAATATTGATGATTGAAGATTGAGGATTGAGGATTGAGGGTTGTGGATTGAGGACGAGGACTGAGGGTTGAATATTGATGTTTGAGGTCTGAGGATTGAGGATTGAGGATTGAAGATTGCAGATTGAGTATTGAGGATTGAAGACTGAGGATTGAGGATTGAGAATTGAGCATTGAGGATGAGGACTGAGGGTTGAGGATTGAGGATTGAGGAACGAGAATCGAGGATTGAGGATTGCGGACTGAGGATTGAGGACTGAGGATTGAGGACTGAGAATTGAGGATTGAGGATTGAGGATTGAAGATTGGGGATTGGGTATTGAGGATTGAAGAATGAGGATTGAGGATTGAGGATTGAGGATTGAGGATTGAAGATTGAGGATTGAGGATTGAGGATTGAGGATTGAATATTGAGTATTGAGGATTGAAGATAGAGGATTGAGGATTGTGGGTTGAGGATTGAGGACTAGGACTGACGGTTGAGGATTGAGGTTTGAGGATTGAGGATTCAGGATTGAGGACTGAGGATTGAGGATTGAGGATTGGGCATTGAGGATTGAAGATTGAGGATTGGGTATTGAGGATTGAAGATTGAGGATTAAGGATTGAGGATTGGGGATTGAGGATCTAGGATTGAGTATTGAGGATTGAAAGTTGACGGTCGAGGATTGAGGATTGGGGATTGAGGATTGAGGATTGAGGATTGAGGATTGAAGATTGAAGATTGAGTATTGAGGATTGAAGATTGATGGTTGGGGATTGAGGATTGAGGATTGAGGATTGTAGATTGAGGATTGGGAACTGAGTGTTGAGGGTTGAGAGATGAGAATTGATGTTTGTGGATAGAGATTTGAAGATTGCAGGTTGAGTATTGAGTATTGAGACCTGTGAATTGAGGATATTCTATTGAGGATTGAGGATTGACAACTGATTGTTGAGGACTGAGGGCTGAAGATTGAGGATTCAGGATTGAGGATTCAGGATTGAGGTTTGAGAACTGAGGATTGAGGATTGAGGATTGAGGATTGAGGATTGAAGATTGAGGAATGAGGTTTGAGGACTGAGGATTGAGGGTTGAGGATTGAGGATTGAGGATTGAGGATTGAGGATTGAAGATTGAGGATTGGGTATTGAGGATTGAACATTGAGGATTGAGGATTGAGTATTGAGGATTGAGGATTGAGGATTGAGGATTGAGTATTGAGTATTGAGGACTGAGAATTGAGGATTGATTATTGAAGATTGAGTATTGAGAGTTGAAGATTGAGGATTGAGGATTGAGGATTGAGTATTGAGGGTGAGGGCTGAGGTTTGACGATTGAGGTTTGAGGACTGAGGACTGAGGATTGAGGATTCAGAATTGAGGATTGAGGTTTGAGGATTGAAGATTGAGGATTGGGTATTGAGGATTGAAGAATGAGGATTCAGGAGTGAGGATTGAGGATTGAGGATTGAGGATTGAGGATTGAGTATTGAGGATTGAAGCCTGACGATTGAGGATTGAGGATTGAGGATTGAGGATTGAGGATTGAGGATGGAGGATTGAAGATTGAGTATTGAGGATTGAGGATTGAGGATTGAGGAATGAGGATTGAGGATGAGGGCTGATGGTTGAGGATTGAGGTTAGAGGACTGAGTACTGAGGATTGAGGATTGAGAATTGAGGATTGAGGATTGAGGATTGAAGATTGAGGATTGGGTATTGAGGATTGAAGAATGAGGATTGAGGATTGAGGATTGAGGATTGAGGATTGAAGATTGAGTATTGAGGATTGAAGATTGAGTATTGAGGATTGAGTATTGAAGATTGAGGATTTGGTACTGAGGATTGAAGATTGACGATTGATGATTGAGGATTGAGGATTGAGGATTGAGGATTGAGGAATGAAGATTGAGGATTGGGTATTGAGGATTGAAGAATGAGGATTGAGGATTGAGGATTGGGGATTGAGGATTGAAGAATGAGTATTGAGGATTGAATGTTGACGGTTGAGCATTGAGGATTGGGGATTGAGGATTGAAGATTGAGTATTGAGGGTTGAAGATTGATGATTGGGGATTGAGGATTGAGGATTGTGGATTGAAGATTGAGGATTGGGAACTGAGTGATGAGGGTTGAGTGATGAGAATTGATGTTTGTGGATAGAGATTTGAAGATTGCAGCTTGAGTATTGAGTATTGAGATCTGTGAATTGAGGATATTTTATTGAGGATTGAGGATTGACAACTGATTGTTGAGGACTGAGGGCTGAAGATCGAGGATTCAGGATTGAGGATTCAGGATTGAGGTTTGAGAACTGAGGATTGAGGATTGAGGATTGAGGATTGAGGATTGAGGATTGAGGATTGAGGATTGAGGATTGAGGATTGAATGTTGAGTATTGAGGATTGAAGATAGAGGATTGAGGATTGAGGGTTGAGGATTGTGGACGAGGACTGACGGTTGAGGATTGAGGTTTGAGGATTGAAGATTGAGGATTGAGGTTTGAGGATTGAAGATTGAGGACTGGGTATTGAGGATTGAGGATTGAGGATTGAGGATTGAAGATTGAATATTGATGATTGAAGTTTGAGGATTGAGGATTGAGGGTTGTGGATTGAGGACGAGGACTGAGGGTTGAATATTGATGTTTGAGGTCTGAGGATTGAGGATTGAGGATTGAAGATTGCAGATTGAGTATTGAGGATTGAAGACTGAGGATTGAGGATTGAGAATTGAGAATTGAGGATGAGGACTGAGGGTTGAGGATTGAGGATTGAGGATTGGGGATTGAGGATTGAAGATTGAGTATTGGGGATTGAAGGTTGAGGATTGAGGATTGAGGATTGACAACTGATTGTTGAGGACAGAGGGCTGAAGATTGAGGATTTGGGACTGAGGATTGATGATTGAGCATTGGGTATTGAGGATTGAAGGATGAGGATTTGGGACTGAGGATTGATGATTGAGGATTGGGTATTGAGGGTTGAAGAATGAGGATTGAGGATTGAGGATTGAGGATTGAGGATTGAAGATTGAGTATTGAGGATTGATGATTGAGGATTGACAACTGATTGTTGAGGACAGAGGGCTGAAGATTGAGGATCCAGCACTGAGGATTCAGGATTCATGGTTGAGGACTGAGGACTGAGGATTGAGTATTGAGGATTGAGGATTGAGGATTGGGGATTGAGGATTGAAGATTGAGTATTGGGGATTGAAGATTGAGGATAGGGTATTGGGGATTGAACATTGAGGATTGAGGATTGAGGACTGAAGATTGAATATTGATGATTGAAGATTGAGGATTGAGGATTGATGGTTGTGGATTGAGGACCAGGACTGAGGGCTGTGTATTGATGTTTGAGGTCTGAGGGTTGAGGATTCAGGATTGAGGATTGAGGATTGAGGATTGAGGATTGAGGATTGGAGTTTGAGTATTGAGGATAGAAGATTGAGGATTGAGGATTGAGGTTTGAGAATTGAGAATTGGGGATGAGGACTGAGGGTTGAGGATTGAGGATTGAGGATCGAGAATTGAGGATTGAGGATTGAGGACTGAGGATTGACGATTGAGTATTGATGATTGAGGATTGACAACTGATTGTTGAGGACAGAGGGCTGAAGATTGAGGATGCAGGATTGAGGATTCAGGATTGATGGTTGAGGACTGAGGACTGAGGATTGAGAATTGAGGATCGAGGATTGAGGATTGGGGATTGTGGATTGAAGATTGAGTATTGGGGATTGAAGATTGAGGATTGAGGATTGAGTATTGAAGATTGAGGATTTGGGACTGAGGATTGATGATTGAGGATTGATGATTGAGGATTGAGGATTGAGGATTGAGGGTTGAGGATTGAAGATTGAGGATTGGGTATTGAGGATTGAAGAATGAGGATTGAGGATTGAGGATTGATGATTGAGGATTGAAGATTGAGGATTGAGGATTGAAGATTGAGTATTGAGGATTGAAGACTGACGATTGAGGATTGAGGATTGAGGATTGAGGATTGAAGATTGAGTATTGAGGATTGAAAATTGAGGATTGAGGATTGAGGATTGAAGTTTGAGTATTGAGGATTGAAGATTGAGGATTGCGGATTGAGGATTGAGGATTGAGGATTGAAAATTGAGGATTGGGGATTGAGGACTGACGATTGGGGATTGAGTATTGAGGATTGAGAATTGAGGATTGATTATTGAAGATTGAGTATTGAGGATTGAAGATTGAGGATTGAGGATTGAGGATTGAGCATTGAGGATTGAGGATGAGGGCTGAGGGTTGAGGTTTGAGGTTTGAGGACTGAGGACTGAGGATTGAGGACTGAGAATTGAGGATTGAGGATTGAGGATTGAAGATTGAGGATTGGGTATTGAGGATTGAAGAATGAGGATTGAGGATTGAGGATTGAGGATTGAGGATTGAAGATTGAGGATTGAGGATCGAGGATTGAGGATTGAATATTGAGTATTGAGGATTGAAGATAGAGGATTGAGGATTGAGGGTTGAGGATTGAGGACGAGGACTGACGGTTGAGGATTGAGGTTTGAGGATTGAGGGTTCAGGATTGAGGACTGAGGGTTGAGGATTGAGGATTGAGCATTGAGGATTGAAGATTGAGGACTGGGGATTGAGGATTGAAGATTGAGGATTAAGGATTGAGGATTGGGGATTGAGGATCTAGGATTGGAGATTGATTATTGAGGATTCAAGATTGAGGATTGAGGATTGAGGATTGAGAATTGAGAATTGAGGATGAGGACTGAGGGTTGAGGATTGAGGATTGAGGACCGAGAATCGATGATTGAGGATTGAGGACTGAGGATTGACGATTGAGTATTGAAGATTGAGGATTGACAACTGATTGTTGAGGACAGAGGGCTGAAGATTGAGGATGCAGGATTGAGATTCAGAATTGATGGTTGAGGACTAAGGACTGAGGATTGAGGATTGAAAATTTAGATTGAGTATTGAAGATTGAGGATTGAGGATTGAGAATTGAGAATTGAGAATGAGGGCTGAGGGTTGAGGATTGAGGTTAGAGGACTGAGGACTGAGGATTGAGGATTGAGAATTTAGGATTGAGGATTGAGGATTGAAGATTGAGGATTGGGTATTGAGGATTGAAGAATGAGGATTGAGGATTGAGGATTGAGGATTGAGGTTTGAAGATTGCGTATTGAGGATTGAAGATTGAGGATTGAGGATTGAGCATTGAAGATTGAGGATTTGGGTCTGAGGATTGAAGATTGAGGATTGATTTATTGAGGATTGAGGATTGAGGATTGAGGATTGAGGATTGAAAATTGAGGATTGGGTATTGAGGATTGAAGAATGAGGATTGAGGATTGGGGATTGAGGATTGAGGATTGAAGATTGAGTATTGAGGATTGAATGTTGACGGTTGAGGGTTGAGGATTGAGGATTGAGGATTGAGGATTTTAGGATTGAATATTGAGTATTGAGGATTGAAGATTGATGATTGGGGATTGAGTATTGAGGATTGAGGATTGAAGATTGAGGAATGAAGATTGATTATTGAGGATTGAAGGTTGAGGATTGAGGATTGCGGATTGAGGATTGAGGATTGAAGATTGAGGATTGGGGACTGAGTGTTGAGGGTTGAGTGATGAGAATTGATGTTTGTGGATAGAGACTCGAAGATTGCAGATTGAGTATTGAGTATTGAAAACTGTGAATTGATGATATTCTATTGAGGATTGAGGATTGACGTCTGATAGTTGAGGTCTGATGTCTGAAGACTGAGGATTCAGGATTGAGGTTTGAGGACTGAGGATTGAGGATTGAAAATTGAGGATACAGGATTGAGGATTGAGGATTGAGGATTGAGGATTGAGGATTGAAGTTTGAGTATTGAGGATTGAAGATTGAGGATTGAGGATTCAGAATTGATGGTTGAGGACTGAGGACTGAGGATTGAGGATTGAGGTTTGAGGATTGAGGATTGAGGACTGAGGATTGAGGATTGAAAATTGAGTATTGAGGATTGAAGAATGAGGATTGAGGATTGAGGACTGAGGATTGAGGTTTGAAGATTGAGGATTGGGGATTGAGGATTGAAGATTGAGTATTGGGGATTGAAGATTGAGGATTGAGGATGAGTATTGAAGATTGAGGATTTGGGACTGAGGATTGATGATTGAGGATTGATGATTGAGGATTGAGGATTGAGGATTGAGGATTGAGGATTGAAGATTGAGTATTGAGGATTGAAAATTGAGGATTGAGGATTGAGGATTGAGGATTGAGGATTGAGGATTGAGGATTGAAGTTTGAGTATTGAGGACTGAAGATTGAGGATTGAGGATTGAGGATTGAGGATTGAGGATTGAAGATTGAGGATTGGGGATTGAGGACTGACGTTTGAGGGCTGAGAACTGAGGATTGAGGATTGAAGATTGAGGATTGGGGATTGAGGACTGACAATTGAGGATTGGGTATTGAGGATTGAAGAATGAGGATTGAGGATTGAGGATTGAGGATTGAGGATTGAGGATTGAGGATTGAAGATTGAGGATTGAGGATTGAGAATGAGGACTGAGGGTTGAGGATTGAGGATTGAGGAACGAGAATCGAGGATTGAGGATTGAGGACTGAGGATTGACGATTGAGTATTGAAGATTGGGGATTGACAACTTATTGTTGAGGACAGAGGGCTGAAGATTGAGGATGCAGGATTGAGGATTCAGAATTGATGGTTGAGGACTGAGGACTGAGGATTGAGGATTGAGGATTGTGGATTGACGATTGAGGATTGTGGATTGAGGATTGAGGATTGGGTATTGAGGATTGAACATTGAGGATTGAGGATTGAGGATTGAGGATTGAATATTGCAGACTGAGTGTTGAGGATTGAAGATTGAGGATTGTGGTTTGAGGATTGAGGATTGAGGACTGAGGATTGAGGATTGAAGATTGAGTATTGAGGATTGAAGATTGAGGATTGAGGATTGAAGTTTGAGTACTGAGGACTGAAGATTGAGGATTGAGGATTGAGGATTGAGGATTGAGGATTGAAGATTGAGGATTGGGGATTGAGGACTGACGTTTGAGGACTGAGAACTGAGGATTGAGTATTGAAGATTGAGGATTTGGGACTGATGATTGATGATTGAGGATTGGGTATTGAGGATTGAAGAATGAGGATTGAGGATTGAGGATTGAGGATTGAGGATTGAGGATTGAAGATTGAGTATTGAGGATTGAAGATTGAGTATTGAGGATGGAGTATTGAAGATTGAGGATTTGGGACTAAGGATTGAAGAATGAGGATTGAGGATTGAGGATTGGGGATTGAGGATTGAAGATTGAGGATTGGGGACTCAGTGTTGAGGGTTGAATGATGAGAATTGACATTTGTGGATAGAGATTTGAAGATTGCAGATTGAGTATTGAGTATTGAAATCTGTGAATTGATTATATTCTATTGAGGATTGAGAATTGACAACTGCTTGTTGAGGATTGAGTTCAGACGGTTGAGGATTCAGGTTTGAGTATTCAGGTTTGAGTTTTGAGGACTGAGGATTGAGGATTGAGGATCGAGGATTGAGGATTGAGGATAGAGGATTGAGGATTGAAGATTGAGGATAGGGTATTGCGGATTGAACATTGAGGATTGAGGATTGTGGACTGAAGATTGAATGTTGATGATTGAAGATTGAGGATTGAGGATTGATGGTTGTGGATTGAGGTCGAGGACTGAGGGCTGTGTATTGATGTTTGAGGTCTGAGGGTTGAGGATTCAGGATTGAGGATTGAGGATTGAGGATTGAGGATTGAGGATTGAAGTTTGAGTATTGAGGATAGAAGATTGAGGATTGAGGATTGAGGATTGAGAATTGAGAATTGGGGATGAGGACTGAGGGTTGAGGATTGAAGATTGAGGATCAAGAATTGAGGATTGAGGATTGAGGACTGAGGATTGACGATTGAGTATTGAAGATTGAGGATTGACAACTGATTGTTGAGGACAGAGGGCTGAAGATTGAGGATGCAGGATTGAGGATTCAGGATTTATGGTTGAGGACTGAGGACTGAGGATTGAGGATTGAGGATTGAGGATTGAGGATTGAGGATTGAGGATTGAAGATTGAGTATTGAGGATTGAAGATTGAGTATTGAGGATGGAGTATTGAAGATTGAGGATTTGGGACTAAGGATTGAAGAATAAGGTTTGAAGATTGAGGATTGGGTGTTGAGGATTGAAGAATGAGGATTGAGGATTGAGGTTAGAGGATTGAAGATTGAAGATTCAGGATTGGGTATTGAGGATTGAAGAATGAGGATTGAGGATTGAGGACTGGGGATTGAGGATTGCAGATTGAGTACTGAGGATTGAAGATTGAGTGTTGAGGATTGAGGATTGAGCATTGAGTATTGAGGATTGAGGATTGAGGATTGAGGATTGAAGATTGAGGATTGGAGACTGAGTGTTGAGTGTTGAGTGGTGAGTGTTGATGTTTGTGGATAGAAATTTGAAGATTGCAGATTGAGTATTGAGTATTGAAAACTGTGAATTGACGATATTCTATTGAGGATTGAGGATTGACATCTGATTGTTCAGGTCTGAGGTCTGAAGATTGTGGATTCAGGATTGAGTATTCAGGATTGAGGCTTCATGGCTGAGGATTGAGGATTGAGGATTGAGGCATGAGGATTGAGGATTGGGGATTGAAGATTGAGGATTGAGGACTGAGGATGAGTGCTGAGGGTTGAGGATTGAGGTTTGAGGTCTGAGGACTGAGGATTGAGGATTGAGAATTGAGGATTGATCGTCGAAGATTGAACATTGAGGATTGGGTATTGAGGATTGAAGAATGAGTATTGAGGAGTGAGGAGTGAGGATTGAGGATTGAGGATTGAGTATTGAGGATAGAAGCCTGACGATAGAGGATTGTGGATTGAGGATTGAGGATTGAGGATGGAGGATTGAGTATTGAGGATTGAGGTTTGAGGATTGAAGATTGAATATTGATGATTGAAGATTGAGGATCGAAGATTGAGGGTTGTGGATTGAGGACGAGGACTGATGGTTGAGTATTGATGTTTGAGGTCTGAGGATTGAGGATTGAGGATTGAGAATTGAGGATTGAGGATTGAGGATTGAAGATTGAGGATTGGGTGTTCAGGATTGAAGAATGAGGATTGAGGATTGAGGATTGAGGATTGAAGATTGAGTATTGAGTATTGAAGATTGAGGATTGAGGTCTGAGTATTGAGGATTGAAGATTGAAAATTGAGGATTGGGTGTTGAGGATTGAAGAATGAGGATTGAGGATTGAGGATTGAGGATTGAGGACTGAGGACTGAGGATTGAGGATTGAGGTTTGAGGATTGAGGATTGAGGACTGAGGATTGAGGATTGAAAATTGAGTATTGAGGATTGAAGAATGAGGATTGAGGATTGAGGACTGAGGATTGAGGTTTGAAGATTGAGGATTGGGGATTGAGGATTGAAGATTGAGTATTGGGGATTGAAGATTGAGGATTGAGGATGAGTATTGAAGATTGAGGATTTGGGACTGAGGATTGATGATTGAGGATTGATGATTGAGGATTGAGGATTGAGGATTGAGGATTGAGGATTGAAGATTGAGTATTGAGGATTGAAAATTGAGGATTGAGGATTGAGGATTGAGGATTGAGGATTGAGGATTGAGGATTGAAGTTTGAGTATTGAGGACTGAAGATTGAGGATTGAGGATTGAGGATTGAGGATTGAGGATTGAAGATTGAGGATTGGGGATTGAGGACTGACGTTTGAGGGCTGAGAACTGAGGATTGAGGATTGAAGATTGAGGATTGGGGATTGAGGACTGACAATTGAGGATTGGGTATTGAGGATTGAAGAATGAGGATTGAGGATTGAGGATTGAGGATTGAGGATTGAGGATTGAGGATTGAAGATTGAGGATTGAGGATTGAGAATGAGGACTGAGGGTTGAGGATTGAGGATTGAGGAACGAGAATCGAGGATTGAGGATTGAGGACTGAGGATTGACGATTGAGTATTGAAGATTGGGGATTGACAACTTATTGTTGAGGACAGAGGGCTGAAGATTGAGGATGCAGGATTGAGGATTCAGAATTGATGGTTGAGGACTGAGGACTGAGGATTGAGGATTGAGGATTGTGGATTGACGATTGAGGATTGTGGATTGAGGATTGAGGATTGGGTATTGAGGATTGAACATTGAGGATTGAGGATTGAGGATTGAGGATTGAATATTGCAGACTGAGTGTTGAGGATTGAAGATTGAGGATTGTGGTTTGAGGATTGAGGATTGAGGACTGAGGATTGAGGATTGAAGATTGAGTATTGAGGATTGAAGATTGAGGATTGAGGATTGAAGTTTGAGTACTGAGGACTGAAGATTGAGGATTGAGGATTGAGGATTGAGGATTGAGGATTGAAGATTGAGGATTGGGGATTGAGGACTGACGTTTGAGGACTGAGAACTGAGGATTGAGTATTGAAGATTGAGGATTTGGGACTGATGATTGATGATTGAGGATTGGGTATTGAGGATTGAAGAATGAGGATTGAGGATTGAGGATTGAGGATTGAGGATTGAGGATTGAAGATTGAGTATTGAGGATTGAAGATTGAGTATTGAGGATGGAGTATTGAAGATTGAGGATTTGGGACTAAGGATTGAAGAATGAGGATTGAGGATTGAGGATTGGGGATTGAGGATTGAAGATTGAGGATTGGGGACTCAGTGTTGAGGGTTGAATGATGAGAATTGACATTTGTGGATAGAGATTTGAAGATTGCAGATTGAGTATTGAGTATTGAAATCTGTGAATTGATTATATTCTATTGAGGATTGAGAATTGACAACTGCTTGTTGAGGATTGAGTTCAGACGGTTGAGGATTCAGGTTTGAGTATTCAGGTTTGAGTTTTGAGGACTGAGGATTGAGGATTGAGGATCGAGGATTGAGGATTGAGGATAGAGGATTGAGGATTGAAGATTGAGGATAGGGTATTGCGGATTGAACATTGAGGATTGAGGATTGTGGACTGAAGATTGAATGTTGATGATTGAAGATTGAGGATTGAGGATTGATGGTTGTGGATTGAGGTCGAGGACTGAGGGCTGTGTATTGATGTTTGAGGTCTGAGGGTTGAGGATTCAGGATTGAGGATTGAGGATTGAGGATTGAGGATTGAGGATTGAAGTTTGAGTATTGAGGATAGAAGATTGAGGATTGAGGATTGAGGATTGAGAATTGAGAATTGGGGATGAGGACTGAGGGTTGAGGATTGAAGATTGAGGATCAAGAATTGAGGATTGAGGATTGAGGACTGAGGATTGACGATTGAGTATTGAAGATTGAGGATTGACAACTGATTGTTGAGGACAGAGGGCTGAAGATTGAGGATGCAGGATTGAGGATTCAGGATTTATGGTTGAGGACTGAGGACTGAGGATTGAGGATTGAGGATTGAGGATTGAGGATTGAGGATTGAGGATTGAAGATTGAGTATTGAGGATTGAAGATTGAGTATTGAGGATGGAGTATTGAAGATTGAGGATTTGGGACTAAGGATTGAAGAATAAGGTTTGAAGATTGAGGATTGGGTGTTGAGGATTGAAGAATGAGGATTGAGGATTGAGGTTAGAGGATTGAAGATTGAAGATTCAGGATTGGGTATTGAGGATTGAAGAATGAGGATTGAGGATTGAGGACTGGGGATTGAGGATTGCAGATTGAGTACTGAGGATTGAAGATTGAGTGTTGAGGATTGAGGATTGAGCATTGAGTATTGAGGATTGAGGATTGAGGATTGAGGATTGAAGATTGAGGATTGGAGACTGAGTGTTGAGTGTTGAGTGGTGAGTGTTGATGTTTGTGGATAGAAATTTGAAGATTGCAGATTGAGTATTGAGTATTGAAAACTGTGAATTGACGATATTCTATTGAGGATTGAGGATTGACATCTGATTGTTCAGGTCTGAGGTCTGAAGATTGTGGATTCAGGATTGAGTATTCAGGATTGAGGCTTCATGGCTGAGGATTGAGGATTGAGGATTGAGGCATGAGGATTGAGGATTGGGGATTGAAGATTGAGGATTGAGGACTGAGGATGAGTGCTGAGGGTTGAGGATTGAGGTTTGAGGTCTGAGGACTGAGGATTGAGGATTGAGAATTGAGGATTGATCGTCGAAGATTGAACATTGAGGATTGGGTATTGAGGATTGAAGAATGAGTATTGAGGAGTGAGGAGTGAGGATTGAGGATTGAGGATTGAGTATTGAGGATAGAAGCCTGACGATAGAGGATTGTGGATTGAGGATTGAGGATTGAGGATGGAGGATTGAGTATTGAGGATTGAGGTTTGAGGATTGAAGATTGAATATTGATGATTGAAGATTGAGGATCGAAGATTGAGGGTTGTGGATTGAGGACGAGGACTGATGGTTGAGTATTGATGTTTGAGGTCTGAGGATTGAGGATTGAGGATTGAGAATTGAGGATTGAGGATTGAGGATTGAAGATTGAGGATTGGGTGTTCAGGATTGAAGAATGAGGATTGAGGATTGAGGATTGAGGATTGAAGATTGAGTATTGAGTATTGAAGATTGAGGATTGAGGTCTGAGTATTGAGGATTGAAGATTGAAAATTGAGGATTGGGTGTTGAGGATTGAAGAATGAGGATTGAGGATTGAGGATTGAGGATTGAGGATTGATGATTGAGGATTGGGTATTGAGGATTGAAGAATGAGGATTGAGGATTGAGGACTGAGGATTGAGGATTGCAGATTGAGCACTGAGGATTGAAGATTGAGGGTTGAGGATTGAGGATTGAGGATTGAGCATTGAGGATTGAGGATTGAGGATTGAGGATTGAGGATTGAAAATTTAGATTGAGTATTGAAGATTGAGGATTGAGGATTGAGAATTGAGGATTGAGAATGAGGGCTGAGGGTTGAGGATTGAGGTTAGAGGACTGAGGACTGAGGATTGAGGATTGAGAATTTAGGATTGAGAACTGAGGATTGAAGATTGAGGATTGGGTATAGAGGATTGAAGAATGAGGATTGAGGATTGAGGATTGAGGATTGAGGTTTGAAGATTGAGTATTGAGGATTGAAGATTGAGGATTGAGGATTGAGCATTGAAGATTGAGGATTTGGGACTGAGGATTGAAGATTGAGGATTGATGATTGAGGATTGAGGATTGAGGATTGAGGATTGAGGATTGAAAATTGAGGATTGGGTATTGAGGATTGAAGAATGAGGATTGAGGATTGGGGATTGAGGATTGAGGATTGAAGATTGAGTATTGAGGATTGAATGTTGACGGTTGAGGGTTGAGGATTGAGGATTGAGGATTGAGGATTGAGGATTGAGGATTGCGGATTGAGGATTGAGGATTGAAGATTGAGGATTGGGGACTGAGTGTTGAGGGTTGAATGATGAGAATTGACATTTGTGGATAGAGATTTGAAGATTGCAGATTGAGTATTGAGTATTGAAATCTGTGAATTGATTATATTCTATTGAGGATTGAGAATTGACAACTGCTTGTTGAGGATTGAGTTCAGACGGTTGAGGATTCAGGTTTGAGTATTCAGGTTTGAGTTTTGAGGACTGAGGATTGAGGATTGAGGATCGAGGATTGAGGATTGAGGATAGAGGATTGAGGATTGAAGATTGAGGATAGGGTATTGCGGATTGAACATTGAGGATTGAGGATTGTGGACTGAAGATTGAATGTTGATGATTGAAGATTGAGGATTGAGGATTGATGGTTGTGGATTGAGGTCGAGGACTGAGGGCTGTGTATTGATGTTTGAGGTCTGAGGGTTGAGGATTCAGGATTGAGGATTGAGGATTGAGGATTGAGGATTGAGGATTGAAGTTTGAGTATTGAGGATAGAAGATTGAGGATTGAGGATTGAGGATTGAGAATTGAGAATTGGGGATGAGGACTGAGGGTTGAGGATTGAAGATTGAGGATCAAGAATTGAGGATTGAGGATTGAGGACTGAGGATTGACGATTGAGTATTGAAGATTGAGGATTGACAACTGATTGTTGAGGACAGAGGGCTGAAGATTGAGGATGCAGGATTGAGGATTCAGGATTTATGGTTGAGGACTGAGGACTGAGGATTGAGGATTGAGGATTGAGGATTGAGGATTGAGGATTGAGGATTGAAGATTGAGTATTGAGGATTGAAGATTGAGTATTGAGGATGGAGTATTGAAGATTGAGGATTTGGGACTAAGGATTGAAGAATAAGGTTTGAAGATTGAGGATTGGGTGTTGAGGATTGAAGAATGAGGATTGAGGATTGAGGTTAGAGGATTGAAGATTGAAGATTCAGGATTGGGTATTGAGGATTGAAGAATGAGGATTGAGGATTGAGGACTGGGGATTGAGGATTGCAGATTGAGTACTGAGGATTGAAGATTGAGTGTTGAGGATTGAGGATTGAGCATTGAGTATTGAGGATTGAGGATTGAGGATTGAGGATTGAAGATTGAGGATTGGAGACTGAGTGTTGAGTGTTGAGTGGTGAGTGTTGATGTTTGTGGATAGAAATTTGAAGATTGCAGATTGAGTATTGAGTATTGAAAACTGTGAATTGACGATATTCTATTGAGGATTGAGGATTGACATCTGATTGTTCAGGTCTGAGGTCTGAAGATTGTGGATTCAGGATTGAGTATTCAGGATTGAGGCTTCATGGCTGAGGATTGAGGATTGAGGATTGAGGCATGAGGATTGAGGATTGGGGATTGAAGATTGAGGATTGAGGACTGAGGATGAGTGCTGAGGGTTGAGGATTGAGGTTTGAGGTCTGAGGACTGAGGATTGAGGATTGAGAATTGAGGATTGATCGTCGAAGATTGAACATTGAGGATTGGGTATTGAGGATTGAAGAATGAGTATTGAGGAGTGAGGAGTGAGGATTGAGGATTGAGGATTGAGTATTGAGGATTGAAGCCTGACGATAGAGGATTGTGGATTGAGGATTGAGGATTGAGGATGGAGGATTGAGTATTGAGGATTGAGGTTTGAGGATTGAAGATTGAATATTGATGATTGAAGATTGAGGATCGAAGATTGTGGGTTGTGGATTGAGGACGAGGACTGATGGTTGAGTATTGATGTTTGAGGTCTGAGGATTGAGGATTGAGGATTGAGAATTGAGGATTGAGGATTGAGGATTGAAGATTGAGGATTGGGTGTTCAGGATTGAAGAATGAGGATTGAGGATTGAGGATTGAGGATTGAAGATTGAGTATTGAGTATTGAAGATTGAGGATTGAGGTCTGAGTATTGAGGATTGAAGATTGAAAATTGAGGATTGGGTGTTGAGGATTGAAGAATGAGGATTGAGGATTGAGGATTGAGGATTGAGGATTGATGATTGAGGATTGGGTATTGAGGATTGAAGAATGAGGATTGAGGATTGAGGACTGAGGATTGAGGATTGCAGATTGAGCACTGAGGATTGAAGATTGAGGGTTGAGGATTGAGGATTGAGGATTGAGCATTGAGGATTGAGGATTGAGGATTGAGGATTGAGGATTGAAAATTTAGATTGAGTATTGAAGATTGAGGATTGAGGATTGAGAATTGAGGATTGAGAATGAGGGCTGAGGGTTGAGGATTGAGGTTAGAGGACTGAGGACTGAGGATTGAGGATTGAGAATTTAGGATTGAGAACTGAGGATTGAAGATTGAGGATTGGGTATAGAGGATTGAAGAATGAGGATTGAGGATTGAGGATTGAGGATTGAGGTTTGAAGATTGAGTATTGAGGATTGAAGATTGAGGATTGAGGATTGAGCATTGAAGATTGAGGATTTGGGACTGAGGATTGAAGATTGAGGATTGATGATTGAGGATTGAGGATTGAGGATTGAGGATTGAGGATTGAAAATTGAGGATTGGGTATTGAGGATTGAAGAATGAGGATTGAGGATTGGGGATTGAGGATTGAGGATTGAAGATTGAGTATTGAGGATTGAATGTTGACGGTTGAGGGTTGAGGATTGAGGATTGAGGATTGAGGATTGAGGATTGAGGATTGCGGATTGAGGATTGAGGATTGAAGATTGAGGATTGGGGACTGAGTGTTGAGGGTTGAGTGATGAGAATTGATGTTTGTGGATAGAGACTCGAAGATTGCAGATTGAGTATTGAGTATTGAAAACTGTGAATTGATGATATTCTATTGAGGATTGAGGATTGACGTCTGATAGTTGAGGTCTGATGTCTGAAGACTGAGGATTCAGGATTGAGGATTCAGGATTGAGGTTTGAGGACTGAGGATTGTGGATTGAAAATTGAGGATACAGGATTGAGGATTGAGGATTGAGGATTGAGGATTGAGGATTGAGGATTGAAGTTTGAGTATTGAGGATTGAAGATTGAGGATTGAGAATTCAGAATTGACGGTTGAGGACTGAGGACTGAGGATTGAGGATTGAGGATTGTGGATTGAGGATTGAGGATTGAGGATTGAAGATTGAAGATTGGGGATTGAGGACTGACGTTTGAGGACTGAGAACTGAGGATTGAGGATTGAAGATTGAGGATTGGGGATTGAGGACTGACAATTGAGGATTGGGTATTGAGGATTGAAGAATGAGGATTGAGGATTGAGGATTGAGGATTGAGGATTGAGGATTGAGGATTGAAGATTGAGGATTGAGGATTGAGGATTGAGGATTGAGGATTGAGGATTGAGGATTGAGGATTGAAGATTGAGGATTGAGGATTGAAGATTGAGGATTGAGGATTGAGGATTGAGGATTGAGGATTGAGGATTGAAGATTGAATATCGATGATTGAAGATTGAGGATTGAGGATTGAGGGTTGTGGATTGAGGATCAAGGATTGGAGATTGATTATTGAGGATTCAAGATTGAGGATTGAGGATTGAGGATTGAGAATTGAGAATTGAGGATGAGGACTGAGGGTTGAGGATTGAGGATTGAGGAACGAGAATCGAGGATTGAGGATTGAGGACTGAGGATTGACGATTGAGTATTGAAGATTGGGGATTGACAACTTATTGTTGAGGACAGAGGGCTGAAGATTGAGGATGCAGGATTGAGGATTCAGAATTGATGGTTGATGACTGAGGACTGAGGATTGAGGATTGAGGATTGTGGATTGACGATTGAGGATTGTGGATTGAAGATTGAGGATTGGGTATTGAGGATTGAGGATTGATGATTGAAGATTGAATATTGATGATTGAAGATTGGGGATCGAGGATTGAGGGTTGTGGATTGAGGACGAGGACTTAGGGTTGAGTATTGATGTTTGAGGTCTGAGGATTGAGGATTGAGGATAGAGAATTGAGGATTGAGGATTGCGGTTTGAAGATTGAGGATCGGGTGTTGAGGATTGAAGAATGGGGATTGAAGGCTGAGGATTGAGGATTGAGGATTGATGATTGAGTGTTGGGGATTGAAGATTGAGGATTGAGGATTGAGGATTGAGGATTGAGGATTGAGGATTCAGGATTGAGGATTGAGAGTTGAAGATTGAGGATTGAGGATTGAAGATTGAGGATTGAGGATTAAAGATTGAGGATTGAGGATTGAGGATTGAGGATTGAGGATCGAGGATTGAAGTTTGAATATTGATGATTGAAGTTTGAGGATTGAGGATTGAGGGTTGTGGATTGAGGACGAGGACTGAGGGTTGAATATTGATGTTTGAGGTCTGAGGATTGAGGATTGAGGATTGAAGATTGCAGATTGAGTACTGAGGATTGAAGACTGAGGATTGAGGATTGAGAATTGAGAATTGAGGATGAGGACTGAGGGTTGAGGATTGAGGATTGAGGAACGAGAATCGAGGATTGAGGATTGTGGACTGAGGATTGAGGACTGAGGATTGAGGATTGAGGATTGAGGGTTGGGGATTGAGGATTGAAGATTGAGTATTGGGGATTGAAGGTTGAGGATTGAGGATTGAGTATTGAAGATTGAGGATTTGGGACTGAGGATTGATGATTGAGGATTGGGTATTGAGGATTGAAGGATGAGGATTGAGGATTGAGGATTGAGGATTGAGGATTGAGGATTGTGGACTGAGGATTGAGGACTGAGGATTGAGGATTGAGGATTGAGGATTGGGGATTGAGGATTGAAGATTGAGTATTGGGGATTGAAGGTTGAGGATTGAGGATTGAGTATTGAAGATTGAGGATTTGGGACTGAGGATTGATGATTGAGGATTGGGTATTGAGGGTTGAAGAATGAGGATTGAGGATTGAGGATTGAGGATTGAGGATTGAAGATTGAGTATTGAGGATTGATGATTGAGGATTGACAACTGATTGTTGAGGACAGAGGGCTGAAGATTGAGGATCCAGGACTGAGGATTCAGGATTCATGGTTGAGGACTGAGGACTGAGGATTGAGAATTGAGGATTGAGGATTGAGGATTGGGGATTGAGGATTGAAGATTGAGTATTGGGGATTGAAGATTGAGGATAGGGTGTTGGGGATTGAACATTGAGGATTGAGGATTGAGGACTGAAGATTGAATATTGATGATTGAAGATTGAGGATTGAGGATTGATGGTAGTGGATTGAGGACCAGGACTGAGGGCTGTGTATTGATGTTTGAGGTCTGAGGGTTGAGGATTCAGGATTGAGGATTGAGGATTGAGGATTGAGGATTGAGGATTGGAGTTTGAGTATTGAGGATAGAAGATTGAGGATTGAGGATTGAGGATTGAGAATTGAGAATTGGGGATGAGGACTGAGGGTTGAGGATTGAGGATTGAGGATCGAGAATTGAGGATTGAGGATTGAGGACTGAGGATTGACGATTGAGTATTGATGATTGAGGATTGACAACTGATTGTTGAGGACAGAGGGCTGAAGATTGAGGATGCAGGATTGAGGATTCAGGATTGATGGTTGAGGACTGAGGACTGAGGATTGAGGATTGAGGATTGAGGATTGAGGATTGGGGATTGAGGATTGAAGATTGAGTATTGGGGATTGAAGATTGAGGATTGAGGATTGAGTATTGAAGATTGAGGGTTTGGGACTGAGGATTGATGATTGAGGATTGATGATTGAGGATTGAGGATTGAGGATTGAGGGTTGAGGATTGAAGATTGAGGATTGGGTATTGAGGATTGAAGAATGAGGATTGAGGATTGAGGATTGATGATTGAGGATTGAAGATTGAGGATTGAGGATTGAAGATTGAGTATTGAGGATTGAAGACTGACGAATGAGGATTGAGGATTGAGGATTGAGGATTGAAGATTGAGTATTGAGGATTGAAAATTGAGGATTGAGGATTGAGGATTGAAGTTTGAGTATTGAGGATTGAAGATTGAGGATTGAGGATTGAGGATTGAGGATTGAGGATTGAAAATTGAGGATTGGGGATTGAGGACAGACGATTGGGGATTGAGTATTGAGGATTGAGAATTGAGGATTGATTATTGAAGATTGAGTATCGAGGATTGAAGATTGAGGATTGAGGATTGAGGATTGAGTATTGAGGATTGAGGATGAGGGCTGAGGGTTGAGGTTTGAGGTTTGAGGACTGAGGACTGAGGATTGAGGACTGAGAATTGAGGATTGAGGATTGAGGATTGAAGATTGAGGATTGGGTATTGAGGATTGAAGAATGAGGATTGAGGATTGAGGATTGAGGATTGAGGATTGAAGATTGAGGATTGAGGATCGAGGATTGAGTATTGAATATTGAGTATTGAGGATTGAAGATAGAGGATTGAGGATTGAGGGTTGAGGATTGAGGACGAGGACTGACGGTTGAGGATTGAGGTTTGAGGATTGAGGATTCAGGATTGAGGACTGAGGGCTGAGGATTGAGGATTGAGCATTGAGGATTGAAGATTGAGGACTGGGGATTGAGGATTGAAGATTGAGGATTAAGGATTGAGGATTGGGGATTGAGGATCTAGGATTGGAGATTGATTATTGAGGATTCAAGATTGAGGATTGAGGATTGAGGATTGAGAATTGAGAATTGAGGATGAGGACTGAGGGTTGAGGATTGAGGATTGAGGACCGAGAATCGATGATTGAGGATTGAGGACTGAGGATTGACGATTGAGTATTGAAGATTGAGGATTGACAACTGATTGTTGAGGACAGAGGGCTGAAGATTGAGGATGCAGGATTGAGATTCAGAATTGATGGTTGAGGACTAAGGACTGAGGATTGAGGATTGAAAATTTAGATTGAGTATTGAAGATTGAGGATTGAGGATTGAGAATTGAGAATTGAGAATGAGGGCTGAGGGTTGAGGATTGAGGTTAGAGGACTGAGGACTGAGGATTGAGGATTGAGAATTTAGGATTGAGGATTGAGGATTGAAGATTGAGGATTGGGTATTGAGGATTGAAGAATGAGGATTGAGGATTGAGGATTGAGGATTGAGGTTTGAAGATTGCGTATTGAGGATTGAAGATTGAGGATTGAGGATTGAGCATTGAAGATTGAGGATTTGGGACTGAGGATTGAAGATTGAGGATTGATTTATTGAGGATTGAGGATTGAGGATTGAGGATTGAGGATTGAAAATTGAGGATTGGGTATTGAGGATTGAAGAATGAGGATTGAGGATTGGGGATTGAGGATTGAGGATTGAAGATTGAGTATTGAGGATTGAATGTTGACGGTTGAGGGTTGAGGATTGAGGATTGAGGATTGAGGATTTTAGGATTGAATAGTGAGTATTGAGGATTGAAGATTGATGATTGGGGATTGAGTATTGAGGATTGAGGATTGAAGATTGAGGATTGAAGATTGATTATTGAGGATTGAAGGTTGAGGATTGAGGATTGCGGATTGAGGATTGAGGATTGAAGATTGAGGATTGGGGACTGAGTGTTGAGGGTTGATTGATGAGAATTGATGTTTGTGGATAAAGACTCGAAGATTGCAGATTGAGTATTGAGTATTGAAAACTGTGAATTGATGATATTCTATTGAGGATTGAGGATTGACGTCTGATAGTTGAGGTCTGATGTCTGAAGACTGAGGATTCAGGATTGAGGATTCAGGATTGAGGTTTGAGGACTGAGGATTGAGGATTGAAAATTGAGGATACAGGATTGAGGGTTGAGGATTGAGGATTGAGGATTGAGGATTGAAGTTTGAGTATTGAGGATTGAAGATTGAGGATTGAGGATTCAGAATTGATGGTTGAGGACTGAGGACTGAGGATTGAGGATTGAGGTTTGAGGATTGAGGATTGAGGACTGAGGATTGAGGATTGAAAATTGAGTATTGAGGATTGAAGAATGAGGATTGAGGATTGAGGACTGAGGATTGAGGTTTGAAGATTGAGGATTGGGGATTGAGGATTGAAGATTGAGTATTGGGGATTGAAGATTGAGGATTGAGGATGAGTATTGAAGATTGAGGATTTGGGACTGAGGATTGATGATTGAGGATTGATGATTGAGGATTGAGGATTGTGGACTGAAGATTGAATGTTGATGATTGAAGATTGAGGATTGAGGATTGATGGTTGTGGATTGAGGTCGAGGACTGAGGGCTGTGTATTGATGTTTGAGGTCTGAGGGTTGAGGATTCAGGATTGAGGATTGAGGATTGAGGATTGAGGATTGAGGATTGAAGTTTGAGTATTGAGGATAGAAGATTGAGGATTGAGGATTGAGGATTGAGAATTGAGAATTGGGGATGAGGACTGAGGGTTGAGGATTGAAGATTGAGGATCAAGAATTGAGGATTGAGGATTGAGGACTGAGGATTGACGATTGAGTATTGAAGATTGAGGATTGACAACTGATTGTTGAGGACAGAGGGCTGAAGATTGAGGATGCAGGATTGAGCATTCAGGATTTATGGTTGAGGACTGAGGACTGAGGATTGAGGATTGAGGATTGAGGATTGAGGATTGAGGATTGAGGATTGAAGATTGAGTATTGAGGATTGAAGATTGAGTATTGAGGATGGAGTATTGAAGATTGAGGATTTGGGACTAAGGATTGAAGAATAAGGATTGAAGATTGAGGATTGGGTGTTAAGGATTGAAGAATGAGGATTGAGGATTGAGGTTTGAGGATTGAAGATTGAAGATTGAGGATTGGGTATTGAGGATTGAAGAATGAGGATTGAGGATTGAGGACTGGGGATTGAGGATTGCAGATTGAGTACTGAGGATTGAAGATTGAGTGTTGAGGATTGAGGATTGAGGATTGAGCATTGAGTATTGAGGATTGAGGATTGATGATTGTGGATTGAAGATTGAGGATTGGAGACTGAGTGTTGAGTGTTGAGTGGTGAGTGTTGATGTTTGTGGATAGAAATTTGAAGATTGCAGATTGAGTATTGAGTATTGAAAACTGTGAATTGACGATATTCTTTTGAGGATTGAGGATTGACATCTGATTGTTCAGGTCTGAGGTCTGAAGATTGTGGATTCAGGATTGAGTATTCAGGATTGAGGCTTCATGGCTGAGGATTGAGGATTGAGGATTGAGGCATGAGGATTGAGGATTGGGGATTGAAGATTGAGGATTGAGGACTGAGGATGAGTGCTGAGGGTTGAGGATTGAGGTTTGAGGTCTGAGGACTGAGGATTGAGGATTGAGAATTGAGGATTGATCGTCGAAGATTGAACATTGAGGATTGGGTATTGAGGATTGAAGAATGAGTATTGAGGAGTGAGGAGTGAGGATTGAGGATTGAGGATTGAGTATTGAGGATTGAAGCCTGACGATAGAGGATTGAGGATTGAGGATTGAGGATTGAGGATGGAGGATTGAGTATTGAGGATTGAGGTTTGAGGATTGAAGATTGAATATTGATGATTGAAGATTGAGGATCGAAGATTGAGGGTTGTGGATTGAGGACGAGGACTGATGGTTGAGTATTGATGTTTGAGGTCTGAGGATTGAGGATTGAGGATTGAGAATTGAGGATTGAGGATTGAGGATTGAAGATTGAGGATTGGGTGTTCAGGATTGAAGAATGAGGATTGAGGATTGAGGATTGAGGATTGAAGATTGAGTATTGAGTATTGAAGATTGAGGATTGAGGTCTGAGTATTGAGGATTGAAGATTGAAGATTGAGGATTGGGTGTTGAGGATTGAAGAATGAGGATTGAGGATTGAGGATTGAGGATTGAATATTGCAGACTGAGTGTTGAGGATTGAAGATTGAGGATTGAGGTTTGAGGATTGAGGATTGAGGACTGAGGATTGAGGATTGAAGATTGAGTATTGAGGATTGAAGATTGAGGATTGAGGATTGAGAATTGAGGATTGAGGATGAGGGCTGAGGGTTGAGGATTGAGGTTAGAGGACTGAGGACTGAGGATTGAGGATTGAGAATTTAGGATTGAGGATTGAGGATTGAGGATTGAGGATTGAGAATTGGGGATTGAAGACTGAGTATTGAGGATTGAAGATTGAGGATTGAGGATTGAGGATTCAGGATCGAGGCTTGAGGATTGAGGATTGAGGGTTGAGTGTTGAGGTTTGAGTATTGAATCCTGAGAATTCAGGATATTCTATTGAGTACGGAGAATTGAGGATTGATGGTTGAGTATTGAGGATTGAAGATTGAGGATTGAGGATTGAGTATTGAGGATTGAGGATTGAGGATTGAAGATTGAATATTGATGATTGAAGATTGAGGATCGAGGATTGAGGGTTGAATATTGCAGACTGAGTGTTGAGGATTGAAGATTGAGGATTGAGGTTTGAGGATTGAGGATTGAGGACTGAGGATTGAGGATTGAAGATTGAGTATTGAGGATTGAAGATTGAGGATTGAGGATTGAGAATTGAGGATTGAGGATGAGGGCTGAGGGTTGAGGATTGAGGTTAGAGGACTGAGGACTGAGGATTGAGGATTGAGAGTTTAGGATTGAGGATTGAGGATTGAGGATTGAGGATTGAGAATTGGGGATTGAAGACTGAGTATTGAGGATTGAAGATTGAGGATTGAGGATTGAGGATTCAGGATCGAGGATTGAGGATTGAGGATTGAGGGTTGAGTGTTGATGTTTGAGTATTGAATCCTGAGAATTCAGGATATTCTATTGAGTACGGAGAATTGAGGATTGATGGTTGAGTATTGAGGATTGAGGATTGAGGATTGAGGATTGAGTATTGAGGATTGAGGATTGAGGATTGAAGATTGAATATTGATGATTGAAGATTGAGGATCGAGGATTGAAGGTTGTGGATTGAGGACGAGGACAGAGGGTTGAGGATTGATGTTTGAGGTCTGAGGATGGAGGATTGAGGATTGAGAATTGAGGATTGAGGATTGAGGATTGAAGATTGAGGATTGGGTGTGGAGGATTGAAGAATGTGGATTGAGGATTGAGGATTGAGGATTGAGGATTGAAGATTGAGTATTGAGGATTGGGTATTGAGGATTGAAGAATGAGGATTGAGGATTGAGGACTGGGGATTGAGGATTGCAGATTGAATACTGAGGATTGAAGATTGAGTGTTGAGGATTGAGGATTGAGGATTGAGCATTGAGTATTGAGGATTGAGGATTGAGGATTGTGGATTGAAGATTGAGGATTGGAGACTGAGTGTTGAGTGTTGAGTGGTGAGTGTTGATGTTTGTGGATAGAAATTTGAAGATTGCAGATTGAGTATTGAGTATTGAAAACTGTGAATTGACGATATTCTATTGAGGATTGAGGATTGACATCTGATTGTTCAGGTCTGAGGTCTGAAGATTGTGGATTCAGGATTGAGTATTCAGGATTGAGGCTTCATGGCTGAGGATTGAGGATTGAGGATTGAGGCATGAGGATTGAGGATTGGGGATTGAAGATTGAGGATTGAGGACTGAGGATGAGTGCTGAGGGTTGAGGATTGAGGTTTGAGGTCTGAGGACTGAGGATTGAGGATTGAGAATTGAGGATTGATCGTCGAAGATTGAACATTGAGGATTGGGTATTGAGGATTGAAGAATGAGTATTGAGGAGTGAGGAGTGAGGATTGAGGATTGAGGATTGAGTATTGAGGATTGAAGCCTGACGATAGAGGATTGAGGATTGAGGATTGAGGATTGAGGATGGAGGATTGAGTATTGAGGATTGAGGTTTGAGGATTGAAGATTGAATATTGATGATTGAAGATTGAGGATCGAAGATTGAGGGTTGTGGATTGAGGACGAGGACTGATGGTTGAGTATTGATGTTTGAGGTCTGAGGATTGAGGATTGAGGATTGAGAATTGAGGATTGAGGATTGAGGATTGAAGATTGAGGATTGGGTGTTCAGGATTGAAGAATGAGGATTGAGGATTGAGGATTGAGGATTGAAGATTGAGTATTGAGTATTGAAGATTGAGGATTGAGGTCTGAGTATTGAGGATTGAAGATTGAAGATTGAGGATTGGGTGTTGAGGATTGAAGAATGAGGATTGAGGATTGATGATTGAGGATTGAATATTGCAGACTGAGTGTTGAGGATTGAAGATTGAGGATTGAGGTTTGAGGATTGAGGATTGAGGACTGAGGATTGAGGATTGAAGATCGAGTATTGAGGATTGAAGATTGAGGATTGAGGATTGAGAATTGAGGATTGAGGATGAGGGCTGAGGGTTGAGGATTGAGGTTAGAGGACTGAGGACTGAGGATTGAGGATTGAGAATTTAGGATTGAGGATTGAGGATTGAGGATTGAGGATTGAGAATTGGGGATTGAAGACTGAGTATTGAGGATTGAAGATTGAGGATTGAGGATTGAGGATTCAGGATCGAGGATTGAGGATTGAGGATTGAGGGTTGAGTGTTGAGGTTTGAGTATTGAATCCTGAGAATTCAGGATATTCTATTGAGTACGGAGAATTGAGGATTGATGGTTGAGTATTGAGGATTGAAGATTGAGGATTGAGGATTGAGTATTGAGGATTGAGGATTGAGGATTGAAGATTGAATATTGATGATTGAAGATTGAGGATCGAGGATTGAGGGTTGAATATTGCAGACTGAGTGTTGAGGATTGAAGATTGAGGATTGAGGTTTGAGGATTGAGGATTGAGGACTGAGGATTGAGGATTGAAGATTGAGTATTGAGGATTGAAGATTGAGGATTGAGGATTGAGAATTGAGGATTGAGGATGAGGGCTGAGGGTTGAGGATTGAGGTTAGAGGACTGAGGACTGAGGATTGAGGATTGAGAGTTTAGGATTGAGGATTGAGGATTGAGGATTGAGGATTGAGAATTGGGAATTGAAGACTGAGTATTGAGGATTGAAGATTGAGGATTGAGGATTGAGGATTCAGGATCGAGGATTGAGGATTGAGGATTGAGGGTTGAGTGTTGAGGTTTGAGTATTGAATCCTGAGAATTCAGGATATTCTATTGAGTACGGAGAATTGAGGATTGATGGTTGAGTATTGAGGATTGAGGATTGAGGATTGAGGATTGAGTATTGAGGATTGAGGATTGAGGATTGAAGATTGAATATTGATGATTGAAGATTGAGGATCGAGGATTGAAGGTTGTGGATTGAGGACGAGGACAGAGGGTTGAGGATTGATGTTTGAGGTCTGAGGATGGAGGATTGAGGATTGAGAATTGAGGATTGAGGATTGAGGATTGAAGATTGAGGTATGGGTGTGGAGGATTGAAGAATGTGGATTGAGGATTGAGGATTGAGGATTGAGGATTGAAGATTGAGTATTGAGGATTGAAGATTGAGGATTGAGGTCTGAGGATTGAGGATTGAGGATTGAGGATTGAGGATTGGGTGTTGAGGATTGAAGAATGAGGATTGAGGATTGAGGTTTGAGGATTGAGGATTGAAGATTGGGGATTGGGTATTGAGGATTGAAGAATGAGGATTGAGGATTGAGGACTGGGGATTGAGGATTGCAGATTGAGTACTGAGGATTGAAGATTGAGTGTTGAGGATTGAGGATTGAGGATTGAGCATTGAGTATTGAGGATTGAGGATTGAGGATTGAAGATAGAGGATTGGAGACTGAGTGTTGAGGGTTGAGTGGTGAGTGTTGATGTTTGTGGATAGAAATTTGAAGATTGCAGATTGAGTATTGAGTATTGAAAACTGTGAATTGACGATATTCTATTGAGGATTGAGGATTGACATCTGATTGTTCAGGTCTGAGGTCTGAAGATTGTGGATTCAGGATTGAGTATTCAGGATTGAGGCTGCATGGCAGAGGATTGAGGATTGAGGATTGAGGATTGAGGATTGAAGTTTGAGTATTGAGGACTGAAGATTGAGGATTGAGGATTGAGGATTGAGGATTGAGGATTGAAGATTAAGGATTGGGGATTGAGGACTGACGTTTGAGGACTGAGAACTGAGGATTGAGGATTGAAGATTGAGGATTGGGGATTGAGGACTGACAATTGAGGATTGGGTATTGAGGATTGATGAATGAGGATTGAGGATTGAGGATTGAGGATTGAGGATTGAGGATTGAGGATTGAGGATTGAAGATTGAGGATTGAGGATTGAGGATTGAGGATTGAGGATTGAGGATTGAGGATTGAGGATTGAAGATTGAGGATTGAGGATTGAAGATTGGGGATTGGGTATTGAGGATTGAAGAATGAGGATTGAGGATTGAGGACTGGGGATTGAGGATTGCAGATTGAGTACTGAGGATTGAAGATTGAGTGTTGAGGATTGAGGATTGACGATTGAGCATTGAGTATTGAGGATTGAGGATTGAGGATTGAGGATTGAAGATAGAGGATTGGAGACTGAGTGTTGAGGGTTGAGTGGTGAGTGTTGATGTTTGTGGATAGAAATTTGAAGATTGCAGATTGAGTATTGAGTATTGAAAACTGTGAATTGACAATATTCTATTGAGGATTGAGGATTGACATCTGATTGTTCAGGTCTGAGGTCTGAAGATTGTGGATTCAGGATTGAGTATTCAGGATTGAGGCTTCATGGCAGAGGATTGAGGATTGAGGATTGAGGATTGAGGATTGAAGTTTGAGTATTGAGGACTGAAGATTGAGGATTGAGGATTGAGGATTGAGGATTGAGGATTGAAGATTGAGGATTGGGGATTGAGGACTGACGTTTGAGGACTGAGAACTGAGGATTGAGGATTGAAGATGGAGGATTGGGGATTGAGGACTGACAATTGAGGATTGGGTATTGAGGATTGATGAATGAGGATTGAGGATTGAGGATTGAGGATTGAGGATTGAGGATTGAGGATTGAGGACTGAAGATTGAGGATTGAGGATTGAGGATTGAGGATTGAGGATTGAGGATTGAGGATTGAGGATTGAAGATTGAGGATTGAGGATTGAAGATTGAGGATTGGGGATTAAAGATTGAGGATTGAGGATTGAGGATTGAGGATTGAGGATTGAGGATTGAAGATTGAATATCGATGATTGAAGATTGAGGATTGAGGATTGAGTGTTGTGGATTGAGGATCTAGGATTGGAGATTGATTATTGAGGATTCAAGATTGAGGATTGAGGATTGAGGATTGAGAATTGAGAATTGAGGATGAGGACTGAGGGTTGAGGATTGAGGATTGAGGTACGAGAATCGAGGATTGAGGATTGAGGACTGAGGATTGACGATTGAGGATTGCGGATTGAAGATTGAGGATTGGGTATTGAGGATTGAACATTGAGGATTGAGGATTGAGGATTGAGGATTGAATATTGCAGACTGAGTGTTGAGGATTGAAGATCGAGGATTGAGGTTTGAGGATTGAGGATTGAGGATTGAGGACTGAGGATTGAGGATTGAAGATTGAGTATTGAGGATTGAAGATTGAGGATTGAGGATTGAGAATTGAGGATTGAGGATGAGGGCTGAGAGTTGAGGATTGAGGTTAGAGGACTGAGGACTGAGGATTGAGGATTGAGAATTTAGGATTGAGGATTGAGGATTGAGGATTGAGGATTGAGGATTGGGGATTGAAGACTGAGTATTGAGGATTGAAGATTGAGGATTGGGTGTTCAGGATTGAAGAATGAGGATTGAGGATTGAGGATTGAGGATTGAAGATTGAGTATTGAGTATTGAAGATTAAGGATTGAGGTCTGAGTATTGAGGATTGACGATTGAAGATTGAGGATTGGGTGTTGAGGATTGAAGAATGAGGATTGAGGATTGAGGATTGAGGATTGAGGATTGATGATTGAGGATTGGGTATTGAGGATTGAAGAATGAGGATTGAGGATTGAGGACTGAGGATTGAGGATTGCAGATTGAGTACTGAGGATTGAAGATTGAGGGTGTAGGATTGAGGATTGAGGATTGAGCATTGAGGATTGAGGATTGAGGATTGAGGATGAGTATTGAGGATTGAAGCCTGGCGATTGAGGATTGAGGATTGAGGATTGAGGATTGAGAATGGAGGATTGAAGATTGAGTATTGAGGATTGAAGATTGAGTATTGAGTATTGAAATCTGTGAATGGATTATATTCTATTGAGGATTGAGTATTGACAACTGCTTGTTGAGGATTGAGTTCTGACGGTTGAGGATTCAGGTTTGAGTATTCAGGTTTGAGTTTTGAGGACTGAGGATTGAGGATTGAGGATCGAGGATTGAGGATTGAGGATAGAGGATTGAGGATTGAAGATTGAGGATAGGGTATTGCGGATTGAACATTGAGGATTGAGGATTGTGGACTGAAGATTGAATGTTGATGATTGAAGATTGAGGATTGAGGATTGATGGTTGTGGATTGAGGTCGAGGACTGAGGGCTGTGTATTGATGTTTGATCTCTGAGTGTTGAGGATTCAGGATTGAGGATTGAGCATTGAGGATTGAGGATTGAGGATGAGGGCTGAGGGTTGAGGATTGAGGTTTGAGGACTGAGGACTGAGGACTGTGAATTGAGGATTGAGGATTGAGGATCTAGGATTGGAGATTGATTATTGAGGATTGAAGATTGAGGATTGAGGATTGAGGATTGAGAATTGAGAATTGGGGATGTGGACTGAGGGTTGAGGATTGAGGATTGAGGATCGAGAATTGAGGATTGAGGATTGAGGATTGAGGATGAGGGATGAGGGTTGAGGATTGAGGTTTGAGGAATGAGGACTGAGTATTGAGGATTGAGAATTGAGGATTGAGGATTGAGGATTAAAGATTGAGGATTGAGAATTGGGTATTGAGGATTGAAGTATGAGGATTGAGGTTTGAGGATTGAGGATTGAGGGTTGAAGATTGAGTATTGAGGATTGAAGACTGACGATTGAGGATTGAGGATTGAGGATTGAGGATTGAGGATTGAGGATTGAGTATTGAGAATTGAGGATTGAGGATTGAAGATTGAGGATTGACGATGAGGACTGAGGACTGAGGATTGAGGATTGAGAATTGAGGATTGAGGATTGAGGATTGAGGATTGAGGATTGGGTATTGAGGATTGAGGATTGAGGATTGACGATTGAGGATTGGGGACTGAGGATTGACTATTGAGGATTGAGGATTGAGGATTGAGTATTGAATATTGCAGATTGAGTGTTGAGGATTGAAGATTGAGGATTGAGGTTTGAGGATTGAGGATTGAGGACTGAGGATTGAGCATTGAAAATTGAGTTTGAGGATTGAAGAATGAGGATTGAGGATTGAGGACTGAGGATTGAGGTTTGAAGATTGAGGATTGGGGTTTGAGGATTGAAGATTGAGTATTGGGGATTGAAGATTGAGGATTGAGGATTGAGTATTGAAGATTGAGGATTTGGGACTGAGGATTGATGATTGAGGATTGATGATTGAGGATTGAGGATTGAGGATTGAGGATTGAAGATTGTGTATTGAGGATTGAAAATTGAGGATTGAGGATTGAGGATTGAGGATTGCGGATTGAGGATTGAGGATTGAAGTTTGAGTATTGAGGACTGAAGATTGAGGATTGAGGATTGAGGATTGAGGATTGAGGATTGAGGATTGAGGATTGAAGATTGAATATCGATGACTGAAGATTGAGGATTGAGGATTGAGGGTTGTGGATTGAGGATCTAGGATTGGAGATTGATTATTGAGGATTCAAGATTGAGGATTGAGGATTGAGGATTGAGAATTGAGAATTGAGGATGAGGACTGAGGGTTGAGGATTGAGGATTGAGGAACGAGAATCGAGGATTGAGGATTGAGGACTGAGGATTGACGATTGAGTATTGAAGATTGGGGATTGACAACTTATTGTTGAAGACAGTGGGCTGAAGATTGAGGATGCAGGATTGAGGATTCAGAATTGATGGTTGAGGACTGAGGACTGAGGATTGAGGATTGAGGATCGTGGATTGACGATTGAGGATTGTGGATTGAAGATTGAGGATTGGGTATTGAGGATTGAACATTGAGGATTGAGGATTGAGGATTGAGGATTGAATATTGCAGACTGAGTGTTGAGGATTGAAGATCGGGGATTGAGGTTTGAGGATTGAGGATTGAGGACTGAGGATTGAGGATTGCAGATTGAGTACTGTGGATTGAAGATTGAGGGTTGAGGATTGAGGATTGAGGATTGAGCATTGAGGATTGAGGATTGAGGATTGAGGATGAGTATTGAGGATTGAAGCCTGGCGATTGAGGATTGAGGATTGAGGATTGAGGATTGAGAATGGAGGATTGAGAATTGGGTATTGAGGATTGAAGTATGAGGATTGAGGTTTGAGGATTGAGGATTGAGGGTTGGAGATTGAGTATTGAGGATTGAAGGCTGACGATTGAGGATTGAGGATTGAGGATTGAGGATTGAGGATTGAGGATTGAGGATTGAGGATTGAGGTCTGAGGATCGAGGATTGAGGATTGAGAATTGAGGATTGAGGATTGAGGATTGAAGATTGAGGATTTGGTATTGAGGATTGAAGAATGAGGATTGAGTGTTGAGGATTGATGATTGAGGATTGAAGATTGAGTATTGAAGATTGAGGATTGTGGATTGAGGATTGAGGATTGAGGATTGAGGATTGAGGATTGAGTATTGAGGATTGAGGACTGAAGATTGTATATGGATGATTGAGGATTGAGGATTGAGGATTGAGGATTGAAGACTGACGATTGAGGATTGAGGATAGAGGATTGAGTATTGAGGATTGAGGATTGAGGATTGAGGATTGACAATTGAGGATTGAGGATTGAAGATTGAGTATTGAGGATATAAGATTGAGGATTGAGGATTGAGGATTGAGGATTGACGATGAGGGCTGAGAGTTGGGGATTGAGGTTTGAGGACAGAGGATAGAGGATTGCGGATTGAGGATAGAGGATTGAGGATTGAGTATTGAGGATTGAGAATTGAGGATTGAGGATTGAAGATTGAGTATTGAGGGTTGAAGATTGAGGATTGAGGATTGAGGACCGAGAAACGATGATTGAGGATTGAGGACTGAGGATTGACGATTGAGTATTGAAGATTGAGGATTGAAAACTGATTGTTGAGGACAGAGGGCTGAAGATTGAGGATGCAGGATTGAGATTCAGAATTGATGGTTGAGGACTGAGGACTGAGGTTTGAGGATTGAAAATTTAGATTGAGTATTGAAGATTGAGGATTGAGGATTGAGAATTGAGGATTGAGAATGAGGGCTGAGGGTTGAGGATTGAGGTCAGAGGACTGAGGACTGAGGATTGAGGATTGAGAATTTAGGATTGAGGATTGAGGATTGAAGATTGAGGATTGGGTATTGAGGATTGAAGAATGAGGATTGAGGATTGAGGATTGAGGATTGAGGTTTGAAGATTGAGTATTGAGGATTGAAGATTGAGGATTGAGGATTGAGCATTGAAGATTGA
This sequence comes from Calliopsis andreniformis, assembly GCF_051401765.1. Lineage (NCBI taxonomy): Eukaryota > Metazoa > Arthropoda > Insecta > Hymenoptera > Andrenidae > Calliopsis > Calliopsis andreniformis. Next base: position 1,667,830 of record NW_027480446.1, read on the forward strand.
GGATTTGGGACTGAGGATTGAAGATTGAGGATTGATGATTGGGGATTGAGGATTGAGGATTGAGGATTGAGGATTGAAAATTGAGGATTGGGTACTGAGTATTGAAGAATGAGGATTGAGGATTGGGGATTGAGGATTGAGGATTGAAGATTGAGTATTGAGGATTGAATGTTGCCGGTTGAGTGTTGAGGATTGAGGATTGAGGATTGAGGATTGAGGATTGAATATTGAGTATTGAGGATTGAAGATTGATGATTGGGGATTGAGTATTGAGGATTGAGGATTGAAGATTGAGGATTGAAGATTGATTATTGAGGATTGAAGGTTGAGGATTGAGGATTGCGGATTGAGGATTGAGGATTCAGGATTGAGGTTTGAGGACTGAGGATTGAGGATTGAAAATTGAGGATACAGGATTGAGGATTGAGGATTGAGGATTGAGGATTGAGGATTGAAGTTTGAGTATTGAGGATTGAAGATTGAGGGTTGAGGATTCAGAATTGATGGTTGAGGACTGCGGACTGAGGATTGAGGATTGAGGATTGTGGATTGAGGATTGAGGATTGAGGATTGAAGATTGAGGATTGGGGACTGAGGATTGACTATTGAGGATTGAGGATTGAGGATTGAGGATTGAATATTGCAGATTGAGTGTTGAGGATTGAAGATTGAGGATTGAGGTTTGAGGATTGAGGATTGAGGACTGAGGATTGAGGATTGAAAATTGAGTATTGAGGATTGAAGAATGAGGATTGAGGATTGAGGACTGAGGATTGAGGTTTGAAGATTGAGGATTGGGGATTGAGGATTGAAGATTGAGTATTGGGGATTGAAGATTGAGGATTGAGGATTGAGTATTGAAGATTGAGGATTTGGGACTGAGGATTCATGATTGAGGATTGATGATTGAGGATTGAGGATTGAGGATTGAGGATTGAGGATTGAAGATTGAGTATTGAGGATTGAAAATTGAGGATTGAGGATTGAGGATTGAGGATTGAGGATTGAGGATTGAGGATTGAAGTTTGAGTATTGAGGACTGAAGATTGAGGATTGAGGATTGAGGATTGAGGATTGAGGATTGAATGTTGAGGATTGGGGATTGAGGACTGACGTTTGAGGACTGAGAACTGAGGATTGAGGATTGAAGATTGAGGATTGGGGATTGAGGACTGACAATTGAGGATTGGGTATTGAGGATTGATGAATGAGGATTGAGGATTGAGGATTGAGGATTGAGGATTGAGGATTGAGGATTGAGGATTGAGGATTGAAGATTGAGGATTGAGGACTGAGGATTGACGATTGAGTATTGAAGATTGGGGATTGACAACTTATTGTTGAGGACAGAGGGATGAAGATTGAGGATGCAGGATTGAGGATTCAGAATTGATGGTTGAGGACTGAGGACTGAGGATTGAGGATTGAGGATTGTGGATTGACGATTGAGGATTGAGGATTGAGGATTGAGGATTGAGGATTGAGGATTGAGGATTGAAGTTTGAGTATTGAGGACTGAAGATTGAGGATTGAGGATTGAGGATTGAGGATTGAGGATTGAAGATTAAGGATTGGGGATTGAGGACTGACGTTTGAGGACTGAGAACTGAGGATTGAGGATTGAAGATTGAGGAATGGGGATTGAGGACTGACAATTGAGGATTGGGTATTGAGGATTGATGAATGAGGATTGAGGATTGAGGATTGAGGATTGAGGATTGAGGATTGAGGATTGAGGATTGAAGATTGAGGATTGAGGATTGAGGATTGAGGATTGAGGATTGAGGATTGAGGATTGAGGATTGAAGATTGAGGATTGAGGATTGAAGATTGGGGATTGGGTATTGAGGATTGAAGAATGAGGATTGAGGATTGAGGACTGGGGATTGAGGATTGCAGATTGAGTACTGAGGATTGAAGATTGAGTGTTGAGGATTGAGGATTGACGATTGAGCATTGAGTATTGAGGATTGAGGATTGAGGATTGAGGATTGAAGATAGAGGATTGGAGACTGAGTGTTGAGGGTTGAGTGGTGAGTGTTGATGTTTGTGGATAGAAATTTGAAGATTGCAGATTGAGTATTGAGTATTGAAAACTGTGAATTGACGATATTCTATTGAGGATTGAGGATTGACATCTGATTGTTCAGGTCTGAGGTCTGAAGATTGTGGATTCAGGATTGAGTATTCAGGATTGAGGCTTCATGGCAGAGGATTGAGGATTGAGGATTGAGGATTGAGGATTGAAGTTTGAGTATTGAGGACTGAAGATTGAGGATTGAGGATTGAGGATTGAGGATTGAGGATTGAAGATTGAGGATTGGGGATTGAGGACTGACGTTTGAGGACTGAGAACTGAGGATTGAGGATTGAAGATGGAGGATTGGGGATTGAGGACTGACAATTGAGGATTGGGTATTGAGGATTGATGAATGAGGATTGAGGATTGAGGATTGAGGATTGAGGATTGAGGATTGAGGATTGAGGACTGAAGATTGAGGATTGAGGATTGAGGATTGAGGATTGAGGATTGAGGATTGAGGATTGAGGATTGAAGATTGAGGATTGAGGATTGAAGATTGAGGATTGGGGATTAAAGATTGAGGATTGAGGATTGAGGATTGAGGATTGAGGATTGAGGATTGAAGATTGAATATCGATGATTGAAGATTGAGGATTGAGGATTGAGTGTTGTGGATTGAGGATCTAGGATTGGAGATTGATTATTGAGGATTCAAGATTGAGGATTGAGGATTGAGGATTGAGAATTGAGAATTGAGGATGAGGACTGAGGGTTGAGGATTGAGGATTGAGGTACGAGAATCGAGGATTGAGGATTGAGGACTGAGGATTGACGATTGAGGATTGCGGATTGAAGATTGAGGATTGGGTATTGAGGATTGAACATTGAGGATTGAGGATTGAGGATTGAGGATTGAATATTGCAGACTGAGTGTTGAGGATTGAAGATCGAGGATTGAGGTTTGAGGATTGAGGATTGAGGATTGAGGACTGAGGATTGAGGATTGAAGATTGAGTATTGAGGATTGAAGATTGAGGATTGAGGATTGAGAATTGAGGATTGAGGATGAGGGCTGAGAGTTGAGGATTGAGGTTAGAGGACTGAGGACTGAGGATTGAGGATTGAGAATTTAGGATTGAGGATTGAGGATTGAGGATTGAGGATTGAGGATTGGGGATTGAAGACTGAGTATTGAGGATTGAAGATTGAGGATTGGGTGTTCAGGATTGAAGAATGAGGATTGAGGATTGAGGATTGAGGATTGAAGATTGAGTATTGAGTATTGAAGATTAAGGATTGAGGTCTGAGTATTGAGGATTGACGATTGAAGATTGAGGATTGGGTGTTGAGGATTGAAGAATGAGGATTGAGGATTGAGGATTGAGGATTGAGGATTGATGATTGAGGATTGGGTATTGAGGATTGAAGAATGAGGATTGAGGATTGAGGACTGAGGATTGAGGATTGCAGATTGAGTACTGAGGATTGAAGATTGAGGGTGTAGGATTGAGGATTGAGGATTGAGCATTGAGGATTGAGGATTGAGGATTGAGGATGAGTATTGAGGATTGAAGCCTGGCGATTGAGGATTGAGGATTGAGGATTGAGGATTGAGAATGGAGGATTGAAGATTGAGTATTGAGGATTGAAGATTGAGTATTGAGTATTGAAATCTGTGAATGGATTATATTCTATTGAGGATTGAGTATTGACAACTGCTTGTTGAGGATTGAGTTCTGACGGTTGAGGATTCAGGTTTGAGTATTCAGGTTTGAGTTTTGAGGACTGAGGATTGAGGATTGAGGATCGAGGATTGAGGATTGAGGATAGAGGATTGAGGATTGAAGATTGAGGATAGGGTATTGCGGATTGAACATTGAGGATTGAGGATTGTGGACTGAAGATTGAATGTTGATGATTGAAGATTGAGGATTGAGGATTGATGGTTGTGGATTGAGGTCGAGGACTGAGGGCTGTGTATTGATGTTTGATCTCTGAGTGTTGAGGATTCAGGATTGAGGATTGAGCATTGAGGATTGAGGATTGAGGATGAGGGCTGAGGGTTGAGGATTGAGGTTTGAGGACTGAGGACTGAGGACTGAGAATTGAGGATTGAGGATTGAGGATCTAGGATTGGAGATTGATTATTGAGGATTGAAGATTGAGGATTGAGGATTGAGGATTGAGAATTGAGAATTGGGGATGTGGACTGAGGGTTGAGGATTGAGGATTGAGGATCGAGAATTGAGGATTGAGGATTGAGGATTGAGGATGAGGGATGAGGGTTGAGGATTGAGGTTTGAGGAATGAGGACTGAGTATTGAGGATTGAGAATTGAGGATTGAGGATTGAGGATTAAAGATTGAGGATTGAGAATTGGGTATTGAGGATTGAAGTATGAGGATTGAGGTTTGAGGATTGAGGATTGAGGGTTGAAGATTGAGTATTGAGGATTGAAGACTGACGATTGAGGATTGAGGATTGAGGATTGAGGATTGAGGATTGAGGATTGAGTATTGAGAATTGAGGATTGAGGATTGAAGATTGAGGATTGACGATGAGGACTGAGGACTGAGGATTGAGGATTGAGAATTGAGGATTGAGGATTGAGGATTGAGGATTGAGGATTGGGTATTGAGGATTGAGGATTGAGGATTGACGATTGAGGATTGGGGACTGAGGATTGACTATTGAGGATTGAGGATTGAGGATTGAGTATTGAATATTGCAGATTGAGTGTTGAGGATTGAAGATTGAGGATTGAGGTTTGAGGATTGAGGATTGAGGACTGAGGATTGAGCATTGAAAATTGAGTTTGAGGATTGAAGAATGAGGATTGAGGATTGAGGACTGAGGATTGAGGTTTGAAGATTGAGGATTGGGGTTTGAGGATTGAAGATTGAGTATTGGGGATTGAAGATTGAGGATTGAGGATTGAGTATTGAAGATTGAGGATTTGGGACTGAGGATTGATGATTGAGGATTGATGATTGAGGATTGAGGATTGAGGATTGAGGATTGAAGATTGTGTATTGAGGATTGAAAATTGAGGATTGAGGATTGAGGATTGAGGATTGCGGATTGAGGATTGAGGATTGAAGTTTGAGTATTGAGGACTGAAGATTGAGGATTGAGGATTGAGGATTGAGGATTGAGGATTGAGGATTGAGGATTGAAGATTGAATATCGATGACTGAAGATTGAGGATTGAGGATTGAGGGTTGTGGATTGAGGATCTAGGATTGGAGATTGATTATTGAGGATTCAAGATTGAGGATTGAGGATTGAGGATTGAGAATTGAGAATTGAGGATGAGGACTGAGGGTTGAGGATTGAGGATTGAGGAACGAGAATCGAGGATTGAGGATTGAGGACTGAGGATTGACGATTGAGTATTGAAGATTGGGGATTGACAACTTATTGTTGAAGACAGTGGGCTGAAGATTGAGGATGCAGGATTGAGGATTCAGAATTGATGGTTGAGGACTGAGGACTGAGGATTGAGGATTGAGGATCGTGGATTGACGATTGAGGATTGTGGATTGAAGATTGAGGATTGGGTATTGAGGATTGAACATTGAGGATTGAGGATTGAGGATTGAGGATTGAATATTGCAGACTGAGTGTTGAGGATTGAAGATCGGGGATTGAGGTTTGAGGATTGAGGATTGAGGACTGAGGATTGAGGATTGCAGATTGAGTACTGTGGATTGAAGATTGAGGGTTGAGGATTGAGGATTGAGGATTGAGCATTGAGGATTGAGGATTGAGGATTGAGGATGAGTATTGAGGATTGAAGCCTGGCGATTGAGGATTGAGGATTGAGGATTGAGGATTGAGAATGGAGGATTGAGAATTGGGTATTGAGGATTGAAGTATGAGGATTGAGGTTTGAGGATTGAGGATTGAGGGTTGGAGATTGAGTATTGAGGATTGAAGGCTGACGATTGAGGATTGAGGATTGAGGATTGAGGATTGAGGATTGAGGATTGAGGATTGAGGATTGAGGTCTGAGGATCGAGGATTGAGGATTGAGAATTGAGGATTGAGGATTGAGGATTGAAGATTGAGGATTTGGTATTGAGGATTGAAGAATGAGGATTGAGTGTTGAGGATTGATGATTGAGGATTGAAGATTGAGTATTGAAGATTGAGGATTGTGGATTGAGGATTGAGGATTGAGGATTGAGGATTGAGGATTGAGTATTGAGGATTGAGGACTGAAGATTGTATATGGATGATTGAGGATTGAGGATTGAGGATTGAGGATTGAAGACTGACGATTGAGGATTGAGGATAGAGGATTGAGTATTGAGGATTGAGGATTGAGGATTGAGGATTGACAATTGAGGATTGAGGATTGAAGATTGAGTATTGAGGATATAAGATTGAGGATTGAGGATTGAGGATTGAGGATTGACGATGAGGGCTGAGAGTTGGGGATTGAGGTTTGAGGACAGAGGATAGAGGATTGCGGATTGAGGATAGAGGATTGAGGATTGAGTATTGAGGATTGAGAATTGAGGATTGAGGATTGAAGATTGAGTATTGAGGGTTGAAGATTGAGGATTGAGGATTGAGGACCGAGAAACGATGATTGAGGATTGAGGACTGAGGATTGACGATTGAGTATTGAAGATTGAGGATTGAAAACTGATTGTTGAGGACAGAGGGCTGAAGATTGAGGATGCAGGATTGAGATTCAGAATTGATGGTTGAGGACTGAGGACTGAGGTTTGAGGATTGAAAATTTAGATTGAGTATTGAAGATTGAGGATTGAGGATTGAGAATTGAGGATTGAGAATGAGGGCTGAGGGTTGAGGATTGAGGTCAGAGGACTGAGGACTGAGGATTGAGGATTGAGAATTTAGGATTGAGGATTGAGGATTGAAGATTGAGGATTGGGTATTGAGGATTGAAGAATGAGGATTGAGGATTGAGGATTGAGGATTGAGGTTTGAAGATTGAGTATTGAGGATTGAAGATTGAGGATTGAGGATTGAGCATTGAAGATTGAGGATTTGGGACTGAGGATTGAAGATTGAGGATTGATGATTGGGGATTGAGGATTGAGGATTGAGGATTGAGGATTGAAAATTGAGGATTGGGTACTGAGTATTGAAGAATGAGGATTGAGGATTGGGGATTGAGGATTGAGGATTGAAGATTGAGTATTGAGGATTGAATGTTGCCGGTTGAGTGTTGAGGATTGAGGATTGAGGATTGAGGATTGAGGATTGAATATTGAGTATTGAGGATTGAAGATTGATGATTGGGGATTGAGTATTGAGGATTGAGGATTGAAGATTGAGGATTGAAGATTGATTATTGAGGATTGAAGGTTGAGGATTGAGGATTGCGGATTGAGGATTGAGGATTCAGGATTGAGGTTTGAGGACTGAGGATTGAGGATTGAAAATTGAGGATACAGGATTGAGGATTGAGGATTGAGGATTGAGGATTGAGGATTGAAGTTTGAGTATTGAGGATTGAAGATTGAGGGTTGAGGATTCAGAATTGATGGTTGAGGACTGCGGACTGAGGATTGAGGATTGAGGATTGTGGATTGAGGATTGAGGATTGAGGATTGAAGATTGAGGATTGGGGACTGAGGATTGACTATTGAGGATTGAGGATTGAGGATTGAGGATTGAATATTGCAGATTGAGTGTTGAGGATTGAAGATTGAGGATTGAGGTTTGAGGATTGAGGATTGAGGACTGAGGATTGAGGATTGAAAATTGAGTATTGAGGATTGAAGAATGAGGATTGAGGATTGAGGACTGAGGATTGAGGTTTGAAGATTGAGGATTGGGGATTGAGGATTGAAGATTGAGTATTGGGGATTGAAGATTGAGGATTGAGGATTGAGTATTGAAGATTGAGGATTTGGGACTGAGGATTCATGATTGAGGATTGATGATTGAGGATTGAGGATTGAGGATTGAGGATTGAGGATTGAAGATTGAGTATTGAGGATTGAAAATTGAGGATTGAGGATTGAGGATTGAGGATTGAGGATTGAGGATTGAGGATTGAAGTTTGAGTATTGAGGACTGAAGATTGAGGATTGAGGATTGAGGATTGAGGATTGAGGATTGAATGTTGAGGATTGGGGATTGAGGACTGACGTTTGAGGACTGAGAACTGAGGATTGAGGATTGAAGATTGAGGATTGGGGATTGAGGACTGACAATTGAGGATTGGGTATTGAGGATTGATGAATGAGGATTGAGGATTGAGGATTGAGGATTGAGGATTGAGGATTGAGGATTGAGGATTGAGGATTGAAGATTGAGGATTGAGGACTGAGGATTGACGATTGAGTATTGAAGATTGGGGATTGACAACTTATTGTTGAGGACAGAGGGATGAAGATTGAGGATGCAGGATTGAGGATTCAGAATTGATGGTTGAGGACTGAGGACTGAGGATTGAGGATTGAGGATTGTGGATTGACGATTGAGGATTGAGGATTGAGGATTGAGGATTGAGGATTGAGGATTGAGGATTGAAGTTTGAGTATTGAGGACTGAAGATTGAGGATTGAGGATTGAGGATTGAGGATTGAGGATTGAATGTTGAGGATTGGGGATTGAGGACTGACGTTTGAGGACTGAGAACTGAGGATTGAGGATTGAAGATTGAGGATTGGGGATTGAGGACTGACAATTGAGGATTGGGTATTGAGGATTGATGAATGAGGATTGAGGATTGAGGATTGAGGATTGAGGATTGAGGATTGAGGATTGAGGATTGAAGATTGAGGATTGAGGACTGAGGATTGACGATTGAGTATTGAAGATTGGGGATTGACAACTTATTGTTGAGGACAGAGGGCTGAAGATTGAGGATGCAGGATTGAGGATTCAGAATTGATGGTTGAGGACTGAGGACTGAGGATTGAGGATTGAGGATTGTGGATTGACGATTGAGGATTGCGGATTGAAGATTGAGGATTGGGTACTGAGGATTGAACATTGAGGATTGATGATTGAGGATTGAGGATTGAATATTGCAGACTGAGTGTTGAGGATTGAAGATCGAGGATTGAGGTTTGAGGATTGAGGATTGAGGATTGAGGATTGAGGACTGAGGATTGAGGATTGAAGATTGAGTATTGAGGATTGAAGATTGAGGATTGAGGATTGAGGATTGAGAATTGAGGATTGAGGATGAGGGCTGAGGGTTGAGGATTGAGGTTAGAGGACTGAGGACTGAGGATTGAGGATTGAGAATATAGGATTGAGGATTGAGGATTGATGATTGAGGATTGAGGATTGGGGATTGAAGACTGAGTATTGAGGATTGAAGATCGAGGATTGGATGTTCAGGATTGAAGAATGAGGATTGAGGATTGAGGATTGAGGATTGAAGATTGAGTATTGAGTATTGAAGATTGAGGATTGAGGTCTGAGTATTGAGGATTGACGATTGAAGATTGAGGATTGGGTGTTGAGGATTGAAGAATGAGGATTGAGGATTGAGGATTGAGGATTGAGGATTGATGATTGAGGATTGGGTATTGAGGATTGAAGAATGAGGATTGAGGATTGAGGACTGAGGATTGAGGATTGCAGATTGAGTACTGAGGATTGAAGATTGAGGGTTGAGGATTGAGGATTGAGGATTGAGCATTGAGGATTGAGGATTGAGGATTGAGGATGAGTATTGAGGATTGAAGCCTGGCGATTGAGGATTGAGGATTGAGGATTGAGGATTGAGAATGGAGGATTGAAGATTGAGGATTGAGGATTGAGGATCGAGGATTGAGGATTGAGGATAGAGGATTGAGGATTGAAGATTGAGGATAGGGTATTGCGGATTGAACATTGAGGATTGAGAATTGTGGACTGAAGGTTGAATGTTGATGATTGAAGATTGAGGATTGAGGATTGATGGTTGTGGATTGAGGTCGAGGACTGAGGGCTGTGTATTGATGTTTGAGGTCTGAGTGTTGAGGATTCAGGATTGAGGATTGAGGATTGAGGATTGAGGTTTGAGGATTGAGGATTGAGGGTTGAAGATTGAGTATTGAGGATTGAAGACTGACGATTGAGGATTGAGGATTGAGGATTGAGGATTGAGGATTGAGGATTGAGGATTGAGAGTTGAGGATTGAGGATTGAAGATTGAGGATTGACGATGAGGACTGAGGACTGAGGATTGAGGATTGAGAATTGAGGATTGAGGATTGAGGATTGAGGATTGAGGATTGGGTATTGAGGATTGAGGATTGAGGATTGAAGATTGAGGATTGGGGACTGAGGATTGACTATTGAGGATTGAGGATTGAGGATTGAGGATTGAATATTGCAGATTGAGTGTTGAGGATTGAAGATTGAGGATTGAGGTTTGAGGATTGAGGGTTGAGGACTGAGGATTGAGCATTGAAGATTGAGTTTGAGGATTGAAGAATGAGGATTGAGGATTGAGGACTGAGGATTGAGGTTTGAAGATTGAGGATTGGGTTTTGAGGATTGAAGATTGAGTATTGGGGATTGAAGATTGAGGATTGAGGATTGAGTATTGAAGATTGAGGATTTGGGACTGAGGATTGATGATTGAGGATTGATGATTGAGGATTGAGGATTGAGGATTGAGGATTGAGGATTGAAGATTGAGTATTGAGGATTGAAAATTGAGGATTGAGGATTGAGGATTGAGGATTGAGGATTGAGGATTGAGGATTGAAGTTTGAGTATTGAGGACTGAAGATTGAGGATTGAGGATTGAGGATTGAGGATTGAGGCTTGAAGATTGAGGATTGGGGATTGAGGACTGATGTTTGAGGACTGAGAACTGAGGATTGAGGATTGAAGATTGAGGGTTGGGGATTGAGGACTGACAATTGAGGGTTGGGTATTGAGGATTGATGAATGAGGATTGAGGATTGAGGGTTGAGGATTGAGGATTGAGGATTGAGGATTGAAGATTGAGGATTGAGGATTGAGGATTGAGGATTGAGGATTGAGGATTGAGGATTGAGGATTGAAGATTGAGGATTGAGGGTTGAAGATTGAGGATTGAGGATTAAAGATTGAGGATTGACGATTGAGTATTGAGGATTGAAGATTGAGGATTGAGGATTGAGAATTGAGGATTGAGGATGAGGGCTGAGGATTGAGGATTGAAAATTGAGTATTGAGGATTGAAGATTGACGATTGAGGATTGAGGATTGAGGATTGAGGATTGAACATTGAGGACTGAGTGTTGAGGGTTGAGTGATGAGAATTGATGTTTGTGGATAGACGTTTGAAGACTGCAGATTGAGTATTGAGTATTGAAAACTGTTAATTGAGGATATTCTATTGAGGATTGAGGATTGACATCTGATTGTTGAGGACTGAGGGCCGAAGATTGAGGATTCAGGATTGTGGATACAGAATTGAGGTTTGAGGACTGAGGATTGAGGATTGAAGATTGAGTATTGGGGATTGAAGGTTGAGGATTGTGGGTTGAGGATTGAGGATTGAGGATGAGGGCTGAGGGTTGAGGATTGAGGTTTGAGGACTGAGGACTGAGGATTGAGGATTGAGAATTGAGGATTGAGGATTGAGGATTGAAGATTGAGGATTGGGTATTGAGGATTGAAGAATGAGGATCGAGGATTGAAGATTGAGGATTGAGGATTGAGGATTGTGTATTGAGGGTTGAACATTGAGGATTGAGGGATGAGGATTGATGTTAGAGGACTGAGGACTGAGGATTGAGGATTGAGAATTGAGGATTGAGGATTCAGGATTGAAGATTGAGGATTGGGTATTGAGGATTGAAGAATGAGGATTGAGGATTGAGGATTGAGGATTGAAGATTGAGGATTGAGGATTGAGGGTTGAGGATAGAGGATTGAGGATTGAATATTGAGGATTGAGGATTGAGGATTAAAGATTGAAAATTGATGATTGAAGATTGAGGGTTGAGGATTGAGGGTTGTGGATTGAGGACGAGGACTGAGGGTTGAATATTGATGTTTGAGGTCTGAGGATTGAGGATTGAGGATTGAGAATTGAGGATTGATGATTGAGGATTGATTATTGAAGATTGAGTATTGAGGATTGAGAATTGAGGATTGAGGGTTGAGGATAGAGGATTGAGGATTGAGGATGAGGGCTGAGGTTTGAGGATTGAGGTTTGAGGACTGAGGACTGAGGATTGAGGATTGAGAGTTGATTATTGAGGATTGAGGATTGAAGATTGAGGATTGGGTATTGAGAATTGAGGATCGAGGATTGAGGATTGAGGATTGTGGATTAAAGATTGAGGATTGAGGATTGAGGATTGAAAATTGAGGATTGAGGATTGAGGATTAAAGATTGAAAATTGATGATTGAAGATTGAGGGTTGAGGATTGAGGGTTGTGGATTGAGGACGAGGACTGAGGGTTGAATATTGATGTTTGAGGTCTGAGGATTGAGGATTGAGGATTGAGAATTGAGGATTGATGATTGAGGATTGAAGATTGAGGATTGCGTATTGAGGATTGAAGTGTGAGGATTGAGGATTGAGGATTGAGGATTGAATACTGCAGATTGAGTTTTGAGGATTGAAGATGGAGGATTGAGGTTTGAGGATTGAGGATTGAGGACTGAGGATTGAGGATTCAAGATCGAGTATTCAGGATTGAAGACTAACGACTGAGGATTGAGGATTGAGGATTGAGGATTGAGGATTGAAGATTGAGTATTGAGGATTGAAGATTGAGGATTGAGGATTGAGGATTGAGGATGAGGGCTGAGGTTTGAGGATTGAGGTTTGAGGACTGAGGACTGAGGATTGAGGATTGAGAATTGAGGATTGAGGATTGTGGATTGAAGATTGAGGATTGGGTATTGAGGATCGAAGAATGAGGATTGAGGATTGAGGATTGAGGATTGAGGATTGAAGATTGGGGATTGAGGATCGAGGATTGAGGATTGAATATTGAGTATTGAGTATTGAAGATAGAGGATCGAGGATTGAGGGTTGTGAATTGAGGACGAGGACTGAGGGTTGTGTATTGATGTTTGAGGTCTGAGGATTGAGGATTGAAGATTAAGAATTGAGGATTGAGGATTGAGGATTGAGGATTGAGGATTGTAGATTGAGGATTGGGTATTGAGGATTGAGGAATGAGGATTGAGGATTGAGGGTTGAGGATTGAGGATTGAAAATTGAGTATTGAGGATTGAATATTGACGATTGAGGATTGAGGATTGAGGATTGAGGATTGACCATTGAGGACTGAGGATTCAGGATTGAGTATTGAGTATTGAGGACTGAAGATTGTATATTGATGATTGAAGGTTGAGGATTGAGGATTGAGGGTTGTGGATTGAGGACGAGGACTGAGGGTTGAGTATTGATGTTTGAGGTCTGAGGATCGAGGATTGAGGACTGAGAATTGAGGATTGAGGATTGAGGATTGAAGATTGAGGATTTGGTATTGAGGATTAAAGAATGAGGATTGAGTGTTGAGGATTGAGGATTGAGGATTGAAGATTGAGTATTGAGGATTGAGGATTGTGGATTGAGGATTGAGGATCGAGGATTGAGGATTGAGTATTGAGGATTGAGGACTGAAGATTGTATATGGATGATTGAGGATTGAGGATTGAAGACTGACGATTGAGGATTGAGGATAGAGGATTGAGGATTGAGGATTGAGGATTGAGGATTGACAATTGAGGATTGAGGATTGAAGATTGAGTATTGAGGATATAAGATTGAGGATTGGGGATTGAGGATTGACGTCTGATCGTTGAGGTCTGATGTCTGAAGATTGAGGATTCAGGATTGAGGATTCAGGATTGAGGTTTGAGGACTGAGGATTGAGGATTGAGGGTTGAGGCTTGAGGATTGAGGATTGAGGATTGAAGATGGAGGATTGAGGCATGAGGATGATGGCTAAGGGTTGAGGATTCAGGTTTGAGGACTGAGGACTGAGGATCGAGGATTGAGAGTTGAGGATTGAGGATTGAGGATTGAAGATTGAGGATTAGGTATTGAGGATTGAAGTATGAGGATTGGGTATTGAGGATTGAAGAATGAGGATTGAGGATTGAGGATTGAGGATTGAGGATTGAAGACTGAGTATCGAGGATTGAATATTGAGGATCGAGGATTGCGGATTGAGGATTGAGGATTGAGGATTGAGCATTGAAGATTGAGTATTGAGGATTGAAGATTGAGGATTGAGGATTGAGGATTGAGGATTGAGGATTGAAGATTGAGGATTGGGGATTCAAGATTGACGATTGAGGATTGAGTATTGAGGATTGAGAATTGAGGATTGATTATTGAAGATTGAGTATTGAGGATTGACGATAGAGGATTGAGGATTGAGGGTTGAGGATTGAGCACGAGGACTGACGGTTGAGTATTGAGGTTTGAGGATTGAGGATTGAGGATTGAGGACTCAGGATTGAGGATTGAGGATTGAGCATTGAGGATTGAGGTTTGGGGACTGAGGATTGAGGAGTGAGGATTGAGGACTGAGGATTGAGGAGTGAGGATTGAGGATTGAGGATTGAACATTGAGGATTGGGTATCGCGGATTGAGCATTGGGGATTGAGGATTGAGAATTGAGTATTGAGGATTGAGGACTGAAGGTTGTATATTGATGATTGAAGATTGAGGATTGAGGATTGAGCGTTGACGATTGACGATTGAGGATTGTGGATTGAGGATTGAGTATTGAAGACTGAGGATTGAAGATTGAGTATTGAGGATTGAAGATTGAGGATTGAGGTTTGGGGACTGAGGATTGAGGATTGAGGATTGTGTATTGAGGATTGAACATTGAGGATTGGGTATCGCGGATTGAACATTAAGGATTGAGGATTGAGGATTGTGTATTGAGGATTGAGGACTGAAGGTTGTATATTGATGATTGAAGATTGAGGATAGAGGATTGAGGGTTGTGGATTGAGGACGATGACTGAGGGTTGAGTATTGATGTTTGAGGTCCGAGGATCGAGGATTGAGGATTGAGAATTGAGGATTGAGGTTTGAGGATTGAAGATTGAGGATTGGGTATTGAGGATTGAAGAATGAGGATTGAGGATAGAGGATTGAGTATTGAGGAATGAAGAATGAGTATTGCGGATAGAGGATTGAGGATTGAGGAATGAAGATTGAGGATTGAGGCTTGAGGATTGAGGATTGAGGATTGCAGATTGAGTTTTGAGGATTGAAGATTGAGGATTGGGGACTGAGTGTTGAGGATTGAGGATTGAAGATTGAGGATTGGGGTCTGAGTGTTGAGAGTTGAGTGATGAGAATTGATGTTTGTGGATAGAGCTTTGAAGATTGCAGATTGAGTATTGAGTAGTGAAAGCTGTGAATTGAGGATATTCTATTGAGGATTGAGGATTGTCGACTGATTGTTGAGGTCTGAGGTCTGAAGATTGAGTACTGAGGATTGAAGATTGAGGATTGGGGATTGAGGATTGAGGATTGAAGATGGAGGATTGAGGATTGAGGATGAGGGCTGAGGGTTGAGGATTGAGGTTTGAGGATTGAGGATTGAGGATTGAAGATTGAGTATTGAGGATTGAAAATTGAGGATTGAGGATTGAGGATTGAGGATTGAGGATTGAGGATTGAGGATTGAGGATTGAAGATTCAGTATTGAGTGTTGAAGATTGAGAATTGAGGATTGAGGATTGAACGTTGAGGACTGAGTGTTGAGGGTTGATAATGAGAATTGATGTTTGTGGATAGAGATTTGAAGATTGCAGATTGAGTATTGAGTATTGAAAACTGTGAAATGAGGATATTCTGTTGAGGATTGAGGGTTGACATCGGATTGTTGAGGACTGAGGGCTGAAGATTGAGGATTCAGAATTGAGGATACAGAATTGAGGTTTGAGGACTGAGGATTGAGGATTGAAGATTGAGTATTGAGGATTGAAGATTGAGGAATGAGGATTGAGAATTGAGGACTGAGGATGAGGGCTGAGGGTTCAGGATTGAGGTTAGAGGACTGAGGACTGAGGATTGAGGATTGAGAATTGAGGATTGAGGGTTGAGGATTGAAGATTGAGGATTGGGTATTGAGGATTGAAGCTTGGGGATTGAGGATTGAGGATTGAGGGTTGAGAATTGAGGATTGAGGGTTGAAGATTGAGTATTGAGGATTCACGATAGAGGATTGAGGATTGAGGGTTGAGGATTGAGGGTTGAAGATTGACGATTGAGGATTGTGGATTGAGGATTGAGTATTGAAGACTGAGGATTGAAGATTGAGTATTTAGGATTGAAGATTGAGGATTGAGGTTTGGGGACTGAGGATTGAGGATTGAGGATTGTGTATTGAGGATTGAACATTGAGGATTGGGTATCGCGGATTGAACATTAAGGTTTGAGGATTGAGGATTGTGTATTGAGGATTGAGGACTGAAGGTTGTATATTGATGATTGAAGATTGAGGATAGAGGATTGAGGGTTGTGGATTGAGGACGATGACTGAGGGTTGAGTATTGATGTTTGAGGTCCGAGGATCGAGGATTGAGGATTGAGAATTGAGGATTGAGGATTGAGGATTGAAGATTTAGGATTGGGTATTGAGGATTGAAGAATGAGGATTGAGGATTGAGGATTGAGGATTGAGGATTGAAGATTGAGGATTGGGTATTGAGGATTGAAGAATGAGGATTGAGGATAGAGGATTGAGGATTGAGGAATGAAGAATGAGGATTGAGGATAGAGGATTGAGGATTGAGGAATGAAGAATGTGGATTGAGGATAGAGGATTGAGGATTGAGGAATGAAGATTGAGGATTGAGGATTGAGGATTGAGGATTGAGGATTGAAGATTGAGTATTGAGGATTGAAGATTGAGGATTGGGGACTGAGTGTTGAGGATTGAGGATTGAAGATTGAGGATTGGGGTCTGAGTGTTGAGAGTTGAGTGATGAGAACTGATGTTTGTGGATAGGGGTTTGAAGATTGTAGATTGAGTATTGAGTAGTGAAAGCTGTGAATTGTGGATATTCTATTGAGGATTGAGGATTGTCGACTGATTGTTGAGGTCTGAGGTCTGAAGATTGAGTACTGAGGATTGAAGATTGAGGATTGGGGATTGAGGATTGAGGATTGAGGATTGAGGATGAGGGCTGAGGGTTGAGGATTGAAGTTTGAGGACTGAGGATTGAGGATTGAGGATTGAGGATGAGGGCTGAGGGTTGAGGATTGAGGTTTGAGGACTGAGGACTGAGGATTGAGGATTGAGAATTGAGGATTGAGGATTGAGGATTGAAGATTGAGGATTGAGTACTGAGGATTGGAGAATGAGGATTGAGGATTGAGGATTGAGGATTGAGTATTGAGGATTGAAGATTGAGTATTGAGCATTGAAGTCTGACGATTGAGGATTGAGGATTGAGGATTGAGTATTGAGGATTGAGGATTGAAGATTGAGTATTGAGTATTGAAGATTGAGGATTGAGGTTTGGGAACTGAGGATTGAGGACTGAGGATTGAGGATTGAGGATTGAGGATTGAGGATTGAGGATTGAGGATTGAACATTGAGGATTGGGTATCGGGGATTGAACATTTATGATTGAGGATTGAGGTTTGAGTATTGAGGATTAAGGACTGAAGATTGTATATTGATGATTGAAGATTGAGGATTGAGGATTGAGGGTTGTGTATTGAGGACGAGGTCTAAGGGCTGAGTATTGATGTTTGAGGTCTGAGGATCGAGGATTGAGAATTGAGAATTGAGGATTGAGGATTGAGGATTGAAGATTTAGGATTGGGTATTGAGGATTGAAGAATGAGGATTGAGGATTGAGGATTGAGGATTGAGGATTGAAGATTGAGTATTGAGGATTGAAGTTTGACGATTGAGGATTGTGGATTGAGGATTGAGTATTGAAGATTAAGGATTGAAGATTGAGTATTGAGGATTGAAGATTGAGGATTGAGGTTTGGGCACTGAGGATTGAGGATTGAGGATTGAGGATTGAGGATTGAGGATTGAGTATTGAGGATTGAACATTGAGGATTGGGTTTCGCGGATTGAACATTAAGGATTGAGGATTGAGGATTGAGTATTGAGGATTGAGGACTGAAGATTGTATATTGATGATTGAAGATTGAGGATTGAGGATTGAGGCTTGTGGATTGAGGACGAGGTCTGAGGGTTGAGTATTGACGTTTGAGGTCCGAGGATCGGGGATTGAGGATTGAGAATTGAGGATTGAGGATTGAGGATTGAAGATAGAGGATTGGGTATTGAGGATTGAAGAATGAGGATTGAGGATTGACGATTGAGGATTGAGGAATGAAGATTGAGGATTGAGGATTGAGGATTGAGGATTGAAGATTGTGGATTAAAGATTGAGGATTGAGGATTGAGGATTGAATATTGAGGATTGAGGATTGAGGATTAAAGATTGAAAATTGATGATTGAAGATTGAGGGTTGAGGATTGAGGGTTGTGGATTGAGGACGAGGACTGAGGGTTGAATATTGATGTTTGAGGTCTGAGGATTGAGGATTGAGGATTGAGAATTGAGGATTGATGATTGAGGATTGAAGATTGAGGATTGCGTATTGAGGATTGAGGAATGAGGATTGAGGATTGAGGGTTGAGGATTGAGGATTGTGTATTGAGGATTGAACATTGAGGATTGGGTATCGCGGATTGAACATTAAGGATTGAGGATTGAGGATTGTGTATTGAGGATTGAGGACTGAAGGTTGTATATTGATGATTGAAGATTGAGGATAGAGGATTGAGGGTTGTGGATTGAGGACGATGACTGAGGGTTGAGTATTGATGTTGGAGGTCCGAGGATCGAGGATTGAGGATTGAGAATTGAGGATTGAGGTTTGAGGATTGAAGATTGAGGATTGGGTATTGAGGATTGAAGAATGAGGATTGAGGATAGAGGATTGAGGATTGAGGAATGAAGAATGAGTATTGCGGATAGAGGATTGAGGATTGAGGAATGAAGATTGAGGATTGAGGCTTGAGGATTGAGGATTGAGGATTGCAGATTGAGTTTTGAGGATTGAAGATTGAGGATTGGGGACTGAGTGTTGAGGATTGAGGATTGAAGATTGAGGATTGGGGTCTGAGTGTTGAGAGTTGAGTGATGAGAATTGATGTTTGTGGATAGAGCTTTGAAGATTGCAGATTGAGTATTGAGTAGTGAAAGCTGTGAATTGAGGATATTCTATTGAGGATTGAGGATTGTCGACTGATTGTTGAGGTCTGAGGTCTGAAGATTGAGTACTGAGGATTGAAGATTGAGGATTGGGGATTGAGGATTGAGGATTGAAGATGGAGGATTGAGGATTGAGGATGAGGGCTGAGGGTTGAGGATTGAGGTTTGAGGATTGAGGATTGAGGATTGAAGATTGAGTATTGAGGATTGAAAATTGAGGATTGAGGATTGAGGATTGAGGATTGAGGATTGAGGATTGAGGATTGAGGATTGAAGATTCAGTTTTGAGTGTTGAAGATTGAGAATTGAGGATTGAGGATTGAACGTTGAGGACTGAGTGTTGAGGGTTGATAATGAGAATTGATGTTTGTGGATAGAGATTTGAAGATTGCAGATTGAGTATTGAGTATTGAAAACTGTGAAATGAGGATATTCTGTTGAGGATTGAGGGTTGACATCGGATTGTTGAGGACTGAGGGCTGAAGATTGAGGATTCAGAATTGAGGATACAGAATTGAGGTTTGAGGACTGAGGATTGAGGATTGAAGATTGAGTATTGAGGATTGAAGATTGAGGAATGAGGATTGAGAATTGAGGATTGAGGATGAGGGCTGAGGGTTCAGGATTGAGGTTAGAGGACTGAGGACTGAGGATTGAGGATTGAGAATTGAGGATTGAGGGTTGAGGATTGAAGATTGAGGATTGGGTATTGAGGATTGAAGCTTGGGGATTGAGGATTGAGGATTGAGGGTTGAGAATTGAGGATTGAGGGTTGAAGATTGAGTATTGAGGATTCACGATAGAGGATTGAGGATTGAGGGTTGAGGATTGAGGGTTGAAGATTGACGATTGAGGATTGTGGATTGAGGATTGAGTATTGAAGACTGAGGATTGAAGATTGACTATTTAGGATTGAAGATTGAGGATTGAGGTTTGGGGACTGAGGATTGAGGATTGAGGATTGTGTATTGAGGATTGAACATTGAGGATTGGGTATCGCGGATTGAACATTAAGGATTGAGGATTGAGGGTTGTGTATTGAGGATTGAGGACTGAAGGTTGTATATTGATGATTGAAGATTGAGGATAGAGGATTGAGGGTTGTGGATTGAGGACGATGACTGAGGGTTGAGTATTGATGTTTGAGGTCCGAGGATCGAGGATTGAGGATTGAGAATTGAGGATTGAGGATTGAGGATTGAAGATTTAGGATTGGGTATTGAGGATTGAAGAATGAGGATTGAGGATTGAGGATTGAGGATTGAGGATTGAAGATTGAGGATTGGGTATTGAGGATTGAAGAATGAGGATTGAGGATAGAGGATTGAGGATTGAGGAATGAAGAATGAGGATTGAGGATAGAGGATTGAGGATTGAGGAATGAAGAATGTGGATTGAGGATAGAGGATTGAGGATTGAGGAATGAGGATTGAGGATTGAGGATTGAGGATTGAGGATTGAGGATTGAAGATTGAGTATTGAGGATTGAAGATTGAGGATTGGGGACTGAGTGTTGAGGATTGAGGATTGAAGATTGAGGATTGGGGTCTGAGTGTTGAGAGTTGAGTGATGAGAACTGATGTTTGTGGATAGGGGTTTGAAGATTGTAGATTGAGTATTGAGTAGTGAAAGCTGTGAATTGTGGATATTCTATTGAGGATTGAGGATTGTCGACTGATTGTTGAGGTCTGAGGTCTGAAGATTGAGTACTGAGGATTGAAGATTGAGGATTGGGGATTGAGGATTGAGGATTGAGGATTGAGGATGAGGGCTGAGGGTTGAGGATTGAAGTTTGAGGACTGAGGATTGAGGATTGAGGATTGAGGATGAGGGCTGAGGGTTGAGGATTGAGGTTTGAGGACTAAGGACTGAGGATTGAGGATTGAGAATTGAGGATTGAGGATTGAGGATTGAAGATTGAGGATTGAGTACTGAGGATTGGAGAATGAGGATTGAGGATTGAGGATTGAGGATTGAGTATTGAGGATTGAAGATTGAGTATTGAGCATTGAAGTCTGACGATTGAGGATTGAGGATTGAGGATTGAGTATTGAGGATTGAGGATTGAAGATTGAGTATTGAGTATTGAAGATTGAGGATTGAGGTTTGGGAACTGAGGATTGAGGACTGAGGATTGAGGATTGAGGATTGAGGATTGAGGATTGAGGATTGAGGATTGAACATTGAGGATTGGGTATCGGGGATTGAACATTTATGATTGAGGATTGAGGTTTGAGTATTGAGGATTAAGGACTGAAGTTTGTATATTGATGATTGAAGATTGAGGATTGAGGATTGAGGGTTGTGTATTGAGGACGAGGTCTAAGGGCTGAGTATTGATGTTTGAGGTCTGAGGATCGAGGATTGAGAATTGAGAATTGAGGATTGAGGATTGAGGATTGAAGATTTAGGATTGGGTATTGAGGATTGAAGAATGAGGATTGAGGATTGAGGATTGAGGATTGAGGATTGAAGATTGAGTATTGAGGATTGAAGTTTGACGATTGAGGATTGTGGATTGAGGATTGAGTATTGAAGATTAAGGATTGAAGATTGAGTATTGAGGATTGAAGATTGAGGATTGAGGTTTGGGCACTGAGGATTGAGGATTGAGGATTGAGGATTGAGGATTGAGGATTGAGTATTGAGGATTGAACATTGAGTATTGGGTTTCGCGGATTGAACATTAAGGATTGAGGATTGAGGATTGAGTATTGAGGATTGAGGACTGAAGATTGTATATTGATGATTGAAGATTGAGGATTGAGGATTGAGGCTTGTGGATTGAGGACGAGGTCTGAGGGTTGAGTATTGACGTTTGAGGTCCGAGGATCGGGGATTGAGGATTGAGAATTGAGGATTGAGGATTGAGGATTGAAGATAGAGGATTGGGTATTGAGGATTGAAGAATGAGGATTGAGGATTGACGATTGAGGATTGAGGAATGAAGATTGAGGATTGAGGATTGAGGATTGAGGATTGAAGATTGAGTATTGAGGATTGAAGATTGAGGATTGAGGATTGAGGATTGAAGATTGAGGATTTGGGACTGAGGATTGAGGATTGAGGATCGAGGATTGAAGATTGAGCATTGAGGATTGAGTATTGAGGATTGAGGACTAAAGATTGAGGATTGGGGTTTGAGGATTGAAGATTGAGGATTCTGGATAGAAGATTCAGAATTGAGGTTTGAGGACTGAGGACTGAGGATTGAAGATTGAGTATTGAGGATTGAGGATTGAGGATTGAAGATTGTGGATTGAGGATTGAGGATGAGGGCTGAGGGTTGAGGATTGTGGTTTGAGGACTGAGGACTGAGGATTGAGGACTGAGGATTGAGAACTGAGGATTGAGGATTGAGGATTGAAGATTGAGGATTGGTTATAGATGATTGAAGAATGAGGATTAACGATTGAAGACTGAGGATTGAGGACTGAAGATTGAGTATTGAGGATTGAAGACTGACGATTGAGGATTGAGTATTGAGGATTGAGGATTGAGGATTGAGGATTGAGGATTGGGGATTGAGAATTGAGGATTGCGGATTGAGGATTGAGTATTGAGGATTGAAGATTGAGGATTGAGGATTGAGGATTGAGGATTGACGATGAGGGCTGAGGGTTGAGGATTGAGGTTTGAGGACTGAGGACTGAGGGTTGAGGATTGAGAATTGAGGATTGAGGATTGAGGATTGAAGATTGAGGATTGGGTATTGAGGATTGAAGAATGAGGGTTGAGGATAGAGGATTGAGGATTGAGGAATGAAGAATGAGGATTGAGGATAGAGGATTGAGGATTGAGGAATGAAGAATGAGGATTGAGGATAGAGGATTGAGGATTGAGGAATGAAGATTGAGGATTGAGGATTGAGGATTGAGGATTGAGGATTGAAGATTGAGTATTGAGGATTGAAGATTGATGATTGGGGACTGAGTGTTGAGGATTGAGGATTGAAGATTGAGGATTGGGGTCTGAGTGTTGAGAGTTGAGTGATGAGAATTGATGTTTGTGGATAGGGGTTTGAAGATTGCAGATTGAGTATTGAGTAGTGAAAGCTGTGAATTGTGGATATTCTATTGAGGATTGAGGATTGTCGACTGATTGTTGAGGTCTGAGGTCTGAAGATTGAGTACTGAGGATTGAAGATTGAGGATTGGGGATTGAGGATTGAGGATTGAGGATTGAGGATGAGGGCTGAGGGTTGAGGATTGAAGTTTGAGGACTGAGGATTGAGGATTGAGGATTGGGGATGAGGGCTGAGGGCTGAGGGTTGAGGATTGAGGTTTGAGGACTGAGGACTGAGGATTGAGGATTGAGAATTGAGGATTGAGGATTGAGGATTGAAGATTGAGGATTGAGTACTGAGGATTGGAGAATGAGGATTGAGGATTGAGGATTGAGGATTGAGTATTGAGGATTGAAGATTGAGTATTGAGCATTGAAGACTGACGATTGAGGATTGAGGATTGAGGATTGAGTATTGAGGATTGAGGATTGAAGATTGAGTATTGAGTATTGAAGATTGAGTATTGAGGTTTGGGAACTGAGGATTGAGGACTGAGGATTGAGGATTGAGGATTGAGGATTGAGGATTGAGGATTGAGGATTGAACATTGAGGATTGGGTATCGCGGATTGAACATTTATGATTGAGGATTGAGGTTTGAGTATTGAGGATTGAGGACTGAAGATTGTATATTGATGATTGAAGATTGAGGATTGAGGATTGAGGGTTGTGTATTGAGGACGAGGTCTAAGGGCTGAGTATTGACGTTTGAGGTCTGAGGATCGAGGATTGAGAATTGAGAATTGAGGATTGAGGATTGAGGATTGAGTATTGAGGATTGAGGACTGAAGATTGTATATTGATGATTGAAGATTGAGGATTGAGGATTGAGGCTTGTGGATTGAGGACGAGGTCTGAGGGTTGAGTATTGACGTTTGAGGTCCGAGGATCGGGGATTGAGGATTGAGAATTGAGGATTGAGGATTGAGGATTGAAGATAGAGGATTGGGTACTGAGGATTGAAGAATGAGGATTGAGGATTGACGATTGAGGATTGAGGAATGAAGATTGGGGATTGAGGATTGAGGATTGAGAATTGAAGATTGAGTATTGAGGATTGAAGATTGAGGTTTGAGGATTGAGGATTGAGGATTGAGGATTGAAGATTGAGGATTTGGGACTGAGTGTCGAGGGTTGAGTGATGAGTATTGATGTTTGTCGATAGAGATTTGAAGATTGCCGATTGAGTATTGAGTATTGAAAGCTGTGAATTAATGATATTCTATTGAGGATTGAGGATTGACAACTGATTGTTGAGGACAGGGTGCTGAAGATTGAGGATTCAGGATTGAGGATTGAGGTTTGAGGATTGAAGATTGAGTACTGAGGATTGAGTATTGAGGATTGAGGATTGAGGATTGAAGATTGAGGATTGAGGATTGAGGATGAGGGCTGAGGGTTGAGGATTGTGGTTTGAGGACTGAGGACTGAGGATTGAGGACTGAGGATTGAGAACTGAGGATTGAGGATTGAGGATTGAAGATTGAGGATTGGTTATTGATGATTGAAGAATGAGGATTAACGATTGAAGACTGAGGATTGAGGACTGAAGATTGAGTATTGAGGGTTGAAGACTGACGATTGAGGATTGAGTATTGAGGATTGAGGATTGAGGATTGAGGATTGAGGATTGGGGATTGAGAATTGAGGATTGAGGATTGAGGATTGAGGATTGAGGATTGAGGATTGAAGATTGAGGATTGGGTATTGACGATTGAAGAATGAGGATTGAGGATAGAGGATTGAGGATTGAGGAATGAAGAATGAGGATTGAGGATAGAGGATTGAGGATTGAGGAATGAAGAATGAGGATTGAGGATAGAGGATTGAGGATTGAGGAATGAAGATTGAGGATTGAGGATTGAGGATTGAGGATTGAGGATTGAAGATTGAGTATTGAGGATTGAAGATTGATGATTGGGGACTGAGTGTTGAGGGTTGAGGATTGAAGATTGAGGATTGGGGTCTGAGTGTTGAGAGTTGAGTGATGAGAATTGATGTTTGTGGATAGGGGTTTGAAGATTGCAGATTGAGTATTGAGTAGTGAAAGCTGTGAATTGTGGATATTCTATTGAGGATTGAGGATTGTCGACTGATTGTTGAGGTCTGAGGTCTGAAGATTGAGTACTGAGGATTGAAGATTGAGGATTGGGGATTGAGGATTGAGGATTGAGGATTGAGGATGAGGGCTGAGGGTTGAGGATTGAAGTCTGAGGACTGAGGATTGAGGATTGAGGATTGAGGATGAGGGCTGAGGGTTGAGGATTGAGGTTTGAGGACTGAGGACTGAGGATTGAGGACTGAGAATTGAGGATTGAGGATTGAGGATTGAAGATTGAGGATTGAGTACTGAGGATTGGAGAATGAGGATTGAGGATTAAGGATTGAGGATTGAGTATTGAGGATTGAAGATTGAGTATTGAGCATTGAAGACTGACGATTGAGGATTGAGGATTGAATATTGAGGATTTGGGACTGAGGATTGAGGATTGAGGATCGAGGATTGAAGATTGAGCATTGAGGATTGAGTATAGAGGATTGAGGACTAAAGATTGAGGATTGGGGTTTGAGGATTGAAGATTGAGGATTCTGGATAGAAGATTCAGAATTGAGGTTTGAGGACTGAGGACTGAGGATTGAAGATTGAGTATTGAGGATTGAGGATTGAGGATTGAAGATTGAGGATTGAGGATTGAGGATGAGGGCTGAGGGTTGAGGATTGTGGTTTGAGGACTGAGGACTGAGGATTGAGGACTGAGGATTGAGAATTGAGGATTGAGGATTGAGGATTGAAGATTGAGGATTGGGTATTGATGATTGAAGAATGAGGATTAACGATTGAAGACTGAGGATTGAGGACTGAATATTGAGTATTGAGGATTGAAGACTGACGATTGAGTATTGAAGATTGAGTATTGAGGATTGAGAATTGAGGATTGAAGATTGAGGATTGAGGATTGAGGATGAGGGCTGAGGGTTGAGGATTGAGGTTTGAGGACTGAGGACTGAGGATTGAGGATTGAGAATTGAGGATTGAGGATTGAGGATTAAAGATTGAGGATTGAGAATTGGGTATTGAGGATTGAAGGATGAGGATTGAGGTTTGGGGATTGAGGATTGAGGATTGAAGATTGATGATTGAGGACTGAGGATTGAGGATTGAGGATTGAGGACTGAGGATTGAGGAGTGAGGATTGAGGATTGAGGATTGAACATTGAGGATTGGGTATCGCGGATTGAACATTGAGGATTGAGGGCTGAGAATTGATTATTGAGGATTGAGGACTGAAGGTTGTATATTGATGATTGAAGATTGAGGATTGAGGATTGAGGGTTGTGGATTGAGGACGATGTCTGAGGGTTGAGTATTGATGTTTGAGGTCTGAGGATCGAGGATTGAGAATTGAGAACTGGGGATTGAGGATTGAGGATTGAAGATTTAGGATTGGGTATTGAGGATTGAAGAATGAGGATTGAGGATTGAGGATTGAGGATTGAGGATTGAAGATTGAGTATTGAGGATTGAAGATTGACGATTGAGGATTGTGGATTGAGGATTGAGTATTGAAGACTGAGGATTGAAGATTGAGTATTGAGGACTGAAGATTGAGGATTGAGGTTTGGGGACTGAGGATTGAGGATTGAGGATTGAGGATTGAGGTTTGAGGATTGAGGATTGTGTATTGAGGATTGAACATTGAGGATTGGGTATCGCGGATTGAACATTAAGGATTGAGGATTGAGGATTGTGTATTGAGGATTGAGGACTGAAGGTTGTATATTGATGATTGAAGATTGAGGATAGAGGATTGAGGGTTGTGGATTGAGGACGATGACTGAGGGTTGAGTATTGATGTTTGAGGTCCGAGGATCGAGAATTGAGGATCGAGAATTGAGGATTGAGGATTGAGGATTGAAGATTGAGGATTGGGTATTGAGGATTGAAGAATGAGGATTGAGGATAGAGGATTGAGGATAGAGGAATGAAGAATGAGGATTGCCGATAGAGGATTGAGGATTGAGGAATGAAGATTGAGGATTGAGGATTTGGTATTGAGGATTGAGGATTGAAGATTGAGTATTGAGGATTGAAGATTGAGGATTGGGTACTGAGTGTTGAGGATTGAGGATTGAAGATTGAGGATTGGGGTCTGAGTGTTGAGAGTTGAGTGATGAGAATTGATGTTTGTGGATAGAGGTTTGAAGATTGCAGATTGAGTATTGAGTAGTGAAAGCTGTGAATTGAGGATATTCTATTGAGGATTGAGGATTGTCGACTGATTGTTGAGGTCTGAGGTCTGAAGATTGAGTACTCAGGATTGAAGATTGAGGATTGGGGATTGAGGATTGAGGATTGAAGATGGAGGATTGAGGATTGAGCATGAGGGCTGAGGGTTGAGGATTGAGGTTTGAGGATAGAGGATTGAGGATTGAAGATTGAGTATTGAGGATTGAAAATTGAGGATTGAGGATTGAGGATTGAGGATTGAGGATTGAGGATTGAGGATTGATGATTGAGGATTGAGGTTTGAGGATTGAGGATTGAGGATTGAGGACTCAGGCTTGAGGATTGAGGATTGAGCATTGAGGATTGAGGTTTGGGGACTGAGGATTGAGGTCTGAGGATTGAGGACTGAGGATTGAGGAGAGAGGATTGAGGATTGAGGATTGAACATTGAGGATTGGGTATCGCGGATTGAACATTGAGGATTGAGGATTGAGAATTGAGTATTGAGGATTGAGGACTGAAGGTTGTATATTGATGATTGAAGATTGAGGATGGAGGATTGAGGGTTGTGGATTGAGGACGAGGTCTGAGGGTTGAGTGTTGATGTTTGAGGTCTGAGGATCTAGGATTGAGAATTGAGAACTGAGGATTCAGGATTGCGGATTGAAGATTTAGGATTGGGTATTGAGGATTGAAGAATGAGGATTGAGGATTGAGGATTGAGGATTGAGGATTGAAGATTGAGGATTGAGGATTGAAGATTGACGATTGAGGATTGTGGATTGAGGATTGAGGATTGAGTATTGAAGACTGAGGATTGAAGATTGAGTATTGAGGATTGAATATTGAGGATTGAGGTTTGGGGACTGAGGATTGAGGATGGAGGATTGAGGATTGAGGATTGAGGATTGAGGATTGAGTATTGAGGATTGAACATTGAGGATTGGGTATCGCGGATTGAACATTAAGGATTGAGGATTGAGGATTGTGTATTGAGGATTGAGGACTGAAGGTTGTATATTGATGATTGTAGATTGAGGGTAGAGGATTGAGGGTTGTGGATTGAGGACGATAACTGAGGGATGAGTATTGATGTTTGAGGTCCGAGGATCGAGGATTGAGGATTGAGAATTGAGGATTGAGGATTGAGGATTGAAGATTGAGGATTGGGTATTGAGGATTGAAGAATGAGGATTGAGGATAGAGGATTGAGGATTGAGTAATGAAGAATGAGGATTGAGGATAGAGGATAGAGGATTGAGGATTGAGGAATGAAGATTGAGGATTGAGGGTTGAGGATTGAGGATTGAGGATTGAAGATTGAGTATTGAGGATTGAAGATTGAGGATTGGGGACTGAGTGTTGAGGATTGAGGATTGAAGATTGAGGATTGGGGTCTGAGTGTTGAAGGTTGAGTGATGATAATTGATGTTTGTGGATAGGGGTTTGAAGATTGCAGATTGAGTATTGAGTAGTGAAAGCTGTGAATTGTGGATATTCTATTGAGGATTGAGGATTGTCGACTTATTGTTGAGGTCTGAGGTCTGAAGATTGAGTACTGAGGATTGAAGATTGAGGATTGGGGATTGAGGATTGAGGATTGAGGATTGAGGATGAGGGCTGAGGGTTGAGGATTGAAGTTTGAGGACTGAGGATTGAGGATTGAGGATTGAGGATGAGGGCTGAGGGTTGAGGATTGAGGTTTGAGGACTGAGGACTGAGGATTGAGGATTGAGAATTGAGGATTGAGGATTGAGGATTGAAGATTGAGGATTGAGTACTGAGGATTGGAGAATGAGGATTGAGTATTGAGGATTGAGGATCGAGTATTGAGGATTGATGATTGAGTATTGAGGATTGAAGACTGACGATTGAGGATTGAGGATTGAGGATTGATTATTGAGGATTGAGGATTGAAGATTGAGTATTGAGTATTGAAGATTGAGGATTGAGGTTTGGGAACTGAGGATTGAGGACTGAGGATTGAGGATTGAGGATTGAGGATTGAGGATTGAGGATTGAGGATTGAACATTGAGGATTGGGTATCGCGGATTGAACATTTATGATTGAGGATTGAGGTTTGAGTATTGAGGATTGAGGACTGAAGATTGTATATTGATGATTGAAGATTGAGGATTGAGGATTGAGGGTTGTGTATTGAGGACGAGGTCTGAGGGCTGAGTATTGATGTTTGAGGTCTGAGGATCGAGGATTGAGAATTGAGAATTGAGGATTGAGGATTGAGGATTGAAGATTTAGGATTGGGTATTGACGATTGAAGAATGAGGATTGAGGATTGAGGATTGAGGATTGAAGTTTGAGGACTGAGGATTGAGGATTGAGGATTGAGGATGAGGGCTGAGGGTTGAGGATGGAGGATTGAGGATTGAAGACTGAGGATTGAGGATTGAGTATTGAGGATTGAACATTGAGGATTGGGTATCGCGGATTGAACATTAAGGATTGAGGATTGAGGATTGTGTATTGAGGATTGAGGACTGAAGGTTGTATATTGATGATTGTAGATTGAGTGTAGAGGATTGAGGGTTGTGGATTGAGGACGACAACTGAGGGTTGAGTATTGATGTTTGAGGTCCGAGGATCGAGGATTGAGGATTGAGAATTGAGGATTGAGGATTGAGGATTGAAGATTGAGGATTGGGTATTGAGGATTGAAGAATGAGGATTGAGGATAGAGGATTGAGGATTGAGGAATGAAGAATGAGGATTGAGGATAGAGGATTGAGGATTGAGGAATGAAGATTGAGGATTGAGGATTGAGGATTGAGGATTGAGGATTGAAGATTGAGTATTGAGGATTGAAGATTGAGGATTGGGGACTGAGTGTTGAGGATTGAGGATTGAAGATTGAGGATTGGGGTCTGAGTGTTGAGAGTTGAGTGATGATAATTGATGTTTGTGGATAGGGGTTTGAAGATTGCAGATTGAGTATTGAGTAGTGAAAGCTGTGAATTGTGGATATTCTATTGAGGATTGAGGATTGTCGACTGATTGTTGAGGTCTGAGGTCTGAAGATTGAGTACTGAGGATTGAAGATTGAGGATTGGGGATTGAGGATTGAGGATTGAGGATTGAGGATGAGGGCTGAGGGCTGAGGATTGAAGTTTGAGGACTGAGGATTGAGGATTGAGGATTGAGGATGAGGGCTGAGGGTTGAGGATTGAGGTTTGAGGACTGAGGACTGAGGATTGAGGATTGAGAATTGAGGATTGAGGATTGAGGATTGAAGATTGAGGATTGAGTACTGAGGATTGGAGAATGAGGATTGAGGATTGAGGATTGAGGATTGAGTATTGAGGATTGATGATTGAGTATTGAGGATTGAAGACTGACGATTGAGGATTGAGGATTGAGGATTGAGTATTGAGGATTGAGGATTAAAGATTGAGTATTGAGTATTGAAGATTGAGGATTGAGGTTTGAGTATTGAGGATTGAGGACTGAAGATTGTATATTGATGATTGAAGATTGAGGATTGAGGATTGAGGGTTGTGTATTGAGGACGAGGTCTGAGGGCTGAGTATTGATGTTTGATGTCTGAGGATCGAGGATTGAGAATTGAGAATTGAGGATTGAGGATTGAGGATTGAAGATTTAGGATTGGGTATTGAGGATTGAAGAATGAGGATTGAGGATTGAGGATTGAGGATTGAGGATTGAAGATTAAGTATTGAGGATTGAAGTTTGACGATTGAGGATTGTGGATTGAAGATTGAGTATTGAAGATTAAGGATTGAAGATTGAGTATTGAGGATTGAAGGTTGAGGATTGAGGTTTGGGCACTGAGGATTGAGGATTGAGGATTGAGGATTGAGGATTGAGGATTGAGTATTGAGGATTGAACATTGAGGATTGAAGATTGAGGATTGGGGACTGAGTGTTGAGGGTTGAGTGATGAGTATTGATGTTTGTCGATAGAGATTTGAAGATTGCAGATTGAGTATTGCGTATTGAAAGCTCTGAACTGAGGATATTCTATTGAGGATTGAGGATTGACAACTGATTGTTGAGGACTGAGGGCCGAGGATTGAGGATTCAGAATTGAGGATTCAGGATTGAGGTTTGAGGACTGAGGATTGAGGATTGAGGATTGAGGATTGAGGATTGGGGATGGAAGATTGAGGATTGAGGATTGAAGGTTGAGGATTGAGGATTGAGGATTGAGGATTGAGAATGAGGGCTGAGGGTTGAGGATTGTGGTTTGAGGACTGAGGACTGAGGATTGAGGATTGAGAATTCAGGATTGAGCATTGAGGTTTGAAGATTGAGGATTGGGTATTGAGGATTGAAGAATGAGGATTGAGGATTGAGAATTGAGGATTGAGGATTGAGGATTAAAGATTGAGGATTGAGAATTGGGTATTGAGGATTGAAGGATGAGGATTGAGGTTTGGGGATTGAGGATTGAGGATTGAAGATTGATGATTGAGGACTGAGGATTGAGGATTGAGGATTGAGGACTGAGGATTGAGGAGTGAGGATTGAGGATTGAGGATTGAACATTGAGGATTGGGTATCGCGGATTGAACATTGAGGATTGAGGGCTGAGAATTGATTATTGAGGATTGAGGACTGAAGGTTGTATATTGATGATTGAAGATTGAGGATTGAGGATTGAGGGTTGTGGATTGAGGACGATGTCTGAGGGTTGAGTATTGATGTTTGAGGTCTGAGGATCGAGGATTGAGAATTGAGGACTGGGGATTGAGGATTGAGGATTGAAGATTTAGGATTGGGTATTGAGGATTGAAGAATGAGGATTGAGGATTGAGGATTGAGGATTGAGGATTGAAGATTGAGTATTGAGGATTGAAGATTGACGATTGAGGATTGTGGATTGAGGATTGAGTATTGAAGACTGAGGATTGAAGATTGAGTATTGAGGACTGAAGATTGAGGATTGAGGTTTGGGGACTGAGGATTGAGGATTGAGGATTGAGGATTGAGGTTTGAGGATTGAGGATTGTGTATTGAGGATTGAACATTGAGGATTGGGTATCGCGGATTGAACATTAAGGATTGAGGATTGAGGATTGTGTATTGAGGATTGAGGACTGAAGGTTGTATATTGATGATTGAAGATTGAGGATAGAGGATTGAGGGTTGTGGATTGAGGACGATGACTGAGGGCTGAGTATTGATGTTTGAGGTCCGAGGATCGAGAATTGAGGATCGAGAATTGAGGATTGAGGATTGAGGATTGAAGATTGAGGATTGGGTATTGAGGATTGAAGAATGAGGATTGAGGATAGAGGATTGAGGATAGAGGAATGAAGAATGAGGATTGCCGATAGAGGATTGAGGATTGAGGAATGAAGATTGAGGATTGAGGATTTGGTATTGAGGATTGAGGATTGAAGATTGAGTATTGAGGATTGAAGATTGAGGATTGGGGACTGAGTGTTGAGGATTGAGGATTGAAGATTGAGGATTGGGGTCTGAGTGTTGAGAGTTGAGTGATGAGAATTGATGTTTGTGGATAGAGGTTTGAAGATTGCAGATTGAGTATTGAGTAGTGAAAGCTGTGAATTGAGGATATTCTATTGAGGATTGAGGATTGTCGACTGATTGTTGAGGTCTGAGGTCTGAAGATTGAGTACTCAGGATTGAAGATTGAGGATTGGGGATTGAGGATTGAGGATTGAAGATGGAGGATTGAGGATTGAGCATGAGGGCTGAGGGTTGAGGATTGAGGTTTGAGGATAGAGGATTGAGGATTGAAGATTGAGTATTGAGGATTGAAAATTGAGGATTGAGGATTGAGGATTGAGGATTGAGGATTGAGGATTGAGGATTGAGGATTGAGGATTGAGGTTTGAGGATTGAGGATTGAGGATTGAGGACTCAGGATTGAGGATTGAGGATTGAGCATTGAGGATTGAGGTTTGGGGACTGAGGATTGAGGTCTGAGGATTGAGGACTGAGGATTGAGGAGTGAGGATTGAGGATTGAGGATTGAACATTGAGGATTGGGTATCGCGGATTGAACATTGAGGATTGAGGATTGAGAATTGAGTATTGAGGATTGAGGACTGAAGGTTGTATATTGATGATTGAAGATTGAGGATGGAGGATTGAGGGTTGTGGATTGAGGACGAGGTCTGAGGGTTGAGTGTTGATGTTTGAGGTCTGAGGATCTAGGATTGAGAATTGAGAACTGAGGATTGAGGATTGCGGATTGAAGATTTAGGATTGGGTATTGAGGATTGAAGAATGAGGATTGAGGATTGAGGATTGAGGATTGAGGATTGAAGATTGAGGATTGAGGATTGAAGATTGACGATTGAGGATTGTGGATTGAGGATTGAGTATTGAAGACTGAGGATTGAAGATTGAGTATTGAGGATTGAATATTGAGGATTGAGGTTTGGGGACTGAGGATTGAGGATGGAGGATTGAGGATTGAGGATTGAGGATTGAGGATTGAGTATTGAGGATTGAACATTGAGGATTGGGTATCGCGGATTGAACATTAAGGATTGAGGATTGAGGATTGAGTATTGTGGACTGAGGACTGAAGATTGTATATTGATGATTCAAGATTGAGGATTGAGGATTGAGGGTTGTGGATTGAGGACGAGGACTGAGGGTTGAGTATTGATGTTTGAGGTCCGAGGATCGGGGATTGAGGATTGAGGATTGAGTATTGAGGATTGAGGACTGAAGATTGTATATTGATGATTGAAGATTGAGGATTGAGGATTGAGGGTTGTGGATTGAGGACGAGGACTGAGGGTTGAGTATTGATGTTTGAGGTCCGAGGATCGGGGATTGAGGATTGAGAATTGAGGATTGAGGATTGAGGATTGAAGATTGAGGATTGGGTATTGAGGATTGAAGAATGAGGATTGAGGATTGAGGATTGAGGATTGAGGATTGAAGATTGAGGATTGAGGATTGAGGATTGAGGATTGAGGATTGAAGATTCAGTATTCAGTGTTGAAGATTGAGAATTGAGGATTGAGGATTGAACGTTGAGGACTGAGTGTTGAGGGTTGATAATGAGAATTGATGTTTGTGGATAGAGATTTGAAGATTGCAGATTGAGTATTGAGTATTGAAAACTGTGAAATGAGGATATTCTGTTGAGGATTGAGGGTTGACATTGGATTGTTGAGGACTGAGGGCTGCAGATTGAGGATTCAGGATTGAGGATACAGAATTGAGGTTTGAGGACTGAGGATTGAGGATTGAAGATTGACTATTGAGGATTGAAGATTGAGGAATGCGGATTGAGAATTGAGGATTGAGGATGAGGGCTGAGGGTTCAGGATTGAGGTTAGAGGACTGAGGACTGAGGATTGAGGATTGAGAATTGAGGATTGAGGGCTGAGGATTGAAGATTGAGGATTGGGTATTGAGGATTGAAGAATGAGGATTGAGGATTGAGGATTGAGGATTGAGGTTTGAAGATTGAGTATTGAGGATTGAAGATTGAGGATTGAGGATTGAGCATTGAAGATTGAGGATTTGGGACTGAGGATTGAAGATTGAGGATTGATGATTGAGGATTGAAGATTGAGGATTGGGTATTGAGGATTGAAGAATGAGGATTGAGGATTGAGGATTGAGGATTGAGGATTGAAGATTGAGGATTGGGGATTCAAGATTGACGATTGAGGATTGAGTATTGAGGAATGAGAATTGAGGATTGATTATTGAAGATTGAGTATTGAGGATTGACGATAGAGGATTGAGGATTGAGGGTTGAGGATTGAGCACGAGGACTGACGGTTGAGGATTGAGGTTTGAGGATTGAGGATTGAGGATTGAGGACTCAGGATTGAGGATTGAGGATCGAGCATTGAGGATTGAGGTTTGGGGACTGAGGATTGAGGACTGAGGATTGAGGACTGAGGATTGAGGAGTGAGGATTGAGGATTGAGGATTGAACATTGAGGATTGGGTATCGCGGATTGAGCATTGAGGATTGAGGATTGAGAATTGAGTATTGAGGATTGAGGACTGAAGGTTGTATATTGATGATTGAAGATTGAGGATTGAGGATTGATGGTTGTGGATTGAGGACGAGGTCTGAGGGTTGAGTGTTGATGTTTGAGGTCTGAGGATCTAGGATTGAGAATTGAGAACTGAGGATTGAGGATTGAGGATTGAAGATTAAGGATTGGGTATTGAGGATTGAGGAATGAGAATTGAGGATTGAGGATTGAGGATTGAGGATTGAAGATTGAGGATTGAGGATTGAAGATTGACGATTGAGGATTGTGGATTGAGGATTGAGTATTGAAGACTGAGGATTGAAGATTGAGTATTGAGGATTGAAGATTGAGGATTGAGGTTTGGGGACTGAGGATTGAGGATTGAGGACTGAGGATTGAGGATTGAGGATTGAGGATTGAGGATTGAGTATTGAGGATTGAACATTGAGGATTGGGTATCGCGGATTGAACATTAAGGATTGAGGATTGAGGATTGTGTATTGAGGATTGAGGACTGAAGGTTGTATATTGATGACTGTAGATTGAGGGTAGAGAATTGAGGGTTGTGGGTTGAGGACGATGACTGAGGGTTGAGTATTGATGTTTGAGGTCCGAGGATCGAGGATTGAGGATTGAGAATTGAGGATTGAGGATTGAGGATTGAAGATTGAGGATTGGGTATTGAGGATTGAAGAATGAGGATTGAGGATAGAGGATTGAGGATTGAGGAATGAAGAATGAGGATTGAGGATAGAGGATTGAGGATTGAAGAATGAAGATTGAGGATTGAGGATTGAGGATTGAGGATTGAGGATTGAAGATTGAGTATTGAGGATTGAAGATTGAGGATTGGGGACTGAGTGTTGAGGATTGAGGATTGACGATTGAGGATTGGGGTCTGAGTGTTGAGAGTTGAGTGATGAGAATTGATGTTTGTGGATAGAGGTTTGAAGATTGCAGATTGAGTATTGAGTAGTGAAAGCTGTGAATTGTGGATATTCTATTGAGGATTGAGGATTGTCGACTGATTGTTGAGGTCTGAGGTCTGAAGATTGAGTACTGAGGATTGAAGATTGAGGATTGGGGATTGAGGATTGAGGATTGAGGATTGAGGATGAGGGCTGAGGGTTGAGGATTGAAATTTGAGGACTGAGGATTGAGGATTGAGGATTGAGGATGAGGGCTGAGGGTTGAGGATTGAGGTTTGAGGACTGAGGACTGAGGATTGAGGATTGAGAATTGAGGATTGAGGATTGAGGATTGAAGATTGAGGATTGAGTATTGAGGATTGGAGAATGAGGATTGAGGATTGAGGATTGAGGATTGAGTATTGAGGATTGAAGATTGAGTATTGAGGATTGAAGACTGACGATTGAGGATTGAGGATTGGGGATTGAGGATTGAGTATTGAGGATTGAGGATTGAGGATTGAGGATTGAAGATTGAGGATTGGGTATTGAGGATTGAAGAATGAGGATTGAGGATTGAGGATTGAGGATTGAGGATTGAGGATTGGGTATTGAGGGTTGAACATTGAGGATTGAGGGATGAGGGTTGAGGATTGAGGTTTGAAGATTGAGTATTGAGGATTGAAGATTGAGGATTGAAGGTTGAGTATTGAGGATTGAAGGTTGATGATTGGGGATTGAGGATTGAGGATTAAAGATTGAGGATTGAAGATTGAGGATTGAGGATTGCGGATTGAGGATTGAGGACTGAAGATTTGGGATTGGGGACTGAGTGTTGAGGGTTGAGTGATGACAATTGATGTTTGTGGATAGAGACTTGAAGATTGCAGATTGAGTATTGAGTATTGAAAACTGTGACTTGATGATATTCTATTGAGGATTGAGGATTGACGTCTGATAGTTGAGGTCTGATGTCTGAAGATTGAGGATTCAGGATTGAGGATTCAGGATTGAGGTTTGAGGACTGAGGATTGAAGGTTGAGGACTGAGGCTTGAGGATTGAGGATTGAGGATTGAAGATGGAGGATTGAGGATTGAGGATGAGGGCTGAGGGTTGGGGATTGAGGTTTGAGGACTGAGGACTGAGGACCGAGGATTGAGAGTTGAGGATTGAGGATTGAGGATTGAAGATTGAGGATTAGGTATTGAGAATTGAAGTATGAGGATTGGGTATTGAGGATTGAAGAATGAGGATTGAGGATTGAGGATTGAAGATTGAGGATTGAAGACTGCGTATCGAGGATTGAATATTGAGGATTGAGGATTGAGGATTGGGGATTGAGGATTGAGGATTGAGGATTGGGTATTGAGGATTGAAGAATGAGGATTGAGGATAGAGGATTGAGTATTGAGGAATGAAGAATGAGGATTGAGGATAGAGGATTGAGGATTGAGGAATGAAGAATGAGGATTGAGGATAGAGGATTGAGGATTGAGGAATGAAGATTGAGGATTGAGGATTGAGGATTGAGTATTGAGGGTTGAGGATTGAGGATTGAAGATTGAGTATTGAGGATTGAAAATTGAGGATTGAGGATTGAGGGTTGAGGAATGAGGATTGAGGATTCAGAATTGAGGATTGAGGATTGAGGATTGAAGATTGAGTATTGGGTATTGAGGATTGAAGAATGAGGATTGAAAATTGAGGATTGAGGATTCAGAATTGAGGATTGAGGTTTGAGGATTGAAGATTGAGGATTGGGTATTGAGGATGGAGGAATGAGGATTGAGGATTGAGGATTGAGGATTGAGGATTGAAGATTGAGTATTGAGGATTGAAGATTGACGATTGAGGATTGAGGATTGAGGATTGAAGATTGAGGATTGGGGTCTGAGTGTTGAGAGTTGAGTGATGAGAATTGATGTTTGTGGATAGAGGTTTGAAGATTGCAGATTGAGCATTGAGTAGTGAAAGCTGTGAATTGAGGATATTCTATTGAGGATTGAGGATTGTCGACTGATTGTTGAGGTCTGAGGTCTGAAGGTTGAGTACTGAGGATTGAAGATTGAGGATTGGGGATTGAGGATTGAGGATTGAAGATGGAGGATTGAGGATTGAGGATGAGGGCTGAGGGTTGAGGATTGAGGTTTGAGGATTGAGGATTGAGGATTGAAGATTGAGTATTGAGGATTGAAAATTGAGGATTGTGGATTGAGGATTGAGGATTGAGGATTGAGGATTGAGGATTGAGGATTGAAGATTCAGTATTGAGTGTTGAAGATTGAGAATTGAGGATTGAGGATTGAGGATTGGGGACTGAGTGTTGAGGGTTGAGTGATGAGTATTGATGTTTGTCGATAGAGATTTGAAGATTGCAGATTGAGTATTGCGTATTGAAAGCTCTGAACTGAGGATATTCTATTGAGGATTGTGGATTGACAACTGATTGTTGAGGACTGAGGGCCGAAGATTGAGGATTCAGGATTGAGGATTCAGGATTGAGGTTTGAGGACTGAGGATTGAGGATTGAGGATTGAGGATTGAGGATTGGGGATGGAAGATTGAGGATTGAGGATTGAAGGTTGAGGATTGAGGATTGAGGATTGAGGAATGAGAATGAGGGCTGAGGGTTGAGGATTGTGGTTTGAGGACTCAGGACTGAGGATTGAGGATTGAGAATTCAGGATTGAGCAATGAGGTTTGAAGATTGAGGATTGGGTATTGAGGATTGAAGAATGAGGATTGAGGATTGAGTATTGAGGACTGAGGATTGAAGATTGAGTATTCAGGATAGGAGATTGACGATTGAGGATTGAGGATTGAGGATCGAGGATTGAGGATTGAGGATTGAAGATTGAGTAATGAGGATTGAAGATTGAGGCTTGAGGTTTGGGCACTGAGGATTGAGGATTGAGGATTGAGGATTGAGGGTTGAGGATTGAGTATTGAGTATTGAGTATTGAACATTGAGGATTGGGTATCGCGGATTGAACATTAAGGATTGAGGATTGAGGATTGAGTATTGAGGATTGAGGCCTGAGGATTGTATATTGATGATTGAAGATTGAGGATTGAGGATTGAGGGTTGTGGATTGAGGACGAGGACTGAGGGTTGAGTATTGATGTTTGAGGTCCGAGGATCGGGGATTGAGGATTGAGAATTGAGGATTGAGGATTGAGGATTGAAGATTGAGGATAGGGTATTGAGGATTGAAGAATGAGGATTGAGGATTGAGGATTGAGGATTGAGGAATGAAGATTGAGGATTGAGGATTGAGGATTGAGGATTGAAGATTGAGTATTGAGGATTGAAGATTGAGGATTGAGGATTGAGGATTCAGGATTGAGGATTGAAGTTTGTATATTGATGATTGAAGATTGAGGATTGAGGATTGAGTGTTGTGGATTGAGGACGAGGACTGAGGGTTGAGTATTGATGTTTGAGGTCCGAGGATCGGGGATTGAGGATTGAGGACTGAGGACTGAGGATTGAGGATTGAGAATTCAGGATTGAGCATTGAGGTTTGAAGATTGAGGATTGAGGATTGAGGATTGAGTATTGAGGATTGAACATTGAGGATTGGGTATCGCGGATTGAACATTAAGGATTGAGGATTGAGGATTGAGTATTGTGGATTGAGGACTGAAGATTTTATATTGATGATTGAAGATTGAGGATTGAGGATTGAGGGTTGTGGATTGAGGACGAGGACTGAGGGTTGAGTATTGATGTTTGAGGTCCGAGGATCGGGGATTGAGGATTGAGGATTGAGTATTGAGGTGTGAGGACTGAAGATTGTATATTGATGATTGAAGATTGAGGATTGAGGATTGAGGGTTGTGGATTGAGGACGAGGGCTGAGGGTTGAGTATTGATGTTTGAGGTCCGAGGATCGGGGATTGAGGATTGAGAATTGAGGATTGAGGATTGAGGATTGAAGATTGAGGATTGGGTATTGAGGATTGAAGAATGAGGATTGAGGATTGAGGATTGAGGATTGAGGATTGAAGATTGGGGATTGAGGATTGAGGATTGAAGATTGAGGATTGCGTATTGAGGATTGAAGAGTGAGGATTGAGGATTGAGGATTGAGGATTGAATACTGCAGATTGAGTTTTGAGGATTGAAGATTGAGGATTGAGGTTTGAGGATTGAGGATTGAGGACTGAGGATTGAGGGTTCAAGATTGAGTATTGAGGACTGAAGACTAACGACTGAGGATTGAGGATTGAGGATTGAGTATTGAGGATTGAAGATTGAGTATTGAGGATTGAAAATTGAGGATTGAGGATTGAGGATTGAGGATTGAGGATTGAGGATTGAGGATTGAGGATTGAAGATTCAGTATTGAGTGTTGAAGATTGAGAATTGAGGATTGAGGATTGAACGTTGAGGACTGAGTGTTGAGGGTTGATAATGAGAATTGATGTTTGTGGATAGAGATTTGAAGATTGCAGATTGAGTATTGAGTATTGAAAACTGTGAAATGAGGATATTCTGTTGAGGATTGAGGGTTGACATTGGATTGTTGAGGACTGAGGGCTGAAGATTGTGGATTCAGGATTGAGGATACAGAATTGAGGTTTGAGGACTGAGGATTGAGGATTGAAGATTGAGTATTGAGGATTGAAGATTGAGGAATGAGGATTGAGAATTGAGGATTGAGGATGAGGGTTGAGGGTTCAGGCTAGAGGTTAGAGGACTGAGGACTGAGGATTGAGGATTGAGAATTGAGGATTGAGGGTTGAGGATTGAAGATTGAGGATTGGGTATTGAGGATTGAAGAATGAGGATTGAGGATTGAGGATTGAGGATTGAGGTTTGAAGATTGAGTATTGAGGATTGAAGATTGAGGATTGAGGATTGAGCATTGAAGATTGAGGATTTGGGACTGAGGATTGAAGATTGAGGATTGATGATTGAGGATTGAAGATTGAGGATTGGGTATTGAGGATTGAAGAATGAGGATTGAGGATTGAGGATTGAGGATTGAGGATTGAAGATTGAGGATTGGGGATTCAAGATTGACGATTGAGGATTGAGTATTGAGGATTGAGAATTGAGGATTGATTATTGAAGATTGAGTATTGAGGATTGACGATAGAGGATTGAGGATTGAGGGTTGAGGATTGAGCACGAGGACTGACGGTTGAGGATTGAGGTTTAAGGATTGAGGATTGAGGATTGAGGGCTCAGGATTGAGGATTGAGGATTGAACATTGAGGATTGAGGTTTGGGGACTGAGGATTGAGGACTGAGGATTGAGGACTGAGGATTGAGGAGTGAGGATTGAGGATTGAGGATTGAACATTGAGGATTGGGTATCGCGGATTGAACATTAAGGATTGAGGATTGAGGATTGTGTATTGAGGATTGAGGACTGAAGGTTGTATATTGATGATTGTAGATTGAGGGTAGAGGATTGAGGGTTGTGGATTGAGGACGATGACTGAGGGTTGAGTATTGATGTTTGAGGTCCGAGGATCGAGGATTGAGGATTGAGAATTGAGGATTGAGGATTGAGGATTGAAGATTGAGGATTGGGTATTGAGGATTGAAGAATGAGTATTGAGGATAGAGGATTGAGGATTGAGGAATGAACAATGAGGATTGAGGATAGAGGATTGAGGATTGAGGAATGAAGATTGAGGATTGAGGATTGAGGATTGAGGATTGAGGATTGAAGATTGAGTATTGAGGATTGAAGATTGAGGATTGGGGACTGAGTGTTGAGGATTGAG
The DNA here is from genome assembly GCF_051401765.1 of Calliopsis andreniformis. Taxonomy (NCBI): domain Eukaryota; kingdom Metazoa; phylum Arthropoda; class Insecta; order Hymenoptera; family Andrenidae; genus Calliopsis; species Calliopsis andreniformis. The sequence goes on from NW_027480446.1 coordinate 1,709,922, forward strand.
GATTGAAGATTGAGGATTGGGGTCTGAGTGTTGAGAGTTGAGTGATGAGAATTGATGTTTGTGGATAGAGGTTTGAAGATTGCAGATTGAGTATTGAGTAGTGAAAGCTGTGAATTGTGGATATTCTATTGAGGATTGAGGATTGTCGACTGATTGTTGAGGTCTGAGGTCTGAAGATTGAGTACTGAGGATTGAAGATTGAGGATTGGGGATTGAGGATTGAGGATTGAGGATTGAGGATGAGGGCTGAGGGTTGAGGATTGAAGTTTGAGGACTGAGGATTGAGGATTGAGGATTGAGGATGAGGGCTGTGGGTTGAGGATTGAGGTTTGAGGACTGAGGACTGAGGATTGAGGATTGAGAATTGAGGATTGAGGATTGAGGATTGAAGATTGAGGATTGAGTATTGAGGATTGGAGAATGAGGATTGAGGATCGAGGATTGAGGATTGAGGATTGAAGATTGAGTATTGAGTATTGAAAACTGTGAATTGAGGATATTCTTTTGAGAATTGAGGATTGACAACTGATTGTTGAGGACTGCGGGCCGAAGATTGAGGATTCAGGACTGAGGATTCAGAATTGAGATTTGAGGACTGAGGATCGAGTATTGAAGATTGAGTACTGAGGATTGAAGATTGAGTATTGAGGATTGAAGACTGACGATTGAGGATTGAGGTTTGAGGATTGAGTATTGAGGATTGAGGATTGAGGATTGAGAATTGAGGATTGAGTATTGAAGATTGAGTATTGAGGATTGAGAATTGAGGATTCAAGATTGAGGATTGAGGATTGAGGATGAGGGCTGAGGGTTGAGGATTGAGGTTTGAGGACTGAGGACTGAGGTTTGAGGATTGAGAATTGAGGATTCAGGATTGAGGATTAAAGATTGAGGATTGAGAATTGGGTATTGAGGATTGAAGAATGAGGATTGAGGTTTGAGGATTGAGGATTGAGGATTGAAGATTGATGATTGAGGATTGAGGATTGAGGATTGAGGATTGAGGACTGAGGATTGAGGAGTGAGGATTGAGGATTGAGGATTGAACATTGAGGATTGGGTATCGCGGATTGAACATTGAGGATTGAGGACTGAGAATTGAGTATTGAGGATTGAGGACTGAAGGTTGTATATTGATGATTGAAGATTGAGGATTGAGGATTGAGGGTTGTGGATTGAGGACGAGGTCTGAGGGTTGAGTATTGATGTTTGAGGTCTGAGGATCGAGGATCGAGGATTGTGAATTGAGAACTGAGGATTGAGGATTGAGGATTGAAGATTTAGGATTGGGTATTGAGGATTGAAGAATGAGGATTGAGGATTGAGGATTGAGGATTGAGGATTGAAGATAGAGTATTGAGAATTGAAGATTGACGATTGAGGATTGTGGATTGAGGATTGAGTATTGAAGACTGAGGATTGAAGATTGAGTATTGAGGACTGAAGGTTGAGGATTGAGGTTTGGGGACTGAGGATTGAGGATTGAGGATTGAGGATTGAGGATTGAGGATTGTGGATTGTGTATTGAGGTTTGAACATTGAGGATTGGGTATCGCGGATTGAACATTAAGGATTGAGGGTTGAGGATTGTGTATTGAGGATTGAGGACTGAAGGTTGTATATTGATGATTGAAGATTGAGGATAGAGGATTGAGGGTTGTGGATTGAGGACGATGACTGAGGGTTGAGTATTGATGTGTGAGGTCCGAGGACCGAGGATTGAGGATTGAGAATTGAGGATTGAGGATTGAGGATTGAAGATTGAGGATTGGGTATTGAGGATTGAAGAATGAGGATTGAGGATAGAGGACTGAGGATTGAGGAATGAAGAATGAGGATTGCGGATAGAGGATTGAGGATTGAGGAATGAAGATTGAGGATTGAGGATTGAGGATTGAGGATTGAGGATTGAGGATTGAAGATTGAGTATTGAGGATTGAAGATTGAGGATTGGGGACTGAGTGTTGAGGATTGAGGATTGAGGATTGAAGATTCAGTATTGAGTGTTGAAGATTGAGAATTGAGGATTGAGGATTGAGCACGAGGACTGACGGTTGAGGGTTGAGGTTTGAGGATTGAGGATTGAGGATTGAGGACTCAGGATTGAGGATTGAGGATTGAGCATTGATGATTGAGGTTTGGGGACTCAGGATTGAGGACTGAGGATTGAGGACTGAGGATTGAGGACTGAGGATTGAGGAGTGAGGATTGAGGATTGAGGATTGAACATTGAGGATTGGGTATCGCGGATTGAACATTGAGGATTGAGGATTGAGAATTGAGTATTGAGGATTGAGGACTGAAGGTTGTATATTGATGATTGAAGATTGTGGATTGAGGATTGAGGGTTGTGGATTGAGGACGAGGTCTGAGGGTTGAGTGTTGATGTTTGAGGTCTGAGGATCTAGGATTGAGAATTGAGAACTGAGGATTGAGGATTGAGGATTGAAGATTTAGGATTGGGTATTGAGGATTGAAGAATGAGGATTGAAGATTGAGGATTGAGGATTGAGGATTGAGGATTGAAGATTGAGGATTGAGGATTGAAGATTGACGATTGAGGATTGTGGATTGAGGATTGAGTATTGAAGACTGAGGATTGAATATTGAGTATTGAGGATTGAGGATTGAGGATTGAGGATTGAAGATTGAGTACTGAGGATTGAAGATTGAGGGTTGAGGATTGATGATTGAAGATTGAGGATTTGGGACTGAGGATTGAGGATTGAGGATCGAGGATTGAAGATTGAGGATTGAGGATTGAGTATTGAGGATTGAGGAATAAAGATTGAGGATTGGGGATTGACGATGAGGGCTGAGGGTTGAGGATTGAGGTTTGAGGATGAGGGCTGAGGGTTGAGGATTGAGGTTTGAGGACTGAGGACTGAGGATTGAGGATTGAGAATTGAGGATTGAGGATTGAGGATTGAAGATTGAGGATTGGGTATTGAGGATTGAAGAATGAGGATTGAGGATTGAGGATTCAGTATTGAGGATTGAGGATTGGGTATTGAGGGTTGAACATTGAGGATTGAGGGATGATGGTTGAGGTTAGAGGACTGAGGACTGTGGATTGAGGATTGAGATTTGAGGATTGAGGATTCAGGATTGAAGATTGAGGATTGGGTATTGAGGATTGAAGAATGAGGATTGAGGATTGAGGATTGAGGATTGAGGTTTGAAGATTGAGTATTGAGGATTGAAGATTGAGGATTGAGGATTGAGCATTGAAGATTGAGGATTTGGGACTGAGGATTGAAGATTGAGGATTGATGATTGAGGATTGAAGATTGAGGATTGGGTATTGAGGATTGAAGAATGAGGATTGAGGATTGAGGATTGAGGATTGAGGATTGAAGATTGAGTATTGAGGATTGAACGTTGACGGTTGAGGATTGAAGATTGAGGATTGAGGATTGAAGATTGAGTATTGAGGATTGAAGATTGATGATTGGGGATTGAGGATTGAGGATTGTATATTGAGTATTGAGTATTGAAGATAGAGGATCGAGTATTGAGTGTTGTGGATTGAGGACGAGGACTGAGGGTTGTGCATTAATGTTTGAGGTCTGAGGATTGAGGATTGAAGATTGAGAATTGAGGATTGAGGATTGAGGATTGAGGATTGTGGATTAAAGATTGAGCATTGAGGATAGAGGATTGAATATTGAGGATTGAGGATTGAGGATTGAAGATTGAAAATTGATGATTGAAGATTGAGGGTTGAGGATTGAGGGTTGTGGATTGAGGACGAGGACTGAGGGTTGAATATTGATGTTTGAGGTCTGAGGATTGAGGATTGAGGATTGAGAATTGAGGATTGAGGATTGAGGATTGAAGATTGAGGATTGCGTATTGAGGATTGAAGAGTGAGGATTGAGGATTGAGGATTGAGGATTGAATACTGCAGATTGAGTTTTGAGGATTGAAGATTGAGGATTGAGGTTTGAGGATTGAGGATTGAGGACTGAGGATTGAGGATTCTAGATTGAGTATTGAGGATTGAAGACTAACGATTGAGGATTGAGGATTGACGATTGAGGATTGAGGATTGAAGATTGAGTATTGAGGATTGAAAATTGAGAATTGAGGATTGAGGATAGAGGATTGAGGATTGAGGATTGAAGATTCAGTATTGAGTGTTGAAGATTGAGAATTGAGGATTGAGGGTTGAGGATTGAAGATTGAGGATTGGGTATTGAGGATTGAAGAATGAGGATTGAGGATTGAGGATTGAGGATTGAGGTTTGAAGATTGAGTATTGAGGATTGAAGATTGAGGATTGAGGATTGAGCATTGAAGATTGAGGATTTGGGACTGAGGATTGAAGATTGAGGATTGATGATTGAGGATTGAAGATTGAGGATTGGGTATTGAGGATTGAAGAATGAGGATTGAGGATTGAGCATTGAGGATTGAGGATTGAAGATTGAGTATTGAGGATTGAACGTTGACGGTTGAGGATTGAAGATTGAGGATTGAGGATTGAAGATAGAGTATTGGGGATTGAAGATTGATGATTGGGGATTGAGGATTGAGGATTGAGGATTGAAGATTGAGGATTGAAGATTGAGTATTGAGGATTGAAGATTGAGGATTGAGGATTGCGGATTGAGGATTGAGGAATGAAGATTGAGGATTGGGGACTGAGTGCTGAGTGTTGAGTGATGAGAATTGATGTTTGTGGATAGAGACTTGAAGATTGCAGATTGAGTATTGAGTATTGAAAACTGTGAATTGATGATATTCTATTGAGGATTCAGGATTGACGTCTGATCGTTGAGGTCTGATGTCTGAAGATTGAGGATTCAGGATTGAGGATTCAGGATTGAGGTTTGAGGACTGAGGATTGAGGATTGAGGGTTGAGGCTTGAGGATTGAGGATTGAGGATTGAAGATGGAGGATTGAGGCATGAGGATGATGGCTAAGCGTTGAGGATTGAGGTTTGAGGACTGAGGACTGAGGATTGAGGATTGAGAATTGAGGATTGAGGATTGAGGATTAAAGATTGAGGATTGAGAATTGGGTATTGAGGATTGAAGAATGAGGATTGAGGTTTGAGGATTGAGGATTGAGGATTGAAGATTGATGATTGAGGATTGAGGATTGAGGATTGAGGATTGAGGACTGAGGATTGAGGAGTGAGGATTGAGGATTGAGGATTGAACATTGAGGATTGGGTATCGCGGATTGAACATTAAGGATTGAGGATTGAGGATTGTGTATTGAGGATTGAGGACTGAAGGTTGTATATTGATGATTGTAGATTGAGGGTAGAGGATTGAGGGTTGTGGATTGAGGACGATGACTGAGGGTTGCGTATTGATGTTTGAGGTCCGAGGATCGAGGATTGAGGATTGAGAATTGAGGATTGAGGATTGAGGATTGAAGATTGAGGATTGGGTGTTGAGGATTGAAGAATGAGGATTGCGGATAGAGGATTGAGGATTGAGGAATGAAGATTGAGGATTGAGGATTGAGGATTGAGGATTGAGGATTGAAGATTGAGTATTGAGGATTGAAGATTGAGGATTGGGGACTGAGTGTTGAGGATTGAGGATTGAAGGTTGAGGATTGGGGTCTGAGTGTTGAGAGTTGAGTGATGAGAATTGATGTTTGTGTATAGAGGTTTGAAGATTGCAGATTGAGTATTGAGTAGCGAAAGCTGTGAATTGAGGATATACTATTGAGGATTGAGTATTGTCGTCTGATTGTTGAGGTCTGAGGTCTGAAGATTGAGTACTGAGGATTGAAGGTCGAGGATTGGGGATTGAGGATTGAGGATTGAGGATTGAGGATGAGGGCTGAGGGTTGAGGATTGAGGTTTGAGGATTGAGGATTGAGTATTGAGGATTGAGGACTGAAGATTGTATATTGATGATTGAAGATTGAGGATTGAGGATTGAGGGTTGTGTATTGAGGACGAGGTCTGAGGGCTGAGTATTGATGTTTGAGGTCTGAGGATCGAGGATTGAGAATTGAGAATTGAGGATTGAGGATTGAGGATTGAAGATTTAGGATTGGGTATTGAGGATTGAAGAATGAGGATTGAGGTTTGAGGATTGAGGATTGAGGATTGAGGATTGAAGATTGAGTATTGAGGATTGAAGTTTGACGATTGGGGATTGTGGATTGAGGATTGAGTATTGAAGATTAAGGATTGAAGATTGAGTATTGAGGATTGAAGATTGAGGATTGAGGTTTGGGCACTGAGGATTGAGGATGAGGGCTGAGGATTGAGGATTGTGGTTTGAGGACTGAGGACTGAGGATTGAGGATTGAGAATTCAGGATTGAGGATTGAGATTTGAAGATTGAGGATTGGGTATTGAGGATCGAAGAATGAGGATAGAGGATTGAGTAATGAGGACTGAGGATTGCAGATTGAGTATTCAGGATAGGAGATTGGCGATTGAGGATTAAGGATTGAGAATCGAGTATTGAGGATTGAGGATTGAAGATTGAGTATTGAGGATTGAATATTGAGGATTGGGGACTGAGTGTTGAGGATTGAGGATTGAAAATTGAGTTTTGGGGACTGAGTGTTGAGGGTTGAGTGATGAGAATTGATGTTTGTGGATAGAGATTTGAAGATTGCAGTTTGAGTATTGAGTATTGAAAGCTGTGAATTGATGATATTCTATTGAGGATTGAGGATTGAGGATTGAGGATTGAAGATTTAGGATTGGGTATTGAGGATTGAAGAATGACGATTGAAGATTGAGAATTGAGGATTGAGGATTGAAGATTGAGGATTGAGGATTGAGGATTGAGGATTGAGGATTGAAGATTGAGTATTGAGGATTGAAGATTGAGGATTGGGGACTGAGTGTTGAGGATTGAGGATTGAAGGTTGAGGATTGGGGTCTGAGTGTTGAGAGTTGAGTGATGAGAATTGATGTTTGTGGATAGAGGTTTGACGATTGCAGATTGAGTATTGAGTAGTGAAAGCTGTGAATTGAGGATATACTATTGAGGATTGAGAATTGTCGACTGATTGTTGATGTCTGAGGTCTGAAGATTGAGTACTGAGGATTGATGGTTGAGGATTGGGGATTGAGGATTGAGGATTGAGGATTGAGGATGAGGGCTGAGGGTTGAGGATTGAGGTTTGAGGACTGAGGATTGAGGATTGAGGATTAAGGATGAGGGCTGAGGGTTGAGGATTGAGGTTTGAGGACTGAGGACTTAGGATTGAGGATTGAGAATTGAGGATTGAGGAATGAAGATTGAGGATTGGGGACTGAGTGTTGAGGGTTGAGTGATGGGAATTGATGTTTGTGGATAGAGACTTGAAGATTGCAGATTGAGTATTGAGTATTGAAAACTGTGAATTGATGATATTCTATTGAGGATTCAGGATTGACGTCTGATCGTTGAGGTCTGATGTCTGAAGATTGAGGATTCAGGATTGAGGATTCAGGATTGAGGTTTGAGGACCGAGGACTGAGGATCGACGATTGAGAGTTGTGGATTGAGGATTGAGGATTGAAGATTGAGGATTGAAGTTTGAGGACTGAGGATTGAGGATTGAGGATTGAGGATGAGGGCTGAGGGTTGAGGATTGAGGATTGAGGACTGAGGACTGAGGATTGAAGATTGAGGATTGAGTATTGAGGATTGGAGAATGAGGATTGAGGATTGAGGATTGAGGATTGAGTATTGAGGATTGAGGACTGAAGATTGTATATTGATGATTGAAGATTGAGGATTGAGGATTGAGGGTTGTGGATTGAGGACGAGGACTGAGGGTTGAGTATTGATGTTTGAGTTCCGAGGATCGGGGATTGAGGATTGAGAATTGAGGATTGAGGACTGAGGATTGAAGATTGAGGATTGGGTATTGAGGATTGAAGAATGAGGATTGAGGATTGAGGATTGAGGATTGAGGAATGAAGATTGAGGATTGAGGATTGAGGTTTGAGGATTGAAGATTGAGTATTGAGGATTGAAGATTGAGGATTGAGGATTGAGGATTGAGGATTGAGGATTGAAGATTGAGGATTTGGGACTGAGTGTTGAGGGTTGAGTGCTGAGTATTGATGTTTGTCGATAGAGATTTGAAGATTGCAGATTGAGTATTGAGTATTGAAATCTGTGAATTGATGATATTCTATTGAGGATTGAGGATTGACAACTGATTGTTGAGGACTGAGTGCTGAAGATTGAGGATTCAGGGTGACGATTGAGGATTGAGGATTGAAGATTGAGTACTGAGGATTGAAGATTGAGGGTTGAGGGTTGAGGATTGAAGATTGAGGATTTGGGACTGAGGATTGAAGATTGATTATTGAGGATTGAAGATTGAGGATTGAGGATTGAGGATTGAGGATTGACGATGAGGGCTGAGGGTTGAGGATTGAGGTTTGAGGACAGAGGACTGAGGGTTGAGGATTGAGAATTGAGGATTGAGGATTGAGGATTGAAGATTGAGTATTGGGTATTGAGGATTGAAGAATGAGGATTGAAAATTGAGGATTGAGGATTCAGAATTGAGGATTGAGGTTTGAGGATTGAAGATTGAGGATTGGGTATTGAGGATGGAGGATTGAGGATTGAAGATTTAGGATTGGGTATTGAGGATTGAAGAATGAGGATTGAAGATTGAGGATTGAGGATTGAGGATTGAGGATTGAAGATTGAGGATTGAGGATTGAAGATTGACGATTGAGGATTGTGGATTGAGGATTGAGTATTGAAGACTGAGGATTGAATATTGAGTATTGAGGATTGAGGATTGAGGATTGAGGATTGAAGATTGAGTACTGAGGATTGAAGATTGAGGGTTGAGGATTGATGATTGAAGATTGAGGATTTGGGACTGAGGATTGAGGATTGAGGATCGAGGATTGAAGATTGAGGATTGAGGATTGAGTATTGAGGATTGAGGAATAAAGATTGAGGATTGGGGATTGACGATGAGGGCTGAGGGTTGAGGATTGAGGTTTGAGGATGAGGGCTGAGGGTTGAGGATTGAGGTTTGAGGACTGAGGACTGAGGATTGAGGATTGAGAATTGAGGATTGAGGATTGAGGATTGAAGATTGAGGATTGGGTATTGAGGATTGAAGAATGAGGATTGAGGATTGAGGATTGAGTATTGAGGATTGAGGATTGGGTATTGAGGGTTGAACATTGAGGATTGAGGGATGATGGTTGAGGTTAGAGGACTGAGGACTGTGGATTGAGGATTGAGAATTGAGGATTGAGGATTCAGGATTGAAGATTGAGGATTGGGTATTGAGGATTGAAGAATGAGGATTGAGGATTGAGGATTGAGGATTGAGGTTTGAAGATTGAGTATTGAGGATTGAAGATTGAGGATTGAGGATTGAGCATTGAAGATTGAGGATTTGGGACTGAGGATTGAAGATTGAGGATTGATGATTGAGGATTGAAGATTGAGGATTGGGTATTGAGGATTGAAGAATGAGGATTGAGGATTGAGGATTGAGGATTGAGGATTGAAGATTGAGTATTGAGGATTGAACGTTGACGGTTGAGGATTGAAGATTGAGGATTGAGGATTGAAGATTGAGTATTGAGGATTGAAGATTGATGATTGGGGATTGAGGATTGAGGATTGTATATTGAGTATTGAGTATTGAAGATAGAGGATCGAGTATTGAGTGTTGTGGATTGAGGACGAGGACTGAGGGTTGTGCATTAATGTTTGAGGTCTGAGGATTGAGGATTGAAGATTGAGAATTGAGGATTGAGGATTGAGGATTGAGGATTGTGGATTAAAGATTGAGCATTGAGGATAGAGGATTGAATATTGAGGATTGAGGATTGAGGATTGAAGATTGAAAATTGATGATTGAAGATTGAGGGTTGAGGATTGAGGGTTGTGGATTGAGGACGAGGACTGAGGGTTGAATATTGATGTTTGAGGTCTGAGGATTGAGGATTGAGGATTGAGAATTGAGGATTGAGGATTGAGGATTGAAGATTGAGGATTGCGTATTGAGGATTGAAGAGTGAGGATTGAGGATTGAGGATTGAGGATTGAATACTGCAGATTGAGTTTTGAGGATTGAAGATTGAGGATTGAGGTTTGAGGATTGAGGATTGAGGACTGAGGATTGAGGATTCTAGATTGAGTATTGAGGATTGAAGACTAACGATTGAGGATTGAGGATTGACGATTGAGGATTGAGGATTGAAGATTGAGTATTGAGGATTGAAAATTGAGGATTGAGGATTGAGGATAGAGGATTGAGGATTGAGGATTGAAGATTCAGTATTGAGTGTTGAAGATTGAGAATTGAGGATTGAGGGTTGAGGATTGAAGATTGAGGATTGGGTATTGAGGATTGAAGAATGAGGATTGAGGATTGAGGATTGAGGATTGAGGTTTGAAGATTGAGTATTGAGGATTGAAGATTGAGGATTGAGGATTGAGCATTGAAGATTGAGGATTTGGGACTGAGGATTGAAGATTGAGGATTGATGATTGAGGATTGAAGATTGAGGATTGGGTATTGAGGATTGAAGAATGAGGATTGAGGATTGAGCATTGAGGATTGAGGATTGAAGATTGAGTATTGAGGATTGAACGTTGACGGTTGAGGATTGAAGATTGAGGATTGAGGATTGAAGATTGAGTATTGGGGATTGAAGATTGATGATTGGGGATTGAGGATTGAGGATTGAGGATTGAAGATTGAGGATTGAAGATTGAGTATTGAGGATTGAAGATTGAGGATTGAGGATTGCGGATTGAGGATTGAGGAATGAAGATTGAGGATTGGGGACTGAGTGCTGAGGGTTGAGTGATGAGAATTGATGTTTGTGGATAGAGACTTGAAGATTGCAGATTGAGTATTGAGTATTGAAAACTGTGAATTGATGATATTCTATTGAGGATTCAGGATTGACGTCTGATCGTTGAGGTCTGATGTCTGAAGATTGAGGATTCAGGATTGAGGATTCAGGATTGAGGTTTGAGGACTGAGGATTGAGGATTGAGGGTTGAGGCTTGAGGATTGAGGATTGAGGATTGAAGATGGAGGATTGAGGCATGAGGATGATGGCTAAGCGTTGAGGATTGAGGTTTGAGGACTGAGGACTGAGGATTGAGGATTGAGAATTGAGGATTGAGGATTGAGGATTAAAGATTGAGGATTGAGAATTGGGTATTGAGGATTGAAGAATGAGGATTGAGGTTTGAGGATTGAGGATTGAGGATTGAAGATTGATGATTGAGGATTGAGGATTGAGGATTGAGGATTGAGGACTGAGGATTGAGGAGTGAGGATTGAGGATTGAGGATTGAACATTGAGGATTGGGTATCGCGGATTGAACATTAAGGATTGAGGATTGAGGATTGTGTATTGAGGATTGAGGACTGAAGGTTGTATATTGATGATTGTAGATTGAGGGTAGAGGATTGAGGGTTGTGGATTGAGGACGATGACTGAGGGTTGCGTATTGATGTTTGAGGTCCGAGGATCGAGGATTGAGGATTGAGAATTGAGGATTGAGGATTGAGGATTGAAGATTGAGGATTGGGTGTTGAGGATTGAAGAATGAGGATTGCGGATAGAGGATTGAGGATTGAGGAATGAAGATTGAGGATTGAGGATTGAGGATTGAGGATTGAGGATTGAAGATTGAGTATTGAGGATTGAAGATTGAGGATTGGGGACTGAGTGTTGAGGATTGAGGATTGAAGGTTGAGGATTGGGGTCTGAGTGTTGAGAGTTGAGTGATGAGAATTGATGTTTGTGTATAGAGGTTTGAAGATTGCAGATTGAGTATTGAGTAGCGAAAGCTGTGAATTGAGGATATACTATTGAGGATTGAGTATTGTCGTCTGATTGTTGAGGTCTGAGGTCTGAAGATTGAGTACTGAGGATTGAAGGTCGAGGATTGGGGATTGAGGATTGAGGATTGAGGATTGAGGATGAGGGCTGAGGGTTGAGGATTGAGGTTTGAGGATTGAGGATTGAGTATTGAGGATTGAGGACTGAAGATTGTATATTGATGATTGAAGATTGAGGATTGAGGATTGAGGGTTGTGTATTGAGGACGAGGTCTGAGGGCTGAGTATTGATGTTTGAGGTCTGAGGATCGAGGATTGAGAATTGAGAATTGAGGATTGAGGATTGAGGATTGAAGATTTAGGATTGGGTATTGAGGATTGAAGAATGAGGATTGAGGTTTGAGGATTGAGGATTGAGGATTGAGGATTGAAGATTGAGTATTGAGGATTGAAGTTTGACGATTGGGGATTGTGGATTGAGGATTGAGTATTGAAGATTAAGGATTGAAGATTGAGTATTGAGGATTGAAGATTGAGGATTGAGGTTTGGGCACTGAGGATTGAGGATGAGGGCTGAGGATTGAGGATTGTGGTTTGAGGACTGAGGACTGAGGATTGAGGATTGAGAATTCAGGATTGAGGATTGAGATTTGAAGATTGAGGATTGGGTATTGAGGATCGAAGAATGAGGATAGAGGATTGAGTAATGAGGACTGAGGATTGCAGATTGAGTATTCAGGATAGGAGATTGGCGATTGAGGATTGAGGATTGAGAATCGAGTATTGAGGATTGAGGATTGAAGATTGAGTATTGAGGATTGAATATTGAGGATTGGGGACTGAGTGTTGAGGATTGAGGATTGAAAATTGAGTTTTGGGGACTGAGTGTTGAGGGTTGAGTGATGAGAATTGATGTTTGTGGATAGAGATTTGAAGATTGCAGTTTGAGTATTGAGTATTGAAAGCTGTGAATTGATGATATTCTATTGAGGATTGAGGATTGACAACTGATTGTTGAGGACTGAGTGCTGAAGATTGAGGATTCAGGATTGAGGACCGAGGATTGAGGCTTGAAGATTGAAGATTGAGGATTGAGTATTGAAGATTGGGGAATGAGGATTGAGGATTGAGGATTCAGGATTGAGTATTGAGGATTGAAGATTGATTATTGAGGATTGAAGACTGACGATTGAGGATTGAGGATTGAGTTTGGAGGATTGAGGATTGAATATTGAGTATTGAGTATTGAAGATAGAGAACCGAGGATTGAGGATTGAGGATTGAGGGTTGTGGATTGAGGACGAGGTCTGAGGGTTGAGTATTGATGTTTGAGGTCTGAGGATCGAGGATTGAGAATTGAGAACTGAGGATTGAGGATTGAGGATTGAAGATTTAGGATTGGGTATTGAGGATTGAAGAATGACGATTGAGGATTGAGAATTGAGGATTGAGGATTGAAGATTGAGGATTGAGGATTGAGGATTGAGGATTGAAGATTGAGTATTGAGGATTGAAGATTGAGGATTGGGGACTGAGTGTTGAGGATTGAGGATTGAAGGTTGAGGATTGGGGTCTGAGTGTTGAGAGTTGAGTGATGAGAATTGATGTTTGTGGATAGAGGTTTGACGATTGCAGATTGAGTATTGAGTAGTGAAAGCTGTGAATTGAGGATATACTATTGAGGATTGAGAATTGTCGACTGATTGTTGATGTCTGAGGTCTGAAGATTGAGTACTGAGGATTGATGGTTGAGGATTGGGGATTGAGGATTGAGGATTGAGGATTGAGGATGAGGGCTGAGGGTTGAGGATTGAGGTTTGAGGACTGAGGATTGAGGATTGAGGATTAAGGATGAGGGCTGAGGGTTGAGGATTGAGGTTTGAGGACTGAGGACTTAGGATTGAGGATTGAGAATTGAGGATTGAGGAATGAAGATTGAGGATTGGGGACTGAGTGTTGAGGGTTGAGTGATGGGAATTGATGTTTGTGGATAGAGACTTGAAGATTGCAGATTGAGTATTGAGTATTGAAAACTGTGAATTGATGATATTCTATTGAGGATTCAGGATTGACGTCTGATCGTTGAGGTCTGATGTCTGAAGATTGAGGATTCAGGATTGAGGATTCAGGATTGAGGTTTGAGGACCGAGGACTGAGGATCGACGATTGAGAGTTGTGGATTGAGGATTGAGGATTGAAGATTGAGGATTGAAGTTTGAGGACTGAGGATTGAGGATTGAGGATTGAGGATGAGGGCTGAGGGTTGAGGATTGAGGATTGAGGACTGAGGACTGAGGATTGAAGATTGAGGATTGAGTATTGAGGATTGGAGAATGAGGATTGAGGATTGAGGATTGAGGATTGAGTATTGAGGATTGAGGACTGAAGATTGTATATTGATGATTGAAGATTGAGGATTGAGGATTGAGGGTTGTGGATTGAGGACGAGGACTGAGGGTTGAGTATTGATGTTTGAGTTCCGAGGATCGGGGATTGAGGATTGAGAATTGAGGATTGAGGACTGAGGATTGAAGATTGAGGATTGGGTATTGAGGATTGAAGAATGAGGATTGAGGATTGAGGATTGAGGACTGAGGAATGAAGATTGAGGATTGAGGATTGAGGTTTGAGGATTGAAGATTGAGTATTGAGGATTGAAGATTGAGGATTGAGGATTGAGGATTGAGGATTGAGGATTGAAGATTGAGGATTTGGGACTGAGTGTTGAGGGTTGAGTGCTGAGTATTGATGTTTGTCGATAGAGATTTGAAGATTGCAGATTGAGTATTGAGTATTGAAATCTGTGAATTGATGATATTCTATTGAGGATTGAGGATTGACAACTGATTGTTGAGGACTGAGTGCTGAAGATTGAGGATTCAGGGTGACGATTGAGGATTGAGGATTGAAGATTGAGTACTGAGGATTGAAGATTGAGGGTTGAGGATTGAGGATTGAAGATTGAGGATTTGGGACTGAGGATTGAAGATTGATTATTGAGGATTGAAGATTGAGGATTGAGGATTGAGGATTGAGGATTGACGATGAGGGCTGAGGGTTGAGGATTGAGGTTTGAGGACAGAGGACTGAGGATTGAAGGTTGAGTATTGAGGATTGAGGATTGAGGATTGAAGATTGAGTATTGGGTATTGAGGATTGAAGAATGAGGATTGAAAATTGAGGATTGAGGATTCAGAATTGAGGATTGAGGTTTGAGGATTGAAGATTGAGGATTGGGTATTGAGGATGGAGGAATGAGGATTGAGGATTGAGGATTGAGGATTGAGGATTGAAGATTGAGGATTGAGGATTGAAGATTGACGATTGAGGATTGAGGATTGAGGATTGTGGATTGAATATTGGGGACTGAGTGTTGAGGGTTATGAGATGAGTATTGATGTTTGTGGATAGAGGTTTGAAGATTGAAGATTGAGTATTGAGTATTGAAAACTGTGAATTGAGGATATTCTTTTGAGAATTGAGGATTGACAACTGATTGTTGAGGACTGCGGGCCGAAGATTGAGGATTCAGGACTGAGGATTCAGAATTGAGGTTTGAGGACTGAGGATCGAGTATTGAAGATTGAGTATTGAGGATTGAAGATTGAGTATTGAGGATTGAAGACTGACGATTGAGGATTGAGGATTGAGGATTGAGTATTGAGGATTGAGGATTGAGGATTGAGAATTGAGGATTGAGTATTGAAGGTTGAGTATTGAGGATTGAGAATTGAGGATTGAAGATTGAGGATTGAGGATTGAGGATGAGGGCTGAGGGTTGAGGATTGAGGTTTGAGGACTGATGACTGAGGATTCAGGATTGAGAATTGAGGATTGAGGATTGAGGATTGAAGATTTAGGATTGGGTATTGAGGATTGAAGAATGAGGATTGAGGATTGAGGATTGAGGATTGAGGATTGAAGATTGAGTATTGAGGATTGAAGATTGACGATTGAGGATTGTGGATTGAGGATTGAGTATTGAAGACTGAGGATTGAAGATTGAGTATTGAGGACTGAAGATTGAGGATTGAGGTTTGGGGACTGAGGATTGAGGATTGAGAATTGAGGATTGAGGATTGAGGATTGAGGGTTGAGTTTTGAGGATTGAACATTGAGGATTGGGTATCGCGGATTGAACATTAAGGATTGAGGATTGAGGATTGTGTATTGAGGATTGAGGACTGATGGTTGTATATTGATGATTGTAGATTGAGGGTAGAGGATTGAGGATTGTGGATTGAGGACGATGACTGAGGGTTGCGTATTGATGTTTGAGGATTGAGGATCGAGGATTGAGGATTGAGAATTGAGGATTGAGGATTGAGGATTGAAGATTGAGGATTGGGTATTGAGGATTGAAGAATGAGGATTGCGGATAGAGGATTGAGGATTGAGGAATGAAGATTGAGGGTTGAGGATTGAGGATTGAGGATTGAGGATTGAAGATTGAGTATTGAGGATTGAAGATTGAGGATTGGGGACTGAGTGTTGAGGATTGAGGATTGAAGGTTGAGGATTGGGGTCTGAGTGTTGAGTGTTGAGTGATGAGAATTGATGTTTGTGGATAGAGGTTTGACGATTGCAGATTGAGTATTGAGTAGTGAAAGCTGTGAATTGAGGATATACTATTGAGGATTGAGAATTGTCGACTGATTGTTGATGTCTGAGGTCTGAAGATTGAGTACTGAGGATTGATGGTTGAGGATTGGGGATTGAGGATTGAGGATTGAGGATTGAGGATGAGGGCTGAGGGTTGAGGATTGAGGTTTGAGGACTGAGGATTGAGGATTGAGGATTAAGGATGAGGGCTGAGGGTTGAGGATTGAGGTTTGAGGACTGAGGACTTAGGATTGAGGATTGAGAATTGAGGATTGAGGATTGAGGATTGAAGATTGAGTATTGAGTATTGAAGATTGAGGATTGAGGTTTGGGGACTGAGGATTGAGGACTGAGGATTGAGGATTGAGGATTGAGGATTGAGGATTGAGGATTGAGGATTGAGGTTTGAACATTGAGGATTGGGTATCGCGGATTGAACATTTATGATTGAGGATTGAGGATTGAGTATTGAGGATTGAGGACTGAAGATTGTATATTGATGATTGAAGATTGAGGATTGAGGATTGAGGGTTGTGTATTGAGGACGAGGTCTGAGGGCTGAGTATTGATGTTTGAGGTCTGAGGATCGAGGATTGAGAATTGAGAATTGAGGATTGAGGATTGAGGATTGAAGATTTAGGATTGGGTATTGAGGATTGAAGAATGAGGATTGAGGATTGAGGATTGAGGATTGAGGATTGAAGATTGAGTATTGAGGATTGAAGTTTGACGATTGAGGATTGTGGATTGAGGATTGAGTATTGAAGATTAAGGATTGAAGATTGAGTATTGAGGATTGAAGATTGAGGATTGAGGTTTGGGCACTGAGGATTGAGGATGAGGGCTGAGGATTGAGGATTGTGGTTTGAGGACTGAGGACTGAGGATTGAGGATTGAGAATTCAGGATTGAGGATTGAGATTTGAAGATTGAGGATTGGGTATTGAGGATCGAAGAATGAGGATAGAGGATTGAGTATTGAGGACTGAGGATTGAAGATTGAGTATTCAGGATAGGAGATTGACGATTGAGGATTGAGGATTGAGGATCGAGGATTGAGGATTGAGGATTGAAGATTGAGTATTGAGGATTGAAGATTGAGGATTGGGGACTGAGTGTTGAGGATTGAGGATTGAAAATTGAGGATTGGGGACTGAGTGTTGAGGGTTGAGTGATGAGAATTGATGTTTGTGGATAGAGGTTTGAAGATTGCAGTTTGAGTATTGAGTATTGAAAGCTGTGAATTGATGATATTCTATTGAGGATTGAGGGTTGACAACTGATTTTTGAGGACTGAGTGCTGAAGATTGAGGATTCAGGATTGAGGACTGAGGATTGAGGCTTGAAGATTGAAGATTGAGGATTGAGTATTGAGGATTGGAGAATGAGGATTGAGGATTGAGGATTCAGGATTGAGTATTGAGGATTGAAGATTGAGTATTGAGGATTGAAGACTGACGATTGAGGATTGAGGATTGAGGATTGAGTTTGGAGGATTGAGGATTGAATATTGAGTATTGAGTATTGAAGATAGAGAACCGAGTATTGAGGGTTGTGGATTGAGGTCGAGGACTGAGGGCTGAGTATTGATGTTTGAGGTCTGAGGATTGAGGATTGAGGATTGAGGATTGTGGATTAAAGATTGAGGATTGAGGATTGAGGATTGAGGATTGAGGATTGAGGATTGAGGATTGAAATTTGAGGATTGAGTATTGAGGATTGAACATTGAGGATTGAAGATTGAAGATTGGGGACTGAGTGTTGAGGGTTGAGTGATGAGTATTGATTTTTGTCGATAGAGATTTGAAGATTGCAGATTGAGTATTGCGTATTGAAAGCTCTGAACTGAGGATATTCTATTGAGTATTGAGGATTGACAACTGATTGTTCAGGACTGAGGGCCGAAGATTGAGGATTCAGGATTGAGGATTCAGGATTGAGGTTTGAGGACTGAGGATTGAGGATTGAGGATTGAGGATTGAGGATTGAGGATGGAAGATTGAGGATTGAGGATTGAAGGTTGAGGATTGAGGATTGAGGATTGAGGATTGATGATGAGGGCTGAGGGTTGAGGATTGTGGTTTGAGGACTGAGGACTGAGGATTGAGGATTGAGAATTCAGGATTGAGCATTGAGGTTTGAAGATTGAGGATTGGGTATTGAGGATTGAAGAATGAGGATTGAGTATTGAGTATTGAGGACTGAGGATTGAAGATTGAGTATTCAGGATAGGAGATTGACGATTGAGAATTGAGGATTGAGGATCGAGGATTGAGGATTGAGGATTGAAGATTGAGGATTGAGTATTGAAGACTGAGGATTGAAGATTGAGAATTGAGGATTGAAGATTGAGGATTGAGGTTTGGGGACTGAGGATTGAGGATTGAGGATTGAGGATTGAGGATTGAGGATTGAGGATTGAGTATTGAGGATTGAACATTGAGGATTGGGTATCGCGGATTGAACATTAAGGATTGAGGATTGAGTATTGTGTATTGAGGATTGAAGACTGAAGGTTGTATATTGACGATTGTAGATTGAGGGTAGAGGAATGAGGGTTGTGGATTGAGGACGATGACTGAGGGTTGAGTATTGATGTTTGAGGTCCGAGGATCGAGGATTGAGGATTGAGAATTGAGGATTGAGGATTGAGGATTGAAGATTGAGGATTGGGTATTGAGGATTGAAGAATGAGGATTGAGGATAGAGGATTGAGGATTGAGGAATGAAGAATGAGGATTGAGGATAGAGGATTGAGGATTGAGGAGTGAAGATTGAGGATTGAGGATTGAGGATTGAGGATTGAAGATTGAGTATTGAGGATTGAAGATTGAGGATTGGGGACTGAGTGTTGAGGATTGAGGATTGAAGATTGAGGATTGGGGTCTGAGTGTTGAGAGTTGAGTGATGAGAATTGATGTTTGTGGATTGAGGTTTGAAGATTGCAGATTGAGTATTGAGTAGTGAAAGCTGTGAATTGTGGATATTCTATTGAGGATTGAGGATTGTCGACTGATTGTTGAGGTCTGAGGTCTGAAGATTGAGTACTGAGGATTGAAGATTGAGGATTGGGGATTGAGGATTGAGGATTGAGGATTGAGGATGAGGGCTGAGGGTTGAGGATTGAAGTTTGAGGACTGAGGATTGAGGATTGAGGATTGAGGATGAGGGCTGAGGGTTGAGGATTGAGGTTTGAGGACTGAGGACTGAGGATTGAGGATTGAGAATTGAGGATTGAGGATTGAGGATTGAAGATTGAGGATTGAGTATTGAGGATTGGAGAATGAGGATTGAGGATTCAGGATTGAGGATTGAGTATTGAGGATTGAAGATTGAGTATTGAGGATTGAAGACTGACGATTGAGGATTGAGGATTGAGGATTGAGTATGGAGGATTGAGGATTGAATATTGAGTATTGAGTGTTGAAGGTAGAGAATCGAGGATTGAGGGTTGTGGATTGAGGACGAGGACTGAGGGTTGAGTATTGATGTTTGAGGTCTGAGGATTGAGGATTGAAGATTGAGAATTGAGGATTGAGGATTGAGGATTGAGGATTGTGGATTAAAGATTGAGGATTGAGGATTGAGGATTGAGGATTGAGGATTGAGGATTGTGGATTGAAGATTGAAAATTGATGATTGAAGATTGAGGGTTGAGTATTGAGGGTTGTGGATTCAGGACGAGGACTGAAGGTTGAATATTGATGTTTGAGGTCTGGCGATTGAGGATTGAGTATTGAGAATTGAGGATTGAGGATTGAGGATTGAAGATTGAGGATTGGGTATTGAGGATTGAAGAGTGAGGATTGAGGATTGAGGATTGAGGATTGAATACTGCAGATTGAGTTTTGAGGATTGAAGATTGAGGATTGAGGTTTGAGGATTGAGGATTGAGGACTGACTATTGAGGATTGAAGATTGAGTATTGTGTATTGAAGTCTGACGATTGAGGATTGAGGATTGAGGATTGAGGATTGAGGATTGAGGATTGAGGATTGAGAATTGAGGATTGAGTATTGAAGATTGAGTATTGAGGATTTGGGACTTAGGATTGAAGATTGAGGATTGATGATTGAGGATTGAAGATTGAGGATTGGGTATTGAGGATTGAAGAATGAGGATTGAGGATTGAGGATTGAGGATTGAGGATTGAAGATTGAGTATTGAGGATTGAACGTTGACGGTTGAGGATTGAAGATTGAGGATTGAGGATTGAAGATTGAGTATTGAGGATTGAAGATTGATGATTGGGGATTGAGGATTGAGGATTGAGGATTGAAGATTGAGGATTGAAGATTGAGTATTGAGGATTGAAGATTGAGGTTTCAGGATTGCGGATTGAGGATTGAGGGATGAAGATTGAGGATTGGGGACTGAGTGTTGAGGGTTGAGTGATGAGAATTGATGTTTGTGGATAGAGACTTGAAGATTGCAGATTGAGTATTGAGTATTGAAAACTGTGAATTGATGATATTCTATTGAGGATTCAGGATTGACGTCTGATCGTTGAGGTCTGATGTCTGAAGGTTGAGGATTCAGGATTGAGGATTCAGGATTGAGGTTTGAGGACTGAGGATTGAGGATTGAGGGTTGAGGCTTGAGGATTGAGGATTGAGGATTGAAGATGGAGGATTGAGTTATGAGGATGATAGTTAAGGGTTGAGGATTGAGGTTTGAGGACTGAGGACTGAGGATCGAGGATTGAGAGTTGAGGATTGAGGATTGAGGATTGAAGATTGAGGATTAGGTATTGAGGATTGAAGTATGAGGATTGGGTATTGAGGATTGAAGAATGAGGATTGAGGATTGAGGATTGAGGATTGAGGATTGAAGACTGAGTATCGAGGATTGAATATTGAGGATTGAGGATTGAGGATTGAGGATTGAGGATTGAGGATTGAGCATTGAAGATTGAGTATTGAGGATTGAAGGTTAAGGATTGAGGATTGAGGATTGAGGATTGAGGATTGAAGATTGAGGATTGGGGATTGAAGATTGACGATTGAGGATTGAGTATTGAGGATTGAGAATTGAGGATTGATTATTGAAGATTGAGTATTGAGGATTGACGATAGAGGATTGAGGATTGAGGGTCGAGGATTGAGGACTCAGGATTGAGGATTGAGTATTGAGCATTGAGGATTGAGGTTTGGGGACTGAGGATTGAGGACTGAGGATTGAGGACTGAGGATTTAGGAGTGAGGGTTGAGGATTGAGGATTGAACATTGAGGATTGGGTATCGCGGATTGAACATTGAGGATTGAGGATTGAGAATTGAGTATTGAGGATTGAGGACTGAAGGTTGTACATTGATGATTGAAGATTGAGGATTGAGGATTGAGGGTTGTGGATTGAGGACGAGGTCTGAGGGTTGAGTGTTCATGTTTGAGGTCTGAGGATCTAGGATTGAGAATTGAGAACTGAGGATTGAGGATTGAGGATTGAAGATTTAGGATTGGGTATTGAGGATTGAAGAATGAGGATTTAGGATTGAGGATTGAGGACTGAGGACTGAAGATTGAGGATTGAGGATTGAAGATTGACGATTGAGGATTGTGGATTGAGGATTGAGTATTGAAGACTGAGGATTGAAGGTTGAGAATTGAGTATTGAAGATAGAGAATCGAGGATTGAGGGTTGTGGATTGAGGACGAGGACTGAGGGTTGAGTATTGATGTTTGAGGTCTGAGGATTGAGGATTGAAGATTGAGAATTGAGGATTGAGGACTGAGGATTGAGGATTGTGGATTAAAGATTGAGGATTGAGGATTGAGGATTGAGGATTGAGGATTGAGGATTGAGGATTGAATATTGAAAATTGATGATTGAAGATTGAGGGTTGAGTATTGAGGGTTGTGGATTGAGGACGAGGACTGAAGGTTGAATATTGATGTTTGAGGTCGGAGGATTGAGGATTGAGTATTGAGAATTGAGGATTGAGGATTGAGGATTGAAGATTGAGGATTGGGTATTGAGGATTGAAAAGTGAGGATTGAGGATTGAGGATTGAGGATTGAATACTGCAGATTGAGTTTTGAGGATTGAAGATTGAGGATTGAGGTTTGAGTATTGAGGATTGAGGACTGAGGATTGAGGATTGAAGATTGAGTATTGTGTATTGAAGTCTGACGATTGAGGATTGAGGATTGAGGATTGAGGATTGAGGATTGAGGATTGAGGATTGAGAATTGAGGATTGAGTATTGAAGATTGAGTATTGAGGATTTGGGACTGAGGATTGAAGATTGAGGATTGATGATTGAGGATTGAAGATTGAGGATTGGGTATTGAGGATTGAAGAATGAGGATTGAGGATTGAGGATTGAGGATTGAGGATTGAAGATTGAGTATTGAGGATTGAACGTTGACGGTTGAGGATTGAAGATTGAGGATTGAGGATTGAAGATTGAGTATTGAGGATTGAAGATTGATGATTGGGGATTGAGGATTGAGGATTGAGGATTGAAGATTGAGGATTGAAGATTGAGTATTGAGGATTGAAGATTGAGGATTCAGGATTGCGGATTGAGGATTGAGGGATGAAGATTGAGGATTGGGGACTGAGTGTTGAGGGTTGAGTGATGAGAATTGATGTTTGTGGATAGAGACTTGAAGATTGCAGATTGAGTATTGAGTATTGAAAACTGTGAATTGATGATATTCTATTGAGGATACAGGATTGACGTCTGATCGTTGAGGTCTGATGTCTGAAGATTGAGGATTCAGGATTGAGGATTCAGGATTGAGGTTTGAGGACTGAGGATTGAGGATTGAGGGTTGAGGCTTGAGGATTGAGGATTGAGGATTGAAGATGGAGGATTGAGGCATGAGGATGATGGCTAAGGGTTGAGGATTGAGGTTTGAGGACTGAGGACTGAGGATCGAGGATTGAGAGTTGAGGATTGAGGATTGAGGATTGAAGATTGAGGATTAGGTATTGAGGATTGAAGTATGAGGATTGGGTATTGAGGATTGAGGATTGAGGATCGAGGATTGAGGATTGAGGATTGAGTATTGAGGATTGAACATTGAGGATTGGGTATCGCGGATTGAACATTAAGGATTGAGGATTGAGGATTGTGTATTGAGGATTGAGGACTGAAGGTTGTATATTGATGATTGTAGATTGAGGGTAGAGGATTGAGGGTTGTGGATTGAGGACGATGACTGAGGGTTGAGTATTGATGTTTGAGGTCCGAGGATCGAGGATTGAGGATTGAGAATTGAGGATTGAGGATTGAGGATTGAAGATTGAGGATTGGGTATTGAGGATTGAAGAATGAGGATTGAGGATAGAGGATTGAGGATTGAGGAATGAAGAATGAGGATTGAGGATAGAGGATTGAGGATTGAGGAATGAAGATTGAGGATTGAGGATTGAGGATTGAGGATTGAAGATTGAGTATTGAGGATTGATGATTGAGGATTGGGGACTGAGTGTTGAGGATTGAGGATTCAAGATTGAGGATTGGGGTCTGAGTGTTGAGAGTTGAGTGATGAGAATTGATGTTTGTGGATAGAGGTTTGAAGATTGCAGATTGAGTATTGAGTAGTGAAAGCTGTGAATTGTGGATATACTATTGAGGATTGAGGATTGTCGACTGATTGTTGAGGTCTGAGGTCTGAAGATTGAGTACTGAGGATTGAAGATTGAGGATTGGGGATTGAGGATTGAGGATTGAGGATTGAGGATGAGGGCTGAGGGTTGAGGGTTGAAGTTTGAGGACTGAGGATTGAGGATTGAGGATTGAGGATGAGGGCTGAGGGTTGAGGATTGAGGTTTGAGGACTGAGGACTGAGGATTGAGGATTGAGAATTGAGGATTGAGGATTGAGGGTTGAAGATTGAGGATTGAGGATTGAGGGATGAAGATTGAGGATTGGGGACTGAGTGTTGAGGGTTGAGTGATGAGAATTGATGTTTGTGGATAGAGACTTGAAGATTGCAGATTGAGTATTGAGTATTGAAAACTGTGAATTGATGATATTCTATTGAGGATTCAGGATTGACGTCTGATCGTTGAGGTCTGATGTCTGAAGATTGAGGATTCAGGATTGAGGATTCAGGATTGAGGTTTGAGGACTGAGGATTGAGGATTGAGGGTTGAGGCTTGAGGATTGAGGATTGAGGATTGAAGATGGAGGATTGAGGCATGAGGATGATGGCTAAGGGTTGAGGATTGAGGTTTGAGGACTGAGGACTGAGGATCGAGGATTGAGAGTTGAGGATTGAGGATTGAGGATTGAAGATTGAGGATTAGGTATTGAGGATTGAAGTATGAGGATTGGGTATTGAGGATTGAAGAATGAGGATTGAGGATTGAGGATTGAGGATTGAGGATTGAAGACTGAGTAACGAGGATTGAATATTGAGGATTGAGGATTGAGGATTGAGGATTGAGGATTGAGGATTGAGCATTGAAGATTGAGTATTGAGGATTGAAGGTTAAGGATTGAGGATTGAGGATTGAGGATTGAGGATTGAAGATTGAGGATTGGGGATTGAACATTGACGATTGAGGATTGAGTATTGAGGATTGAGAATTGAGGATTGATTATTGAAGATTGAGTATTGAGGATTGACGATAGAGGATTGAGGATTGAGGGTCGAGGATTGAGGACTCAGGATTGAGGATTGAGTATTGAGCATTGAGGATTGAGGTTTGGGGACTGAGGATTGAGGACTGAGGATTGAGGACTGAGGATTTAGGAGTGAGGGTTGAGGATTGAGGATTGAACATTGAGGATTGGGTATCGCGGATTGAACATTGAGGATTGAGGATTGAGAATTGAGTATTGAGGATTGAGGACTGAAGGTTGTATATTGATGATTGAAGATTGAGGATTGAGGATTGAGGGTTGTGGATTGAGGACGAGGTCTGAGGGTTGAGTGTTCATGTTTGAGGTCTGAGGATCTAGGATTGAGAATTGAGAACTGAGGATTGAGGATTGAGGATTGAAGATTTAGGATTGGGTGTTGAGGATTGAAGAATGAGGATTTAGGATTGAGGATTGAGGACTGAGGACTGAAGATTGAGGATTGAGGATTGAAGATTGACGATTGAGGATTGTGGATTGAGGATTGAGTATTGAAGACTGAGGATTGAAGATTGAGAATTGAGGATTGAAGATTGAGGATTGAGGTTTGGGGACTGAGGATTGAGGATTGAGGATTGAGGATTGAGGATTGAGGATTGAGGATTGAGTATTGAGGATTGAACATTGAGGATTGGGTATCGCGGATTGAACATTAAGGATTGAGGATTGAGGATTGTGTATTGAGGATTGAGGACTGAAGGTTGTATATTGATGATTGTAGATTGAGGGTAGAGGATTGAGGGTTGTGGATTGAGGACGATGACTGAGGGTTGAGTATTGATGTTTGAGGTCCGAGGATCGAGGATTGAGGATTGAGAATTGAGGATTGAGTATTGAGTATTGAAGGTAGAGAATCGAGGATTGAGGGTTGTGGATTGAGGACGAGGACTGAGGGTTGAGTATTGATGTTTGAGGTCTGAGGATTGAGGATTGAAGATTGAGAATTGAGGATTGAGGATTGAGGATTGAGGATTGTGGATTAAAGATTGAGGATTGAGGATTGAGGATTGAGGATTGAGGATTGTGGATTGAAGATTGAAAATTGATGATTGAAGATTGAGGGTTGAGTATTGAGGGTTGTGGATTGAGGACGAGGACTGAAGGTTGAATATTGATGTTTGAGGTCTGGGGATTGAGGATTGAGTATTGAGAATTGAGGATTGAGGATTGAGGATTGAAGATTGAGGATTGGGTATTGAGGATTGAAGAGTGAGGATTGAGGATTGAGGATTGAGGATTGAATACTGCAGATTGAGTTTTGAGGATTGAAGATTGAGGATTGAGGTTTGAGGATTGAGGATTGAGGACTGACTATTGAGGATTGAAGATTGAGTATTGTGTATTGAAGTCTGACGATTGAGGATTGAGGATTGAGGATTGAGGATTGAGGATTGAGGATTGAGGATTGAGAATTGAGGATTGAGTATTGAAGATTGAGTATTGAGGATTTGGGACTGAGGATTGAAGATTGAGGATTGATGATTGAGGATTGAAGATTGAGGATTGGGTATTGAGGATTGAAGAATGAGGATTGAGGATTGAGGATTGAGGATTGAGGATTGAAGATTGAGTATTGAGGATTGAACGTTGACGGTTGAGGATTGAAGATTGAGGATTGAGGATTGAAGATTGAGTATTGAGGATTGAAGATTGATGATTGGGGATTGAGGATTGAGGATTGAGGATTGAAGATTGAGGATTGAAGATTGAGTATTGAGGATTGAAGATTGAGGTTTCAGGATTGCGGATTGAGGATTGAGGGATGAAGATTGAGGATTGGGGACTGAGTGTTGAGGGTTGAGTGATGAGAATTGATGTTTGTGGATAGAGACTTGAAGATTGCAGATTGAGTATTGAGTATTGAAAACTGTGAATTGATGATATTCTATTGAGGATTCAGGATTGACGTCTGATCGTTGAGGTCTGATGTCTGAAGATTGAGGATTCAGGATTGAGGATTCAGGATTGAGGTTTGAGGACTGAGGATTGAGGATTGAGGGTTGAGGCTTGAGGATTGAGGATTGAGGATTGAAGATGGAGGATTGAGGCATGAGGATGATGGCTAAGGGTTGAGGATTGAGGTTTGAGGACTGAGGACTGAGGATCGAGGATTGAGAGTTGAGGATTGAGGATTGAGGATTGAAGATTGAGGATTAGGTATTGAGGATTGAAGTATGAGGATTGGGTATTGAGGATTGAAGAATGAGGATTGAGGATTGAGGATTGAGGATTGAGGATTGAAGACTGAGTATCGAGGATTGAATATTGAGGATTGAGGATTGAGGATTGAGGATTGAGGATTGAGGATTGAGCATTGAAGATTGAGTATTGAGGATTGAAGGTTAAGGATTGAGGATTGAGGATTGAGGATTGAGGATTGAAGATTGAGGATTGGGGATTGAAGATTGACGATTGAGGATTGAGTATTGAGGATTGAGAATTGAGGATTGATTATTGAAGATTGAGTATTGAGGATTGACGATAGAGGATTGAGGATTGAGGGTCGAGGATTGAGGACTCAGGATTGAGGATTGAGTATTGAGCATTGAGGATTGAGGTTTGGGGACTGAGGATTGAGGACTGAGGGTTGAGGACTGAGGATTTAGGAGTGAGGGTTGAGGATTGAGGATTGAACATTGAGGATTGGGTATCGCGGATTGAACATTGAGGATTGAGGATTGAGAATTGAGTATTGAGGATTGAGGACTGAAGGTTGTATATTGATGATTGAAGATTGAGGATTGAGGATTGAGGGTTGTGGATTGAGGACGAGGTCTGAGGGTTGAGTGTTCATGTTTGAGGTCTGAGGATCTAGGATTGAGAATTGAGAACTGAGGATTGAGGATTGAGGATTGAAGATTTAGGATTGGGTATTGAGGATTGAAGAATGAGGATTTAGGATTGAGGATTGAGGACTGAGGACTGAAGATTGAGGATTGAGGATTGAAGATTGACGATTGAGGATTGTGGATTGAGGATTGAGTATTGAAGACTGAGGATTGAAGGTTGAGAATTGAGTATTGAAGATAGAGAATCGACGATTGAGGGTTCTGGATTGAGGACGAGGACTGAGGGTTGAGTATTGATGTTTGAGGTCTGAGGATTGAGGATTGAAGATTGAGAATTGAGGATTGAGGATTGAGGATTGAGGATTGTGGATTAAAGATTGAGGATTGAGGATTGAGGATTGAGGATTGAGGATTGAGGATTGAGGATTGAATATTGAAAATTGATGATTGAAGATTGAGGGTTGAGTATTGAGGGTTGTGGATTGAGGACGAGGACTGAAGGTTGAATATTGATGTTTGAGGTCGGAGGATTGAGGATTGAGTATTGAGAATTGAGGATTGAGGATTGAGGATTGAAGATTGAGGATTGGGTATTGAGGATTGAAAAGTGAGGATTGAGGATTGAGGATTGAGGATTGAGGATTGAAGATTGAGTATTGAGGATTGAACGTTGACGGTTGAGGATTGAAGATTGAGGATTGAGGATTGAAGATTGAGTATTGAGGATTGAAGATTGATGATTGGGGATTGAGGATTGAGGATTGAGGATTGAAGATTGAGGATTGAAGATTGAGTATTGAGGATTGAAGATTGAGGATTCAGGATTGCGGATTGAGGATTGAGGGATGAAGATTGAGGATTGGGGACTGAGTGTTGAGGGTTGAGTGATGAGAATTGATGTTTGTGGATAGAGACTTGAAGATTGCAGATTGAGTATTGAGTATTGAAAACTGTGAATTGATGATATTCTATTGAGGATTCAGGATTGACGTCTGATCGTTGAGGTATGATGTCTGAAGATTGAGGATTCAGGATTGAGGATTCAGGATTGAGGTTTGAGGACTGAGGATTGAGGATTGAGGGTTGAGGCTTGAGGATTGAGGATTGAGGATTGAAGATGGAGGATTGAGGCATGAGGATGATGGCTAAGGGTTGAGGATTGAGGTTTGAGGACTGAGGACTGAGGATCGAGGATTGAGAGTTGAGGATTGAGGATTGAGGATTGAAGATTGAGGATTAGGTATTGAGGATTGAAGTATGAGGATTGGGTGTTGAGGATTGAAGAATGAGGATTGAGGATTGAGGATTGAGGATTGAGGATTGAAGACTGAGTAACGAGGATTGAATATTGAGGCTTGAGGATGGAGGATTGAGGATTGAGGATTGAGGATTGAGCATTGAAGATTGAGTATTGAGGATTGAAGGTTAAGGATTGAGGATTGAGGATTGAGGATTGAGGATTGAAGATTGAGGATTGGGGATTGAACATTGACGATTGAGGATTGAGTATTGAGGATTGAGAATTGAGGATTGATTATTGAAGATTGAGTATTGAGGATTGACGATAGAGGATTGAGGATTGAGGGTCGAGGATTGAGGACTCAGGATTGAGGATTGAGTATTGAGCATTGAGGATTGAGGTTTGGGGACTGAGGATTGAGGACTGAGGATTGAGGACTGAGGATTTAGGAGTGAGGGTTGAGGATTGAGGATTGAACATTGAGGATTGGGTATCGCGGATTGAACATTGAGGATTGAGGATTCAGAATTGAGTATTGAGGATTGAGGACTGAAGGTTGTATATTGATGATTGAAGATTGAGGATTGAGGATTGAGGGTTGTGGATTGAGGACGAGGTCTGAGGGTTGAGTGTTCATGTTTGAGGTCTGAGGATCTAGGATTGAGAATTGAGAACTGAGGATTGAGGATTGAGGATTGAAGATTTAGGATTGGGTGTTGAGGATTGAAGAATGAGGATTTAGGATTGAGGATTGAGGACTGAGGACTGAAGATTGAGGATTGAGGATTGAAGATTGACGATTGAGGATTGTGGATTGAGGATTGAGTATTGAAGACTGAGGATTGAAGATTGAGAATTGAGGATTGAAGATTGAGGATTGAGGTTTGGGGACTGAGGATTGAGGATTGAGGATTGAGGATTGAGGATTGAGGATTGAGGATTGAGTATTGAGGATTGAACATTGAGGATTGGGTATCGCGGATTGAACATTAAGGATTGAGGATTGAGGATTGTGTATTGAGGATTGAGGACTGAAGGTTGTATATTGATGATTGTAGATTGAGGGTAGAGGATTGAGGGTTGTGGATTGAGGACGATGACTGAGGGTTGAGTATTGATGTTTGAGGTCCGAGGATCGAGGATTGAGGATTGAGAATTGAGGATTGAGGATTGAGGATTGAAGATTGAGGATTGGGTATTGAGGATTGAAGAATGAGGATTGAGGATAGAGGATTGAGGATTGAGGAATGAAGAATGAGGATTGAGGATAGAGGATTGAGGATTGAGGAATGAAGATTGATGATTGAGGATTGGGGACTGAGTGTTGAGGATTGAGGATTCAAGATTGAGGATTGGGGTCTGAGTGTTGAGAGTTGAGTGATGAGAATTGATGTTTGTGGATAGAGGTTTGAAGATTGCAGATTGAGTATTGAGTAGTGAAAGCTGTGAATTGTGGATATACTATTGAGGATTGAGGATTGTCGACTGATTGTTGAGGTCTGAGGTCTGAAGATTGAGTACTGAGGATTGAGGATTGAGGATTGGGGATTGAGGATTGAGGATTGAGGATTGAGGATGAGGGCTGAGGGTTGAGGATTGAAGTTTGAGGACTGAGGATTGAGGATTGAGGATTGAGGATGAGGGCTGAGGGTTGAGGATTGAGGTTTGAGGACTGAGGACTGAGGATTGAGGATTGAGAATTGAGGATTGAGGATTGAGGGTTGAAGATTGAGGATTGAGTATTGAGGATTGGAGAATGAGGATTGAGGATTGAGGATTGAGGATTGAGTATTGAGGATTGAAGATTGAGTATTGAGGATTGAAGACTGACGATTGAGGATTGAGGATTGAGGATTGAGTATGGAGGATTGAGGATTGAATATTGAGTATTGAGTATTGAAGATAGAGAATCGAGGATTGAGGGTTGTGGATTGAGGACGAGGACTGAGGGTTGAGTATTGATGCTTGAGGTCTGAGGATTGAGGATTGAAGATTGAGAATTGAGGATTGAGGATTGAGGATTGAGGATTGTGGATTAAAGATTGAGGATTGAGGATTGAGGATTGAGTATTGAGGATTGAGGATTGAGGATTGAAGATTGAAAATTGATGATTGAAGATTGAGGGTTGAGTATTGAGGGTTGTGGATTGAGGACGAGGACTGAAGGTTGAATATTGATGTTTGAGGTCTGAGGATTGAGGATTGAGTATTGAGAATTGAGGATTGAGGATTGAGGATTGAAGATTGAGGATTGGGTATTGAGGATTGAAGAGTGAGGATTGAGGATTGAGGATTGAGGATTGAATACTGCAGATTGAGTTTTGAGGATTGAAGATTGAGGATTGAGGTTTGAGGATTGAGGATTGAGGACTGAGGATTGAGGATTGAAGATTGAGTATTGTGTATTGAAGTCTGACGATTGAGGATTGAGGATTGAGGATTGAGGATTGAAGATTTAGGATTGGGTATTGAGGATTGAAGAATGAGGATTTAGGATTGAGGATTGAGGACTGAGGACTGAAGATTGAGGATTGAGGATTGAAGATTGACGATTGAGGATTGTGGATTGAGGATTGAGTATTGAAGACTGAGGATTGAAGGTTGAGAATTGAGTATTGAAGATAGAGAATCGAGGATTGAGGGTTGTGGATTGAGGACGAGGACTGAGGGTTGAGTATTGATGTTTGAGGTCTGAGGATTGAGGATTGAAGATTGAGAATTGAGGATTGAGGATTGAGGATTGAGGATTGTGGATTAAAGATTGAGGATTGAGGATTGAGGATTGAGGATTGAGGATTGAGGAATGAGGATTGAATATTGAAAATTGATGATTGAAGATTGAGGGTTGAGTATTGAGGGTTGTGGATTGAGGACGAGGACTGAAGGTTGAATATTGATGTTTGAGGTCGGAGGATTGAGGATTGAGTATTGAGAATTGAGGATTGAGGATTGAGGATTGAAGATTGAGGATTGGGTATTGAGGATTGAAAAGTGAGGATTGAGGATTGAGGATTGAGGATTGAATACTGCAGATTGAGTTTTGAGGATTGAAGATTGAGGATTGAGGTTTGAGGATTGAGGATTGAGGACTGAGGATTGAGGATTGAAGATTGAGTATTGTGTATTGAAGTCTGACGATTGAGGATTGAGGATTGAGGATTGAGGATTGAGGATTGAGGATTGAGGATTGAGAATTGAGGATTGAGTATTGAAGATTGAGTATTGAGGATTTGGGACTGAGGATTGAAGATTGAGGATTGATGATTGAGGATTGAAGATTGAGGATTGGGTATTGAGGATTGAAGAATGAGGATTGAGGATTGAGGATTGAGGATTGAGGATTGAAGGTTGAGTATTGAGGATTGAACGTTGACGGTTGAGGATTGAAGATTGAGGATTGAGGATTGAAGATTGAGTATTGAGGATTGAAGATTGATGATTGGGGATTGAGGATTGAGGATTGAGGATTGAGGGTTGAGGCTTGAGGATTGAGGATTGAGGATTGAAGATGGAGGATTGAGGCATGAGGATGATGGCTAAGGGTTGAGGATTGAGGTTTGAGGACTGAGGACTGAGGATCGAGGATTGAGAGTTGAGGATTGAGGATTGAGGATTGAAGATTGAGGATTAGGTATTGAGGATTGAAGTATGAGGATTGGGTATTGAGGATTGAGGATTGAGGATTGAGTATTGAGGATTGAGGATTGAGTATTGAGGATTGAACATTGAGGATTGGGTATCGCGGATTGAACATTAAGGATTGAGGATTGAGGATTGTGTATTGAGGATTGAGGACTGAAGGTTGTATATTGATGATTGTAGATTGAGGGTAGAGGATTGAGGGTTGCGGATTGAGGACGATGACTGAGGGTTGAGTATTGATGTTTGAGGTCCGAGGATCGAGGATTGAGGATTGAGAATTGAGGATTGAGGATTGAGGATTGAAGATTGAGGATTGGGTATTGAGGATTGAAGAATGAGGATTGAGGATAGAGGATTGAGGATTGAGGAATGAAGAATGAGGATTGAGGATAGAGGATTGAGGATTGAGGAATGAAGATTGAGGATTGAGGATTGAGGATTGAAGATTGAGTATTGAGGATTGATGATTGAGGATTGGGGACTGAGTGTTGAGGATTGAGGATTCAAGATTGAGGATTGGGGTCTGAGTGTTGAGAGTTGAGTGATGAGAATTGATGTTTGTGGATAGAGGTTTGAAGATTGCAGATTGAGTATTGAGTAGTGAAAGCTGTGAATTGTGGATATACTATTGAGGATTGAGGATTGTCGACTGATTGTTGAGGTCTGAGGTCTGAAGATTGAGTACTGAGGATTGAAGATTGAGGATTGGGGATTGAGGATTGAGGATTGAGGATTGAGGATGAGGGCTGAGGGTTGAGGATTGAAGTTTGAGGACTGAGGATTGAGGATTGAGGATTGAGGATGAGGGCTGAGGGTTGAGGATTGAGGTTTGAGGACTGAGGACTGAGGATTGAGGATTGAGAATTGAGGATTGAGGATTGAGGGTTGAAGATTGAGGATAGAGGATTGAGGGATGAAGATTGAGGATTGGGGACTGAGTGTTGAGGGTTGAGTGATGAGAATTGATGTTTGTGGATAGAGACTTGAAGATTGCAGATTGAGTATTGAGTATTGAAAACTCTGAATTGATGATATTCTATTGAGGATTCAGGATTGACATCTGATCGTTGAGGTCTGATGTCTGAAGATTGAGGATTCAGGATTGAGGATTCAGGATTGAGGTTTGAGGACTGAGGATTGAGGATTGAGGGTTGAGGCTTGAGGATTGAGTATTGAGGATTGAAGATGGAGGATTGAGGCATGAGGATGATGGCTAAGGGTTGAGGATTGAGGTTTGAGGACTGAGGACTGAGGATCGAGGATTGAGAGTTGAGGATTGAGGATTGAGGATTGAAGATTGAGGATTAGGTATTGAGGATTGAAGTATGAGGATTGGGTATTGAGGATTGAAGAATGAGGATTGAGGATTGAGGATTGAGGATTGAGGATTGAAGACTGAGTAACGAGGATTGAATATTGAGGATTGAGGATTGAGGATTGAGGATTGAGGATTGAGGATTGAGCATTGAAGATTGAGTATTGAGGATTGAAGGTTAAGGATTGAGGATTGAGGATTGAGGATTGAGGATTGAAGATTGAGGATTGGGGATTGAACATTGACGATTGAGGATTGAGTATTGAGGATTGAGAATTGAGGATTGATTATTGAAGATTGAGTATTGAGGATTGACGATAGAGGATTGAGGATTGAGGGTCGAGGATTGAGGACTCAGGATTGAGGATTGAGTATTGAGCATTGAGGATTGAGGTTTGGGGACTGAGGATTGAGGACTGAGGATTGAGGACTGAGGATTTAGGAGTGAGGGTTGAGGATTGAGGATTGAACATTGAGGATTGGGTATCGCGGATTGAACATTGAGGATTGAGGATTGAGAATTGAGTATTGAGGATTGAGGACTGAAGGTTGTATATTGATGATTGAAGATTGAGGATTGAGGATTGAGGGTTGTGGATTGAGGACGAGGTCTGAGGGTTGAGTGTTCATGTTTGAGGTCTGAGGATCTAGGATTGAGAATTGAGAACTGAGGATTGAGGATTGAGGATTGACGATTGAGGATTGGGTATTGAGGATTGAAGAATGAGGATTGAGGATAGAGGATTGAGGATTGAGGAATGAAGAATGAGGATTGAGGATAGAGGATTGAGGATTGAGGAATGAAGATTGAGGATTGAGGATTGAGGATTGAGGATTGAAGATTGAGTATTGAGGATTGATGATTGAGGATTGGGGACTGAGTGTTGAGGATTGAGGATTCAAGATTGAGGATTGGGGTCTGAGTGTTGAGAGTTGAGTGATGAGAATTGATGTTTGTGGACAGAGGTTTGAAGATTGCAGATTGAGTATTGAGTAGTGAAAGCTGTGAATTGTGGATATACTATTGAGGATTGAGGATTGTCGACTGATTGTTGAGGTCTGAGGTCTGAAGATTGAGTACTGAGGATTGAAGATTGAGGATTGGGGATTGAGGATTGAGGATTGAGGATTGAGGATGAGGGCTGAGGGTTGAGGATTGAAGTTTGAGGACTGAGGATTGAGGATTGAGGATTGAGGATGAGGGCTGAGGGTTGAGGATTGAGGTTTGAGGACTGAGGACTGAGGATTGAGGATTGAGAATTGAGGATTGAGGATTGAGGGTTGAAGATTGAGGATTGAGTATTGAGGATTGGAGAATGAGGATTGAGGATTGAGGATTGAGGATTGAGTATTGAGGATTGAAGATTGAGTATTGAGGATTGAAGACTGACGATTGAGGATTGAGGATTGAGGATTGAGTATGGAGGATTGAGGATTGAATATTGAGTATTGAGTATTGAAGATAGAGAATCGAGGATTGAGGGTTGTGGATTGAGGACGAGGACTGAGGGTTGAGTATTGATGTTTGAGGTCTGAGGATTGAGGATTGAAGATTGAGAATTGAGGATTGAGGATTGAGGATTGAGGATTGTGGATTAAAGATTGAGGATTGAGGATTGAGGATTGAGTATTGAGGATTGAGGATTGAGGATTGAAGATTGAAAATTGATGATTGAAGATTGAGGGTTGAGTATTGAGGGTTGTGGATTGAGGACGAGGACTGAAGGTTGAATATTGATGTTTGAGGTCTGAGGATTGCGGATTGAGTATTGAGAATTGAGGATTGAGGATTGAGGATTGAAGATTGAGGATTGGGTATTGAGGATTGAAGAGTGAGGATTGAGGATTGAGGATTGAGGATTGAATACTGCAGATTGAGTTTTGAGGATTGAAGATTGAGGATTGAGGTTTGAGGATTGAGGATTGAGGACTGAGGATTGAGGATTGAAGATTGAGTATTGTGTATTGAAGTCTGACGATTGAGGATTGAGGATTGAGGATTGAGGATTGAGGATTGAGGATTGAGAATTGAGGATTGAGTATTGAAGATTGAGTATTGACGATTGAGGATTGAGGATTGAGGATTGAAGATTGAGGATTGAGGATTGTGGATGAGGGATGAGGGTTGAGGATTGAGGTTTGAGGAATGAGGACTGAGGATTGAGGATTGAGAATTGAGGATTGAGGATTGAGGATTAAAGATTGAGGATTGAGAATTGGGTATTGAGGATTGAAGAATGAGGATTGAGGTTTGAGGATTGAGGATTGAGGATTGAAGATTGAGTATTGAGGATTGAAGACTGACGATTGAGGATTGAGGATTGAGGATTGAGGATTGAGGCTTGATGATTGAAGATTGAGAATTGAGGATTGAGGATTGAAGATTGAGTATTGAGCTTTGAAGATTGACGAATGAGGATTGAACATTGAGGATTGACGATGAGGACTGAGGACTGAGGATTGAGGATTGAGGATTGAGAATTGAGGATTGAGTATTGAAGATTGAGTATTGACGATTGAGGATTGAGGATTGAGGATTGATAATTGACGATTGAGGATTGAGGATTGAGGATCGAGAATTGAGGATTGAGGATTGAGGATTGAAGATTGAGGATTGGTAATTGAGGATTGAAGATTGAGGATTGAGGATTGAGGATTGAGGATTGAGGATTGAGGATTGAAGATTGAAAATTGATGATTGAAGATTGAGGGTTGAGTATTGAGGGTTGTGGATTGAGGACGAGGACTGAAGGTTGAATATTGATGTTTGAGGTCTGAGGATTGAGGATTGAGTATTGAGAATTGAGGATTGAGGATTGAGGATTGAAGATTGAGGATTGGGTATTGAGGATTGAAGAGTGAGGATTGAGGATTGAGGATTGAGGATTGAATACTGCAGATTGAGTTTTGAGGATTGAAGATTGAGGATTGAGGTTTGAGGATTGAGGATTGAGGACTGAGGATTGAGGATTGAAGATTGAGTATTGTGTATTGAAGTCTGACGATTGAGGATTGAGGATTGAGGCTTGAGGATTGAGGATTGAGGATTGAGGATTGAGAATTGAGGATTGAGTATTGAAGATTGAGTATTGAGGATTGAGGATTGAGGATTGAAGATTGAGGATTGAGGATTGTGGATTGTGGATGAGGGATGAGGGTTGAGGATTGAGGTTTGAGGAATGAGGACTGAGGATTGAGGATTGAGAATTGAGGATTGAGGATTGAGGATTAAAGATTGAGGATTGAGAATTGGGTATTGAGGATTGAAGAATGAGGATTGAGGTTTGAGGATTGAGGATTGAGGATTGAAGATTGAGTATTGAGGATTGAAGACTGACGATTGAGGATTGAGGATTGAGGATTGAGGATTGAGGATTGAAGATTGAGTATTGAGCTTTGAAGATTGACGAATGAGGATTGAACATTGAGGATTGACGATGAGGACTGAGGACTGAGGATTGAGGATTGAGAATTGAGGATTGAGAATAGAGGATTGAAGATTGCGGATTGGGTATTGAGGATTGACGAATGAGGATTGAGGATTGAGGATTGAGGATTGAGGATTGAAGATTGTGTATTGAGGACTGAGGACTGAGGATTGAGGATTGATAATTGACGATTGAGGATTGAGGATTGAGGATCGAGAATTGAGGATTGAGGATTGAGGATTGAAGATTGAGGATTGGTAATTGAGGAATGAAGAATGAGGATTGAGGATAGAGGATTGAGGATTGAGGAATGAAGATTGAGGATTGACGATTGAGGATTGAGGATTGAGGATTGAAGATTGAGTCTTGAGGATTGAAGATTGAGGATTGGGGACTGAGTGTTGAGGATTGAGGATTGAGGATTGAAGATTAAGGATTGGGGTCTGAGTGTTGAGAGTTGAGTGATGAGAATTGATTGTTTGTGGATAGAGGTTTGAAGATTGCAGATTGAGTATTGAGTAGTGAAAGCTGTGAATTGAGGATATTCTATTGAGGATTGAGGATTGTCGACTGATTGTTGAGGACTGAGTGCTGAAGACTGAGGATTCAGGATTGAGGATTGAGGATTGAGGATTGAAGATTGAGGGTTGAGGATTGAGGATTGAAGATTGAGTATTGAGGATTGACGATAGAGGATTGAGGATTGAGGGTTGAGGATTGAGCTCGAGGACTGACGGTTGAGGATTGAGGTTTGAGGATTGAGGATTGAGGATTGAGGACTCAGGATTGAGGATTGAGGATTGAGCATTGAGAATTGAGGTTTGGGGACTGAGGATTGAGGACTGAGGATTGAGGACTGAGGATTGAGGAGTGAGGATTGAGGATTGAGGATTGAACATTGAGGATTGGGTATCGCGGATTGAACATTGAGGATTGAGTATTGAGAATTGAGTATTGAGGATTGAGGACTGATGGTTGTATACTGATGATTGAAGATTGAGGATTGAGGATTGAGGGTTGTGGATTGAGGACGAGGTCTGAGGGTTGAGTATTGATGTTTGAGGTCTGAGGACCGAGGATTGAGAATTGAGAACTGAGGATTGAGGATTGAGGAATGAAGATTTAGGATTGGGTATTGAGGATTGAAGAATGAGGATTGAGGATTGAGGATTGAGGATTGTGGATTGAAGATTGAGTATTGAGGATTGAATACTGCAGATTGAGTTTTGAGGATTGAAGATTGAGGATTGAGGTTTGAGGATTGAGGATTGAGGACTGAGGATTGAGGATTGAAGATTGAGTATTGTGTATTGAAGTCTGACGATTGAGGATTGAGGATTGAGGATTGAGGATTGAGGATTGAGGATTGAGAATTGAGGATTGAGTATTGAAGATTGAGTATTGACGATTGAGGATTGAGGATTGAGGATTGAAGATTGAGGATTGAGGATTGTGGATGAGGGATGAGGGTTGAGGATTGAGGTTTGAGGAATGAGGACTGAGGATTGAGGATTGAGAATTGAGGATTGAGGATTGAGGATTAAAGATTGAGGATTGAGAATTGGGTATTGAGGATTGAAGAATGAGGATTGAGGTTTGAGGATTGAGGATTGAGGATTGAAGATTGAGTATTGAGGATTGAAGACTGACGATTGAGGATTGAGGATTGAGGATTGAGGATTGAGGCTTGATGATTGAAGATTGAGAATTGAGGATTGAGGATTGAAGATTGAGTATTGAGCTTTGAAGATTGACGAATGAGGATTGAACATTGAGGATTGACGATGAGGACTGAGGACTGAGGATTGAGGATTGAGGATTGAGAATTGAGGATTGAGTATTGAAGATTGAGTATTGACGATTGAGGATTGAGGATTGAGGATTGATAATTGACGATTGAGGATTGAGGATTGAGGATCGAGAATTGAGGATTGAGGATTGAGGATTGAAGATTGAGGATTGGTAATTGAGGATTGAAGATTGAGGATTGAGGATTGAGGATTGAGGATTGAGGATTGAGGATTGAAGATTGAAAATTGATGATTGAAGATTGAGGGTTGAGTATTGAGGGTTGTGGATTGAGGACGAGGACTGAAGGTTGAATATTGATGTTTGAGGTCTGAGGATTGAGGATTGAGTATTGAGAATTGAGGATTGAGGATTGAGGATTGAAGATTGAGGATTGGGTATTGAGGATTGAAGAGTGAGGATTGAGGATTGAGGATTGAGGATTGAATACTGCAGATTGAGTTTTGAGGATTGAAGATTGAGGATTGAGGTTTGAGGATTGAGGATTGAGGACTGAGGATTGAGGATTGAAGATTGAGTATTGTGTATTGAAGTCTGACGATTGAGGATTGAGGATTGAGGCTTGAGGATTGAGGATTGAGGATTGAGGATTGAGAATTGAGGATTGAGTATTGAAGATTGAGTATTGAGGATTGAGGATTGAGGATTGAAGATTGAGGATTGAGGATTGTGGATTGTGGATGAGGGATGAGGGTTGAGGATTGAGGTTTGAGGAATGAGGACTGAGGATTGAGGATTGAGAATTGAGGATTGAGGATTGAGGATTAAAGATTGAGGATTGAGAATTGGGTATTGAGGATTGAAGAATGAGGATTGAGGTTTGAGGATTGAGGATTGAGGATTGAAGATTGAGTATTGAGGATTGAAGACTGACGATTGAGGATTGAGGATTGAGGATTGAGGATTGAGGATTGAAGATTGAGTATTGAGCTTTGAAGATTGACGAATGAGGATTGAACATTGAGGATTGACGATGAGGACTGAGGACTGAGGATTGAGGATTGAGAATTGAGGATTGAGAATAGAGGATTGAAGATTGCGGATTGGGTATTGAGGATTGACGAATGAGGATTGAGGATTGAGGATTGAGGATTGAGGATTGAATATTGTGTATTGAGGACTGAGGACTGAGGATTGAGGATTGATAATTGACGATTGAGGATTGAGGATTGAGGATCGAGAATTGAGGATTGAGGATTGAGGATTGAAGATTGAGGATTGGTAATTGAGGAATGAAGAATGAGGATTGAGGATAGAGGATTGAGGATTGAGGAATGAAGATTGAGGATTGACGATTGAGGATTGAGGATTGAGGATTGAAGATTGAGTCTTGAGGATTGAAGATTGAGGATTGGGGACTGAGTGTTGAGGATTGAGGATTGAGGATTGAAGATTAAGGATTGGGGTCTGAGTGTTGAGAGTTGAGTGATGAGAATTGATTGTTTGTGGATAGAGGTTTGAAGATTGCAGATTGAGTATTGAGTAGTGAAAGCTGTGAATTGAGGATATTCTATTGAGGATTGAGGATTGTCGACTGATTGTTGAGGACTGAGTGCTGAAGACTGAGGATTCAGGATTGAGGATTGAGGATTGAGGATTGAAGATTGAGGGTTGAGGATTGAGGATTGAAGATTGAGTATTGAGGATTGACGATAGAGGATTGAGGATTGAGGGTTGAGGATTGAGCTCGAGGACTGACGGTTGAGGATTGAGGTTTGAGGATTGAGGATTGAGGATTGAGGACTCAGGATTGAGGATTGAGGATTGAGCATTGAGAATTGAGGTTTGGGGACTGAGGATTGAGGACTGAGGATTGAGGACTGAGGATTGAGGAGTGAGGATTGAGGATTGAGGATTGAACATTGAGGATTGGGTATCGCGGATTGAACATTGAGGATTGAGTATTGAGAATTGAGTATTGAGGATTGAGGACTGATGGTTGTATACTGATGATTGAAGATTGAGGATTGAGGATTGAGGGTTGTGGATTGAGGACGAGGTCTGAGGGTTGAGTATTGATGTTTGAGGTCTGAGGACCGAGGATTGAGAATTGAGAACTGAGGATTGAGGATTGAGGAATGAAGATTTAGGATTGGGTATTGAGGATTGAAGAATGAGGATTGAGGATTGAGGATTGAGGATTGTGGATTGAAGATTGAGTATTGAGGATTGAAGATTGACGATTGAGGATTGTGGATTGAGGATTGAGCATAGAAGACTGAGTATTGAGATTGAGTATTGAGAATTGAAGATTGAGGATTGAGGTTTGGGGACTGAGGATTGAGGATTGAGGATTGAGGATTGAAGATTGAGGATTGAGGATTGAGGATTGTGTATTGAGGATTGAACATTGAGGATTGGGTATCGCGGATTGAACATTAAGGATTGAGGATTGAGGATTGTGTATTGAGGATTGAGGACTGAACGTTGTATATTGATGATTGTAGATTGAGGGTAGAGGATTGAGGGTTGTGGATTGAGGACGATGACTGAGGGTTGAGTATTGATGTTTGAGGTCCGAGGATCGAGGATTGAGGATTGAGAATTGAGGATTGAGGATTGAGGATTGAAGATTGAGGATTGGGTATTGAGGATTGAAGAATGAGGATTGAGGATAGAGGATTGAGGATTGAGGAATGAAGAATGAGGATTGAGGATAGAGGATTGAGGATTGAGGAATGAAGATTGAGGATTGAGGATTGAGGATTGAGGATTGAAGATTGAGTATTGAGGATTGAAGATTGAGGATTGGGGACTGAGTGTTGAGGATTGAGGATTGAAGATTGAGGATTGGGGTCTGAGTGTTGAGAGTTGAGTGATGAGAATTGATGTTTGTGGATAGAGGTTTGAAGATTGCAGATTGAGTATTGAGTAGTGAAAGCTGTGAATTGTGGATATTCTATTGAGGATTGAGGATTGTCGACTGATTGTTGAGGTCTGAGGTCTGAAGATTGAGTACTGAGGATTGAAGATTGAGGATTGGGGATTGAGGATTGAGGATTGAGGATTGAGGATGAGGGCTGAGGGTTGAGGATTGAAGTTTGAGGACTGAGGATTGAGGATTGAGGTTTGAGGATGAGGGCTGAGGGTTGAGGATTGAGGTTTGAGGACTGAGGACTGAGGATTGAGGATTGAGAATTGAGGATTGAGGATTGAGGATTGAAGATTGAGGATTGAGTATTGAGGATTGGAGAATGAGGATTGAGGATTGAGGATTGAGGATTGAGTATTGAGGATTGAAGATTGAGTATTGAGGATTGAAGACTGACGATTGAGGATTGAGGATTGAGGATTGAGTATGGAGGATTGAGGATTGAATATTGAGTATTGAATATTGAAGATAGAGAATCGAGGATTGAGGGTTGTGGATTGAGGACGAGGACTGAGGGTTGAGTATTGATGTTTGAGGTCTGAGGATTGAGGATTGAAGATTGAGAATTGAGGATTGAGGATAGAGGATTGAGGATTGTGGATTAAAGATTGAGGATTGAGGATTGAGGATTGAGGATTGAGGATTGAGGATTGAGGATTGAAGATTGAAAATTGATGATTGAAGATTGAGGGTTCAGTATTGAGGGTTGTGGATTGAGGACGAGGACTGAAGGTTGAATATTGATGTTTGAGGTCTGAGGATTGAGGATTGAGTATTGAGAATTGAGGATTGAGGATTGAGGATTGAAGATTGAGGATTGGGTATTGAGGATTGAAGAGTGAGGATTGAGGATTGAGGATTGAGGATTGAATACTGCAGATTGAGTTTTGAGGATTGATGATTGAGGATTGAGGTTTGAGGATTGAGGATTGAGGACTGAGGATTGAGGATTGAAGATTGAGTATTGTGTATTGAAGTCTGACGATTGAGGATTGAGGATTGAGGATTGAGGATTGAGGATTGAGGATTGAGGATTGAGAATTGAGGATTGAGTATTGAAGATTGAGTATTGAGGGTTGAGGATTGAGGATTGAAGATTGAGGATTGAGGATTGTGGATGAGGGATGAGGGTTGAGGATTGAGGTTTGAGGAATGAGGACTGAGGATTGAGGATTGAGAATTGAGGATTGAG
This sequence comes from Calliopsis andreniformis, assembly GCF_051401765.1. Lineage (NCBI taxonomy): Eukaryota > Metazoa > Arthropoda > Insecta > Hymenoptera > Andrenidae > Calliopsis > Calliopsis andreniformis. Next base: position 1,753,174 of record NW_027480446.1, read on the forward strand.
GATTGAGGATTAAAGATTGAGGATTGAGAATTGGGTATTGAGGATTGAAGAATGAGGATTGAGGTTTGAGGATTGAGGATTGAGGATTGAAGATTGAGTATTGAGGATTGAAGACTGACGATTGAGGATTGAGGATTGAGGATTGAGGATTGAGGCTTGATGATTGAAGATTGAGAATTGAGGATTGAGGATTGAAGATTGAGTATTGAGCTTTGAAGATTGACGAATGAGGACTGAACATTGAGGATTGACGATGAGGACTGAGGACTGAGGATTGAGGATTGAGAATTGAGGATTGAGAATTGAGGATTGAAGATTGCGGATTGGGTATTGAGGATTGACGAATGATGATTGAGGATTGAGGATTGAGGATTGAGGATTGAAGATTGTGTATTGAGGACTGAGGACTGAGGATTGAGGATTGATAATTGACGATTGAGGATTGAGGATTGAGGATCGAGAATTGAGGATTGAGGATTGAGGATTGAAGATTGAGGATTGGTAATTGAGGAATGAAGAATGAGGATTGAGGATAGAGGATTGAGGATTGAGGAATGAAGATTGAGGATTGACGATTGAGGATTGAGGATTGAGGATTGAAGATTGAGTATTGAGGATTGAAGATTGAGGATAGGGGACTGAGTGTTGAGGATTGAGGATTGAGGATTGAAGATTAAGGATTGGGGTCTGAGTGTTGAGAGTTGAGTGATGAGAATTGATGTTTGTGGATAGAGGTTTGAAGATTGCAGATTGAGTATTGAGTAGTGAAAGCTGTGAATTGAGGATATTCTATTGAGGATTGAGGATTGTCGACTGATTGTTGAGGACTGAGTGCTGAAGACTGAGGATTCAGGATTGAGGATTGAGGATTGAGGATTGAAGATTGAGGGTTGAGGATTGAGGATTGAAGATTGAGGATTTGGGACTGAGGATTGAGGATTGATGATCGAGGATTGAAGATTGTGGATTGAGGCTTGAAGATTGAAGATTGAGGATTGAGTATTGAGGATTGGAGAATGAGGAGTGAGGATTGAGGATTGAGGATTGAGTATTGAGGATTGAAGATTGAGTATTGAGGATTGAAGACTGACGATTGAGGATTGAGGGTTGAGGATTGAGTGTTGAGGACTGAGGATTGAATATTGAGTATTGAGTATTGAAGATAGAGAATCGAGGATTGAGGGTTGTGGATTGAGGACGAGGACTGAGGGTTGAGTATTGATGTTTGAGGTCTGAGGATTGAGGATTGAAGATTGAGAATTGAGGATTGAGGATTGAGGATTGAGGATTGTGGATTAAAGATTGAGGATTGAGGATTGGGGATTGAGGATTGAGGATTGAGGATTGAGGATTGAAGATTGAAAATTGATGATTGAAGATTGAGGGTTGAGTATTGAGGGTTGTGGATTGAGGACGAGGACTGAGGGTTGAATATTGATGTTTGAGGTCTGAGGATTGAGGATTGAGGATTGAGAATTGAGGATTGAGGATTGAGGATTGAGAATTGAGGATTGAGTATTGAAGATTGAGTATTGAGGATTGAGGATTGAGGATTGAAGATTGAGGATTGAGGATTGTGGATGAGGGATGAGGGTTGAGGATTGAGGTTTGAGGAATGAGGACTGAGGATTGAGGATTGAGAACTGAGGATTGAGGGTTGAGGATTAAAGATTGAGGATTGAGAATTGGGTATTGAGGATTGAAGAATGAGGATTGAGGTTTGAGGATTGAGGATTGAGGATTGAAGATTGAGTATTGAGTATTGAAGACTGACGATTGAGGATTGAGGATTGAGGATTGAGGATTGAGGCTTGATGATTGAAGATTGAAAATTGAGGATTGAGGATTGAAGATTGAGTATTGAGCTTTGAAGATTGACGAATGAGGATTGAACATTGAGGATTGACGATGAGGACTCAGGACTGAGGATTCAGGATTGAGAATTGAGGATTGAGAATTGAGGATTGAAGATTGAGGATTGGGTATTGAGGATTGACGAACGAGGATTGAGGATTGAGGATTGAGGATTGAGGATTGAAGATTGTGTATTGAGGACTGAGGACTGAGGATTGAGGATTGATAATTGACGATTGAGGATTGAGGATTGAGGATCGAGAATTGAGGATTGAGGATTGAGGATTGAAGATTGAGGATTGGAAATTGAGGATTGAAGATTGAGGATTGAGGATTGAGGATTGAGGATTGAGGATTGAAGATTAAGTATTGAGGATTGAAGACTGACGATTGAGGATTGAGGATTGAGGATTGAGTATTGAGGATTGAGGATTGAAGTTTGAGTATTGAGGATTGAAGATTGAGGATTGAGGATTGAGGATTGAGGATTGAGGATGAGGGCTGAGGGTTGAGGATTGAGGGTTGAGGACTGAGGACTGAGGATTTTGGATTGAGAATTCAGGATTGAGGATTGAGGATTGAAGATTGAGGATTGGGTATTGAGGATTGAAGAATGAGGATTGAGGATTGAGTATTGAGGATTGAGGATTGAAGATTGAGTATTCAGGATTGGAGATTGACGATTGAGGATTGAGGATTGAGGATCGAGGATTGAGGATTGAGGATTGAAGATTGAGTATTGAGGATTGAAGATTGAGGATTGGGGACTGAGTGTTGAGGATTGAGGACTGAAGATTGAGGATTGGGGACTGAGGATTGAGGACTGAGGATCGAGGATTGAGGATTGAGGATTGAGGATTGAGGATTGAGGATTGAGAATTGAGGATTGAGGATTGAAGATTGAGTATTGAGCATTGAAGATTGACGAATGAGGATTGAAGATTGAGGATTGACGATGAGGACTGAGGACTGAGGATTGAGGATTGAGAATTGAGGGTTGAGGATTGAGGATTGAAGATTGAGCATTGGGTATTGAGGATTGACGAATGAGGATTGAGGATTGAGGATTGAGGATTGAGGATTGAAGATTGTGTATTGAGGACTGAGGACTGAGGATTGAGGATTGATAATTGACGATTGAGGATTGAGGATTGAGGATCGAGAATTGAGGATTGAGGATTGAAGAATGAGGATTGAGGATTGAGTATTGAGGATTGAGGATTGAAGATTGAGTATTCAGGATTGGAGATGGACGTTTGAGGATTGTGGATTGAGGATCGAGGATTGAGGATTGGGTATCGCGGATTGAACATTGCGGATTGAGGATTCAGGACTGAGTATTGAGGATTGAGGACTGATGATTGTATATTGATGATTGAAGGTTGAGGATTGAGGATTGAGGGTTGTGGATTGAGGACGAGGACTGAGGGTTGAGTATTGATGTTTGAGGTCTGAGGATCGAGGATTGAGGATTGAGAATTGAGGATTGAGGATTGAGGATTGAAGATTGAGAATTTGGTATTGAGGATTGAAGAATGAGGATTGAGGATTGAGGATTGAGGATTGAGGATTGAAGATTGAGTATTGAGGATTGAGGATTGTGGATTGAGGATTGAGGATTGAGGATTGAGGATTGAGTATTGAGGATTGAGGACTGAAGATTGTATATTGATGATTGAGGGTTGAGTATTGAGGATTGAGAATTGTGGATTGAGGATTGAGGATTAAAGATTGACGATTGTGAATTGGGTATTGAGGATTGAAGAATGAGTGTTGAGGTGTGAGGATTGAGGATTGAGGATTGAAGATTGAGTATTGAGGATTGAAGACTGACGACTGAGGATTGAGGATTGAGTATTGAGGATTGAACATTGAGGATTGAGGGATGAGGATTGTGGATTGATGATTGAGGATTGACGGTGAGGACTGAGGACTGCGGATTGAGGATTGAGAGTTGAGGATTGAGGATTGAGGATTGAGGATTGAAGATTGAGTATTCGGTATTGAGGATTGAAGAATGAGGATTGAAAATTGAGGATTGAGGATTGAGAATTGAGGATTGAGGATTGAGGATTAAAGATTGACGATTGAGTATTGAGTATTGAAGATTGAGGATTGAGGTTTGGGGACTGAGGATTGAGGACTGAGGATTGAGGATTGAGGATTGAGGATTGAGGATTGAGGATTGAGGATTGAGGTTTGAACATTGAGGATTGGGTATCGCGGATTGAACATTTATGATTGAGGATTGAGGATTGAGTATTGAGGATTGAGGACTGAAGATTGTATATTGATGATTGAAGATTGAGGATTGAGGATTGAGGGTTGTGTATTGAGGACGAGGTCTGAGGGCTGAGTATTGATGTTTGAGGTCTGAGGATCGAGGATTGAGAATTGAGAATTGAGAATTGAGGATTGAGGATTGAGGATTGAAGATTTAGGATTGGGTATTGAGGATTGAAGAATGAGGATTGAGGATTGAGGATTGAGGATTGAGGATTGAAGATTGAGTATTGAGGATTGAAGTTTGACGATTGAGGATTGTGGATTGAGGATTGAGTATTGAAGATTAAGGATTGAAGATTGAGTATTGAGGTTTGGGCACTGAGGATTGAGGATGAGGGCTGAGGATTGAGGATTGTGGTTTGAGGACTGAGGACTGAGGATTGAGGATTGAGAATTCAGGATTGAGGATTGAGATTTGAAGATTGAGGATTGGGTATTGAGGATCGAAGAATGAGGATAGAGGATTGAGTATTGAGGACTGAGGATTGAAGATTGAGTATTCAGGATAGGAGATTGACGATTGAGGATTGAGGATTGAGGATCGAGGATTGAGGATTGAGGATTGAAGATTGAGTATTGAGGATTGAAGATTGAGGATTGGGGACTGAGTGTTGAGGATTGAGGATTGAAAATTGAGGATTGGGGACTGAGTGTTGAGGGTTGAGTGATGAGAATTGACGTTTGTGGATAGAGATTTGAAGATTGCAGTTTGAGTATTGAGTATTGAAAGCTGTGAATTGATGATATTCTATTGAGGATTGAGGGTTGACAACTGATTGTTGAGGCCTGAGTGCTGAAGATTGAGGATTCAGGATTGAGGACTGAGGATTGAGGCTTGAAGATTGAAGATTGAGGATTGAGTATTGAGGATTGGAGAATGAGGATTGAGGATTGAGGATTCAGGATTGAGTATTGAGGATTGAAGATTGAGTATTGAGGATTGAAGACTGACGATTGAGGATTGAGGATTGAGGATTGAGTTTGGAGGATTGAGGATTGAATATTGAGTATTGAGTATTGAAGATAGAGAACCGAGGATTGAGGGTTGTGGATTGAGGACGAGGACTGAGGGCTGAGTATTGATGTTTGAGGTCTGAGGATTGAGGATTGAGGATTGAGGATTGTGGATTAAAGATTGAGGATTGAGGATTGAGGATTGAGGATTGAGGATTGAGGATTGAGGATTGAAATTTGAGGATTGAGTATTGAGGATTGAACATTGAGGATTGAAGATTGAAGATTGGGGACTGAGTGTTGGGGGTTGAGTGATGAGTATTGATTTTTGTCGATAGAGATTTGAAGATTGCAGATTGAGTATTGCGTATTGAAAGCTCTGAACTGAGGATATTCTATTGAGTATTGAGGATTGACAACTGATTGTTGAGGACTGAGGGCCGAAGATTGAGGATTCAGGATTGAGGATTCAGGATTGAGGTTTGAGGACTGAGGATTGAGGATTGAGGATTGAGGATTGAGGATTGAGGATGGAAGATTGAGGATTGAGGATTGAAGGTTGAGGATTGAGGATTGAGGATTGAGGATTGATGATGAGGGCTGAGGGTTGAGGATTGTGGTTTGAGGACTGAGGACTGAGGATTGAGGATTGAGAATTCAGGATTGAGCATTGAGGTTTGAAGATTGAGGATTGGGTATTGAGGATTGAAGAATGAGGATTGAGGATTGAGTATTGAGGACTGAGGATTGAAGATTGAGTATTCAGGATAGGAGATTGACGATTGAGAATTGAGGATTGAGGATCGAGGATTGAGGATTGAGGATTGAAGATTGAGTATTGAGGATTGAAGATTGAGGATTGAGGTTTGGGCACTGAGGATTGAGGATTGAGGATTGAGGATTGAGGATTGAGGATTGAGTATTGAGGATTGAACATTGAGGATTGATTATCGCGGATTGAACATTAAGGATTGAGGATTGAGGATTGAGTATTGAGGATTGAGGACTGAAGATTGTATATTGATGATTGAAGATTGAGGATTGAGGATTGAGGGTTGTGGATTGAGGACGAGGACTGAGGGTTGAGTATTGATGTTTGAGGTCCGAGGATCGGGGATTGAGGATTGAGAATTGAGGATTGAGGATTGAGGATTGAAGATTGAGGATTGGGTATTGAGGATTGAAGAATGAGGATCGAGGATTGAGGATTGAGGATTGAGAAATGAAGATTGAGGATTGAGGATTGAGGATTGAGGATTGAAGATTGAGTATTGAGGATTGAAGATTGAGGATTGAGGATTGAGGATTGAGGATTGAGGATTGAAGGTTGAGGATTTGGGACTGAGTGTTGAGGGTTGAGTGATAAGTATTGATGTCAGTCGATAGAGATTTGAAGATTGCAGATTGAGTATTGAGTATTGAAAGCTGTGAATTGATGATATTCTATTGAGGATTGAGGATTGACAACTGATTGTTGAGGACTGAGTGCTGAAGATTGAGGATTCAGGATTGAGGATTGAGGATTGAGGATTGATGATTGAGTACTGAGGATTGAAGATTGAGGGTTGAGGATTGAGGATTGAAGATTGAGGATTTGGGACTGAGGATTGAGGATTGAGGATCGAGGATTGAAGATTGAGGATTGAGGATTGAGTATTGAGGATTGAGGAATAAAGATTTAGGATTGGGGATTGAGGATTGAAGATTGAGGATTCTGGATAGAAGATTCAGAATTGAGGTTTGAGGACTGAGGACTGAGGATTGAAGATTGAGTATTGAGGATTGGGGATTGAGGATTGAAGATTGAGGATTGAGGATTGAGGATGAGGGCTGAGGGTTGAGGATTGTGGTTTGAGGACTGAGGACTGAGGGTTGAGGACTGAAGATTGAGTATTGAGGATTGAAGACTGACGATTGAGGATTGAGGATTGAGGATTGAGGATTGAGGATTGGGTATTGAGGGTTGAACATTGAGGATTGAGGGATGAGGGTTGAGGTTAGAGGACTGAGGACTGAGGATTGAGGATTGAGAATTGAGGATTGAGGATTCAGGATTGAAGATTGAGGATTGGGTATTGAGGATTGAAGAATGAGGATTGAGGATTGAGGATAGAAGATTGGGGATTGAGGATCGAGGATTGAGGATTGAATATTGAGTATTGAGTATTGAAGATAGAGGATCGAGGATTGAGGGTTGTGGATTGAGGACGAGGACTGAGGGTTGTGTATTGATGTTTGAGGTCTGAGGATTGAGGATTGAAGATTGAGAATTGAGGATTGAGGATTGAGGATTGAGGATTGTGGATTAAAGATTGAGGATTGAGGATTGAGGATTGAATATTGAGGCTTGAGGATTGAGGATTGAAGATTGAAAATTGATGATTGAAGATTGAGGGTTGAGGATTCAGGGTTGTGGATTGAGGACGAGGACTGAGGGTTGAATATTGATGTTTGAGGTCTGAGGATTGAGGATTGAGGATTGAGAATTGAGGATTGAGGATTGAGGATTGAAGATTGAGGATTGCGTATTGAGGATTGAAGAGTGAGGATTGAGGATTGAGGATTGAGGATTGAATACTGCAGATTGAGTTTTGAGGATTGAAGATTGAGGATTGAGGTTTGAGGATTGAGGATTGAGGACTGAGGATTGAGGATTCAAGATTGAGTATTGAGGATTGAAGACTAACGATTGAGGATTGAGGATTGACGATTGAGGATTGAGGATTGAAGATGAGTATCGAGGATTGAAAATTGAGGATTGAGGATTGAGGATTGAGGATTGAGGATTGAGGATTGAAGATTCAGTATTGAGTGTTGAAGATTGAGAATTGAGGATTGAGGATTGAACGTTGAGGACTGAGTGTTGAGGGTTGATAATGAGAATTGATGTTTGTGGATTGAGATTTGAAGATTGCAGATTGAGTATTGAGTATTGAAAGCTGTGAAATGAGGATATTCTGTTGAGGATTGAGGGTTGACATCGGATTGTTGAGGACTGAGGGCTGAAGATTGAGGATTCAGTATTGAGGATACAGAATTGAGGTTTGAGGACTGAGGATTGAGGATTGAAGATTGAGTATTGAGGATTGAAGATTGAGGAATGAGGATTGAGAATTGAGGATTGATGATGAGGGCTGAGGGTTCAGGATTGAGGTTGGAGGAATGAGGACTGAGGATTGAGGATTGAGGATTGAAGATTGAGTATTGAGGATTGAAGATTGAGGATTGGGTATTGAGGATTGAAGAATGAGGATTGAGGATTGAGGATTGAGGATTGAGGATTGAGGATTGGGTATTGAGGATTGAAGAATGAGGATTGAGGATTGAGGATTGTGCATTGAAGATTGAGGATTTGGGACTGAGGATTGAAGATTGAGGATTGATGATTGAGGATTGAAGATTGAGGATTGGGTATTGAGGATTGAAGAATGAGGATTGAGGATTCAGGATTGAGGATTGAGGATTGAAGATTGAGTATTGAGGATTGAACGTTGACGGTTGAGGATTGAAGATTGAGGATTGAGGATTGATGATTGAGTATTGAGGATTGAAGATTGATGATTGGGGATTGAGGATTGAGGATTGAGGATTGAAGATTGAGGATTGAAGATTGAGTATTGAGGATTGAAGATTGAGGATTCAGGATTGCGGATTGAGGATTGAGGGATGAAGATTGAGGATTGGGGACTGAGTGTTGAGGGTTGAGTGATGAGAATTGATGTTTGTGGATAGAGACTTGAAGATTGCAGATTGAGTATTGAGTATTGAAAACTGTGAATTGATGATATTCTATTGAGGATTCAGGATTGACATCTGATCGTTGAGGTCTGATGTCTGAAGATTGAGGATTCAGGATTGAGGATTCAGGATTGAGGTTTGAGGACTGAGGATTGAGGATTGAGGGTTGAGGCTTGAGGATTGAGGATTGAGGATTGAAGATGGAGGATTGAGGCATGAGGATGATGGCTAAGGGTTGAGGATTGAGGTTTGAGGACTGAGGACTGAGGATCGAGGATTGAGAGTTGAGGATTGAGGATTGAGGATTGAAGATTGAGGATTAGGTATTGAGGATTGAAGTATGAGGATTGGGTATTGAGGATTGAAGAATGAGGATTGAGGATTGAGGACTGAGGATTGAGGATTGAAGACTGAGTATCGAGGATTGAATATTGAGGATTGAGGATTGAGGATTGAGGATTGAGGATCGAGGATTGAGCATTGAAGATTGAGTATTGAGGATTGAAGGTTAAGGATTGAGGATTGAGGATTGAGGATTGAGGATTGAAGATTGAGGATTGGGGATTGAAGATTGACGATTGAGGATTGAGTATTGAGGATTGAGAATTGAGGATTGATTATTGAAGATTGAGTATTGAGGATTGACGATAGAGGATTGAGGATTGAGGGTCGAGGATTGAGGACTCAGGATTGAGGATTGAGTATTGAGCATTGAGGATTGAGGTTTGCGGACTGAGGATTGAGGACTGAGGATTGAGGACTGAGGATTTAGGAGTGAGGGTTGAGGATTGAGGATTGAACATTGAGGATTGGGTATCGCGGATTGAACATTGAGGATTGAGGATTGAGAATTGAGTATTGAGGATTGAGGACTGAAGGTTGTATATTGATGATTGAAGATTGAGGATTGAGGATTGAGGGTTGTGGATTGAGGACGAGGTCTGAGGGTTGAGTGTTCATGTTTGAGGTCTGAGGATCTAGGATTGAGAATTGAGAACTGAGGATTGAGGATTGAGGATTGAAGATTTAGGATTGGGTATTGAGGATTGAAGAATGAGGATTTAGGATTGAGGATTGATGACTGAGGACTGAAGATTGAGGATTGAGGATTGAAGATTGACGATTGAGGATTGTGGATTGAGGATTGAGTATTGAAGACTGAGGATTGAAGGTTGAGAATTGAGTATTGAAGATAGAGAATCGAGGATTGAGGGTTATGGATTGAGGACGAGGACTGAGGGTTGAGTATTGATTTTTGAGGTCTGAGGATTGAGGATTGAAGATTGAGAATTGAGGATTGAGGATTGAGGATTGAGGATTGTGGATTAAAGATTGAGGATTGAGGATTGAGGATTGAGGATTGAGGATTGAGGATTGAGGATTGAATATTGAAAATTGATGATTGAAGGTTGAGGGTTGAGTATTGAGGGTTGTGGATTGAGGACGAGGACTGAAGGTTGAATATTGATGTTTGAGGTCTGAGGATTGAGGATTGAGTATTGAGAATTGAGGATTGAGGATTGAGGATTGAAGATTGAGGATTGGGTATTGAGGATTGAAAAGTGAGGATTGAGGATTGAGGATTGAGGATTGAATACTGCAGATTGAGTTTTGAGGATTGAAGATTGAGGATTGAGGTTTGAGGATTGAGGATTGAGGACTGAGGATTGAGGATTGAAGATTGAGTATTGTGTATTGAACTCTGACGATTGAGGATTGAGGATTGAGGATTGAGGATTGAGGATTGAGGATTGAGGATTGAGAATTGAGGATTGAGTATTGAAGATTGAGTATTGAGGATTTGGGACTGAGGATTGAAGATTGAGGATTGATGATTGAGGATTGAAGATTGAGGATTGGGTATTGAGGATTGAAGAATGAGGATTGAGGATTGAGGATTGAGGATTGAGGATTGAAGATTGAGTATTGAGGATTGAACGTTGACGGTTGAGGATTGAAGATTGAGGATTGAGGATTGAAGATTGAGTATTGAGGATTGAAGGTTGATGATTGGGGATTGAGGATTGAGGATTGAGGATTGAAGATTGAGGATTGAAGATTGAGTATTGAGGATTGAAGATTGAGGATTCAGGATTGCGGATTGAGGATTGAGGGATGAAGATTGAGTATTGGGGACTGAGTGTTGAGGGTTGAGTGATGAGAATTGATGTTTGTGGATAGAGACTTGAAGATTGCAGATTGAGTATTGAGTATTGAAAACTGTGAATTGATGATATTCTATTGAGGATTCAGGATTGACGTCTGATCGTTGAGGTCTGATGTCTGAAGATTGAGGATTCAGGATTGAGGATCCAGGATTGAGGTTTGAGGACTGAGGATTGAGGATTGAAGGTTGAGGCTTGAGGATTGAGGATTGAGGATTGAAGATGGAGGATTGAGGCATGAGGATGATGGCTAAGGGTTGAGGATTGAGGTTTGAGGACTGAGGACTGAGGATCGAGGATTGAGAGTTGAGGATTGAGGATTGAGGATTGAAGACTGAGGATTAGGTATTGAGGATTGAAGTATGAGGATTGGGTATTGAGGATTGAAGAATGAGGATTGAGGATTGAGGATTGAGGATTGAGGATTGAAGACTGAGTATCGAGGATTGAATATTGAAGATTGAGGATTGAGGATTGAGGATTGAGGATTGAGGATTGAGCATTGAAGATTGAGTATTGAGGATTGAAGGTTAAGGATTGAGGATTGAGGATTGAGGATTGAGGATTGAAGATTGAGGATTGGGGATTGAAGATTGACGATTGAGGATTGAGTATTGAGGATTGAGAACTGAGGATTGATTATTGAAGATTGAGTATTGAGGATTGACGATAGAGGATTGAGGATTGAGGGTCGAGGATTGAGGACTCAGGATTGAGGATTGAGTATTGAGCATTGAGGATTGAGGTTTGGGGACTGAGGATTGAGGACTGAGGATTGAGGACTGAGGATTTAGGAGTGAGGGTTGAGGATTGAGGATTGAACATTGAGGATTGGGTATCGCGGATTGAACATTGAGGATTGAGGATTGAGAATTGAGTATTGAGGATTGAGGACTGAAGGTTGTATATTGATGATTGAAGATTGAGGATTGAGGATTGAGGGTTGTGGATTGAGGACGAGGTCTGAGGGTTGAGTGTACATGTTTGAGGTCTGAGGATCTAGGATTGAGAATTGAGAACTGAGGATTGAGGATTGAGGATTGAAGATTTAGGATTGGGTGTTGAGGATTGAAGAATGAGGATTTAGGATTGAGGATTGAGGACTGAGGACTGAAGATTGAGGATTGAGGATTGAAGATTGACGATTGAGGATTGTGGATTGAGGATTGAGTATTGAAGACTGAGGATTGAAGATTGAGAATTGAGGATTGAAGATTGAGGATTGAGGTTTGGGGACTGAGGATTGAGGATTGAGGATTGAGGATTGAGGATTGAGGATTGAGGATTGAGTATTGAGGATTGAACATTGAGGATTGGGTATCGCGGATTGAACATTAAGGATTGAGGATTGAGGATTGTGTATTGAGGATTGAGGACTGAAGGTTGTATATTGATGATTGTAGATTGAGGGTAGAGGATTGAGGGTTGTGGATTGAGGACGATGACTGAGGGTTGAGTATTGATGTTTGAGGTCCGAGGATCGAGGATTGAGGATTGAGAATTGAGGATTGAGGATTGAGGATTGAAGATTGAGGATTGGGTATTGAGGATTGAAGACTGACGATTGAGGATTGAGGATTGAAGATTGAGTATTGAGGATTGAAGATTGAGGATTGGGGACTGAGTGTTGAGGATTGAGGATTGAAGATTGAGGATTGGGGATTGAAGATTGAGGATTGAGGATTGTGGATGAGGGATGAGGGTTGAGGATTGAGGTTTGAGGAATGAGGACTGAGGATTGAGGATTGAGAATTGAGGATTGAGGATTGAGGATTAAAGATTGAGGATTGAGAATTGGGTATTGAGGATTGAAGAATGAGGATTGAGGTTTGAGGATTGAGGATTGAGGATTGAAGATTGAGTATTGAGGATTGAAGACTGACGATTGAGGATTGAGGATTGAAGATTGAGTATTGAGGATTGAAGATTGAGGATTGGGGACTGAGTGTTGAGGATTGAGGATTGAAGATTGAGGATTTGGGACAGTGGATTGAGGATCGAGGATCGAGGATTGAAGATTGAGGATTGAGGTTTGAGGATTGAGGATTGGGGATTGAAGATTGACGATTGAGGATTGAGTATTGAGGATTGAGAATTGAGGATTGATTATTGAAGATTGAGTATTGAGGATTGACGATAGAGGATTGAGGATTGAGGGTTGAGGATTGAGCTCGAGGACTGACGGTTGAGGATTGAGGTTTGAGGATTGAGGATTGAGGATTGAGGACTCAGGATTGAGGATTGAGGATTGAGCATTGAGAATTGAGGTTTGGGGACTGAGGATTGAGGACTGAGGATTGAGGACTGAGGATTGAGGAGTGAGGATTGAGGATTGAGTATTGAACATTGAGGATTGGGTATCGCGGATTGAACATTGAGGATTGAGGATTGAGAATTGAGTATTGAGGATTGAGGACTGATGGTTGTATACTGATGATTGAAGATTGAGGATTGAGGATTGAGGGTTGTGGATTGAGGACGAGGTCTGAGGGTTGAGTATTGATGTTTGAGGTCTGAGGACCGAGGATTGAGAATTGAGAACTGAGGATTGAGGATTGAGGAATGAAGATTTAGGATTGGGTATTGAGGATTGAAGAATGAGGATTGAGGATTGAGGATTGAGGATTGTGGATTGAAGATTGAGTATTGAGGATTGAAGATTGACGATTGAGGATTGTGGATTGAGGATTGAGCATTGAAGACTGAGGATTGAGATTGAGTATTGAGAATTGAAGATTGAGGATTGAGGTTTGGGGACTGAGGATTGAGGATTGAGGATTGAGGATTGAGGATTGAGGATTGAGGATTGAGGATTGTGTATTGAGGATTGAACATTGAGGATTGGGTATCGCGGATTGAACATTAAGGATTGAGGATTGAGGATTGTGTATTGAGGATTGAGGACTGAACGTTGTATATTGATGATTGTAGATTGAGGGTAGAGGATTGAGCGTTGTGGATTGAGGACGATGACTGAGGGTTGAGTATTGATGTTTGAGGTCCGAGGATCGAGGATTGAGGATTGAGAATTGAGGATTGAGGATTGAGGATTGAAGATTGAGGATTGGGTATTGAGGATTGAAGAATGAGGATTGAGGATAGAGGATTGAGGATTGAGGAATGAAGAATGAGTATTGAGGATAGAGGATTGAGGATTGAGGAATGAAGATTGAGGATTGAGGATTGAGGATTGAGGATTGAAGATTGAGTATTGAGGATTGAAGATTGAGGATTGGGGACTGAGTGTTGAGGATTGAGGATTGAAGATTGAGGACTGGGGTCTGAGTGTTGAGAGTTGAGTGATGAGAATTGATGTTTGTGGATAGAGGTTTGAAGATTGCAGATTGAGTATTGAGTAGTGAAAGCTGTGAATTGTGGATATTCTATTGAGGATTGAGGATTGTCGACTGATTGTTGAGGTCTGAGGTCTGAAGATTGAGTACTGAGGATTGAAGATTGAGGATTGGGGATTGAGGATTGAGGATTGAGGATTGAGGATGAGGGCTGAGGGTTGAGGATTGAAGTTTGAGGACTGAGGATTGAGGATTGAGGTTTGAGGATGAGGGCTGAGGGTTGAGGATTGAGGTTTGAGGACTGAGGACTGAGGATTGAGGATTGAGAATTGAGGATTGAGGATTGAGGATTGAAGATTGAGGATTGAGTATTGAGGATTGGAGAATGAGGATTGAGGATTGAGGATTGAGGATTGAGGATTGAGGATTGAGTATTGAGGATTGAAGATTGAGTATTGAGGATTGAAGACTGACGATTGAGGATTGAGGATTGAGGATTGAGTATGGAGGATTGAGGATTGAATATTGAGTATTGAGTATTGAAGATAGAGAATCGAGGATTGAGGGTTGTGGATTGAGGACGAGGACTGAGGGTTGAGTATTGATGTTTGAGGTCTGAGGATTGAGGATTGAAGATTGAGAATTGAGGATTGAGGATAGAGGATTGAGGATTGTGGATTAAAGATTGAGGATTGAGGATTGAGGATTGAGGATTGAGGATTGAGGATTGAGGATTGAAGATTGAAAATTGATGATTGAAGATTGAGGGTTCAGTATTGAGGGTTGTGGATTGAGGACGAGGACTGAAGGTTGAATATTGATGTTTGAGGTCTGAGGATTGAGGATTGAGTATTGAGAATTGAGGATTGAGGATTGAGGATTGAAGATTGAGGATTGGGTATTGAGGATTGAAGAGTGAGGATTGAGGATTGAGGATTGAGGATTGAATACTGCAGATTGAGTTTTGAGGATTGAAGATTGAGGATTGAGGTTTGAGGATTGAGGATTGAGGACTGAGGATTGAGGATTGAAGATTGAGTATTGTGTATTGAAGTCTGACGATTGAGGATTGAGGATTGAGGATTGAGGATTGAGGATTGAGGATTGAGGATTGAGAATTGAGGATTGAGTATTGAAGATTGAGTATTGAGGGTTGAGGATTGAGGATTGAAGATTGAGGATTGAGGATTGTGGATGAGGGATGAGGGTTGAGGATTGAGGGTTGAGGAATGAGGACTGAGGATTGAGGATTGAGAATTGAGGATTGAGGATTGAGGATTAAAGATTGAGGATTGAGAATTGGGTATTGAGGATTGAAGAATGAGGATTGAGGTTTGAGGATTGAGGATTGAGGATTGAAGATTGAGTATTGAGGATTGAAGACTGACGATTGAGGATTGAGGATTGAGGATTGAGGATTGAGGCTTGATGATTGAAGATTGAGAATTGAGGATTGAGGATTGAAGATTGAGTATTGAGCTTTGAAGATTGACGAATGAGGACTGAACATTGAGGATTGACGATGAGGACTGAGGACTGAGGATTGAGGATTGAGAATTGAGGATTGAGAATTGAGGATTGAAGATTGCGGATTGGGTATTGAGGATTGACGAATGATGATTGAGGATTGAGGATTGAGGATTGAGGATTGAAGATTGTGTATTGAGGACTGAGGACTGAGGATTGAGGATTGATAATTGACGATTGAGGATTGAGGATTGAGGATCGAGAATTGAGGATTGAGGATTGAGGATTGAAGATTGAGGATTGGTAATTGAGGAATGAAGAATGAGGATTGAGGATAGAGGATTGAGGATTGAGGAATGAAGATTGAGGATTGACGATTGAGGATTGAGGATTGAGGATTGAAGATTGAGTATTGAGGATTGAAGATTGAGGATTGGGGACTGAGTGTTGAGGATTGAGGATTGAGGATTGAAGATTAAGGATTGGGGTCTGAGTGTTGAGAGTTGAGTGATGAGAATTGATGTTTGTGGATAGAGGTTTGAAGATTGCAGATTGAGTATTGAGTAGTGAAAGCTGTGAATTGAGGATATTCTATTGAGGATTGAGGATTGTCGACTGATTGTTGAGGACTGAGTGCTGAAGACTGAGGATTCAGGATTGAGGATTGAGGATTGAGGATTGAAGATTGAGGGTTGAGGATTGAGGATTGAAGATTGCGGATTTGGGACTGAGGATTGAGGATTGATGATCGAGGATTGAAGATTGTGGATTGAGGATTGAAGATTGAAGATTGAGGATTGAGTATTGAGGATTGGAGAATGAGGAGTGAGGATTGAGGATTGAGGATTGAGTATTGAGGATTGAAGATTGAGTATTGAGGATTGAAGACTGACGATTGAGGATTGATGGTTGAGGATTGAGTGTTGAGGATTGAGGATTGAATATTGAGTATTGAGTATTGAAGATAGAGAATCGAGGATTGAGGGTTGTGGATTGAGGACGAGGACTGAGGGTTGAGTATTGATGTTTGAGGTCTGAGGATTGAGGATTGAAGATTGAGAATTGAGGATTGAGGATTGAGGATTGAGGATTGTGGATTAAAGATTGAGGATTGAGGATTGGGGATTGAGGATTGAGGATTGAGGATTGAGGATTGAAGATTGAAAATTGATGATTGAAGATTGAGGGTTGAGTATTGAGGGTTGTGGATTGAGGACGAGGACTGAGGGTTGAATATTGATGTTTGAGGTCTGAGGATTGAGGATTGAGGATTGAGAATTGAGGATTGAGGATTGAGGATTGAGAATTGAGGATTGAGTATTGAAGATTGAGTATTGAGGATTGAGGATTGAGGATTGAAGATTGAGGATTGAGGATTGTGGATGAGGGATGAGGGTTGAGGATTGAGGTTTGAGGAATGAGGACTGAGGATTGAGGATTGAGAACTGAGGATTGAGGATTGAGGATTAAAGATTGAGGATTGAGAATTGGGTATTGAGGATTGAAGAATGAGGATTGAGGTTTGAGGATTGAGGATTGAGGATTGAAGATTGAGTATTGAGTATTGGAGACTGACGATTGAGGATTGAGGATTGAGGATTGAGGATTGAGGCTTGATGATTGAAGATTGAGAATGGAGGATTGAGGATTGAAGTTTTGAGTATTGAGCTTTGAAGATTGACGAATGAGGATTGAACATTGAGGATTGACGATGAGGACTCAGGACTGAGGATTCAGGATTGAGAATTGAGGATTGAGAATTGAGGATTGAAGATTGAGGATTGGGTATTGAGGATTGACGAACGAGGATTGAGGATTGAGGATTGAGGATTGAGGATTGAAGATTGTGTATTGAGGACTGAGGACTGAGGATTGAGGATTGATAATTGACGATTGAGGATTGAGGATTGAGGATCGAGAATTGAGGATTGAGGATTGAGGATTGAAGATTGAGGATTGGTAATTGAGGATTGAAGATTGAGGATTGAGGATTGAGGATTGAGGATTGAGGATTGAAGATTAAGTATTGAGGATTGAAGACTGACGATTGAGGATTGAGGATTGAGGATTGAGTATTGAGGATTGAGGATTGAAGTTTGAGTATTGAGGATTGAAGATTGAGGATTGAGGATTGAGGATTGAGGATTGAGGATGAGGGCTGAGGGTTGAGGATTGAGGTTTGAGGACTGAGGACTGAGGATTTTGGATTGAGAATTCAGGATTGAGGATTGAGGATTGAAGATTGAGGATTGGGTATTGAGGATTGAAGAATGAGGATTGAGGATTGAGTATTGAGGATTGAGGATTGAAGATTGAGTATTCAGGATTGGAGATTGACGATTGAGGATTGAGGATTGAGGATCGAGGATTGAGGATTGAGGATTGAAGATTGAGTATTGAGGATTGAAGATTGAGGATTGGGGACTGAGTGTTGAGGATTGAGGATTGAAGATTGAGGATTGGGGACTGAGTGTTGAGGTTTGAGTGATGAGAATTGATGTTTGTGGATAGAGATTTGAAGATTGCAGTTTGAGTATTGAGCATTGAAAGCTGTGAATTGATGATATTCTATTGAGGATTGAGGATTGACAACTGATTGTTGAGGACTGAGTACTGAAGATTGAGGACTCAGGATTGAGGATTGAGGATTGAGGATTGAAGATTGAGTACTGAGGATTGAAGATTGAGGGTTGAGGATTGAGGATTGAAGATTGAGGATTGAGGACTGAGGATTGAGGACTGAGGATCGAGGATTGAGGATTGAGGATTGAGGATTGAGGATTGAGGATTGAGTATTGAGAATTGAGGATTGAGGATTGAAGATTGAGTATTGAGCATTGAAGATTGACGAATGAGGATTGAAGATTGAGGATTGACGATGAGGACTGAGGACTGAGGATTGAGGATTGAGAATTGAGGGTTGAGGATTGAGGATTGAAGATTGAGCATTGGGTATTGAGGATTGACGAATGAGGATTGAGGATTGAGGATTGAGGATTGAGGATTGAAGATTGTGTATTGAGGACTGAGGACTGAGGATTGAGGATTGATAATTGACGATAGAGGATTGAGGATTGAGGATCGAGAATTGAGGATTGAGGATTGAAGAATGAGGATTGAGGATTGAGTATTGAGGATTGAGGATTGAAGATTGAGTATTCAGGATTGGAGATGGACGTTTGAGGATTGTGGATTGAGGATCGAGGATTGAGGATTGGGTATCGCGGATTGAACATTGCGGATTGAGGATTCAGGACTGAGTATTGAGGATTGAGGACTGATGATTGTATATTGATGATTGAAGGTTGAGGATTGAGGATTGAGGGTTGTGGATTGAGGACGAGGACTGAGGGTTGAGTATTGATGTTTGAGGTCTGAGGATCGAGGATTGAGGATTGAGAATTGAGGATTGAGGATTGAGGATTGAAGATTGAGAATTTGGTATTGAGGATTGAAGAATGAGGATTGAGGATTGAGGATTGAGGATTGAGGATTGAGGATTGAAGATTGAGTATTGAGGATTGAGGATTGTGGATTGAGGATTGAGGATTGAGGATTGAGGATTGAGTATTGAGGATTGAGGACTGAAGATTGTATATTGATGATTGAGGGTTGAGTATTGAGGATTGAGAATTGTGGATTGAGGATTGAGGATTAAAGATTGACGATTGTGAATTGGGTATTGAGGATTGAAGAATGAGTGTTGAGGTGTGAGGATTGAGGATTGAGGATTGAAGATTGAGTATTGAGGATTGAAGACTGACGACTGAGGATTGAGGATTGAGTATTGAGGATTGAACGTTGAGGATTGAGGGATGAGGATTGTGGATTGATGATTGAGGATTGACGGTGAGGACTGAGGACTGCGGATTGAGGATTGAGAGTTGAGGATTGAGGATTGAGGATTGAGGATTGAAGATTGAGTATTCGGTATTGAGGATTGAAGAATGAGGATTGAAAATTGAGGATTGAGGATTGAGAATTGAGGATTGAGGATTGAGGATTGAAGATTGAGGATTGGGTATTGAGGATTGAGGATTGAGGATTGATGATTGAGGATTGAGGATTGAGGGTTGAGGATTGAAGACTGAGTATTGAGGATTGAACACTGAGGATTGAGGATTGAGGATTGAGGATTGGGGTTTGAGGTTTGAAGATTGTGGATTGGGGACTGAGTATTGATGGTTGAGTGATGAGAATTGATGTTTGTGGATAGAGATGTGAAGATTCCAGATTGAGTATTGAGTATTGAAAACTGTGAATTGAGGATATTCCATTGAGGATTGGGTATTCACAACTGATTGTTGAGCACTGAGGGCTGAAGATTGAGGATTCAGGATTGAGGATTCGGGATTGAGGTTTGAGGACTGAGGACTGAGGGTTGAAGATTGAGCATTGAGGATTGAAAACTATGAATTGATGAAATTCTGTTGAGGATTGAGGATTCAGGATTGAGGATTGAGGATGAGGGCTGAGGGTTGAGGATTGAGGTTTGAGGACTGAGGACTGAGGATTGAGGATTGAGTATTCAGGATTGAGGATTGAGGATTGAAGATTGAGGATTGGGTATTGAGGATTGAAGAATGAGGATTGAGGATTGAGGATTGAGGATTGAGGAATGAGGATTGAAGATTGGGTGCTCAGGATTGCAGATTGACGATTGAGGATTGAGTATTGAGGATCGAGGATTGAGGATTGAGGATTGAAGATTGAGTATTGAGGATTGAAGATTGAGGATTTAGGACTGAGTGTTGAGGATTGAGGTTTGAATATTGAGGATTGGGGACTAAGTGTTGAGGGTTGAGTGATGATAATTGATGTTTGAAGATAGAGATTTGAAGATTGCAGGTTGAGTATTGAGTATTGAAAGCTGTGAATTGATGATAGTCTATTGAGGATTGAGGATTGACAACTGATTGTTGAGGACTCAGGGCTGAAGATTGAGGATTCAGGATTGAGGATTCGGGATTGAGGTTTGAGGACTGAGGATTGAGGATTGAAGACTGAGTATTGAGGATAGGATTGAGGATTGAGGATTGAAGAATGAGGATTGGGGCTTGAGGATTGAGGATTGAGGATTGAGGATTGAAGATTGAGTATTGAGGATTGAAGTTTGAGGATTGAGGATTGAGGATTGAGGATGATGTCTGAGGGTTGAGGATTGATGTTTGAGGACTGAGGACTGAGGATTGAGGATTGAGGATGGAGGATGAAGCCTGAGGGTTGAGGATTGAGGTTTGAGGACTGAGGACTGAGGATTGAGGATTGAGAATTGAGGATTGAGGATTGAGGATTGAAGATTGAGGATTGGGTATTGAGGATTGAAGACTGAGGATTGAGGATTGAGGATTGAGGATTGAGTATTGAGGATTGACGACTGAAGATTGAGTATTGTGGATTGAAGATTGAGTATTCACGATTGGAGATTGACGATTGAGGATTGAGGATTGAGGATCGAGTATTGAGGATTGAGGATTGAAGATTGAGTATTGAGGATTGAAGATTGAGGATTGGGGACTGAGTGTTGAAGATTGAGGATTGAAGATTGAGGATTGGGGACTGAGTGTTGAGGGTTGAGTGATGAGAATTGATGTTTGTGGATAGAGATTTGAAGATTGCAGGTTGAGTATTGAGTATTGAAAACTGTGAATTGAGGATATTCTATTGAGGATTGGGGATTGATAACAGATTGTTGAGGACTGAGGGCTGAAGATTGAGAATTCAGGATCGAGGATTCGGGATTGAGGTTTGAGGACTGAGGATTGAGGATTGAAGATTGAGTGTTCAGGATTGGAGATTGACGATTGAGGATTGAGGATTGAAGATTGAGTATTGAGTATTGAAGATTGAGGATTGAGGTTTGGGGACTGAGGATTGAGGACTGAGGATTGAGGATTGAGGATTGAGGATTGAGGATTGAGGATTGAGGATTGAGGATTGAACATTGAGGATTGGGTATCGCGGATTGAACATTTAGGATTGAGGATTGAGGATTGAGTATTGAGGATCGAGGACTGATGATTGTATATTGATGATTGAATGATGAGGATTGAGGATTGAGGGTTGTGGATTGAGGACGAGGTCTGAGGGCTGAGTATTGATGTTTGAGGTCTGAGGATCGAGGTTTGAGAATTGAGAATTTAGGATTGAGGATTGAGGATTGAAGATTTAAGATTGGGTATTGAGGATTGAAGAATGAGGATTGAAGACTGAGGATTGAGGTTTGGGCACTGAGGATTGAGGATTGAGGATTGAGGATTGAGGATTGAGACATTGAGTATTGAGGGTTGAACATTGAGGGTTGGGTATCGCGGATTGAACATTAAGGATTGAGGATTGAGTATTGAGTATTGAGGATTGAGGACTGAAGATTGTATATTGATGATTGAAGATTGAGGATTGAGGATTGAGGGTTGTGGATTGGGGACGAGGACTGAGGGTTGAGTATTGATGTTTGAGGTCCGAGGGTCGAGGATTGAGGATTGAGAATTGAGGACTGAGGATTGAGGATTGAAGATTGAGGATTGGGTATTGAGGATTGAAGAATGAGGATTGAGGATTGAGGATTGAGGATTGAGGAATGAAGATTGAGGATTGGGGATTGAGTATTGAGGATTGAAGATTGAGTATTGAGGATTGAAGATTGAGGATTGGGGACTGAGTGTTGAGGATTGAGGATTGAAGATTGAGAATTGGGGACTGAGTGTTGAGGGTTGAGTGATGAGAATTGATGTTTGTGGATAGAGATTTGAAGATTGCAGTTTGAGTATTGAGTATTGAAAGCGGTGAATTGATGATATTCTATTGAGGATTGAGGATTGACAACTGATTGTTGAGTACTGAGGGCTGATGGTTGAGGATTCAGGATTGAGGATTCAGGATTGAGGTTTGAGGGCTGAGGATTGAGGATTGAGGATTGAGGATTGAGCATTGAGGATTGAGGATTGAAGATTGAGGACTGGGTATTGCGGATTGAACATTGACGGTTGAGGATTGAGGATTGAGGATTGAGGATTGAGGATTGAAGGTTGAATATTGATGATTGAAGGTTGAGGATTGAGGATTGAGTGTTGTGGATTGAGGACGAGGATTGAGGGTTGAGTATTGATGTTTGAGGTCTGAGGATTGAGGATTGAGGATTGAGAATTCAGGATTGAGGATTGAGGATTGAAGATTGAGGATTGAGGATTGAAGATTGAGTATTGAGGATTGAAGATTGAGGATTGCGGTTTGGGGACTGAGGATTGAGGACTGAGGATTGAGGACTGAGGATTGAGGATTGAGGATTGAGTATTGAGGATTGAGGATTGATGATTGAGGATTGGGTATTGAGGATTGAAGATTGTGGATTCAGGATTGAGGATTCAGAATTGAGGTTTGAGGACTGAGGATTGAGGATTGAAGGTTGAGTATTGAGGATTGAAGATTGAGGATTGAGGATTGAGGATTGAGTATTGAGGATGTGGGCTGAGGTTTGAGGATTGAGGTTTGAGGACTGAGGACTGAGGACTGAGGATTGAGAATTGAGGATTGAGGATTGAGGATTGAAGATTTATGATTGGGTATTGAGGATTGAAGAATGAGGATTGAGGATTGAGGATTGAGGATTGAAGATTGAGTATTGAGGATTGAAGTTTGAGGATTGAGGATTGAGGATTGAGGATGATGTCTGAGGGTTGAGGATTGATGTTTGAGGACTGAGGACTGAGGATTGAGGATTGAGGATGGAGGATGAAGCCTGAGGGTTGAGGATTGAGGTTTGTGGACTGAGGACTGAGGACTGAGGATTGAGGATCGAGAATTGAGGATTGAGGATTGAGGATTGAAGATTGAGGATAGGGTATTGAGGATTGAAGACTGAGGGTTGAGGATTGAGGATTGAGGATTGAGTATTGAGGATTGAAGATTGAGTATAGAGGATTGAAGACTGACGATTGAGGATTGAGGATTGAGGATTGTGTATTGAGGATTGAGGATTGAAGATTGAGTATTGAGTATTGAAGATTGAGGATTGAGGTTTGGGGACTGAGGATTGAGGACTGAGGATTGAGGATTGAGGATTGAGGATTGAGGATTGAGGATTGAGGATTGAACATTGTGGATTGGGTATCGCGGATTGAACATTGACGGTTGAGTATTGAGGATTGAGGATTGAGGATTGAGGATTGAAGATTGAATATTGATGATTGAAGGTTGAGGATTGATGATTGAGGGTTGTGGATTGAGGACGAGGACTGAGGGTTGAGTATTGATGTTTGAGGTCTGAGGATTGAGGATTGAGGATAGAGGATTGAGAATTGTGGATTGAGGATTGAGGATTGAAGATTGAGGATTGGGTATTGAAGATTGAAGAATGAGGATTGAGGATTGAGGATAGAGGCTTGAGGATTGAAGATTGAGTATTGAGGATTGAAGATTGAGGGTTGAGGATTGAGGATTGAAGATTGAGTATTTGGGACTGAGGATTGAGGATTGAGGATCGAGGATTGAAGATTGAGGATTGAGGATTGAGTATTGAGGATTGAGGAATAAAGATTGAGGATTGGGGATTGAGGATTGAAGATTGAGGGTTCAGGATAGAGGATTCAGAATGGAGGTTTGAGGACTGAGGGCTGAGGATTGAAGATTGAGTATTGAGGATTGACAATTGAGGATTGAAGATTGAGGATTGAGGATTGAGGATGAGGGTTGAGGGTTGAGGATTGAGGTTTGAGGACTGAGGACTGAGGATTGAGGATTGAGAATTGAGGATTGAGGAATGAGGATTGAAGATTGAGGATTGGGTATTGATGATTGAAGAATGAGGATTGAGGATGAGGATTGAGGATTGAGGATTGAAGATTGAGTATTGAGGATTGAAGACTGACGATTGAGGATTGAGGATTGAGGCTTGAGGATTGAGGATTGAGGATTGGGGATTGAGAATTGAGGATTGAGGATTGAAGATTGAGTATTGAGGATTGAAGATTGAGGATTCAGGATTGATGATTGAGGATTGACGATGAGGGCTGAGGGTTGAGGATTGAGGTTTGAGGACTGAGGAGTGAGGGTTGAGGATTGAGAATTGAGGATTGAGGATTGAGGATTGAAGATTGAGTATTGGGTATTGTGGATTGAAGTATGAGGATTGAAAATTGAGGATTGAGGATTCAGAGTTGAGGATTGAGGTTTGAGGATTGAAGATTGAGGATTGGGTATTGAGGATGGAAGAATGAGGATTGAGGATTGAGGATTGAGGATTGAGGATTGAAGATTGAGTATTGATGATTGAAGATTGACGATTGAGGATTGAGGATTGAGGATTGAGGATTGAATATTGAGGATTGAGGATTGAAGATTGAGGATTGGGTATTGCGGATTGAACATTGACGGATGAGTATTGAGGATTGAGGATTGAGGATTGAGGATTGAAGATTGAATATTGATGATTGAAGGTTGAGGATTGAGGATTGAGGGTTGTGGATTGAGGACGAGGGCTGAGGGTTGAGTATTGATGTTTGAGGTCTGAGGATTGAGGATTGAGGACTGAGGATTGAGGATTGAAGATTTATGATTGGGTATTGAGGATTGAAGAATGAGGATTGAGGATAGAGGATTGAGGATTGAAGATTGAGTATTGAGGATTGAAGTTTGAGGATTGAGGATTGAGGATTGAGGATGATGTCTGAGGGTTGAGGATTGATGTTTGAGGACTGAGGACTGAGGATTGAGGATTGAGGAAGGAGGATGAAGCCTGAGGGTTGAGGATTGAGGTTTGAGGACTGACGGTTGAGGATTGAGGTTTGAGGATTGAGGATTGAGGACTGAGGACTCAGGATTGAGGATTGAGGATTGAGCATTGAGAATTGAGGTTTGGGGACTGAGGATTGAGGACTGAGGATTGAGGACTGAGGATTGAGGAGTGAGGATTGAGGATTGAGGATTGAACATTGAGGATTGGGTATCGCGGATTGAACATTGAGGATTGAGTATTGAGAATTGAGTATTGAGGATTGAGGACTGATGGTTGTATACTGATGATTGAAGATTGAGGATTGAGGATTGAGGGTTGTGGATTGAGGACGAGGTCTGAGGGTTGAGTATTGATGTTTGAGGTCTGAGGACCGAGGATTGAGAATTGAGAACTGAGGATTGAGGATTGAGGAATGAAGATTTAGGATTGGGTATTGAGGATTGAAGAATGAGGATTGAGGATTGAGGATTGAGGATTGTGGATTGAAGATTGAGTATTGAGGATTGAAGATTGACGATTGAGGATTGTGGATTGAGGATTGAGCATTGAAGACTGAGGATTGAAGATTGAGTATTAAGAATTGAAGATTGAGGATTGAGGTTTGGGGACTGAGGATTGAGGATTGAGGATTGAGGATTGAGGATTGAGGATTGAGGATTGAGGACTGAGGATTGAAGATTGAGGATTCGGTATTGAGGATTGAAGAATGAGGATTGACGATTGAGGATTGAGGATTGAGGAGTGAAGATTGACTATTGAGAATTGAGGATTGAGTATTGAGGATTGAGGATTGAAGATTGAGTATTCAGGATTGGAGATTGACGGTTGAGGATTGAGGATTGAGGATCGAGGATTGAGGATTGAGGATTGAAGATTGAGTATTGAGGATTGAAGATTGAGGATTTGGGACTGAGTGTTGAGGATTGAGGATTGAAGATTGAGGATTGGGGACTGAGTGTTGAGGTTTGAGTGATGAGAATTGATGTTTGTGGATAGAGATTTGTAGATTGCAGTTTGAGTATTGAGCATTGAAAGCTGTGAATTGATGATATTCTATTGAGGATTGAGGATTGACAACTGATTGTTGAGGACTGAGTGCTGAAGATTGAGGATTCAGGATTGAGGATTGAGGATTGAGGATTGAAGATTGAGTACTGAGGATTGAAGATTGAGGGTTGAGGAATGAGGATTGAAGATTGAGGATTTGGGACAGTGGATTGAGGATTGAGGATCGAGGATTGAAGATTGAGGATTGAGGTTTGAGGATTGAGGATTGGGGATTGAAGATTGACGATTGAGGATTGAGTATTGAGGATTGAGAATTGAGGATTGATTATTGAAGATTGAGTATTGAGGATTGACGATAGAGGATTGAGGATTGAGGGTTGAGGATTGAGCTCGAGGACTGACGGTTGAGGATTGAGGTTTGAGGATTGAGGATTGAGGATTGAGGATGATGTCTGAGGGTTGAGGATTGATGTTTGAGGACTGAGGACTGAGGATTGAGGATTGAGGATGGAGGATGAAGCCTGAGGGTTGAGGATTGAGGTTTGTGGACTGAGGACTGAGGACTGAGGATTGAGGATCGAGAATTGAGGATTGAGGATTGAGGATTGAAGATTGAGGATAGGGTATTGAGGATTGAAGACTGAGGGTTGAGGATTGAGGATTGAGGATTGAGTATTGAGGATTGAAGATTGTTGAGTATAGAGGATTGAAGACTGACGATTGAGGATTGAGGATTGAGGATTGTGTATTGAGGATTGAGGATTGAAGATTGAGTATTGAGTATTGAAGATTGAGGATTGAGGTTTGGGGACTGAGGATTGAGGACTGAGGATTGAGGATTGAGGATTGAGGATTGAGGATTGAGGATTGAGGATTGAACATTGTGGATTGGGTATCGCGGATTGAACATTGACGGTTGAGTATTGAGGATTGAGGATTGAGGATTGAGGATTGAAGATTGAATATTGATGATTGAAGGTTGAGGATTGATGATTGAGGGTTGTGGATTGAGGACGAGGACTGAGGGTTGAGTATTGATGTTTGAGGTCTGAGGATTGAGGATTGAGGATAGAGGATTGAGAATTGTGGATTGAGGATTGAGGATTGAAGATTGAGGATTGGGTATTGAAGATTGAAGAATGAGGATTGAGGATTGAGGATAGAGGCTTGAGGATTGAAGATTGAGTATTGAGGATTGAAGATTGAGGGTTGAGGATTGAGGATTGAAGATTGAGTATTTGGGACTGAGGATTGAGGATTGAGGATCGAGGATTGAAGATTGAGGATTGAGGGTTGAGTATTGAGGATTGAGGAATAAAGATTGAGGATTGGGGATTGAGGATTGAAGATTGAGGGTTCAGGATAGAGGATTCAGAATGGAGGTTTGAGGACTGAGGGCTGAGGATTGAAGATTGAGTATTGAGGATTGACAATTGAGGATTGAAGATTGAGGATTGAGGATTGAGGATGAGGGTTGAGGGTTGAGGATTGAGGTTTGAGGACTGAGGACTGAGGATTGAGGATTGAGAATTGAGGATTGAGGAATGAGGATTGAAGATTGAGGATTGGGTATTGATGATTGAAGAATGAGGATTGAGGATGAGGATTGAGGATTGAGGATTGAAGATTGAGTATTGAGGATTGAAGACTGACGATTGAGGATTGAGGATTGAGGCTTGAGGATTGAGGATTGAGGATTGGGGATTGAGAATTGAGGATTGAGGATTGAAGATTGAGTATTGAGGATTGAAGATTGAGGATTCAGGATTGATGATTGAGGATTGACGATGAGGGCTGAGGGTTGAGGATTGAGGTTTGAGGACTGAGGAGTGAGGGTTGAGGATTGAGAATTGAGGATTGAGGATTGTGGATTGAAGATTGAGTATTGGGTATTGTGGATTGAAGAATGAGGATTGAAAATTGAGGATTGAGGATTCAGAGTTGAGGATTGAGGTTTGAGGATTGAAGATTGAGGATTGGGTATTGAGGATGGAAGAATGAGGATTGAGGATTGAGGATTGAGGATTGAGGATTGAAGATTGAGTATTGATGATTGAAGATTGACGATTGAGGATTGAGGATTGAGGATTGAGGATTGAATATTGAGGATTGAGGATTGAAGATTGAGGATTGGGTATTGCGGATTGAACATTGACGGATGAGTATTGAGGATTGAGGATTGAGGATTGAGGATTGAAGATTGACTATTGATGATTGAAGGTTGAGGATTGAGGATTGAGGGTTGTGGATTGAGGACGAGGACTGAGGGTTGAGTATTGATGTTTGAGGTCTGAGGATTGAGGATTGAGGACTGAGGATTGAGGATTGAAGATTTATGATTGGGTATTGAGGATTGAAGAATGAGGATTGAGGATTGAGGATTGAGGATTGAAGATTGAGTATTGAGGATTGAAGTTTGAGGATTGAGGATTGAGGATTGAGGATGATGTCTGAGGGTTGAGGATTGATGTTTGAGGACTGAGGACTGAGGATTGAGGATTGAGGATGGAGGATGAAGCCTGAGGGTTGAGGATTGAGGTTTGAGGACTGACGGTTGAGGACTGAGGATTGAGGATTGAGGATTGAGGATTGAGGATTGAGGATTGAGGATTGAGGACTGAGGATTGAAGATTGAGGATTCGGTATTGAGGATTGAAGAATGAGGATTGACGATTGAGGATTGAGGATTGAGGAGTGAAGATTGACTATTGAGAATTGAGGATTGAGTATTGAGGATTGAGGATTGAAGATTGAGTATTCAGGATTGGAGATTGACGGTTGAGGATTGAGGATTGAGGATCGAGGATTGAGGATTGAGGATTGAAGATTGAGTATTGAGGATTGAAGATTGAGGATTTGGGACTGAGTGTTGAGGATTGAGGATTGAAGATTGAGGATTGGGGACTGAGTGTTGAGGTTTGAGTGATGAGAATTGATGTTTGTGGATAGAGATTTGTAGATTGCAGTTTGAGTATTGAGCATTGAAAGCTGTGAATTGATGATATTCTATTGAGGATTGAGGATTGACAACTGATTGTTGAGGACTGAGTGCTGAAGATTGAGGATTCAGGATTGAGGATTGAGGATTGAGGATTGAAGATTGAGTACTGAGGATTGAAGATTGAGGGTTGAGGAATGAGGATTGAAGATTGAGGATTTGGGACAGTGGATTGAGGATTGAGGATCGAGGATTGAAGATTGAGGATTGAGGTTTGAGGATTGAGGATTGGGGATTGAAGATTGACGATTGAGGATTGAGTATTGAGGATTGAGAATTGAGGATTGATTATTGAAGATTGAGTATTGAGGATTGACGATAGAGGATTGAGGATTGAGGGTTGAGGATTGAGCTCGAGGACTGACGGTTGAGGATTGAGGTTTGAGGATTGAGGATTGAGGATTGAGGACTCAGGATTGAGGATTGAGGATTGAGCATTGAGAATTGAGGTTTGGGGACTGAGGATTGAGGACTGAGGATTGAGGACTGAGGATTGAGGAGTGAGGATTGAGGATTGAGGATTGAACATTGAGGATTGGGTATCGCGGATTGAACATTGAGGATTGAGGATTGAGAATTGAGTATTGAGGATTGAGGACTGATGGTTGTATACTGATGATTGAAGATTGAGGATTGAGGATTGAGGGTTGTGGATTGAGGACGAGGTCTGAGGGTTGAGTATTGATGTTTGAGGTCTGAGGACCGAGGATTGAGAATTGAGAACTGAGGATTGAGGATTGAGGAATGAAGATTTAGGATTGGGTATTGAGGATTGAAGAATGAGGATTGAGGATTGAGGATTGAGGATTGTGGATTGAAGATTGAGTATTGAGGATTGAAGATTGACGATTGAGGATTGTGGATTGAGGATTGAGCATTGAAGACTGAGGATTGAAGATTGAGTATTGAGAATTGAAGATTGAGGATTGAGGTTTGGGGACTGAGGATTGAGGATTGAGGATTGAGGATTGAGGATTGAGGATTGAGGATTGAGGATTGTGTATTGAGGATTGAACATTGAGAATTGGGTATCGCGGATTGAACATTAAGGATTGAGGATTGAGGATTGTGTATTGAGGATTGAGGACTGAACGTTGTATATTGATGATTGTAGATTGAGGGTAGAGGATTGAGGGTTGTGGATTGAGGACGATGACTGAGGGTTGAGTATTGATGTTTCAGGTCCGAGGATCGAGGATTGAGGATTGAGAATTGAGGATTGAGGATTGAGGATTGAAGATTGAGGATTGGGTATTGAGGATTGAAGAATGAGGATTGAGGATAGAGGATTGAGGATTGAGGAATGAAGAATGAGGATTGAGGATAGAGGATTGAGGATTGAGGAATGAAGATTGAGGATTGAGGATTGAGGATTGAGGATTGAAGATTGAGTATTGAGGATTGAAGATTGAGGATTGGGGACTGAGTGTTGAGGATTGAGGATTGAAGATTGAGGATTGGGGTCTGAGTGTTGAGAGTTGAGTGATGAGAATTGATGTTTGTGGATAGAGGTTTGAAGATTGCAGATTGAGTATTGAGTAGTGAAAGCTGTGAATTGTGGATATTCTATTGAGGATTGAGGATTGTCGACTGATAGTTGAGGTCTGAGGTCTGAAGATTGAGTACTGAGGATTGAAGATTGAGGATTGGGGATTGAGGATTGAGGATTGAGGATTGAGGATGAGGGCTGAGGGTTGAGGATTGAAGTTTGAGGACTGAGGATTGAGGATTGAGGATTGAGGATGAGGGCTGAGGGTTGAGGATTGAGGTTTGAGGACTGAGGACTGAGGATTGAGGTTTGAGAATTGAGGATTGAGGATTGAGGATTGAAGATTGAGGATTGAGTATTGAGGATTGGAGAATGAGGATTGAGGATTGAGGATTGAGGATTGAGTATTGAGGATTGAAGATTGAGTATTGAGGATTGAAGACTGACGATTGAGGATTGAGGATTGAGGATTGAGTATGGAGGATTGAGGATTGAATATTGAGTATTGAGTATTGAAGATAGAGAATCGAGGATTGAGGGTTGTGGATTGAGGACGAGGACTGAGGGTTGAGTATTGATGTTTGAGGTCTGAGGATTGAGGATTGAAGATTGAGAATTGAGGATTGAGGATAGAGGATTGAGGATTGTGGATTAAAGATTGAGGATTGAGGATTGAGGATTGAGGATTGAGGATTGAGGATTGAGGATTGAAGATTGAAAATTGATGATTGAAGATTGAGGGTTGAGTATTGAGGGTTGTGGATTGAGGACGAGGACTGAAGGTTGAATATTGATGTTTGAGGTCTGAGGATTGAGGATTGAGTATTGAGAATTGAGGATTGAGGATTGAGGATTGAGAATTGAGGATTGAGTATTGAAGATTGAGTATTGAGGATTGAGGATTGAGGATTGAAGATTGAGGATTGAGGATAGTGGATGAGGGATGAGGGTTGAGGATTGAGGTTTGAGGAATGAGGACTGAGGATTGAGGATTGAGAATTGAGGATTGAGGATTGAGGATTAAAGATTGAGGATTGAGAATTGGGTATTGAGGATTGAGGATTGAAGAATGAGGATTGAGGTTTGAGGATTGAGGATTGGGGATTGAAGATTGAGTATTGAGTATTGAAGACTGACGATTGAGGATTGAGGATTGAGGATTGAGGATTGAGGCTTGATGATTGAAGATTGAGAATTGAGGATTGAGGATTGAAGATTGAGTATTGAGCTTTGAAGATTGACGAATGAGGATTGAACATTGAGGATTGACGATGAGGACTCAGGACTGAGGATTCAGGATTGAGAATTGAGGATTGAGAATTGAGGATTGAAGATTGAGGATTGGGTATTGAGGATTGACGAACGAGGATTGAGGATTGAGGATTGAGGATTGAGGATTGAAGAATGTGTATTGAGGACTGAGGACTGAGGATTGAGGATTGATAATTGACGATTGAGGATTGAGGATTGAGGATCGAGAATTGAGGATTGAGGATTGAGGATTGAAGATTGAGGATTGGTAATTGAGGATTGAAGATTGAGGATTGAGGATTGAGGATTGAGGATTGAGGATTGAAGATTAAGTATTGAGGATTGAAGACTGACGATTGAGGATTGAGGATTGAGGATTGAGTATTGAGGATTGAGGATTGAAGTTTGAGTATTGAGGATAGAAGATTGAGGATTGAGGATTGAGGATTGAGGATTGAGGATGAGGACTGAGGATTGAGGATTGATAATTGACGATTGAGGATTGAGGATTGAGGATCGAGAATTGAGGATTGAGGATTGAAGATTGAGTATTCAGGATTGGAGATTGACGATTGAGGATTGAGGATTGAGGATCGAGGATTGAGGATTGAGGATTGAAGATTGAGTATTGAGGATTGAAGATTGAGGATTGGGGACTGAGTGTTGAGGATTGAGGATTGAAGATTGAGGATTGGGGACTGAGTGTTGAGGTTTGAGTGATGAGAATTGATGTTTGTGGATAGAGATTTGAAGATTGCAGTTTGAGTATTGAGCATTGAAAGCTGTGAATTGATGATATTCTATTGAGGATTGAGGATTGACAACTGATTGTTGAGGACTGAGTACTGAAGATTGAGGATTCAGGATTGAGGATTGAGGATTGAGGATTGAAGATTGAGTACTGAGGATTGAAGATTGAGGGTTGAGGATTGAGGATTGAAGATTGAGGATTGAGGACTGAGGATTGAGGACTGATGATCGAGGATTGAGGATTGAGGATTGAGGATTGAGGATTGAGGATTGAGAATTGAGGATTGAGGATTGAAGATTGAGTATTGAGCATTGAAGATTGACGAATGAGGATTGAAGATTGAGGATTGACGATGAGGATTGAGGACTGAGGATTGAGGATTGAGAATTGAGGGTTGAGGATTGAGGATTGAAGATTGAGCATTGGGTATTGAGGATTGACGAATGAGGATTAAGGATTGAGGATTGAGGATTGAGGATTGAAGATTGTGTATTGAGGACTGAGGACTGAGGATTGAGGATTGATAATTGACGATTGAGGATTGAGGATTGAGGATCGAGAATTGAGGATTGAGGATTGAAGAATGAGGATTGAGGATTGAGTATTGAGGATTGAGGATTGAGGATTGAAGATTGAGTATTCAGGATTGGAGATGGACGTTTGAGGATTCTGGATTGAGGATCGAGGATTGAGGATTGGGTATCGCGGATTGAACATTGCGGATTGAGGATTCAGGACTGAGTATTGAGGATTGAGGACTGATGATTGTATATTGATGATTGAAGGTTGAGGATTGAGGATTGAGGGTTGTGGATTGAGGACGAGGACTGAGGGTTGAGTATTGATGTTTGAGGTCTGAGGATCGAGGATTGAGGATTGAGAATTGAGGATTGAGGATTGAGGATTGAAGATTGAGAATTTGGTATTGAGGATTGAAGAATGAGGATTGAGGATTGAGGATTGAGGATTGAGGATTGAGGATTGAAGATTGAGTATTGAGGATTGAGGATTGTGGATTGAGGATTGAGGATTGAGGATTGAGGATTGAGTATTGAGGATTGAGGACTGAAGATTGTATATTGATGATTGAGGGTTGAGTATTGAGGATTGAGAATTGTGGATTGAGGATTGAGGATTAAAGATTGACGATTGTGAATTGGGTATTGAGGATTGAAGAATGAGTGTTGAGGTGTGAGGATTGAGGATTGAGGATTGAAGATTGAGTATTGAGGATTGAAGACTGACGACTGAGGATTGAGGATTGAGTATTGAGGATTGAACATTGAGGATTGAGGGATGAGGATTGTGGATTGATGATTGAGGATTGACGGTGAGGACTGAGGACTGCGGATTGAGGATTGAGAGTTGAGGATTGAGGATTGAGGATTGAGGATTGAAGATTGAGTATTCGGTAATGAGGATTGAAGAATGAGGATTGAAAATTGAGGATTGAGGATTGAGAATTGAGGATTGAGGATTGAGGATTGAAGATTGAGGATTGGGTATTGAGGATTGAGGATTGAGGATTGATGATTGAGGATTGAGGATTGAGGGTTGAGGATTGAAGACTGAGTATTGAGGATTGAACACTGAGGATTGAGGATTGAGGATTGAGGATTGGGGTTTGAGGTTTGAAGATTGTGGATTGGGGACTGAGTATTGATGGTTGAGTGATGAGAATTGATGTTTGTGGATAGAGATGTGAAGATTCCAGATTGAGTATTGAGTATTGAAAACTGTGAATTGAGGATATTCCATTGAGGATTGGGTATTCACAACTGATTGTTGAGCACTGAGGGCTGAAGATTGTGGATTCAGGATTGAGGATTCGGGATTGAGGTTTGAGGACTGAGGACTGAGGGTTGAAGATTGAGCATCGAGGATTGAAAACTATGAATTGATGAAATTCTGTTGAGGATTGAGGATTCAGGATTGAGGATTGAGGATGAGGGCTGAGGGTTGAGGATTGAGGTTTGAGGACTGAGGACCGAGGATTGAGGATTGAGTATTCAGGATTGAGGATTGAGGATTGAAGATTGAGGATTGGGTATTGAGGATTGAAGAATGAGGATTGAGGATTGAGGATTGAGGATTGAGGATTGAAGATTGAGTATTGTGGATTGAAGATTGAGTATTCACGATTGGAGATTGACGATTGAGGATTGAGGATTGAGGATCGAGTATTGAGGATTGAGGATTGAAGATTGAGTATTGAGGATTGAAGATTGAGGATTGGGGACTGAGTGTTGAAGATTGAGGATTGAAGATTGAGGATTGGGGACTGAGTGTTTAGGGTTGAGTGATGAGAATTGATGTTTGTGGATAGAGATTTGAAGATTGCAGGTTGAGTATTGAGTATTGAAAACTGTGAATTGAGGATATTCTATTGAGGATTGGGGATTGATAACAGATTGTTGAGGACTGAGGGCTGAAGATTGAGGATTCAGGATCGAGGATTCGGGATTGAGGTTTGAGGACTGAGGATTGAGGATTGAAGATTGCGTATTGAGGATTGAAAACTGTGAATTGATGAACTTCTATTGAGGATTGAGGATTGAAGATTGAGGATTGAGGTTGAGGGCTGAGGGTTGAGGATTTAGGTTTGAGGACTGAGGACAGAGCATTGAGGATTGAGTACTCACGATTGAGGATTGAGGATTGAAGATTGAGGATTGGGTATTGAGGATTGAAGAATGAGGATTGAGGATTGAGGATTGGGGATTGAGGATTGAAGATTGAGTGTTCAGGATTGGAGATTGACGATTGAGGATTGAGGATTGAGGATCGAGGATTGAGGATTGAGGATTGAAGGTTGAGTATTGAGGATTGAAGGTTGAGGATTGGGGACTGAGTGTTGAGGATTGAGGTTTGAATATTGAGGATTGGGGACTGAGGATTGAGGATTGAGGATGATGTCTGAGGGTTGAGGATTGATGTTTGAGGACTGAGGACTGAGGATTGAGGATTGAGAATGGAGGATGAAGCCTGAGGGTTGAGGATTGAGGTTTGAGGACTGAGGACTGAGGATTGAGGATTGAGAGTTGAGGATTGAGGATTGAGGATTGAAGATTGAGGATTGGGTATTGAGGATTGAAGACTGAGGATTGAGGATTGAGGATTGAGGATTGAGTATTGAGGATTGAAGATTGAGTATTGAGGATTGAAGACTGACGATTGAGGATTGAGGATTGAGGATTGTGTATTGAGGATTGAGGATTGAACATTGAGTATTGAGTATTGAATATTGAGGATTGAGGTTTGGGGACTGAGGATTGAGGACTGAGGATTGAGGATTGAGGATTGAGGATTGAGGATTGAGGATTGAGGATTGAGGATTGAACATTGAGGATTGGGTATCGCGGATTGAACATTTAGGATTGAGGATTGAGGATTGAGTATTGAGGATCGAGGACTGATGATTGTATATTGATGATTGAATGATGAGGATTGAGGATTGAGGGTTGTGGATTGAGGACGAGGTCTGAGGGCTGAGTATTGATGTTTGAGGTCTGAGGATCGAGGATTGAGAATTGAGAATTGAGGATTGAGGATTGAGGATTGAAGATTTAAGATTGGGTATTGAGGATTGAAGAATGAGGATTGAAGACTGAGGATTGAGGTTTGGGCACTGAGGATTGAGGATTGAGGATTGAGGATTGAGGATTGAGACATTGAGTATTGAGGGTTGAACATTGAGGATTGGGTATCGCGGATTGAACATTAAGGATTGAGGATTGAGTATTGAGTATTGAGGATTGAGGACTGAAGATTGTATATTGATTATTGAAGATTGAGGATTGAGGATTGAGGGTTGTGGATTGGGGACGAGGACTGAGGGTTGAGTATTGATGTTTGAGGTCCGAGGGTCGAGGATTGAGGATTGAGAATTGAGGACTGAGGATTGAGGATTGAAGATTGAGGATTGGGTATTGAGGATTGAAGAATGAGGATTGAGGATTGAGGATTGAGGATTGAGGAATGAAGATTGAGGATTGGGGATTGAGTATTGAGGATTGAAGATTGAGTATTGAGGATTGAAGATTGAGGATTGGGGACTGAGTGTTGAGGATTGAGGATTGAAGATTGAGAATTGGGGACTGAGTGTTGAGGGTTGAGTGATGAGAATTGATGTTTGTGGATAGAGATTTGAAGATTGCAGTTTGAGAATTGAGTATTGAAAGCGGTGAATTGATGATATTCTATTGAGGATTGAGGATTGACAACTGATTGTTGAGTACTGAGGGCTGATGGTTGAGGATTCAGGATTGAGGATTCAGGATTGAGGTTTGAGGGCTGAGGATTGAGGATTCAGGATTGAGGATTCAGGATTGAGGTTTGAGGGCTGAGGATTGAGGATTGAGGATTGAGGATTGAGCATTGATGATTGAGGATTGAAGATTGAGGATTGGGTATTGCGGATTGAACATTGACGGTTGAGGATTGAGGATTGAGGATTGAGGATTGAGGATTGAAGGTTGAATATTGATGATTGAAGGTTGAGGATTGAGGATTGAGTGTTGTGGATTGAGGACGAGGATTGAGGGTTGAGTATTGATGTTTGAGGTCTGAGGATTGAGGATTGAGGATTGAGAATTCAGGATTGAGGATTGAGGATTGAAGATTGAGGATTGAGGATTGAAGATTGAGTATTGAGGATTGAAGATTGAGGATTGCGGTTTGGGGACTGAGGATTGAGGACTGAGGATTGAGGACTGAGGATTGAGGATTGAGGATTGAGTATTGAGGATTGAGGATTGAAGATTGAGGATTGGGTATTGAGGATTGAAGATTGTGGATTCAGGATTGAGGATTCAGAATTGAGGTTTGAGGGCTGAGGATTGAGGATTGAAGGTTGAGTATTGAGGATTGAAGATTGAGGATTGAGGATTGAGGATTGAGTATTGAGGATGTGGGCTGAGGTTTGAGTATTGAGGTTTGAGGACTGAGGACTGAGGACTGAGGATTGAGAATTGAGGATTGAGGATTGAGGATTGAAGATTTATGATTGGGTATTGAGGATTGAAGAATGAGTATTGAGGATTGAGGATAGAGGATTGAAGATTGAGTATTGAGGATTGAAGTTTGAGGATTGAGGATTGAGGATTGAGGATGATGTCTGAGGGTTGAGGATTGATGTTTGAGGACTGAGGACTGAGGATTGAGGATTGAGGATGGAGGATGAAGCCTGAGGGTTGAGGATTGAGGTTTGAGGACTGAGGACTGAGGATTGAGGATTGAGTATTCAGTATTGAGGATTGAGGATTGAAGATTGAGGATTGGGTATTGAGGATTGAAGAATGAGGATTGAGGATTGAGGATTGAGGATTGAGGATTGAGGATTGAAGATTGGGTGCTCAGGATTGGAGATAGACGATTGAGGATTGAGTATAGAGGATCGAGGATTGAGGATTGAGGATTGAAGATTGAGTATTGAGGATTGAAGATTGAGGATTTGGGACTGAGTGTTGAGGATTGAGGTTTGAATATTGAGGATTGGGTACTGAGTGTTGAGGGTTGAGTGATGATAATTGATGTTTGAGGATAGAGATTTGAAGATTGCAGGTTGAGTATTGAGTATTGAAAACTGTGAATTGATGATAGTCTATTGAGGATTGAGGATTGACAACCGATTGTTGAGGACTCAGGGCTGAAGATTGAGGATTCAGGATTGAGGATTCGGGATTGAGGTTTGAGGACTGAGGATTGAGGATTGAAGATTGAGTATTGAGGATAGGATTGAGGATTGAGGATTGAAGAATGAGGATTGGGGCTTGAGGATTGAGGATTGAGGATTGAAGATTGAGGATTCGGTATTGACGATTGAAGTATGAGGATTGAGGGTTGAGGATTGAGGATTGAGGATTGCAGATTGAGTATTGAGGATTGAAGGTTGAGGAATGAGGATTGAGGATTGAGGATTGAGGATTAAAGATTGAGGATTGAGAATTGGGTATTGAGGATTGAAGAATGAGGATTGAGGTGTGAGGATTGAGGATTGAGGATTGAAGATTGAGTATTGAGGGTTGAGGATTGAGGTTTGAGGACTGAGGACTGAGGATTGAGGATTGAGAATTGTGGATTGAGGATTGAGGATTAAAGATTGACGATTGTGAATTGGGTATTGAGGATTGAAGAATGAGTGTTGAGGTGTGAGGATTGAGGATTGAGGATTGAGGATTGAAGATTGAGTATTGAGGATTGAAGATTGACGATTGAGTATTGAGGATTGAGAATTGAGGATTGAGGATGGTGGATTGAGGATTGAGGATTGAGAATTGAGGACTGAGGATTGAAGATTGAGTATTGAGCATTGAAGATTGACGAGTGAGGATTGAAGATTGAGGATTGACGGTGAGGACTGAGGACTGAGGATTGAAGATTGAGAATTGAGTATTGAGGATTGAGGATTGAGGATTGAAGATTGAGTATTGGGTATTGAGGGTTGAAGAATGACGATTGAAAATTGAGGATTGAGGATTGAGTATTGAGGATTGAGGATTGAGGGTTGAGGATTGAGGATTGAGGATGAGGGCTGAGGGTTGAGGATTCAGGTTTGAGGACTGAGGACTGAGGATTGAGGATTTAGGACTGAGGATTGAGGATTGAGGATTGAGGATTGAGGATTGAGGATTGAGAATTGAGGACTGAGGATTGAAGATTGAGTATTGAGCATTGAAGATTGACGATTGAGGATTGAGGATTGAGGATTGAAGATTGAGGATTGGGTATTGAGGATTGAAGAATGAGGATTGAGGATTGAGGGCTGAGGATTGAGGATTGAAGATTGAGTATTGAGGATTGAAGATTGACGATTCAGGATTGAGGATTGAGGTTTGAAGATTGAGGATTGGGGACTGAGTATTGATGGTTGAGTGATGAGAATTGATGTTTGTGGATAGAGATCTGAAGATTCCAGATTGAGTATTGAGTATCGAAAACTGTGAATTGAGGATTGGGTATTCACAACTGATTGTTGAGCACTGCGGGCTGAAGATTGAGGATTCAGGGTTGAGGATTCGGGATTGAGGTTTGATGACTGAGGACTGAGGATTGAAGGTTGAGTATTGAGGATTGAAGATTGAGTATTCAGGATTGGAGATTGGCGATTGAGGATTGAGGATTGAGGATTGAGGATTGAGGATTGAGAATTGAGGACTGAGGATTGAAGATTGAGTATTGGGTATTGAGTATTGAAGAATGAGGATTGAAAATTGAGGATTGAGGATTGAGAATTGAGGGTTGAGGATTGAGGATTGAAGATTGAGGATTGGGTATTGAGGATTGAAGAATGAGGATTGAGGATTTAGGATTGAGGATTGCGGATTGAAGATTGAGTATTGAGGATTGAAGATTGACGATTGAGGATTGAGGATTGAGTGTTGAGGATTGATGATTGAGGATTCAGGATTGAGGGTTGAGGATTGAAGATTGAGTATTGAGGATTGATGATTGAGGATTGAGGATTCAGGATTGAGGATTGAGGTTTGAAGATTGAGGATTGGGGACTGAGTATTGAGAGTTGAGTAATAAGAATTGATGTTTGTGGATAGAGATCTGGAGATTGCAGATTGAGTATTGAGTATTGAAAACTGTGAATTGAGGATATTCTATTGAGGATCGGGGATTGACAACTGATTGTAGAGGACTGACGGCTGAAGATTGAGGTTTCAGGATTGAGGATTCGGGATTGAGGTTTGAGGACTGAGGATTGAGGATTGAAGATTGAGTATTGAGGATTGAAGATTGAGTATTCACGATTGGAGATTGACGATTGAGGATTGAGGATTGAGGATCGAATATTGAGGATTGAGGATTGAAGATTGAGTATTGAGGATTGAAGATTGAGGATTGGGGACTGAGTGTTGAAGATTGAGGATTGAAGATTGAGGATTGGGTACTGAGTGTTGAGGGTTGAGTGATGAGAATTGATGTTTGTGGATAGAGATTTGAAGATTGCAGGTTGAGTATTGCGTATTGAAAACTGTGAATTGATGATAGTCTATTGAGGATTGAGGATTGACAACCGATTGTTGAGGACTCAGGGCTGAAGATTGAGGATTCAGGATTGAGGATTCGGGATTGAGGTTTGAGGACTGAGGATTGAGGATTGAAGATTGAGTATTGAGGATAGGATTGAGGATTGAGGATTGAAGAATGAGGATTGGGGCTTGAGGATTGAGGATTGAGGATTGAAGATTGAGGATTCGGTATTGACGATTGAAGTATGAGGATTGAGGGTTGAGGATTGAGGATTGAGGATTGCAGATTGAGTATTGAGGATTGAAGGTTGAGGAATGAGGATTGAGGATTGAGGATTGAGGATTAAAGATTGAGGATTGAGAATTGGGTATTGAGGATTGAAGAATGAGGATTGAGGTGTGAGGATTGAGGATTGAGGATTGAAGATTGAGTATTGAGGGTTGAGGATTGAGGTTTGAGGACTGAGGACTGAGGATTGAGGATTGAGAATTGTGGATTGAGGATTGAGGATTAAAGATTGACGATTGTGAATTGGGTATTGAGGATTGAAGAATGAGTGTTGAGGTGTGAGGATTGAGGATTGAGGATTGAGGATTGAAGATTGAGTATTGAGGATTGAAGATTGACGATTGAGTATTGAGGATTGAGAATTGAGGATTGAGGATGGTGGATTGAGGATTGAGGATTGAGAATTGAGGACTGAGGATTGAAGATTGAGTATTGAGCATTGAAGATTGACGAGTGAGGATTGAAGATTGAGGATTGACGGTGAGGACTGAGGACTGAGGATTGAAGATTGAGAATTGAGTATTGAGGATTGAGGATTGAGGATTGAAGATTGAGTATTGGGTATTGAGGGTTGAAGAATGACGATTGAAAATTGAGGATTGAGGATTGAGTATTGAGGATTGAGGATTGAGGGTTGAGGATTGAGGATTGAGGATGAGGGCTGAGGGTTGAGGATTCAGGTTTGAGGACTGAGGACTGAGGATTGAGGATTTAGGACTGAGGATTGAGGATTGAGGATTGAGGATTGAGGATTGAGGATTGAGAATTGAGGACTGAGGATTGAAGATTGAGTATTGAGCATTGAAGATTGACGATTGAGGATTGAAGATTGAGGATTGACGGTGAGGACTGAGGACTGAGGATTGAGGATTGAGAATTGAGTATTGAGGATTGAGGATTGAGGATTGAAGATTGAGTATTGGGTATTGAGGATTGAAGAATGAGTATTGAAAATTGAGGATTGAGGATTGAGAATTGAGGATTGAGGATTGAGGATTGAAGATTGAGGATTGGGTATTGAGGATTGAAGAATGAGGATTGAGGATTGAGGGCTGAGGATTGAGGATTGAAGATTGAGTATTGAGGATTGAAGATTGACGATTCAGGATTGAGGATTGAGGTTTGAAGATTGAGGATTGGGGACTGAGAATTGATGGTTGAGTGATGAGAATTGATGTTTGTGGATAGAGATCTGAAGATTCCAGATTGAGTATTGAGTATCGAAAACTGTGAATTGAGGATTGGGTATTCACAACTGATTGTTGAGCACTGCGGGCTGAAGATTGAGGATTCAGGGTTGAGGATTCGGGATTGAGGTTTGAGGACTGAGGACTGAGGATTGAAGGTTGAGTATTGAGGATTGAAGATTGAGTATTCAGGATTGGAGATTGGCGATTGAGGATTGAGGATTGAGGATTGAGGATTGAGGATTGAGAATTGAGGACTGAGGATTGAAGATTGAGTATTGGGTATTGAGTATTGAAGAATGAGGATTGAAAATTGAGGATTGAGGATTGAGAATTGAGGGTTGAGGATTGAGGATTGAAGATTGAGGATTGGGTATTGAGGATTGAAGAATGAGGATTGAGGATTTAGGATTGAGGATTGCGGATTGAAGATTGAGTATTGAGGATTGAAGATTGACGATTGAGGATTGAGGATTGAGTGTTGAGGATTGATGATTGAGGATTCAGGATTGAGGGTTGAGGATTGAAGATTGAGTATTGAGGATTGATGATTGAGGATTGAGGATTCAGGATTGAGGATTGAGGTTTGAAGATTGAGGATTGGGGACTGAGTATTGAGAGTTGAGTAATAAGAATTGATGTTTGTGGATAGAGATCTGGAGATTGCAGATTGAGTATTGAGTATTGAAAACTGTGAATTGAGGATATTCTATTGAGGATCGGGGATTGACAACTGATTGTAGAGGACTGACGGCTGAAGATTGAGGTTTCAGGATTGAGGATTCGGGATTGAGGTTTGAGGACTGAGGATTGAGGATTGAAGATTGAGTATTGAGGATTGAAGATTGAGTATTCACGATTGGAGATTGACGATTGAGGATTGAGGATTGAGGATCGAATATTGAGGATTGAGGATTGAAGATTGAGTATTGAGGATTGAAGATTGAGGATTGGGGACTGAGTGTTGAAGATTGAGGATTGAAGATTGAGGATTGGGTACTGAGTGTTGAGGGTTGAGTGATGAGAATTGATGTTTGTGGATAGAGATTTGAAGATTGCAGGTTGAGTATTGCGTATTGAAAACTGTGAATTGATGATATTCTTTTGAGGATTGAGGATTGACAACTGATTGTTGAGGACTCAGGTCTGAAGATTGACGATTCAGGATTGAGGACTCAGGATTGAGGTTTGAGGTCTGAGGATTGAGGATTGTGGATTGAGGATTGAGGATTGAGGATTGAGGATTGAGGATTGAAGAATGAGGATTGGGGCTTGAGGATTGAGGATTGATGATTGAAGATTGAGTATTGAGGACTGAAGATTGACGATTGAGGATTGAGGATTGAGGATTGAGGATTGAGGATTGATGATTGAGGATTGAGGATTGAGGGTTGAGGTTTGAAGATTGAGGATTGGGCACTGAGTATTGACGGTTGAGTGATGAGAATTGATGTTTGTGGAAATTGATCTGAAGATTGCAGATTGAGTATTGAGTGTTGAAAACTGTGAATTGAGGATATTCTATTGAATATTGAGGATTGACAACTGATCGTTGAGGTCTCAGGGCTGAAGGTTGAGGATTCAGGATTGAGGATTCAGGATTGAGGTTTTGGGGACTGAGGATTGAGGATTGAGGACTGAGGATTGAGGATTGAGGATTGAAGATTGAGGATTGTGTATTGAGGATTGAACATTGGGGATTGAGGGATGAGGATTGAGGATTGAGGATTGAGGATTGAAGATTGAGGATTCGGTATTGACGATTGAAGTATGAGTATTGAGGATTGAGGATTGAGGATTGAGGATTGAGGATTGCAGATTGAGTATTGAGGATTGAAGG
Organism: Calliopsis andreniformis; assembly: GCF_051401765.1. NCBI lineage: Eukaryota > Metazoa > Arthropoda > Insecta > Hymenoptera > Andrenidae > Calliopsis > Calliopsis andreniformis. The sequence goes on from NW_027480446.1 coordinate 1,797,456, forward strand.
TTGAGGATTGAGGATTGAGGATTGAGGATTGAGGATTGAGGATTGAGGATTGAGGATTGCAGATTGAGTATTGAGGATTGAAGGTTGAGGATTGAGGATTGAGGATTGAGGATTGAGGATTGAGGATGAGGGCTGAGGGTTGAGGGTTGAGGTTTGAGGACTGAGGACTGAGGATTGAGGATTGAGAATTGTGGATTGAGGATTGTGGATTAAAGATTGACGATTGTGAATTGGGTATTGAGGATTGAAGAATGAGGGTTGAGGTGTGAGGATTGAGGATTGAGGATTGAAGATTGAGTATTGAGGATTGCAGACTGACGATTGAGGATTGAGGATTGAGGATTGAGGATTGAGGATTGAGGATTGAGGATTGAGGATTGAGGACTGAGGATTGAAGATTGTGTATTCAGCATTGAAGATTGACGATTGAGGATTGAAGATTGAGGATTGACGGTGAGGACTGAGGACTGAGGATTGAGGATTGAGAATTGAGTGTTGAGGATTGAGGATTGAGGATTGAAGATTGAGTATTGGGTATTGAGGATTGAAGAATGAGGATTGAAAATTGAGGATTGAGGATTGAGAATTGAGGATTGAGGATTGAGAATTGAAGATTGAGGATTGGGTATTGAGGATTGAAGAATGAGGATTGAGGATTGAGGGCTGAGGAATGAGGATTGAAGATTGAGTATTGAGGATTGAAGATTGACGATTGAGGATTGAGGATTGAGGTTTGAAGATTGAGGATTGGGGACTGAGTATTGATGGTTGAGTGATGAGAATTGATGTTTGTGGATAGAGATCTGAAGATTCCAGATTGAGTATTGAGTATCGAAAACTGTGAATTGAGGATATTCTATGAGGATTGGGTATTCACAACTGATTGTTGAGCACTGCGGGCTGAAGATTGATGATTCAGGGTTGAGGATTCGGGATTGAGGTTTGAGGACTGAGGACTGAGGATTGAAGGTTCAGTATTGAGGATTGAAGATTGAGTATTCAGGATTGGAGATTGGCTATTGAGGATTGAGGATTGAGGATTGAGGATTTAGGATTGAGGATTGAGGATTGAGGATTGAGAATTGAGGACTGAGGATTGAAGATTCAGTATTGGGCATTGAAGATTGACGATTGAGGATTGAAGATTGAGGATTGACGGTGATAACTGAGGACTGAGGATTGAGGATTGAGAATTGAGTATTGAGGATTGAGGATTGAGGATTGAAGATTGAGTATTGGGTATTGAGTATTGAAGAATGAGGATTGAAAATTGAGGATTGAGGATTGAGAATTGAGGGTTGAGGATTGAGGATTGAAGATTGAGGATTGGGTATTGAGGATTTAAGAATGAGGATTGAGGATTTAGGATTGAGTATTGAAGATTGAGTATTGAGGTTTGAGGATTGAGGATTGAAGATTGAGGATTGAGGATTGAGGATGAGGGATGAGGGTTGAGGATTGAGGTTTGAGGACTGAGGACTGAGGATTGAGGATTGAGAATTGTGGATTGAGGATTGAGGATTAAAGATTGAGGATTGTGAATTGGGCATTGAGGATTGAAGAATGAGGGTTGAGGTGTGAGGATTGAGGATTGAGGATTGAAGATTGAGTATTGAGGATTGAAGACTGACGATTGAGGATTGAGGATTGAGGATTGAGGATTGAGGACTGAGGATTGAGAATTGAGTATTGAGGATTGTGGATTGAGGATAGAGGATTGAAGATTGAGTATTGGGTATTGAGGATTGAAGAATGAGGATTGAAAATTGAGGATTGAGGATTGATGATTGAGGATTGAGGATTGAGGGTTGAGGTTTGAAGATTGAGGATTGGGCACTGAGTATTGAGGGTTGAGTGATGAGAATTGATGTTTGTGGATATTGATCTGAAGATTGCAGATTGAGTATTGAGTATTAAAAACTGTGAATTGAGGATATTCTATTGAATATTGACGATTGACAACTGATCGTTGAGGACACAGGGCTGAAGGTTGAGGATTCAGGATTGAGGATTCAGGATTGAGGTTTGAGGACTGAGGATTGAGGATTGAGGATTGAGGATTGAGGATTGAGGATTGAAGATTGAGGATTGGGTATTGAGGATTGAACATTGAGGATTGAGGGATGAGGATTGAGGATTGAGGATTGAGGATTGAAGATTGAGGATTCGGTATTGACGATTGAAGTATGAGGATTGAGGATTGAGGATTGAGGATTGAGGATTGCAGATTGAGTATTGAGGATTGAAGGTTGAGGATTGAGGATTGAGGATTGGGGATTGAGGATTAAAGATTGAGGATTGAGAATTGGGTATTGAGGATTGAAGAATGAGGATTGAGGTGTGAGGATTGAGGATTGAGGATTGAAGATTGAGTATTGAGGATTGAAGATTGAGGATTGAGAATTGAGGATTGAGGATTGAGGATTGAAGATTGAGGATTGGGGATTGAGGATTGAGGATTGAAGATTGAGTATTGAGGATTGAAGACTGACGATTGAGGATTGAGGATTGAGGATTGAGGATTGAGGATTGAGTATTGAAGATTGAGTATTGAGGTTTGAGTATTGAGGATCGAGGATTGAGGATTGAGGATTGAAGATTGAGTATTGGGGATTGAAGATTGAGTATCTGGGACTGAGTGTTGAGGATTGAGGTTTGAATATTGAGGATTGGGGACTGAGTGTTGAGGGTTGTGTGATGATAATTGATGTTTGTGGATAGAGATTTGAAGATTGCAGGTTGAGTATTGAGTATTGAAAACTGTGAATTGATGATAGTCTATTGAGGATTGAGGATTGACAACTGATTGTTGAGGACTCAGGGCTGAAGATTGAGGATTCAGGATTGAGGATTCGGGATTGAGGTTTGAGGACTGAGGACTGAGGTTTGAAGGTTCAGTATTGAGGATTGAAGATTGAGTATTCAGGATTGGAGATTGGCTATTGAGGATTGAGGATTGAGGATTTAGGATTGAGGATTGAGGATTGAGGATTGAGAATTGAGGACTGAGGATTGAAGATTCAGTATTGGGCATTGAAGATTGACGATTGAGGATTGAAGATTGAGGATTGACGGTGATAACTGAGGACTGAGGATTGAGGATTGAGAATTGAGTATTGAGGATTGAGGATTGAGGATTGAAGATTGAGTATTGGGTATTGAGTATTGAAGAATGAGGATTGAAAATTGAGGATTGAGGACTGAGAATTGAGGGTTGAGGATTGAGGATTGAAGATTGAGGATTGGGTATTGAGGATTTAAGAATGAGGATTGAGGATTTAGGATTGAGTATTGAAGATTGAGTATTGAGGTTCGAGGATTGAGGATTGAAGATTGAGGATTGAGGATTGAGGATGAGGGATGAGGGTTGAGGATTGAGGTTTGAGGACTGAGGACTGAGGATTGAGGATTGAGAATTGTGGATTGAGGATTGAGGATTAAAGATTGAGGATTGTGAATTGGGTATTGAGGATTGAAGAATGAGGGTTGAGGTGTGAGGATTGAGGATTGAGGATTGAAGATTGAGTATTGAGGATTGAAGACTGACGATTGAGGATTGAGGATTGAGGATTGAGGATTGAGGACTGAGGATTGAGAATTGAGTATTGAGGATTGAGGATTGAGGATAGAGGATTGAAGATTGAGTATTGGGTATTGAGGATTGAAGAATGAGGATTGAAAATTGAGGATTGAGGATTGATGATTGAGGATTGAGGATTGAGGGTTGAGGTTTGAAGATTGAGGATTGGGCACTGAGTATTGAGGGTTGAGTGATGAGAATTGATGTTTGTGGATATTGATCTGAAGATTGCAGATTGAGTATTGAGTATTAAATACTGTGAATTGAGGATATTCTATTGAATATTGACGATTGACAACTGATCGTTGAGGACACAGGGCTGAAGGTTGAGGATTCAGGATTGAGGATTCAGGATTGAGGTTTGAGGACTGAGGATTGAGGATTGAGGATTGAGGATTGAGGATTGAGGATTGAAGATTGAGGATTGGGTATTGAGGATTGAACATTGAGGATTGAGTGATGAGGATTGAGGATTGAGGATTGAGGATTGAAGATTGAGGATTCGGTATTGACGATTGAAGTATGAGGATTGAGGATTGAGGATTGAGGATTGAGGATTGCAGATTGAGTATTGAGGATTGAAGGTTGAGGATTGAGGATTGAGGATTGGGGATTGAGGAGTAAAGATTGAGGATTGAGAATTGGGTATTGAGGATTGAAGAATGAGGATTGAGGTGTGAGGATTGAGGATTGAGGATTGAAGATTGAGTATTGAGGATTGAAGATTGAGGATTGAGGATTGAGGATTGAGGATTGAGGATTGAAGATTGAGGATTGGGGATTGAGGATTGAGGATTGAAGATTGAGTATTGAGGATTGAAGACTGACGATTGAGGATTGAGGATTGAGGATTGAGGATTGAGGATTGAGTATTGAAGATTGAGTATTGAGGTTTGAGTATTGAGGATCGAGGATTGAGGATTGAGGATTGAAGATTGAGTATTGGGGATTGAAGATTGAGTATCTGGGACTGAGTGTTGAGGATTGAGGGTTGAATATTGAGGATTGGGGACTGAGTGTTGAGGGTTGTGTGATGATAATTGATGTTTGTGGATAGAGATTTGAAGATTGCAGGTTGAGTATTGAGTATTGAAAACTGTGAATTGATGATAGTCTATTGAGGATTGAGGATTGACAACTGATTGTTGAGGACTCAGGGCTGAAGATTGAGGATTCAGGATTGAGGATTCGGGATTGAGGTTTGAGGACTGAGGATTGAGGATTGAAGATTGAGTATTGGGGATTGAGGATTGAGGATTGAGGATTGAAGAATGAGGATTGGGGCTTGAGGATTGAGGATTGAGGATTGAAGATTGAGTATTGAGGATTGAAGATTGACGATTGAGGATTGAGGATTGAAGATTGAGTATTGAGGATTGAAGATTGAGGATTGTGGGTTGAGGATTGAGGATTATGGATGAGGGCTGAGGGTTGAGGATTGAGGTTTGAGGACTGAAGACTGAGGATTGTGGATTGAGAATTGAGGATTGAGGATTGAGTGTTGAGGATTGATGATTGAGGATTCGGGATTGAGGGTTGAGGATTGAGGATTGAGTATTGAGGATTGAAGATTGAGGATTGAGGATCGAGTATTGAGGACTGAGGATTGAAGATTGAGTATTGAGGATTGAAGATTGAGGATTGGGGACTGAGTGTTGAAGATTGAGGATTGAAGATTGAGGATTGGGGACTGAGTGTTGAGGGTTGAGTGATGAGAATTGATGTTTGTGGATAGAGATTTGAAGATTCCAGGTTGAGTATTGAGTATTGAAAACTGTGAATTGGGGATATTCTATTGAGGATTGGGGATTGATAACAGATTGTTGAGGACTGAGGGCTGAAGATTGAGGATTCAGGATTGAGGATTCGGGATTGAGGTTTGAGGACTGAGGATTGAGGGTTGAAGATTGAGCATTGAGGATTGAAAGCTGTGAATTGATGAAATTCGATTGAGGATTGAGGATTGAGGATTGAAGATTGAGGATGAGGGCTGAGGGTTGAGGATTGAGGTTTGAAGACAGAGGACTGAGGATTGAGGATTGAGTACTCAGGATTGAGGATTGAGGATTGAAGATTGAGGATTGGGTATTGAGGATTGAAGAATGAGGATTGAGGATTGAGGATTGGGGATTGAGGATTGAAGATTGAGTGTTCAGGATTGGAGATTGACGATTGAGGATTGAGGATTGAGGATCGAGGAATGAGGATTGAGGATTGAAGATTGAGTACTGAGGATTGAAGATTGAGGATTGGGGACTGAGTGTTGAGGATTGAGGTTTGAATATTGAGGATTGGGGACTGCGTGTTGAGGGTTGAGTGATGAGAATTGATGTTTGTGGATAGAGAGTTGAAGATTGCAGGTTGAGTATTGCGTATTGAAAACTGTGAATTGATGATATTCTATTGAGGATTGAGGATTGACAACTGATTGTTGAGGACTCAGGTCTGAAGATTGAGGATTCAGGATTCAGGATTCAGGATTGAGGATGAGGGATGAGGGTTGAGGATTGAGGTTTGAGGACTGAGGACTGAGGATTGAGGATTGAGGATTGAAGATTGAGGATTGGGGACTGAGTGTTGAGGATTGAGGTTTGAATATTGAGGATTGGGGACTGCGTGTTGAGGGTTGAGTGATGAGAATTGATGTTTGTGGATAGAGATTTGAAGATTGCAGGTTGAGTATTGCGTATTGAAAACTGTGAATTGATGATATTCTATTGAGGATTGAGGATTGACAACTGATTGTTGAGGACTCAGGTCTGAAGATTGAGGATTGAGGATTGAGGATTGAGGATTGAGGATAGAAGATTGAATATTGATGATTGAAGATTGAGGATTGAGGATTGAGGGTTGTGGATTGAGAACGAGGACTGAGGGTTGAGTATTGATGCTTGCGGTCTGAGAATTGAGGATTGAGGATTGAGAATTGAGGATTGAGGATTGAGGTTTGAAGATTGAGGATTGGGTATTGAGGATTGAGGAATGAGGATTAAGGATGGAGGATTGGGGATTGAGGATTCAGGATTGAAGAATGAGGAGTGAGGATTGAGGATTGAGGATTGAGGATTGAAGATTGCGTATTGAGGATTGAAGATTGAGGATTGAGGATTGAGGATTGAGGATTGAGGATTGAGGATTGAGGATTGAAGATTTAGTATTGAGGATAGAAGATTGAGGATAGAGGATTGAAGATTGAATATTGAGGATTGAATATTGAGGATTGAGGATTCAGGATTGAGGATTGAGGATGAGGGCTGAGGCTTGAGGATTGATGTTTGAATATTGAATCCTGAGAATTCAGGATATTCTATTGAGTATTGAGAATTGAGGATTGATGGTCGAGTATTGAGGATTGAGGATTGAGGATTGAGGATTGAGTATTGAAGATTGAGGATTGATGATTGAGAATAGAGGATTGAGGATTGAGGATTGAGGATTGAGGATTGAAGATTCAGTATTGAGGATTGAAGATTGAGAATTGAGGATTGAGGATTGAACGTTGAGGACTGAGTGTTGAGGTCTGAGTGATGAGAATTGATGTTTGTGGATAGAGGTTGGAAGGTTGCAGATTGAGTATTGAGTATTGAAAACAGTGAATTGAGGATATTCTATTGAGGACTGAGGATTGACAAATGATTGTTGAGGACTGAGGGCTGAAGATTGAGGATTCAGGATTGAGGATTCAGGATTGAGGTTTGAGGACTGAGGATTTAGGATTGAGGATTTAGGATTGAGGATTGAAATTGAAGATTGAGTATTGAGGATTGAATATTGAGGATTGGGGATTGAGGATTGAGGATTGAGGATGAGGGCTGAGGGTTGAGGATTGATGTTTGAGTATTGAATACTGAGAATTCAGGATATTCTGTTGAGTATTGAGAATTGAGGATTGATGGTTGAGTATTGAGGATTGCGGATTGAGGATTGAGCATTGAGGATTGATGTTTGAGGATTGGGTATTGCGGATTGAACATTGAGGATTGAATATTGAGGATTGAGGATTGAGGGTTGTGGATTTAGGACGAGGACTGAGGGTTGAGCATTGTTGTTTGAGGTCTGAGGATTGAGTATTGAGGATTGAGAATTGAGGATTGTGGAATGAAGATTGAGGATTGGGTATTGCGTATTGAACATTGAGGATAGAGGATTGACGATTGAGGTTTGAGGATTGAGGATTGAAGATTGAATATTGATGATTGAAGATTGAGGATTGAGGATTGAGGGTTGTGGATTGAGGACGAGGACTGAGGGTTGAGTATTGATGTTTGTGGTCTGAGGATTGAGGATTGAGGATTGAGAATTGAGGATTGAGGATTGAGGATTGAAGATTGAGGATTGGGTATTGAGGACTGAAGAATGAGGATTGAGGATTGAAGATTGAGTATTGGGTATTGAGTATTGAAGAATGAGGATTGAAAATTGAGGATTGAGGATTGAGAATTGAGGGTTGAGGATTGAGGATTGAAGATTGAGGATTGGGTATTGAGGATTGAAGAATGAGGATTGAAGAATGAGGATTGAGGATTTAGGATTGAGGATTGCGGATTGAAGATTGAGTATTGAGGATTGAAGATTGACGATTGAGGATTGAGGATTGAGGATTGAGGATTGAGGATTGAGGATTGCGGATTGAGAATTGAGGACTGAGGATTGAAGATTGAGTATTGGGTATTGAGTATTGAAGAATGAGGATTGAAAATTGAGGATTGAGGATTGAGAATTGAGGGTTGAGGATTGAGGATTGAAGATTGAGGATTGGGTATTGAGGATTGAAGAATGAGGATTGAGGATTTAGGATTGAGGATTGCGGATTGAAGATTGAGTGTTGAGGATTGAAGATTGACGATTGAGGATTGAGGATTGAGTGTTGAGGATTGATGATTGAGGATTCAGGATTGAGGGTTGAGGATTGAAGGTTGAGTATTGAGGATTGATGATTGAGGATTGAGGATTCAGGATTGAGGATTGAGGTTTGAAGATTGAGGATTGGGGACTGAGTATTGAGAGTTGAGTAATAAGAATTGATGTTTGTGGATAGAGATCTGGAGATTGCAGATTGAGTATTGAGTATTGAAAACTGTGAATTGAGGATATTCTATTGAGGATCGGGGATTGACAACTGATTGTAGAGGACTGACGGCTGAAGATTGAGGATTCAGGATTGAGGATTCGGGATTGAGGTTTGAGGACTGAGGATTGAGGATTGAAGATTGAGTATTGAGGATTGAAGATTGAGGATTGGGGACTGAGTGTTGAAGATTGAGGATTGAAGATTGAGGATTGGGGACTGAGTGTTGAGGGTTGAGTGATGAGAATTGATGTTTGTGGATAGAGATTTGAAGATTGCAGGTTGAGTATTGCGTATTGAAAACTGTGAATTGATGATATTCTTTTGAGGATTGAGGATTGACAACTGATTGTTGAGGACTCAGGTCTGAAAATTGACGATTCAGGATTGAGGACTCAGGATTGAGGTTTGAGGTCTGAGGATTGAGGATTGTGGATGGAGGATTGAGGATCGAGGATTAAAGTTTGAGGATTGAGAATTGGGTATTGAGGATTGAAGAATGAGGATTGAGGTGTGAAGATTGAGGATTGAGGATTGAGGATTGAAGATTGAGTATTAAGGATTGAAGATTGAGGATTGAGGATCGAGGACTGAGGATTGAGGATTGAAGATTGAGGATTGGGGATTGAGGATTGAGGATTGAAGATTGAGTATTGAGGATTGAAGACTGACGATTGAGGATTGAGGATTGAGGATTGAGGATTGAGGATTGAGTATTGAGGATTGAGTATTGAGGTTTGAGGATTGAGGATTGAAGATTGAGGATTGAGGATTGAGGATGAGGGATGAGGGTTGAGGATTGAGGTTTGAGGACTGAGGACTGAGGATTGAGGATTGAGAATTGTGGATTGAGGATTGAGGATTAAAGATTGAGGATCGTGAATTGGGTATTGAGGATTGAAGAATGAGGGTTGAGGTGTGAGGATTGAGGATTGAGGATTGAAGATTGAGTATTGAGGATTGAAGACTGACGATTGAGGATTGAGGATTAAGGATTGAAGATTGAGGATTGAGGATTGAGGATTGAGGATTGAGGATTGAGGTTTGAGAATTGAGGACTGAGGATTGAAGATTGACTATTGAGCATTGAAGATTGACGATTGAGGATTGAAGATTGAGGATTGACGGTGAGGACTGAGGACTGAGGATTGAGGATTGAGAATTGAGTATTGAGGATTGAGGATTGAGGATTGAAGATTGAGTATTGGGTATTGAGTATTGAA